>NC_083429.1:12615601-13351974 GCF_020745735.1 Hemiscyllium ocellatum
TTCATCAAGGCAGGCATCCTTGCAAGAGGATTCGCAGTAGGGTTAAAATCAACGAGGTAAAAACAATGACTGCAGATGTTGGAAACCAGATTCTGGATTAGAGGTGCTGGAAGAGCACAGCAATTCAGGAAGCATCCAAAGTGCAGTGAAAAGTTCCCGAGCTTCCAAGTCTTTCTCCACAGTAAATCCTAACACAAAATATTTGTTCAGTATCTCTACCCCAAGCAGTGATTCCACACAGACAGCCTCATTGAGCTTTCAGGGGCTCTATTCTTTCCCGAGCTAATGTTTAGCCCTTGTTGAAACTTAATAACATTTCAAATATCCCTCTACCGCAACTAGCCTCTCCCATCCTTATCTATTCTGCATTTATGGTCACACCAAAGTGTAGTATCCAACGGATTTAAAATATTACCTTTTTTATAAAATCATGTGTCTCCATTGTTTCTAAGCATCCAGTAATCATTTATTGTCATATCCTTTAAAACACATTCCAACACGTCCCCGACTTACTGTCAGGCTAACACTATTTGGTCTCAGACTGACAGCAGAAAGGGTTGAGGGAGTTCTTGTTTACCAATCTGAAAAATGCAGCTTACGGATCAGAAGGTAATAGAGAAGGTAAATCAAATGCTGGCAGTTATTACAAAGGGAATGTCTGAAAATAGGGAGGTCTTGCTAAAACGATGCAATGTACAAGTCAGACCACACCTAGGTTATAATGAACAATATGCCTGCCCTAAGGAAAGATATTCTTGTGTTGGAGGCAGGCCGGGGAAGGTTCACTCGGCTGATCCTGGAGATGGTGGGATTTTCCAATGAGAAGAGATGGAGTAGATTGGCCTTGAACCTATTGGGGTTTTGAAGAATGGGAGAGAACTTGAATGAAACATCCAGGATTCTGAGGGGCTGTAACAGGGTAGATGCCGTTAAGTTAGAAAATAGATCAGTACAGCAGAGTAATAGGCCCTTCGGCCCACCATGACTGTGCTGACCGTGATGCTATTCTAAACTAATCCCATCTGCCTTCACATGGGTGATTTTCCACAATTCTCTGCCGGTTCATGTTTCTGTCTAAATGCTACTTCAAAACTTTGTTCTCATGGCCACCTCTCCCACCTCCTGAGCAGCTTCCACCCTCTCAGTAAAGAAAACTGGCCTCATTCATCTCACTTAAAACTTCTCATTTTCACCTTAAACCGAGGCGCCCTTGTATTTCATATTTCTACATTGGAAGAAGGATTCCAACTATCCACACTATTCACGCCTCTCCCAACACTATATACCTGTACCAGGTCACCCCTTAGTCTCGATATTCTCGCAAAACAATCTAACTGCGTCCAACCTCCTGACAGTAAACACATTCTCATCCAGGCAATATTCTGCCAACCCTCTGTTGCAACCTCCCCAAAGTCTCCACATCCTTCCTTTCATGTGGCGATGAGAATGACACGGAACTTTCCAAACATGGCCGAATGAAGTTTCATTCAGTCACAACATGACATGAAAACGTCTGTACTCAATACTGCCACCAATGAAGGTAAGCATACCATACTCCTCCTTTACCACCACACCCTACTGTGTTGTTATTTTAAGGGAGTTACGGATTTGCATCCAAGGTCATCTGTTTATCAATGTTTCCAATGAGTCAATTAGTGTACTTCTCTCTTCCATTTGACTTCATAAATGTATCACTTCACACTTGTCCCAATTTCTCTGCACAGCGTTCCAGCTGACCTACACACTGCTGCAACCTTTAACACTCCTCCTCACTATCCACAATTCCCCTAACTATCCCTGATCATTACATGTCTTTCCAAATGTCGTCTGCAAAATACTAAGCAAACTGCTGACCTTTTCATCTAAATCACAGATATAAATTACACACAGACATCGCAGCACTTCTGAAACAGCATTGGCCACAGACGTCCAATCAGAAATTGACCTCTATCTATGAGCACCAAGAAAATATTGTATCCAACTCAACAACGAGCATGGATTGTGATTTGATCTTCCAGATCCCCTTTGCTATTTGTAAGCGGTCCATTTAAAATGACTCTATATTTTGATTCCCAGATTAAATTGACTGTCTCACTAATGCACTGACTGCATCCTTTCTTCACAACAAAAGTTTTTTTTTTAACTGATCCTGCCTAAATCCCTAACACCCCTCAATAATCACATTGCTGTCATGATCATTGTGCAGCCACCCCTCCACAATATCAGTTCGATCATATCTGTTCTCTTCAGTTAATGCTGTCATTCCATCTGCCTTGTTGCAAATGCCTGGCGCGTGTCACTGAGAGAGGGTCTTTGAGGTATGGATAGAGGTCACAGAGTGGGAGAGATGTTTGGGGCAGCGATAATTAGATTAGATTGCTTACAGTGTGGAAACAGGCCCTTCAGCCCAACAAGTCCACACCGACCCGCCGAAGCGCAACACACCCATACCCCTTACCTAACACTACGGGCAATTTAGCATGCCCGCGCATCTTTGGACTGTGGGAGGAAACCGGAGCACCGGAGGAAACCCACGTAGACACGGGGAGAATGTGCAAGCTCCACACAGTCAGTCACCTGAGGTGGGAATTGAACCCAGGTCCCTGGCGCTGTGAGGCAGCAGTGCTAACCACTGTGCCACCATGCCGTGATAATGTTGCAGGGTTCAACATAGTTACAGTTGCTACAGAATGTTCACAGGAGAAAACATTTTATTGTTTGGAGGAAGTTAGAGAGATACAACATCTTTGATTAGACTTCAGAGAAAGGGATGTGTGTAGGGGTATGGATCTGTTATATGAGAATATCACAGTGATAAGGAGGATGGTATGGACTGGAGAATATTGCAAGGAAATGAAGTATGCTATGAACTGGAGAATGTTGCAAGCACTTGGAAGATGATATGGACTGGAGAATGTTGCACGGATAGGGAGGAAGTTGTAGACTGGATAAAGTTAGAAGGAGAGATGATTTTATGCACTGGAAGGTATGTCACAGAGAGTGAGTGGTGTGCATGCTGCAAGATACTACAGGGATAGGGAAGCTTGTAGAGACTGGAGGAGAGAGTCAGAGAGAGGCTTGTGAGAGACCAGATTCACTTATGAGCATAGGATGTGCTACAGTAAGCAGAGCCTTTTGCAGATATAAACGAGGATACAATGGCCACAAAGCAGTCATATCAATACATAGATATATCGGAACGGAAGGATTTGAAGAGATTACTCAGACTAGGAGTGTTGTATGCAGTGGAGGAGATTAAACTGATAGGGATGGTTTTAGAGACTCAACAATGTTACGAAATAATTAGTGTTGCAATGGTGATAGCAATTCGGTGGATATAGATCCGAAGGAGCTTTGTCAGTTAGCAATGGTACAGTACAGGGAATTGTCGTGGCTTCCCTTTCATAAGCATTTAAAATAGCCTGTGTGACATGTGCATTATCTCTCGACCATTCATCAGACAGCGCTGCAAATACTTCACTGCCTCCGCCTACCAGCTTAGACTGAACTAGCATTACCCAGAAGACCTCGGGCCACTCTATCTGTCTGTGCAATTTTTCAAATGAAATACAGAGTTCCTTGACAGTAGAGTCACAGGGAATCAGGATAGCTAAGACGGCACTTGGTATGCATTCCTTTACTAGTCAGAGTATTGAGTACAGGAGTTGGGAGGTCATGATGCAGCCGTACAGGCCACTTTTGGAATACTACATGCAACTCTGTTCTAATTCCTATTAGAAGGATATTGTGAAAATTGAAAGGGTTCAGAAAAGATTTACAAGGATGTTGACAGAGATGAGCGATAGGGAGAGTTGAACAGGTGATATTTGTTTTCCCTGGAGTTTCGGAGGCTGAGGGTGACCTTATAGAGGTTTATAAAATCAAGAGAAGCATGGATAGGGTAAATAGACAAAGTATTTCCCCTGGGATGTGCGAGTCCAGAATTATAAGGTGATGTTTAGGGTGAGAGTAGAAGTTCATGGAGATGGGAGGTTGGGAGGAATGGAGCAGTTTACAGGGTTTTACACAGACAAGGAATGTTTCAGGTGAATGGAGCTGAATACAGAGATATAGTGGATTGTATAGATTGGAAAAACAAATAGACTTATGGAGGGTATTCGTGACTGAAGATACTTATATTTTCAGGAAGGCTTAGGTTCTGCAGGTTTTTTAGATAGTGGGTGTGGAATCATACAGATTTTCCAAGTGATAAAGGCAGCAATTCTAGTTGGAGACAGTTTCACAGATTAGGGAGCATTAGTAACCTCCTCCAGTTTGGTCAAAGTGGGAAGAGTTGTAGGGGAGGGTGATGTTTACACATGTAAGAGCTGGAGAAGATTATGGGAATGAGTAGAGGGATGGAGACACTGGAGAAGCTTACATTGACAGGGTGGGTGCTGGCAATGAAAATATATCACACAGATAGTGGGTCCTGTAGGAACTGGATTGGAAGAGTCACAGGCATTGGGATGATTTCTGCAGATTGGGAGTATTACAGGGACTGGGACTCCACAGGTTGATCGTGTCTTTATGAATAGAAGAGTTTATGTTGATACTGAAAGCTTAAACCCAATGCATGCAGTCTTCATTTCATGACCAGAGCCTTATTATCCCTCACCAGCCAAGGATCCCTAACCCTACCAGCTTTTCCCTTTATCCCAATGGGGAAGACTGGTCCTGGATTCTTGAGATCACACTTTGAAAAGCCTCCCATTTGCCAGTTGTTACTTTTCCTTCAAACAGACTCACCCAATCGATAAGAATCATAATATGGAGGTGCCGGTGTTGGACTGGGGATGTACAAAGTTAAAAAGCACCCGACACTCGGTTCCAGTCCAACCAGTTGATTTGAAAGCACTAGCTTTCGGAGCGCTGCTCCTTCATCAGGTGGTTGTGGAGCACAATCCTAAGGCACAGAATTTATAGAAACAGGATGGCAGGGTCATGGAATATAAAATCAAACAAATTTAGTTGAAGCCTTTCGTCTGTTACAGTGATCACCAGCGCTTCCAAAGTGAGTTGGATTATAACTGGTTGTTGTGCAATTTTAAATTCACAGCATTGACGCTGGCCAGATCCTGCAGAATGGCCCCAAATCTGGCCCTGTTCCAGTTTTCCTCTTCAATCTGGGGGCCTGCTGATCTTTCTCCATAGCTATTTTAAAACGAAGACAGTTGTGGGCACTGGACACAAAGTGCTCTCCGAATGACACTTCAGTCACTTGCCCAACCTTGTTTTCTCAGGGAGGGCCAGTGTTGAACTCACCTGAGTAGAGTAGGGCCCTCTGCATATTGATTTAGGAAACTTTCTTGGACACATTAGAATAATTGCACTCCATCCAGGTCTTTTTATACTGTAGGTCGGCCAGTCAATACAGGAAAAATTAAAATCTCCAGCCTGCACTCCTCTATTATTCATATAGTTGCCTGCAATCTCTCAACACATAAGCTCCTTTGGTATCTGTTGGGTCTACAGCAGTCTACAATACAGTCCCAACAAGGTGACCACCACCCTTCTTCTTTCTAACTTCTAACTTCTAAGCATTGATGAAAATTCAAACACTTGGCCTTCAGAGAAAAACAACAGTTCACTCTCATGTGGTCTGCATTCCTACAGCAAAGTGTTTGCCTCTCAATGACCCTGTGAAATGGGCGAGCCAGCTGCTTAGCTCAAGGGCAGCAAGGGATGAGCAATAAAGGCTAGTCAGCCAGAGACACCCACCTTCCAGACCGGATTTTTTTTAAAAAATCCATTCAGATTGGTCCCAGCACTGTTCCAGTGGAACAATGTCCTGGCCAATCACGTTGGTAAATTTATGGACAGGGCTTTAAACTGACAGAGGGAATGCAGGAACAGGCTTCAGGTGAAAGGAGATTTCCAAATCCAAAGAGAAAACGTGAAGCATCAGAGCAGCGTGGGAATGTGACCTAAGACAACAGAAAGGAACAGGATGGGAAAAAAGTAACTAAAACTGTAGATCAGCAAATCCATTTGTGACAGGAAATTGTGGGAATGAGTAAATTATGTTTTTTTTTATTAATGGACAAAGTCTCGGCAACAAGGTAGATGGATTTGTGACACAGAGATAAAAGAGATTCAGACACCAGGCAGATGTGGTTACAGGGCGAACAAAAGGTGGACAGAAATATTCAATGGCTCACAACCTTGTGCAAATTCAGGCAAATTTGGTAACGCTAACAGTAATGGGTAAGAAAGGCATTATAGAGAAAGCAGTTGGCCTCAGATCATGGAGTAGAGTCAGTCTGAATGAAAATTCTGGCTGCTACCTGCCAAGGACACAAGTAGCAGAACAGTTTTGGATCACCGAACAATATTCCATGGCTCGTCACTGCAATAAATAGGAATTCATTGGATTTTTAAATAAAGGAATGATGAACACTTATTGAAATGTCAGTATTCGCAAAGTCTGGAACAATCACACTGATAACAGTGATATTGGAAGATGAGTTCAGAGAATTTTTTTTTTCAGTGTTTCATTGTGCAACTGGCTAGGGACGCAAATGTCTCAGAGTGATTGTTGTGTGACAAAACTTAGTGAATGAGTTATGTCACCTGGAGAGATCCTCAGGAAAATTGTGACAAAGTGCAGTTTAAAGCAATATAAAGTTTTAAAGTAAATCACAGAAAGGGCAAGTTACAACTAGAAACAAAAACAGCCAATTACATGGGTTTGAGAGGAGAACTGACCAAGGTAAACACGCTAAACAGGCTGAAATATGGGTGTCTGGAAATGAACAGTGGAAAACGTTTGAAGGAACAGTGTAAAACACTCAACAAAAGGACATTCCATTGAAACAGAGAAAAACTCAGCAAGAAATCCCCACCGGTCCCTCACGAAGGACAAAATGAATCATATTAGATTATGAGGCTGAGAGGATCACCATAAAGTACTTAAAATCCTCAAGTGAGAGAGAGTTTTAGATAAGTTTTAAAGGGATTGCAATGGGTCTGCTAGCAGGAGGGGGGCAATGGGAAGGGGAAACATTGTCAAGGTTTATTGACAAGATAGGAACAGGGAGAGAGGAAGGTGCTGGAGGTAGTGAGAGAGTTACAGAGAGTGGTCAGGGCCTGTGCCGTGTTACAAAGCCAGTAAGAATTGCTGCAGCTGGAGGGGTTTGCAGAGGTTGGGAGGGACATAGGTATTTTTATTTATTCATTCATGGGATGTGGGTGTCACTGCCTGGCACAGCATTCTTTGACCCCATGCTAATTACCCAGATATTGTTGGGGCCCTGGTGGATATATATAATACTTTGCTGAATACAGGTGAAGTGCTGAATGACTGGAGGATAGCTAATGTGGTTCATTTGTTCAGGAAGGACAGCAGGGACTGGCCAGGTAATTATAGAGCAGATAGTCTGACAGCAGGGGGGAGGGTAATTATTGGAATGAATTGTGAGGATGAATCGACACTTGCAAAGATAAGGATCAACTTGGTTTAGTCATCACAGATTTGGCAGAGGATGATACTGCCTGAGGAATTCAGTTCAGTTTTTTTTTAAATGGTGCTGACGTATATTGATGAAGGCAGTGCAGATGATGTGGTTTACACGGACTTGACTAAGTCCTTAAACAAGATGCAAAATGGAAGGCTGGTCCAAGAAGACTGGGTTCCAAGGCAAGTTGGCAAAATGGATGCAAAATCGGGGGATAGAATACTTTCACCAGCGGGTGTACCACAGGGATCTGTGCAGGAACCATTAAACATTAATAACTCGGATGTGAAAGCAGAAGGTATCATTAGTAGGTTTGCAGATGATCTGAAAGGTGAGGGTGTTGTTCACAGTGAGGAGGATGATCTCCGTCTGCTGTCTGATGTCGATCAGATGAAAATCTAAGCAGAGTTTAGTTCTGATCGAAGTGAGGTAATACTCTGTGGGAGGTACGATAAGCGAAGGACAGACATAATGAAGGGTAGGACCTTGCGGAGTACTGAGGAATACAGGGACCATGGTGGACAAGTCCATAGATCCCTGAAGATGTCAGCACAGGGAGACAGGGTGGGAAAGGCAACTCAACTGGGAGTGGGAGAGGGACCCACATTCCGGTGGGGTGAATTGCTAGAGATGCTTGAGAGGATATAAACTAGTCTGGCAGGGTGTTGGGCCTTAAGTAAACGTAAGCCAGAAAGAAGATTGATGCTGGTACACGAGTTAAAGACTGCAATTTCAGCAGACAAGGCAGGCAAGAACATAGCAGGGAATGGGGGAAAATTGATGATTAAACTGCATTTATTTCAATACAATGGGCCTGATAGCAAAGGAAGATGAACACAAGGCAGGGATTGGAACATGGGACTGGGATATTATAGTTATTACAGAAACACAGCTGAGGGAGGGACAGGATAGCAGTTCATTGTTTCAAGGTAGAGATGCTACAAGAAGGGGAGGCAAGAGAGGACGTGTGGTGGGTGGGTTTTGATTACATGCATCATCACAGCAGTACTTAGAGAGTATATTCCTGTGGGATTGCCCAGTGAAGCTATGTTAGTGGAACTGAGAAGTAAGAATGGGTCATCACGTTGATACGATCTGACTGCTGTCCCAGAATATCCTGGTCAGGCCTGGTCCACAAGTTCAAGTTATAAAATGGAGCCTGACCAATCTTGATCGTATTAGCTAGGAACTTTCAAAATGTGATTGGGGAAGGGAATTATTTACAGGGAAAGGGAAGTTTGGCAAGTGAGAATATTTTAAAAGTGAGATAAACTAATCGATTAGCGCCAGCATTTTCCTGTTAGTGTGCAGCTCAATGCTGACAGCATTCAGAAACACTGACTGTCTATTGAGGGTCTGGTCAAGGAAAAGGGGGCACAAGTCAGGTATAGCCAGCTGGATCAAGGGAATCCCTGAGGATATACAGGGGCTGTAGGAATACACTTTGAGTAGAAAACAGGAATGGAGAAAGGCTAAATGAAATAGCCACAGCAGAGAAGGAAAGGGAATCCAAAACTGATTGTATCAGTATATTAGGAGTGCATAAGGAACTCAGGACAAAATAGTATCCATTAAAGATCAATGAGGCCATCGATGTGTGGAACTTCAGGATATTTGCTAAGATCCTAACCAATTTGTTCACTCCAGAACTTATTGTGGAGAAAGACTGGGGAACTCAGGGAATAAGAGTAACACGTTCGACCACAATTGGAGTCCTCTGCAATTCCAGTCTCTCTGCTACAGGAAGGATGTTGTGAAACTTGAAAGGGCTCAGAAAAGATAAACAAGATATTGCCCGGGTTGTTGCTGAATAAGCTCGGGTTACTGTCACTGGAGAATCGGAGACTGAGAGATGACCTTACAGAGGTTTATATGAACATGAGCGGGATGGATAGGGTAAGCATTCAAGGCCTTTTCCCAGAAGTTGGGGAGGCCAAAATTAGAGGGTATAAGTTTAAGGTTAGAGGTGAATGATTTACAGACGGACTGAAGGGACAACGTCTTCACACACATGGTGATGTGTGTATGGAATGAACTGAGAGAGAAAATAATGGAGACGGATACAATTACAACATTTAAAAGGTATCTGGATGGGCATCTGAATAGTAAGGGTGTAGACGTATATGGGGCAAATGCTGGAAAAGGGAATAGATTTATTTAGATCTTCTGGTAAGCCTGGACGAGTTGGGGACCGAAGGGTCTGTTTCTATGCTGTATATCTCTATGACTTGAAAAGAGGTGGTGCTGGAGGTTTTAAAACACAAAGTTATGACAAGTCCCAGAACCTGATTAGTTGTATCACAGGACACTGTGAGATGTTAGTGAAGAAATTGTGGAGCCGCTAACAAAGGTATGTGTACTACTGACAGCCATGTGTGATGGGCTGGCAGGCTAGAGGGTGGCATCATGGACAGTGAAGGATGTTTTCTGAGATTACAAAGGGATCTTGATGAAGGGAGTGAATGGGCTGAAAAACTAGAAATGGAATTCAATCCGAATAAATGCGAGTTAATGAATTTTGTAAAACAAACAAGGGTAGAGCTTATACAATTAATGTTCAGGCTTCAGTTAGTGTTTTAGAGCAGATGGACCTCTGGGTTGAGGTACATAATTCTTGAAGCTCAGGGTGGATAAGACAGTGCTTGGCATGCCTGACTATTGCTCAGTCCATTGAGTGTAGGATTTGGGACGTCATGTTGAGATTGCACAGACATTTGTGAGGCCTGTTCTGCAATACTCTGCCCAGTTCTGGTCGCCCAGTTATAGGGAGGATATTATTAAGCTGCAGGGCGTTCAGAAGAGATTTACTAGGATATTGCTGGGTATGGAAGGCTTGAGTTCTGCAAAATGGCTGGATAGGCTGAGTCTTTTTTCACTGGAGCCTGGAGGTTGAGACATTATACTATAAAGGTTTATGAAAAAAATGAGGTATATAGATCAATTTAATGGTAGTTGCCTTTTCCTCAGGATGGGGGAGTCTCAAGAGGAGGGGCCACGTTTTTGAGGTTAGAGGAGAGAGATGTTCAAAAAAAGATATGGGGCAATTTGCTACACAGAGGGTGGTTTGAGTGTGGAATGAACTTCCTGAGAAAGGGGTTGATGTGGGTACAATTACAACATTTAAAAGATATTTGGATAAACAGGTAAATAAGGAAGGGTTGGAGTGATATGAGCCAGCAACAGTCAGCTGGGAAGAGTATCAGCTGAAGGGTCAGTTTCCATGCTGTATGGCTCTATGACAAGAATATGGTTTTATTCTATTATTGAAGAAAGGATCAGGACTGGGTCCACTGATGTGCATCATTCACATAAACGATTTGGTTGAAAATATAGGGGAGATTGTGCGAAAGTTTGTTGATGATCAAATTAATGGTGTAGTGGACAGTAAATACGGTTATCAAAGGGGATCTCGACCAACTGTGCCAGTGAACCTAGGAATGAAAGATGGAGTTTAATTCAGGTGTTGGATTTTGTTAAGACAAATCATGGAGGACTAACACAGTTAATGGAAGGGCTCTGGCCAGGGTTGTCGCACAGAGAGAGAGAGAGAGAGAGAGAGACCGACCAGAGGGTGCAAGTTTCATTGTTCCTCGGAAGTGGCATACCAGGTGGACAGAGTAGGGAAAGCAGCATTTGGCACATTTGCTGACATTGGCCAGCACTTTGTTACGTACGTTGGAGATATTTGTAACATTGTCCTAAATATTTTCCTTGAGCAGAGGAGGCCACGAGGTGACCCTAAGAATGGTGAATAGCCAAGGGTAGGTGACTCCAAAACTCGAGGGTATAAACGGTAGGTGAGAGAGCAAGGATTTAAAGAGGGAGCTGATGGGAACGTTATCCACAGAGGATTGTGCATAGACGGAACAAACTGCCTCAGGTACATGGGAGAAACAAGAACAATTACAGCATGGAATAGACTTTTGGGATGTACTTTCAGAGGAGAAGGTTTGAAGAGATAAGGGCCAAATGCAGGCAAATGAGACTCGTTCAGTTTAGGTAACATGGGCAGCATTGAGGAGTTGGACAACAGGTTCTGTTTCCGTGCTGTATCACTCTGTATCCAGTTAAAGAAGATTAGTGTACCAAAATAAGGCATGTTGTAGACACTGAAGCAAGTTACAGCGATGGGGATGGTATTCTGGAATGCAGTACGTCTCAAATATGTGGAGGGACTATCGGGAATGGAGCAGGTTACAGGGACAACTACTGTTATAGGAGTTAAAAATGACTGAAGACACTGGTGCACAAGCCATGCCACAGATACAGTGTTGCAGAGTAGTGAGTCTTAGTACAGTGTTGGAGGGAGAACATAGAACAGAAATATTCCAGGCAGCATTCACAACATCTCGTCGGAGGCCTACTCTCCCCTCTGTTGTACTGATGCTCACTAAGACAGCACACGCCTGGATTGATAACTATGAAGTTCCCATGCTGTCTCAGTGCAACTTAAGTTGAAATAGATGTGGTGATTGAGCATGTGTTGTGTCTATACTGTGCTCCCCATCCAGCACTGTATCTATATCATGTCTTGTTAGCGATGTTTGGAGCCCTATCATTGTTGTCCTCTCTGTGCACTGAGAGTGACCTTACCTCACTGCAGGATTTATTGAAGGCTCCGGATCTCCCTGCCCTTTGTCTCTCTGACTGACCAACCATCTTTAATGAGGTGATGGATGAGACACACAGCAGTTGGGAAATCTATTGAGTCAGGAACTTCCTGAGTACCTACAGGAGACAGAGAGATAGACAGAATGGGAAATTAGACCGATGCAGTGAGGGTTACACAAAGAGAATGAAAATGAACCCCACAGATATCTGGAAAATCCCAAACTCCATCCCTGGCCTGTGCTGTTGCATCTCTCTGGAGTGGAGAATTCTTTTGGCTCAGGATCTGGTGTAGCTGCAAGAGCGAGAGACGCTGACAGAGGCAGCAATTAGACCCATACAGTGAGGAATATCACATGGAGAGAGACTAAGTAATATCACCTGAGTGCTGGAAGACTTCAGGATTACACAGTCATGTTGGAAGAATGGGTTTTGCTTCACGTGTCAGTGCTCAGGGATGAGCAACCAGTGAGCAGGTGAAGCGATGGCCTAGTAACATTATTGTTCACGCATTTGTCCAAAATCTCAGCTAGTGTTCAGGGGCGGCAGGTTTGAATCCCATCATAAGATATGGTGGAATTTAAAATCAATAATTTTAAAAATAGCAATTGACAATCCAGAAACAAATGTGAAACCATTGCTGATGTACAAAAATCACAAACCCTTAGATTAGATTTCCTTAAGTGTGGAAATAGGCCTTTCGACCCAACCAGTCCACACCATCCCTCCGAAGAGTAACCCACTCAGACCCATCTCCCTCGACCTAATACACCTAACATTATGGGCAATTTAGCATGGCCAATTCGCCTGGCTTGCACGGCTTTGGACTGTGGGACGAAACCAGAGCATCCGGAGGCAATTCACGCAGACACGGGGAGAATGTGCAAATTCCTGGTGCTGAGAGGCAGGAGTGCAAACCACTGAGCCACCGTGGTGCCCGCTTGTCCTTTCGACAATGAGATCTGATCATCCTCACATGGTCTGCACGACATTCCCACAGCGAAGTGTTTGCCTCTCAATTGCCCTCTGAAATGTCGGAGCAAGCTATTTAGCTCATGGGCAGCTCGGGATAGGCAATAAAGGCTGGTCAGCCAGAGACACCCACATCCGCTACCTGATTTATAAAAAAAAATGAGGATGGTCCTACTGGAACTGTGCTGGGTCCAGTGACCTGTCCAATCATGTCAGTAGGTTTATGGACAAGGGTTTAAACTGACAGAGATGATGCTGGGACAGTGTCCAGGTGAAAGGAGCTTTCCAAATACAAAGAGAAAAGGTGAAGTATGGGAGCAGTATGGGAATGTGGCTGAAGACAATCAGAAAGGAACAGGAAGGCACCGAGTTTAACTAAAACTATACATCAGGGAATCGGTTTGTGACAGGAAATTGTGGGAAAGAGTAAATTATGTTTTTTTTTAATGGAAGAAGTCTAATCAATAAGGTGGATGGATTGCTGACACTGAGATAAAAAAGATTTAGACACCAGAGAGACGTGGTTACAGGGTGAACAAAAGTTGGACATAAATATTCAATGGATCACAACCTTGCAGAAACACAGGCAAAATGGGTAACGCTAACAATAATGGGTCAGAAAGGCATTACAGAGAAAGCATTTGGTCTCAGATCATGAAGTAGAGTCAGTCTGAATGTAAATTCTGGCTACTACTTGCCAAGGACACAAGTAGCAGAACAGTTTTAGCCACCGAACAGCATTCCTTTGCTCATCATTGCATTAAACAGGAATTCATTTGAATTTTTTATAACAAGCACATTGTGATAATTTTGGAAAACATCAATATTCACAAAATGTGGACAGTCACACTGACAACAGTGATATTGGAAGAAGAGTTCAGAGAATTAGTTTTCAGTGTTTCTTTGAATAACAAATTGTGCAACTGGCTAGGGACATAACTATCTCAGAGCGACCATTGTGTGATGAAACTTACTTACACAGATAGGGAGGGTTGTGGAAGATGGAACAGGTGACAGATACAGGGTGAGTTTTAGGAATCGGAGGACATGACAGGGATTTGGATGAATACAGGGATGGGACGTGGTAACAATCACAGGGAGGATTTTGGGAACTTGATATGAGACGGGTACGGCTGAGAACAAGAAGTGAGCCAAATAGTCAGGACAGGCAGGGACAAGGTAGGATTAATAAATTAAGCTGCATTTATTTCAATGCAAGGGGCCTAACAGGGAAGGCAGATTAACTCAGGGCACGGTTAGGAACATCGGACTGGGATCGCATTGCAATTACAGAAACATGGATCGGGGATGGACAGGACTGGCAGCTTAATGTTCCAGGATACAAATGTTACAGGAAGGATAGAAAGGGAGGCAAGCGAGGAGAGGGAGTGGTATTTTTGATAAGGGATAGCTTTACAGCTGTGCTGTGGGAGGATATTCCCAGAAATACATCCAGGGAAGTTATGTGGGTGGAACTGAGAATTAAGAAAGGGATGATCACCTTATTAGGATTGTATTACAGACCCCCCAATAGTCAAAGGGAAATTGCCAAACAAACTTGTAAGGCCATCTCAGCTTTCTTTAAGAATAACAGGGTAGTTATGGTACGGGATTTTAACGTTCCAAACATTGACTGGGACTGCCATTGTGTGAAAGATTTAGAAGGAGAGGATTTTTTAAAAATGTGTACAAGATCATCTTCTGTTTCAGTATATGGATGTACCTACTAGAGAAGGTGCAAAACTTGACCTACTCTTAGGAAATAAGGCAGGACAGGTGACTGAGGTGTCAATGGGGGAGCACTTTGGGGCCAGCGACCATAATTCTATTTGTTTTAAAATAGTGATGGAAAAGGATAGACCAGATCCAAAAGTTGATGTTCTAAATTGGAGAAAGGCCAATTTTGACGGTATTAGGCAAGAACTTTTGAAAGCTGATTGGAGGCAGATGTTCACTGGAAAATAGGAAGCCTTCAGAAATGAGATAACAAGAGTCCAGAGAAAGTATATTCCTGTCAGGGTGAAAGGGAAGGCTGGTAGCTTTAGGGAATTCTGGATGGCTAAAGAAATTGAGTGTTTGGTTCAGAAAAAGAAGGAAGCATATGTCAGTTATAGACAGGATAGATCGAATGAATCCTTATAAGAGTATAAAGGAAGTAGGAGTATACTTAAGAGGGAAATCAGGAGGGCAAACGCAGGCATGAGATAGGTCTGACAAATAGAATTAAGGAGAATGCAAAGGGTCTTTACAAATATATTAAGGAAAACAGGGTAAAAAGGGAGAGAATAGGGCCGCACAAAGATCAGCAAGGTGGCCTTTTTGTGGAGCCACAGAAAATGGGGGAGATACGAAATGAATATTTTGCATCAGTATTTACTGTGGAAAAGCATATGGAAGATATAGACTGTAGGGATATAGATGGTGACATCTTGCAAAACGTCCAGCTTACAGAGGAGGAAGTGCTGGATGTCTTCAAATGGTTAAAGGTGAATAAATCCCCAGGACCTGATTAGGTGTACCCGAGAACTCTGTGAGAAGCTAGAGAAATGATTGCTGGGCCTCTTGCTGAGATATTTGTATCAATAATCACAGCTGAGGTGCCAGAAGACTGGAGGTTGGCAAAAGTATTGCCACTGTTTAAGAAAGGTGGTAAAGACAAGCCAGGGAACGACAGACCGGTGAGACTGGACTCAGTAGTGGGCAAGTTGTTGGAGGGAATCCTGAGGGACAGGATGTACATGTATTAGGAAAGGCAAGGACTGATTGGGAATAGTGGACATGGCTTTGTCTCATGAACTTGATTGAGTTTTTTGAAGAAGTAACAAAGAGGATTGAGGAGGGCACAGTGATAAATGTGATCTATATGGACTACGTGAGGCATTGGACAAGGTTTCCCATGGGAGACAGATTAGCAAGGTTAGAACTCATGGAATACAAGGAGAACTAGCCATTTTGATACAGAACTGGCTCAAAGGTAAAAGACAGAGAGTGGTGGTGGTGGGTTGTTTTTCAGATTGGAGGCCTGTGACCAAAGCAGTGCCACAAGGATCGGTGCTGGGTCTTCTACTTTTTGTCATTTGCAGAAATGATTTAGACGCAAGCAAAAGAGGTATAGTTAGTAAGTATACAGATTACACCAAAATTGGAGGTGTAGTGGACAGCGAAGAAGGTTACAACAGAATCTGGACCAGATGGGCCAATGGATTAAGTGGCAGATGGAGTTCAATTCAGATTAATATGATATGCTTCATTTTGGGAAAGCAAATCTTAGCAGGATTTATACACGTAATGGTAAGGTCCAAGGAAGTGTTGCTGACCAAGGAGACCGTGGAGTGCAAGTTCACAGCTCCTTGAAAGTAGAGTCACAGGTAGATAGGATAGTGAAGACGGCATTTAGTATGCTTTCCTTTATTGGTCAGAGTATTGAGTAAAGGAGTTGGGAGGTCATGTTGTGGCTGTACAGGACATTGGTTAGGCCACTGTTGGAATGCTTTGTGCAATTCCGGTCTCCTTCATATCAGAAAGATGTTGTGAAACCTGACAGGGTTCAGAAAAGATTTACAAGGATGTTGCCAGAGTTGGAGGATTTGACCTACAGGGAGAGGTTGAACAGGCTGGGGCGGTTATCACTGGAGTTTCAGAGGCTGAGGGGTGACCTTACAGAGGTTTACAAAATTATGTGGGGCATGGATAGGATAGCATAAACAGACAAAGTCTTTTCCCTGGGGTCAGGGAGTCCAGAACTAGAGGGCAAAAATTTAGTTTGAGCAGGGAAAAATAAAATAGAGACCTCAGGGGGCAACCTTTTCATGCAGAGGGTGGCACGTGTATGGAATGAGCTGCCAGAGGATGTGGTGGAGGATGGTACAATTGCAACATTTAAGAGGCATTTGGATGGGCATATATATGGGAAGGGTTTGGAGGAATATGGACCGGGTGCTGGCAGGTGGGATGAGATTGGGTCGGGATATCTGGTAGGCATGGACGGGTTGGACCGAAGGGTCTGTTTCCGTAATGTACATCTCTATGACTCGATCACTCATGGAGGTTATGGAAATAAACTATGGTCGCGTCTGGAGGAGATTAAAGGTATAAAGGTTTGTAGTTACTGAAGGAAATTACATTAGTCGGGACCAGCAGAGTTTACAGAGACTGAGTGCATTTTAGAGTGCGTTTTAGGAAGAGCTCATAGTCATCATTACAAATGCAAAAACTAATTTATGAGAGAAGCAGGGTCACTCTGCTTTGTGCCCAGAGACAAGGAGGAGTCTAACAGCTGGAGGAGGTTACTAAGGTCCAGAGCTTTTTTGTTGTTGTGACGGGAAGGTGACTGAGATCATGAAGGTAGTAGGAGTTCAAAAAAGTCACAAACACAGGGAGGTTTTTCAGGTCTGGAAAGGACTACACTGACAAGGATGGCTTCAGGAACTGAAGTGCTATTTTTCTTCAGTTAAGGAGAGATGTGACAGAACCCAGGATTAAAGGCAAAGGCAGAAACTTGGAGAGTTGTACTGGTAGGAGGAGCTTACAGGGATAAGCAGGATTGTAGGGGCTGATGGAGATAGGGGAAGTGGTATCTATGAAACAGACAGTGGAGAAACCTACATACATAGGGAGGGTTCTGTGGAACAGATGAATTTACAGACAAGATGGTGATAATGAAGCCTGAGATATTTCTCATGTTCCTTGCCCAGCATTGTTCCGATCTCATGCCCTCAGGGACTGAATTAAAGCACATGAACTCCTACCTGTGCTATTTACTGTGAGTGATCTTACCGGCTGCAGGATTTACTGAATGCTCCAGATCTCACCATCCATCTCTCTCTGGCTGACCAACCATCTTCAATGTGGTGATGGACAAGACAGGAATTGGGAATTCTGCTGAGTCAGACATCATGAATACCTACAGGAGACAGAGAAATAGAATGGGAAATTAGACTGATGAAATGAAGATTACACAATGAAGGAGAATGACACTGAGTTCCACAGAGATCTGGAAAACCCCAGTCTCCATCCATGGCCTGTGCAATTGCTTCCCTCTGGAGGAGAGAATGCTGTTGGCTCAGGATCTGGAGTAGGTGCAAGAAGAGGAGACACTGACAGAGGCAGCAATTAGACCCAAACAGTGAGGGATATCACATGGAGAGAAACTGAGTGAAATCAGCAGTGTGCTGGAAGGTGTCAGGATCACACAATGGTATCATCAGAAGTGGTTCTGATCAGTGAGCACTGCTACCTGTACTCAGGGAGGACTGAGCTATTTTAATGGAATAGGCTCCTCTGGTACCAGGATTATGCAGTGTGCTATAAATGGACACAGATGAGGAGGGGGATAGGTCTGAGGTGAATGGAAATTCCCATGTCCAAACGAAAGGTTGAAATATTGGAACACCATGGAGATGTGGATGAAGACCAACAGAAAGACACAGTAAGGGACTGAGTTTAATTAAAATACGACATTGTCAAACAGATTTGTGACAGGAAATTATTGGTTAAAATAAAGTAAATGCCATTTCCGCACCTCACAATTCCTCATACACCACAAGTGACATCACTTCCACACCTCACATCATCGCTGATGTCACCCACTCAGTGACTTCAGCGCCCCCCCACTGCCGTGTTTGCCACCACTTCCGCCCCCACCAACACCACTCACCTGCATTCTGCTGACACCACTCCCAGGTCCCACCATCACCATCCCCGCCCCCCCAGAACCCTGAAGGGAACACTACCCCCGCTCATGACACCATCCCCATTCCCCCTCACACCACACCCACTCCAGTTGCAGGCACCGTCCCCTCCCCCAGCTCCATACCAACGGCAGGTCCTAGCTCTCAGTCCTGCCGAGTTTTCACCATTCCCCCTGACCTCCCCCTAACTGAGAACGAATGATCAGTCCTCAACAAAAACCTCACCTTTATCCCTCTTCATCCACACATCAAGTAATTTAATACACGCCATGACATTGAACACTTCTTCCACCGCCTCCGCCTCAGAGCTTACTTTTACAATGAACACTCCCGCCTATTTTCTGAGAACCTCTTTTCCAGCCTCCAAAACACTCCATCCACCTGGACACCCCAAGCAGGCTTATTACCTGCCTTCGATCTCTTCATTTCCAACTTCCACCGAGACATTAACCACCTCAACCTATCTACCCGCTCCTCCATTCCAACCTCTCACCCTCACAACCTGCAGCCCTCCACTTCCTCTGCTCCAATCCCGACCTAACCATCAAACCAGTAGATAAAGGGGGTGCAGAGGTAGTCTGGTGCACTGACCTTGACACCACTGAAGCCATGAAGTCAACTCGAAGACACCTCCTCCTACCACCCCCTCTACCATGACCCACCTCCCATCACCAAACCGTCATCTCCCAGAGCATACAGAACCTCATCACCTCAGGAGGAGATCTCCCACCCACAGCTTGCAACTGCATAGTCCGGGATCCCCCACTGCCCGGTTCTACGTCCATCCCAAGATCCACAAGCCTGACCACCCTGGCCGACCCATTGTCTCAGCATGCTCCTACCCCACCGAACTCATGTCTACCTACCTTGACTTACCAGTCCAGTAGTCACATTCATTCGAGACACTACCCACTCCCTTCACTCCTCCAAGACTTCCATTTCTCTGGCCCCCAACGGTTCATCTTCACAATGGATTTCCAATCCCTCTACACCTCCATCCACGATGACCAGGACTTCCAAGCCCTCCATTTCTTCATCTCTCGACGTCCATAACAGTACCCTTCCACTGACACTCTCATTCATTTGGCTGAACTTGTCCTCATCCTGAACAATTTTTCCTTCAAATCCTCCCACTTTCTCCAGATCAAAGGGGTAGCCATGGGCACCCATATGGGCCCCAGCTATGCCTGTCTCTTTGTTGACTACGTAGAACAGTCCATCTTTCGTAATTACACCGGCACCACTCCCCATCATGGATGACTGCATTGGCGCCACCTCATGCTCCCTCGAGGTGTTTGAGCAATTCATCAACTTCACCAACACATTCTACCCTGACCTGAAATTTACCTGGACCATCTCTGATAACCCCCTCCCCTTCCTGGACCTCCCCATCACCATTAATGACAACTGACTTGACACCGACATTTTTTTACAAACCTACCGACGCCCACAGCTACCTAGATGACACTTTCCCACCCTACCGCCTGCAAAATTCCCAACCCCTATTCCCAATTCTATTGCCTCCGCCGTACTTGCTCCCAGGAGGGCCAGTTCCAACATAGAACCTACCAGATAGCCTTCTTCTTTCGAGATCGGGATTTCCCTTCCCACGTAGTAAAAGATGCCCTCCAACGCGTCTCGTCCAATCCCGCTCATCCGCCCTCAAACCCCATTCCTCCGACTGTAACAAGGACAGAACGCTCCTGGTGCTCACCTTCCACCCTACCAACCTTCGCATAAACCAAATCATCTGCCCACATTTCCGCCACCTCCAAACGGACCACCACCAGGATTATATATCCCTCCCCACCCCTTTCCACTTTCCACAAAGAACACTCCCTCCGTGACTACCTGGTCACTTCCACGCCACCCCCCCCCCAAAAAAAACACCCTCTCTTCCTGGCACCTTCCCTACCACTTCAGGAATTGCAAAACCTGCGCCCACACCTCTCCCCTCACCACAATCCAAGGTCCCAAAGGAGTCTTCCACATCCAAAGTTTTACCTGCCCATCCACCAATATCATTTATCGTGTCCGTTGCTCCCGATGCGGTCTCCTCTACATTGGGGAGACTGGACACCTCCTAGCAGAGCACTTTAGGGAACATCACTTGTACACCTGCACCAATCAACCCCACCGCCCTATGGCCCAACATTTCAACTCTCCCTCCCACTCATGCAGACTCTGAGCTTCCTCCACCACCGTTTCCTCACCACCCGACGCCTGGAGGAAGAACGCCTCACCTTCTGCCTCGGAACACTTCAACACCAGGGCATCAATGTGGACTTCACCAGTTTCCTCATTTCCCTTTCCCCATCTCACCCCACCTCCGCCTTCCAGCTCAGCACCGCACTCATGACCTGTCCTAATGGCCTATCTCCCTTGCCAACTATCCACTCCACCCTCATCTCTGACCTATCACCCCCATTCACCCATTGTACTCATTGCTCCCTTCCCCCATCCTCCACTCTGACCTATTACCTTCTTCCCCACCCTATTCACCTATTTTACTCTATGCTACTTTCTCCCCATCCCCACCCCCCTCTCATTTATCTCCCCACTCTGCAGGCACCCTGCCTCTGTTCCTGATGAAGGGCTTTTGCCCGAAACGTCAATTTTCCTCTACCTCGGATGCTGCCTGACCTGCCATTCTTTTCCAGCACCACTCTAATTTAGATTCTGGTTTCTAGCATTTGCAGTCGTTGTATTTACCTTACTGGAGGAAGAGATTACCGAGATAATGCATGTTGTAGACACTGAAGCGAGTTACAGCAATAGGGATGGTATTCTGGAATGCAGTATATTTCAAATATGAGGAGGGAATATCGGGAAGGGAGGAGGTTACACCGATAGGATCTGTTACAGGAATTAAAAATTATTGAAGACACTGGACCACAAGACAAGCCATAGATACACTGTTGCAGAGTAGTGAGTTTTAATATAACATAACTTACATTGGGGCGGTGATTGAGCCTGGGGTGTGTGTGTGTGTGTGTACTGTGCTCCCCTCCAGCACTGTATCTATGTCATGTTGTGTTAACAGATGTTTGGAGCCCTCTCATTGTTCTTTGCTCTGTGCACTGTGGGGGATCTTACCTCACTACAGGATTTATTGAAGGTTCCAGATCTCCCTGCCCTTTGTCTCTCTCTCTCTCTCTGGCTGACCGAATGCATTCAATGTGATGATGGAAGATCCACCCACCAGCTGGGAAGACTATTGAGTCAGGACTTTCCGGAGTACCTACAGGAGACAAAGAAATAGACACAATGGGAAATTAAACAGATGCAGTGATGGTTACACGTGGAGAATGGAGCGATATTAAGTAATGGTCCCAGATTGCTGGAAGATGTCAGGATCACATAATTGTGTCGGAAGAATGGGTTTAGCTTCATGATGCCCTTGTATCAGTGCTCAGGGATGAGCAACCAGTGAGCAAGTGAAGTGATGGCCTGGTGTAATTATTACAAGAGAATGTGTCCAAAACCTCAGCTCATGTTCAGGGGAGGCAGGATTGAATCCCGCCATCTGAAAAAGAGACATTTGAAATCAATAATTTTAAGATTAATTATTAACAATCCACTAATAAGTATGAAACTATTTCTGAAGTCCAACAAATCCAAACACTTGTCCTTTAGAGAAGGATATCTGCCCATCCTGACGTGGTCTGCACGACATACCCACAGCAAAGTGACTCTCAATTACCCTCTGAAATGGCCGAGCAAGTTACTCAGTTCAAGGGCTTCTAGGATTGGGCAAGAAAGGCTGGTCAGCCAGAGACTCCCATATCCCATACCTGATTTAAAAAACAATCTATTAGGATGGTCCCCCTGGAACTGTGCTGGGACCTGTGTCCTGGCCAATCATGTCGGTTGGTTTATGGGCAGGGCATTAAACTGACAGAGAGGATGCAGGTGAAAGGAGCTTTCCAAATCCAAAGGGAAAAGGTGAAGCAATGGAACAGCATGGGGATGTGGCTGAAGACAAGCAGAAAGGAACTGGATGGGACAGAGTTTAACTAAAATTGTACATCAGCAAATAGATTTGTGACAGAACATTGTGGAAGAGAGTATATTATGTTCTTTTTTAAATGGACAACGTTGCTGCAATAAGGTCGATGGATTTGTGACACAGAGATAAAAGAGATTTAGACACCAGGGAGACATGGATGCAGGGTGAATAAAAATGTTCAGTGGTTCGTAATCCTGTGCAAACTCAGGCAAAATGGGTAACGCTAACAATAATGGGTAACAAAGGCATTATAGAAAAAGCATTTGGCCGCAGATCATGAAGTAGAATCAGTCTGAATGTAAATTCTGGTTACTACTTGCCAAGGACACAAGCAGCAGAACAGTTTTAGCCACTGAACAGCATTTCATTGGTCATCATTGCATTAAACAGGAACTCACTGGAATTTCTAAACAAAGGCATTGTGATAATTTTGGAAAACTTCAATATTTGTATAATCTGGGACAATCACACTGTCCACATTGATATTGGAAGGGGAGTTCGGTTAATTTTTCTTTCAGTGTTTTTTTTGAAAAAAAACACATTGTGCAACTGGCTCAGGAGATAACTATCGCAGATCGACCGTGTAATGAAACTTAGTGAATGAGTAATGTCACCTGCAGAGATCCTTCGGGAAATTGTGATAAAGTGCAGTTTAAAGAAATATAAAGTTTTAAAGTGAATCACAAAAAGGACAAGCTACAACTAGAAACAAAAATAGCCAATGACCTGAGTTTGAGAGGAGAACTGACCAAGGTAAACAGGCTAAACAGACTGAAATATGTGCCTGTAAATGAACAGTGGAAAACATTTGAAGGAACAATGCAAAGTACTCAACAAAAGGACATTCCATTGATAAAGTAAAAACCTCAGCAAGAAATTCCCACTGATCCCTCACTCAGGACAAAAGGGATCATACTAGATAATGAGGCTGACAAGATCACCATAAAGTCCTGAAGTGAGAGAGTGTTATAGGAGTAAATGTTAATGGATTGCAATGGGTCTGCTCGCAGGAGGAGGGCTGTGGGAAGGGGAACCACGGTCTGGGTTCATTGACACAATAGGAACAGGGAGAGGTGAAGGTGCTGGAGGTGGTGAGAGTGTTACAGAGAGTGGTCAGGGTGTTACAAAGCCAGTCTGAATTGCTGCAGCTGGAGGGGTTTGCAGACGTAGGGAGGGACACAGGTAGTTTTATATATTCATTCATGGGATGTGGGTGTCACTGCCTGGAACAACATTCTTTGACCCCACTGCTAATTACCCAGAGGGTAGCTCAGAGTCAGCCATATTGCTGTGGATCTGGAGTCCAATGTTAGCCTGACCAGGTTAATGTCCTTACCTAAAGGAGGTTAGTGAACCAGATGAGTTCTTCCCACTGATCAACAATGTTTTAATGGTGGCCCCACCAATGTCTTTTACAGCCACAACATGACATCCCAACTCTTGCTCTTAATTCTCTCCCGAATGAAGGTAACCATTCCAAATGTCTGCTTCACCGGCCTGTCTACCTGTGACACCACATTCAAAGAACTGTGTACCTGCATCCCTGGGTCTCTGACTGACAACACTACCCAGGGCCCGAACATTAACTGTACAAGTCCCATCCTGGTTTTTAATCACCAAAATGGAACACTTCACATTTATCTAATTAAACTCTATCTGCTATTCTTCAGCCCACTCTCCCAGCAATACTGCTCATCCTGCTGTTTCATAGATAACCTTCAAAACTGTCCACTTTACCACCAATGTCAGTGTCACCCAAAACAATTACTTACCAGGAAACCAATATTACCATCCAAACCATTTGTCCAAATGACAAACAACAGTGGGTCCACTACACCGCGGGTCACATGCCTCCAGTCAGAAAAACAACATGTCTCCCGTCACCCTCTGTCTCCTACGATCAAGCCAATTTTGTATCCAGTTGACTAGCTCCTCCTGAATGCCATACCCTTTTACACTGATCTGAGCTTACTACCCAGTTTACCAGACAGAACACAGAACGCAGAACAGTTCAGCCCAAGACCCTTCGGCCATGATTTCATGCCAACCTTTTATCCAACTGTAAGATCATAGTAAACTACATACCCTTCATTTTATTATCATCCATGTGTCTGTCAAAGAGTCTATTAAATGTCCTGAATTTATCTAATTTTACTACCACCATTGGCAGTGCATTCCAACCAGCTACCATTCTCTATCCTCTATCCATCCTCCATTCAACTTAAAATTATTCCGCCTTGTAATAGCCATTTATTCCATAGGAGAACCATTTTCTGATTATTCACTCACTCTGAGCCTCCTATCATCTTGGTCACCTCTAAGAAATCTTCCCGCCCCTTTCTTCACTCCAATGAAAAAAGTCCTAGCTCCCTCAACCTTTCTTTGTAAGAACTGCCCTCCATTACAGGCAGCATCTTGGTAAATCTCCTCAAATCTTCTCTCCTCTGCCATGTTCTCCAGAAGGGCACTGGAGAGTGGTGGGGGTTACAGAGTCAGGGAGGGATATCAGCACAGGAGGGTTTTGCAGACATTAGGAGGCTTGCAATGCCAAAAGGAGGCTTCAGCAATTGTGAGGTTTCATGGTGATGAAGATATTTGAGGAGGAAGGGAGGATTGTAGGGAAATGAGAGGTTTTACAGATTAGGTGCTTTGTACGGGCTGCAAGAGGATACTGTGTTGGGGAGGGGTAAGCACTGGTGGATATTACATAAAAATGTGGTTTTGGTTGCAATGCAGGAAGAGGATTCAGGAAGCTGGAGAGTATGGAGTCTGAACGAAGTAACGCAAATGGGAAGAGTTGTCAGGAGTGGAGGTGTTTACAGAGACAGCAATGGTCTGACCTGGAGCAGAGGACCCAGATTGGGAGGATTGTGGGGACTGCAGGTGGTTTCAGAGGGAGGGAGTACCATAGGCTCACAGGAGATTACAGAAATGAGGAGAGCTGTAGGGCTGACGTGTTTATGGAGATGGGAATGTTGGGAGGGATGGAGAAGTTTACAGGGATAAGGTTATTTGTAGGACAGAGCTGGATCACACAGATAGGGATTGTTTTAGCGAGTGGAACAGATTACAGAGATAAAAGGGTTTGTAACATCTAGTGGAACAAACAGAGATATGGAGGGTCAACGTGACTGAAGATGTTTATAGATACAGAAAGGCTTAGGTTCTGGGGGTTATTTAGACACAGAGGCTGTGGAATCTGGATTCGTTTTTCAGAGATTGGGGTAGCAAGTTTGGTTGGAGACAGTTTCACAGATAAGGGAGCATAGCACAAACAGAAGGAAGTTCCTGCGTTCGGGAGGGTTCGAGTGGAGAGTGATGCATACACAGATAGGGGTGTAAGAGCTGGAGAAGGTATGGAGATGGGTAACTGGATGGAGATACAGGAGGAGCTTACATTGACATGGTGGGTGATAGTGACGGGAGGATGTTACATAGTTACAAGGAACAGGACCGGGAGTGGGATCTACAGATCGGGAGTGTTGTAGGGATCTGAGAGGATAACACAGATAGGGATGGTGGTAAGGTGTCCACAGACTGATGGCGTTTTAGGGACTGGAAGAGTTTATGTAGACAGGGAGGACTGTAAGAGCTGCAGGAGCTGATGGAGAGTTGAAGAGTTGGAGCAGTTCACAGAGGAAGGATTCTCCGACAGGAGTAGGTCACAGATAGTGAGGGTTGTGTGGCCTGAGAAAGTTAAAGGGAGGGGAGTTTTCAGTTCCAGAAGAGATTACACTGGCAGGGACAGTTGTAGAGAGTGAAGCAAAAATGCCTGGAGAAGGTTACACAGATAGGGAGGTGAGATTAGATTAGATTAGACTTACAGTGTGGAAACAGGCCCTTCGGCCCAACAAGTCCACACCGACCCGCCGAAGCGCAACCCACCCATACCCCTACATTTACCCCTTACCTAACACTACGGGCAATTTAGCATGGCCAATTCACCTGACCCGCACATCTTTGTGACTGTGGGAGGAAACCGGAGCACCCGGAGGAAACCCACGCAGACACGGGGAGAACGTGCAAACTCCACACAGTCAGTCGCCTGAGTCGGGAATTGAACCCGGGTCTACAGGCGCTGTGAGGCAGCAGTGCTAACCACTGTGCCACCGTGCCGCCCACAAGGAGGGACAGAAGGTGAATACACAAACATGGAGGGTTGTATTGTTAGACGGAGCTTAGTGGGATAGGGACTGGTGTGGGGATTTACACAGATAGGGAAGGTTGTGCTTTTGGAGAAGGTTACAATGATACAGTGTTAGGGAGTGTTTAGTGGACTACAGAAGAGCTCAGAGAGAATGCATTATGGAGAGTGGAGATTACAGACACAGAGATGGCTGTCGGTTTGAACAGAGCTTCTACAGATCCTCAGTGCTGTAAGGCTGGAGGGAGGTTACAATAATAAGGGTTACCTACATTTAATGACTTTTTTGATATAGAAAAAGTCTCAGCATGGGACTGTCAAAAGGAAGTACAGACAGTTCAGATGTATTTACAGAGATATAAATGTTTTTGGGGTTTCAGGATGGAACAGTGATTGGGAGTGATGTAACGAATGACAACAGTTATAGGGATTGTTCTAAAAGCAGGAAGAGGTGACAGTCATATTGATTGTGGTAAGGACTGGAGAAGCTTACATCGCCAAGGAGTGTTTTAGAGACTGTTGGAGATTACACATATAAGGAGAGTATTCGGGATGAGGCAAGGTTCAAGAGACAGGGATGGTTGACAGGACTGGGCAATAAGCTGAATAGAATCTCCACAGTGTGGAAAAAGGCCATTCGGCCCAACAAGTCCACACCAACCCTCTAAAGAGCATCCTAACCAGACCCATCCCTCTCCTTGTCCATTAAACCCTGCATTTCTCATGTTGACCTCACCTAAAGCACACTTGCCTTAATACTACAGTCAATTTATGATGACCAATCACGTATCGGGCAAATGTTGGGCTATGGCAGGAAACTAGAGCACCCGGAAGAAACCCACACAGTCAGGGGGGAGAACATGCAAAGTTCACACAGACAGTCACCAGTGGCTGGAATTGAAGCCAGGTTCCAGGCACAGTGAGGCTGATTATACAGAGCACTGCAGAGATTGGACCAGGTTACGAAGTTCACAAGGTTTATTGGAACAGGAGGAGAATATAGTCAGGAACAGGAGAAGGTTACATAGATGGTGTCCATGAGAGGGACTGGAGGAGGTTAACACAATAGGGAGGGTTGTGGATTCTCTCGACAATTAGAGGTAGGGACAGTTGGGGAGACTCAATGAAGTTAGTCATACTCAAAGTTGTACACACTGGGTGAGGTTACTGAGTTAGCAAGGATTCTATGGACTGGCTGAGGTTATGGACAGAGTCAGTTGTGGGAATGAGAGTTGTTACAACAATTTAGAGGATATTTCAGGTACATGGATGGTTTCAGTGGCTGCAGGATGTTAGAGAGCTAGGTACGCTAGTATTGACTGGAGGTGGTCGAAGGTAAGGAACATTGCAGTGATGGGAGTTAGTCACAGAGACAGAGAAGATTGAAGAGAGAGAGAGGGCATGGTTACAGATCTCGGGAGCGTTCAGGTAGCTTCAGAACATTACACAAATGGTGGGTTGGTAGGAAACGCTGTACAGGCAGAGAGGTGAAATGGATGGTGGAAGGTTAGAGATAATGAAGGTGCTGTAGGACAGGATGGAGGAGTGTTGTTGGGACTGGAAAAGGTTACAGTGACATGATGTACTGGAGAGGCTGGAGGAAGATACACAGATGGGGTGGTCAGTAAGGGCCAGATGTTACAGACAGAGGGCTGTAGGTGCTACACAAGATGACAGACATAAGGATTTTTATAGTGTTTTGGTGATAGGGGTCATAACACTAGCTTTCAAAGTCATTTTGGAAAAATATAAGGACAGGGCAGAAGTGAAGACGCCAAATTTGTGGAATCCCCTTAATCGTTAGAATATCACTGTCACTGGGCATTATCACGCTCACAAGACAGGATCTGGCAAACACAGACCGGGAGGAACTATTTGCTGTTGGGTTCATATTCAGAAAGAGGAAGTGTGTCAAAGTGATACAGGGAGAATTCAAGGCCAGTGTGTTCTGTGAAGAGAGAATGACAAAGGCAGTAACTCTAGTGAATACTGGTCAAGCGATATCCTGAGCTTGATAAAGGAAGTATAATGCAATGAAAACTGGCAAAGACCGACCAACATATGGAGAGTGCAAGGGGATCTTTAAAATGACGGGCAAATAATGGGCACGAAATATCCTTGGCAGATACTGTTAAGGAGAGGCCACAAGGTGTTTAATGAGTATAGTTAGAGGAAGAGGATTCCCAGGTAAATAGCGAGGCTTGTTAGAAACCAAAGGGACAATCTGTACATGGAGCCAGAGGAAGTAGGTGAGGTCTTCAATGAATACTTCCCATCTGTATTCACACAGGAGCAAGGCATTATAACCGGGGATTTCAGTAGGGACAGAGCGGTGCTAGAACATGAAAAGATGAATAAGGAGGAGGGATTAAATAAAGGTGGAGAAGTCCCCAGTGCCTCAAGTCCCCAAGATGCTATTGGAGGGAAGGCAGGAGATTGCTGGGGCCCTGGCGGATATATTTAATACTTTGCTGGCCACAGATGAAGTGCTGAATGACGGGAGGATCGCTAATGTGGTTCCTTTTTTCAGGCAGGGCAGCAGGGATAGGCCAGGTAATTACAGAGGAAATAGTCTGACAGCAGTGGGAGGGAAATTATTAGGAACAATTGTGAGGATGAATCAACAATTCCAAAGGCAAGGATCACCTCGGCAGCGTCATCATGGATTTGGTAGAGGGAGATACTGTCTGAGGAATTCAGTTCAGTGTTTTTTGAAATGGTGTTTTAAAATATCTATGAGGGCAGTGCAGATGATGTGGTTTACATGGACTTGAATAAGGCCATTGACAAGGTCCCCCATGGAAGGCTGGTCCAAAAGTGAAGAGCCACTGGGATCCAAGGCAAGTTGGTAAATTGTATCCACAATTAGTGGATAGACTTCTTTGTGTTTGAAATGCTTTCACCAGTGGGTGTCCCACAGGGATCTGTGCAGGAACCATTGCTGGTTATTATGTACATTAATAACTTGGATGTGAAAGCAGAAAGAATCTTAGTAGGTTTGCAGATGACATAAATGGTGAGGGCGATGGTCTCAGGCTGCAGTCTGATATCGATTAGGTGATAAACTGAGCAGAGTAATGGCAGATGGAGTTTACTTCTGATTACTGAGAGGTAATGCACTGTGGGAAGTCTAATAATTGAAGGATATACATCATGAATGGTAGGTCCTCCTAGAGTACTGAGGAACACAGGGACCTTGGTGGACAAGTCTCTGGATGTCTGAAGTTGTCAGCACGTGTTGACAGGGTGGGGAATACTCCTGAACTGAGAGCAGGAGGGGGACCCACATCCTGATGGGGCGAATTGTTAGAGCTGCTTGAGAAGATACAAACCAATCTTTTAGGGTGTTGCACCTTAAACAGTCATAAGGCCAGAAAGAAGATTGAGGCTGGTGCACAAGTTAAAGAGAGCAATTTCAGCGGACGAGGCAGGCAAGAATATAGCAGGGAATGGGGGTGAAACTGATGATTAACCTGCATTTATTTCAATGCAAGGCGCATGGATTGGAACATGGGACTGGGATGTTACAGTTATTGCAGAAACAAAGCTGAGGGAGGGGCAGGGCTGGCAACGCATTGTTTCAAGGTAGAGATGCTACAGGAAGCATCAAAGGGTAGGCTAGAGAGGATGCATGGTGGTGGGTTTTGATTGCATGAATCATCATAGCAAGACTTAGAGAGGAGATTCCTGTGGGATTGCCCAGTGAAGTTATGTTAGTGGAACTGAGAAATAAGAATGGGTCATCACTTTGATACGATTGTCCTACTGACCCCGAATAATCCGTGACAGACTGAGGAACAAATATATCAGGAGATCTCAAATATCAATCAGAATAATAGGGCTGTTATGGTTGTGTTTTTTCAACTTTCCAAACCTAGACTGGGACTGCCAGTGTTCAGCATTTGCAAGGGAGGAATTTGGTAATTGTGTTCCAGAAACTCCCAATCAATATGTAAATGGCCTGAAAAGAGAAAGGGGCAAAACCTGACCTCCCCTTGGGAATCAAGGTAGGGAAAGGGACTGAGGTGTGAGTGGTAAAGCATTTCGCCAAAATGACCACAATTCTCTTAGCTTAAGAATAGAGATGGAAAAGGACAGGTCTGGTCCACAAGTTCAAGTTATGAAATGGGACCAGACCAATCTTGATAATATTAGACGGGAATTTTCAAAAGGTGATGGGGGAGTCTATTTGCAGGAAAAGGGAAGTCTGGCAACTGAGAGTATTTTAAAAGTGAGATAAATTGAGCGATCACCACCAGTATGTTCCTGTTTGTGTGCAGCTCAATGCTGACAGCACTCGGAAACACTGGCTGTCTATTGGACAAGGAAAAGGGGCAAATGTCAGGTATAGCCAGCTGGATCAAGGGAATCCCTGAGGATCACAGGGGCTGTAGGGATACACTTTGGGTGGAAATCAGGAATGCAGAAAGGGTACATGAAATAGACTCGGCAGGGAAGGATAAGGAGAATCCAAAAGTGATTGTATAAATATGTTGAGTAAAAGAGTAACTCACGACAAAATAGTGTTCCTTAAATATCAATGAGACCGTTGATGTGTGGAACCGCAGGATTTGGCTAAGATCTTAAACACATTTTTTACTCCAGAACTTACTGTGGACAAAGACTGGGGAACACAGGGAACAAGACTGATATGTTAGACCACATTTGGAGTTCGCTGCAATTTCAGTCTCCCCGCTATAGGAAGGAGGTTGTGAAGCTTGAATGTGTTTAGAAAAGATTCACAAGATGTTGCCGAGGTTGTTGCTGAATAAGCTCGTGTTATTTTCACTGGAGAATCGGAGACTGAGGGGTGACCTGACAGAGGTTTATATAAACCTGAGGGGTATGGATGGATTAGATAAACATTCAAGGTCTTTTCCCAGAGGTTGTAGAGTCCAAAACTAAAGGACATAGGTTTAAGGTTAAAGGGGAAAGGTTTAAAAGGAACTGAAGGGTCAGCTTTTTTATGCACGCAGTGATGTGTGTATGGAATGAGCTGAGAGAGAAAGTAACACATACTGATACTGTGACAATATTTAAGAGATGGATGGTTATGTGAATAATAAGTGTTTAGATGCACATGGGCCAAATGCTGGTGAATGGGATGGATTTATTCAGATCTTCTGGTCAGCATGGATGAGTTGGACCGAAAGGTCTGTTTCCCTTCTACATCTCTATGGCTTGAAAAGAAGGCATGTTATACAACATGTGGTGCTGGACGTTTTAAAACGCAAAAGGTATGGAAAGCCCCAGGACCTCATTAAGTGTATCACAGGACATTGTGGGATGTTAAGGAAGGAACTGTGGACCCCGAGGAAAGGTATTTGTACCATTGACAGCCATATGTGATGGGCTGGAAGGCTGGAGGATGACATCGTGGACAGTGAAAGAGGTTTGCTAAGATTACAAAGGGATCTTGATGATATGGGTGAATCAGCTGAAAAATTGTCGATGAACTTCAATCTGAATAAATGCAAGGTAATGCATTTGGTAAAACAAACAAGGATAGAGCTTATACAATTACAATTACACAAAACGTTTAGTGTTTTAGAGCAGAGGGACCTCCGGGTTCAGGTACATGATTCTTGAAGTTTGCGTCAAAGGATGGATAAGACAGTGCTTGGCATGCCTGACTATTGCTCAGTCCATTGAGTGTAGGGTTTGGGACGTCATGTCGAGATTGCACAGACATTGGTGAGGCCTGTTCTGCAATACTCTGTCCAGTTCTGGTCGCCCAGTTATAGGGAGGATATTATTAAGCTGCAGGGGGTTCAGAAGAGATTTACCAGGATGTTGCTGGATATGGAAGGATGAGTTCTGCAAAATCGCTGGATAGGCTGAGTCTTTTTTTCACAGGAGTCTGGAGGTTGAGACGTGATGTTATAAAAGTTTATTTTAAAAAATAAGGCATACTGATCGATTTAATGGTAGTTGTCTTTTCCACATGATGGGGGACTGTCAAGAGGAGGGACAACATTTTTAAGGTTAGAAGAGAGCGATATTCAAAAAAAAGACATGGAGGCAAATTGTTACAGAGAGGGTGTTTTGATTGTGGAATGAACTTCCTGAGGAAGGGTGGATGTGGTTAATATTACAATGTTTAAAAGACAGAGATACTAAACAAATATTTTTCATCAAATTTTACTGTGGAAAAGGATATGAAAGATATAGAATGTAGGAAATAGATGGTGACACCTTGCAAAATGTCCATATTACCGAGGAGCAAGTATTGGATGTCTTGAAATGCAAAAAGAAGGATAAATTACCAGGACCTGATCAGGTGTACCCTCGAACTCTGTGGGAAGCTAGAGAAGTGATTGGTGGGCCCCTTGCTGAGATATTGGTCTCATCGATAGACACAGGTGAGGTGGCAGAAGACTGGAGGTTGGCAAACGTGGTGCCACTGTTTAAGAAGAGTAAAAACAAGCCAGGGAATTATAGATCGGTGAGCCTGACCTCGGCGGTGGGCATGTTGTTAGAGAGAAGCCTGAGGGACAGGATGTACATGTATTTGGAAAGGCAAGGACTGATCATGGATAGTCAACATGGCATTGTGCGTGGGAAATCATGTCTTACAAACTTGATTGAGTTTTTTGAAGAAGTAACAAAGAGGATTGATGAGGGCTGAGCGGTAGATATGATCTATATGGACTTCAGTAAAGCATTCTACAAGTTTCCCCATAGAAGACTGATGAGCAAGGTTCGATCTCACGGAATACAGGGAGAACTAGCTATTTGGATACAGAACTGGCTCCAAGGTAGAAGACAGAGGGTGGTGGTGGAAGGTTGCTTATCAGACTGGAGGCCTGTGACCAGTCGAGTGCCACAAGAATTGGGCTTGGGAATGGTGAATAGCCAAGGGTAAGGGAGTCCAAAACTCAAGGGTACAAACGGGAGGTGAGAGAGCAAAGATTTAAAGAGGGAGCTGAGGGGCAAATTATACACAGAGGATGGTGCACAGACAGAACCTTCTGCCAGGGGCACATGGGAGAAACAAGAACAATGACAACATGGAAAACACATTTGGGCAGGAACATGGAGGGGAGAAGGTTTGACGAGCTAAGGGCCAAACGCAGGCAAACGAGACTCATGCAGTATAGGAAACATGGGCAGCATTGCCGAGTTGGACCACAGGTTCTGTTTCCGTGCTGTATCACTCTGCATCCAGTTAAAGAGGATTAGTGTACAAAAATAAGGCATGTTGTAGACACTGAAGCAAGTTACACCGACAGGGATGGTAGACTGGAATGCAGTACTTTTGAAATATGTGGAGGGACTATCAGGAAGCGAGGAGGTTACAGGGACAGGAACTGTTGTAGGAGTTAAAAATTACTGAAGACACTGGTGCACAAGCAATGCCATAGATACAGTGTTGCAGAGTACTGAGACTTAGTACAGTGTTGGAGGGAGAACACAGAACAGAAAGATCCCAGGCAGCATTCACACCCGCTCATGGGAGGCCTGCTTTCCCCTCTGTTGTCCTGATGCTCACTAAGACAGCACAGGCGTGGATTGATAACTATGAACTCCCAATGCTATGTCAGGGCAATGTAAGTTAAAGTGGACTTGGTAATTAAGCCAGGGGTATGTCTGTACTATGCTGTGCTCCCCCTCCAGCACTGTATCTATGTCATGTCTTGTTAGCGATTTTAGAAGCCCTCACACTGCTCTCTGCTCTGTGCACTGTGAGTGATCTTACATCAGTGCAGGATTTATTGAAGGCTCCACATCTCCCTGCTCTTTATCTCTATGGCTGACCAACCATCTTCAATGAGGTGTTGGTCAAGACACCCAGCAATTCGAAAGTCTATTGAGTCAGGAACTTCCTGAGTACCTACAGGAGACAGAGAAATAGACAGAATGGAAAATTAGACTGATGCAGTGAGGGTTATATATGGAGAATGGAAATGAGCCCCACAGAGATCTGGAGAATCCCACTCCATCCCTCGCCTGTGCTGTTGCATCTCTCTGGAGTGGAGAATTCTGTTGGCACAGGATCTGGAGTAACTGCAAGAGTGAGAGGCACTGACAGAGGCAGCAATTAGAACCACACAGGGAGGGATACCACATGGAGGGAGACTGAGTGATATCACCAGAGTGCTGGATGGCTTAGAGTATCACACATTCATGTTGGAAGAATGAATTAAGGTTAATGTTGCCCTGGTATCAGTGCTCAGGGATGAGCAACCAGTAAACAGGCGAAGTGATGGCCTAGTGGTATTATTGCTATTGCATGTATCCAAAAACTCATCTAATGTTCAGGGGAAGTGGGTTTGAATCCCACCATCAGAAATGGTGGAATTTGAAATCACTAATTTTAAAAATATTAATTAACAATCCATAAATAAATATGAAACTATTGCTGATCTACAAAAAACCCCAAACACTTGTCCTTTAGATAACAACATCTGCTCATCCTCACGTGGTCTGCATGACGTACCACAGCAAAGTGTTTGCCTCTCAATTACCCTCTGAAATGGCCGAGCAAGTTACTCAGCTCGAAGGCAGCTGGGGCTGGGCAAGATAGGCTGGTCAGCCAGAGACACCCACATCCCATACCTGATTTAATAAATAATCCATCAGGATGGTCCCACTGGAACTGTGCTGGGACCAGTGTCCTGGCCAATCATGTCGGTAGGTTTATGAATGAGTCTTTAAACTGACAGAGAGAGACAGAGACAGGGTTCAGGTGAAAGGAGCTTTCCAGATCCAATGGGAAAAGTTGGAGCATCGGATCAGCATGGAATGTGGCTGAAGACAAGCAGAAAGGAACAGGAAGGCACAGAGTTTAACTAAAACTGAACATCAGGGAATCGGTTTGTGACAGGAAATTGTGGGAAAGAGTAAATTATGTTTTCTTTGCAATGGATAATGTCTCATCCATAAAGTAGATTGTTTTGTGACACAGAGATAAAAGAGATTTAGACACCAGAGAGACGTGGTTACAGGGTGAACAAAAGTTGGACATAAATATTCAATGGATCACAACCTTGTGGAAACTCAGGCAAAATGGGTAACGCTAACAATAATGGGTAAGAAAGGCATTACAGAGAAAGCATTTGACCTCAGATCATGAAGTAGAGTCAGTCTGAATGTAAATTCTGGCTACGACTTGTCAAGGACACAAGTAGCAGAACAGTTTTAGTCAACGAACAACATTCCATTGCATTAAACAGGTACTCACCGGAATTTTTTAAACAAACACATTGTGATAATTTTGGGAAACTTCAATATTCACATAATCTGGGACAGTCACACTGACAACAGTGATATTGGAAGAGTAGTGCAGAGAATTTTTTTTTCAGTGTTTCTTTGAATAACAAATTGTGCAGCTAGTTAGGGACATAACTATCTCAGAGCGACCGTTGTGTGATCAAACTTAGTGAATGAGTAATGTCACTTGCAGAGGTCCTTCGGGAAATTGTGATAAAGTGCAGTTTAAGAAATATAAAGTTTTAAAGTGAATCACAGAAAGGACAAGCTACAACTAGAAACAAAAACCGCCAATTACATGGGTTTGATATTAGAACTGACCAAGGTAAAGAGGCGAAACAGACTGAAATATGTGTCTGTAAATGAACAGTGGAAAACATTTGAAGGAACAGTGTAAAACACTCAACAAATGGACATTCCATTGAAACAGACAAAACCTCAGCAAAACATTTCCACCGGCCCCTCACTCAGGACTAAATAGATCACATTAGATTATGAGGCTGAGAAGATCACCACAAAGTACTTAAAATCCTCAAGTGAGAGAGTGTTTTAGGAGTAAGTGTTAAAGGGATTGCAAAGGGTCTGCTAGCAGGAGGGCAGCAGTGGGAAGGGGAATCATTGTCAGAGTTTAATGTCACAAAAGGGACAGGGAGAAGTGAAGGTGCCGGAGGTGGCGAGAGTGTTACAGAGAGTGGTCAGGGCCTGAACGATGTTACAAAGCCAGTCTGAATTGCTGCGGCCGGAGGTATTTGCAGAGGTAGGGAGGGACATAGGTATTTTTATATATTCATTCATGGGATGTATGTGTCACTGCTAATTACCCAGAGGACAGCTCAGAGTTAGCCATATTGCTGTGGGTCTGGAGTCACATGTTAGCCAGGCCAGGTTAGAATGTCAGATGTTATACACAAAAGGAGGTCAGTGAACCAGATGAGTTCTTCCCACTGATCAACAATGCTTTTATGGTGACCTGACCAATGTCTTGTACAGATACAACACGACGTCCCAACTCCTACTTTTAATGCTCTGCCCAATGAAGGTAACCATCCCAAACGCCTGCTTCACCAGCCTGTCTCCCTGTGACACCACATTCAAAGAACTGTGTACCTGCTTCCCTGGATCTCTGACTGACAACACTACCCAGGGCCCGAACATTAACTGTACAAGTCCCACCCTGGTTTGTTTCACCAAAATGGGATATGGCACACTTATCTAATTAAACTCCATCTGCTTTTCTTCAGCCCACTCTCCCAGCAGTACAGCTCATCCTGTAGTATCACAGATAACCTTCATCACTGTCCAGTTTACAACCAATTTCAGTGTCACTCAAAAAACTTACTTAACAATATTCCAATCCAAACCATTTATCCAAATGACAAACAGCAGGGGACCCACTCCATCACTGGTCACAAGTCTCCAGTCAGAAAAACTATACGTCTCCCATCACCCTCGGTCTCCTACCATCAGACCCAATTTTCTGTCCAGTTGACTTGCTCCTCCTGAACGCCATAACCCTTTACACCAATCTGAGCTTATTACCCAGTTTACTATACGACACGTAGAACACAGAACAGTACAGAACAAGACCCTTCGGCAATGATGATATGCCAATCATTTATCCGACCATAAGATTTTTCAAAAAGTGGCAGATAAGAGTTTAATTCAGATAAATGCGAGGTGCTGCATTTTGGGAAAGCAAATCATGGCAGGACTTATACACTTAATGGTAAGGTCCCAGGGAGTGTTGAACCAAGAGACCTTGGGGTGGAGGAAAATAGCACCTTGAAAGTGGAGTCGCAGGTAGATAGGATAGTGAAGAAGACGTTTGGTATGCTTTCGTATATTGGTCAGAGTATTGAGTATAGGAGTTGGGAAGTCATGTTGCGACTGTACAGCACATTGGTTAGGCCACTGTTGGAATATTGAGTGCAATTTTGGTCTCTTTACTATCGGAAAAATGAACGGGTTCAGAAAAAAATTACAAGGATGTTGCCAGAGTTGGAAGATTTGAGCTATAGGGAGAGGCTGAACAGGCTGGGGCTGTTTTCCTTGGAGCGTCGGAGGCTGAGGGGTGACCTTATAGAGGTTTATAATATAATGATGGGCATGGATAGGGTAAATAGGCACAGTCTTTTCCCTGGGGTGGGGGTGTCTAGAACTAGAGGGCATAGGTTTAGGGTGAGAGGGGAAAGACATAAAAGAGACCTCAGGGGCAACCTTTTCAAGCAGAGGGTGGTACGGTATGGAATGAGCTGCCAGAGGAAGTGATGGAGGCTGGTACAATTGCAACATCTAAGAGGCATTTGGATGGGTGTATGAATAGGAAGGGTTTGGAGGGATATGGACTGGTTGCTGGCAGGTGAGACTAGATTGGGTTGGGATATTTGGTCGGCATGGACAGGTTGGACTGAAGTGTCTGTTTCCACGTTGTACATCTCTCTGACTCTAACTTCCATACCGTTCATTTTATTATCATCCATGTGCCTATTCAGAAGTATATTAAATGTCCCCAATGCATCTAATTCTACTGCCAAAGCTGGCAGTGCATTCCACTCAGCCACCACTCTGTATGTAATGAACCTACCTCTGAAATCTCCCTTTCACCATCCGCTAATCACCCGAAAATTATACCCCCTTGTAATAGCTATTCTTCTCAGGGCAAACAAAAAAAACTCACTATTCACTCTATCTATGACTGTCATCACCTTGTTCTCCTCTGCCAAGTCACCCCTCACCCTTCTTCACTCCAATGAGAAAAGCATTAACTCCCTCAACCTGTCCTCATAAGACATGCTCTCCAGTACAGGCAGCATCCTGGTAAATCTCCTCTTTATCCTCTCTAAGGCTTCCACATCCTTCCTGTAATGAAGGGACGAGAACTGAACACAATATTCCAAGTGGGGTCTAACCAGGGGTCTATAGAGCTGCAGCATAATCTCACAGCTTTAAAACTCAATCCCCAAACTAATGAAATCCAACACAATATATTCCTTCTTAACAAGCCTATCAGCTTGGGTGGCAACTTTGAGGAATCTATGGACTTGGAACCCAAGATCCCTCTGTTCCTCCACATTGACAAAGATCCTGCCTTCAACCCTGTATTCTGCATTCAAATTTCAATCTTCAAAATGAATGATTTCACACTTTTCCTAGATTGAACTCTATCTGTCGTTTCTCAGCCTAGCTCTGCACCCTGTCAATATCCCATTGCAGCCTACAACAGCCCTCCACACTGTCAGCCACTCCACCAACCATCGTGTCATTGGGAAACTTATTAACCCACTGTTCCATTCACACATCCAAGTCATTTATAAACTCAGAAAGAGCAGAGGTCCTGTCACCTCTCCCTGCAGAAAACCATTGTTCACTGAGCTCCAGGCTGAACTGTTTCTATCTATCATCACCCTCTGTCTTCTATGGGCCAGTAATCCTGTATCCAGACCAACAGGTTTCCCTGTATCCCATGTCTCCGTACTTTCTGAATGAGCCATAAAGGTGTTTTGATACATTCTCAAAAGATTCAATAAGATTTAGAAGGCATGATCTGCCCCTTACAAAGCCATGCTGACTATCTCTAATCAAACTATGGTTTTCCAAGGAATAATAAATCCTGTCTCCCAGAGTCATCTCCAATAATCTGCACACTACAGACATAAAACGGACAGGAGTGCAATTCCGAGGATCATCCCTATTCCCTTTCCTGAACAAGGGAATAATATTTTCCTGTCTCCAAACACCTGGTCCGACTCCAGTGGACATCGAGGGTGCAAAGGTCATCATCAGGTGAGCAGCAATCCATTCCCTCCCTTCGTGTAGTTACTTTGGACGCATCCAGTCTGGTTCAGCGACTTATCTATCCTTATCTTTTACAAAATTCTCAGCACATCCTTCTTAATATCCACCTGTTCACGTACATGAGCCTGTTTCACACTGTCCTCACAAACGACAAGACCCTTCTCAGCAGTAAATACTGAAACATAGTATTCATTAAGGTCCTCCCCTACCTCCTGTGACTCCAGGCACAAGTTCCTTCCACTATCCCAGATTGGCCTTATCCTCACTCTGGCCATCCTCTTGTTCCTCGCATAGGTGGAGAATGTCTCACAGTTTTCCTTAATCCTTCCCAATAAAACTTTTTCATGCCCGCTTCTAGTTACCCTACGTCCATTCCTCGGTTCCTTCCTAGTACCTTCAGAGAATCCCGACAGTGTGGAAACGGGCTGTTTGACCCAATAACCCATATCAACCCTCCAAACAGTATCCAACCGAGCTCCATTCTCCCACCCTATTACTCTCCATTTGCCCTGACTAATGCACCAAGCCTACCCATCCCTGAACACTATGGGCAATTTAGCATGGCTGAGTCACCTAATCTGCACATCTCTGGGCCGTGGGGGGAAACTGGAGCACCTGGAGGAAACCCACGCAGACACGAGGAGAATGTGCAAACTCCTCACAGACAGTCGCCTGAGGCTGTAATCGAAATGGAGCCCGTGGTGCTATGAGGTCACAGTGCTAACAACTGAGACACCTCGCCACCCAATGTAACTCTCTGGAGCCCTGTCTGATCCTTACTTCCTCAACCTTAAGTAAGCTTCCTTCTTCTTCTTGACTGGATGTTAAAGTCCATGTGGACAACGTTGACTGCTCTGCCTTCATCTATCTTTAGCCACCTCCTTGAAGAATCAATCCTGTATGTGAAACATAGTTTCCCACTCACAAAGCCATGCTGACCGTCTCGAATCAGCCCTTGCCTTTGTAAATGTAAGGAGCTCCTTTCTCTCAGAATCTCCTCCAACAACTTCCCCATCACTGGGCTCACTGGGCTGTAATTTCCTGGCTTTTCCCTGCACTCCTTCAATAATAGAACAGTATTAGCCAACCTCCAGTCTTCCAACACCTCACTGTGTCTGTTGATAATATAAATATCTCTGTAAGGGACACTGCAATCTCTTCCTTCGCTTCCCACAATATTCTAGGATCGACATAATGAGCTACTGAGAATTGATCTACCTTTATTTGTTTTACGATTCCAGCACTTTCTCTTCTCTGGAGAGGATTCTTTCCAAGACATCACTATTTATTTCCCCAAGTTCCTGAGCTTCCATGTCTTTCTCCACAGTAAATATTGACAAGGTTGTTTTGTCTAATATCTCACCCATCTCCTCTGGTTCCACGCATGGGCAACCTTATTGATCTTTAAGGGCCCTATTCTCTACCAAATTACTCTTTAGCCCTTATTAAAACTTGCGTAAAGGCTTCTGATAATTCAAATACACCACATCCCCCATTGCACTACGCCCCTCCTACACCCTTACAATTGTGCCATTTATATTCACACCGACTAATTAAATCTAACAGGCTCAAAAACAAATTCTCTTTTATCACATGTGTTTCTAAGTGGCCAGTTATTGTATATTGACCTATCCTTTCTAACAATGTCAGTATGCTCCCGAGTTACTGTCAGGCTAACAATATTTGGTTTCAGAGTGACAGCAGAAAGGGTTGTGGGAGTTCTTGTTGATCAATCTGAAAAAGGTAGCTTACAGGGTCAGCAGGTAATCGAGAAGGCAAATCAAATGCTGACATTTATTACAGAGGGAACAGAGTCTAAAAATAGGCAGGTTTTGCTAAAACTATACAAGGTACAAGTCAGATCATGCCTCCAATATTATGAACGGTGTGAGTGCCTGAAGGAAAGATATTGTTGCATTGGAGGCAGGTCAGAGAAGAGTGACTCGGCTGATCCTGGGAATGGAGGGATTTTCTAATGAGAAAAGGTGGAGTAGGTTGAGGTTGAATCCATTGAAGTTTAGAAAATGAGAGAGAAATGGAATGAACCATCCAAGATTCTGAGGGGCTTTGATCGGGCAGGTGCTTGGAAGTTAGAAAATAGAACAGTAGAGCACAGCAACAGGCCCTTCGGCCTACCACGTCTATGCTGTCCATGATGCTATTCTAACCCATACCATCTGCCTGCACATGGTCCATATCCCTCTATTCTCTTCCTGTTCATGTTTCTGCCTAAATGCCACTTCAAATCTTTACTCACGTTTCTGCTTCTACGACCTCCCTCAGTAACATCCACTCGACGTAAAAAAAGTGCCTCACACATCTCATTTAAACTTCCTCTTTCTTACCTTCAACCTCTGCGCTCGAGTATTTGAAACTTACACACTGGAAAAGAGGTTGTGACTATCTACATTATCTATCCCTAATGTTATATCCCTGTGCCTGGTCACCTGTCAGCATCTGATACCCTCACAAAACAATCCAACTTTGTTTAATTTCCTCTTACACATCTAACACACCCTTAAAAACCCTAATACAGGCAACGTGCTGATAAACCCCTTTTGCATCCTCTCCAAAGCCTCCCCATCCTTCCTATTGTGTGGAGATGAGAACTGCACACGGTTCTCCAAATGTGGCCAAACAAACGTTTTATACAATTACAACATCAGATGCAAACCACTATACTCAACGTTGTCTCTGATGATGGCGAATGTTCCATTTGCTTTCCTTCCCAACTGAAACACTTCTGTTGCTATTTTCTGGGAGTGACTGACTTGCACCAAGATCCTTCTGTATATCAATATCCCACAGTATGCTAACGTTCTTCTTGAATTTGACATCATCTCACACTTTTCCAGATTAAACTCAATTTGCCATTTCTGTCTATCTCTCCAACTGTTCTGTAACCTCCTGCAGATTTTAATGAGTCAGGGAAACAAGGGTTTTGTGGAAAAGGCAGGAAAGTAGAGTTGAACAGTGTCAGACCAGCCATGATCTGACTGAAGGACAGAGCATACTCAATGGGCCAAATAGCCTCATTCTCCTCTTACATCTCATGGTCTGAGCACAAACTCAATATGTCCTGCATAATTTTATGGGTCTCTGCTCACAAACCTCCTTTATAATGGGATTGTTGGATATTTATTAGTATCCTGAAGAAGGGCTTATGCCAGAAATGTCGAATTTCCTGTTCCTTGGATGCTGCCTGACCTGCTGTGCTTTTCCAGCAACACATTTTCAGCTCTGATCTCCAGCACCTGCAGACCTCACTTTCTTCTCGAAGATATTTATTAGTACACAGCATTTGATCTACAAATATGATATGATGTTCTAGAAAACCATCTCACACACAATCCAAGATTCTATCCGTTACAGCACTGATTCTCATTGCTGTATCAGTCAGCATGGAGACCACTGTCACACACAATTACTGTACTGCCCTTGCTACAAGTACATTCAGTGTCCTGACTGTAAACACATTGACATTCCCATCACTGGTTGGTGCCTACAACAGAATTCCTGCTAACGGTTGCTGCTGCTTGCTTATTCTCAGCTCCACTTTTCATATTCAGATCCACATGACTGTCTCATTAATGTATTAACCTCATCCTTCCTTCACAACTTGTTGGCATTTTGCCTAGTCTACCTATTGGGAAGAGATTAGTTTGGGATATCTGCTCAGCAGGGATTGGTTGGACCGAAGGGTCGGTTTCCACACTGTACAACTCTTTGACTCTATGACTCTATCCCAACAACCCTTCAGTATTCACTTCCCAGCGATGGTCATTCTGCAGCTAAATCTCCGGAATGACAGTTCCATCATATCTGTTCACTGTCATTCCATCTGCCTTATGGCGAATGCAGGGAGTCAATCCTCAGTAGTGTGTGTTTGAACAGATGGGGAGAGGTTACAGAAATAGGGAGGCTTACAGAGACTCGAGGATGTTACAGTTAAACAGAGTTACATCTGGTCAAGAATGTTCATGGGACAAAGGGGTTTGGGGATTGGAGGAATTTACAGAGATTGGGGAGATGGATTAGATTCTGGAGATAGGGATAGAGATAGACAAAGGAAGATAGACACAGACATGGGACTGTTTCACCTCGGAGCGTATTGTGTATACTAACAGAGATATGGAAGGTTGTCGTGACTGAAGATGTTTACAGATATAAGGCGGCTTCTAGGCTCAGGAGGCTACTTAGATCGGAAGGCAATGGAGAATGCTAGGTTACTTGGTTGGAGGTGGGGAGAGTCGCACAAACTGAAGGACGTTCCTGTGGTCGCGAGGGGTAAGGTGTCGGGAATGAGGATGAAATTTAACAAGATAAAGATCAAAGAATTGGAGAAGGATAAGGAGATTACAAATTTTTCACAGCTAAGGAAGGGTTGTAGTAGCTGGAAAAGATTACATAGGTAGGGACCGATGGAGAGGTTAAATACATCGATATGGAGGGTGGTATTTGTGGGAGGATCTTACAGGGATAGACAGGGCTGTCAGGGTTTACAGGGATGAAGGAATTTAGTATCTACTGCAGAAGTTTAGAAATTAGGGTGTTAGGGATTGGAGACCCTGACAGAGACAGAGACAGAGAGAATGGTATGGAGATTCCAGACAGAGGAAGGATTATTGGGACTGGAGAATATTTCAAAGATCACTAACACAGCATGGGCCAGAATTGATGCCTGCGATCCCCTGTGCTGTCTCAGGGAGGACCAGTACAGCAGAGGTGAAAGCAGGATCCACACAAGATGGTGGGAATGAAGCCTAGAATGTTGCTGTTCCTTGCCTAGCTCTGTATCTATGTCCTATCTTCCGGGTCTGAACATGGAAGTCTACTACCTCTACCCTGTGCTGTTTACTGTGAGTGATCTTACTGGCTGCAGGAGTTACTGATCTCCCTCTCCATCCCTCTCTGGCTGACCAACCAGCTTCAATGAGATGATAGATGAGCCAGGAGTTAGGAACATCCTGATTACCTGCATGAGACAGAAATAGACAGAATGGGAAATTAGACTGATGCAATGAGGATAACTCATGCAGAGTGGCACTAAATCCAGCAGAGATCTCGAAAATCCCAGTCTCCATTACTTGCCTGTGCTGCTGTGTCTTTCTGGAGTGGACAATTCTGTTGACTCAGGATCTCAGACCATCTGTAAGAGGGAGAAATGCTGACAGAGGCAGCAAATAGACCGACACAGCGAGGGATACCACATGGAGAGATACTGAGTGATATCACATTATTAGACACTGTATTTACAGAGAATTGTTTGAATTTGTAACAAAGGCACTGGGATAATTGTGTGGGGATTCAACTTTCCTATATCATCATCTCTTTGGCGGTGGGTCACAGACGAGGCTGACTCTCTCCCACTCTCTGTGTTGTGGGGTGGTGGTGGTGGGGGTGGGTGGGGACAGGGGAGGGGAGCCTGGAGTTGGCTGTACAGACCGATGTGGCCTTCCACAGACTCTGTTACACTTGGGGCAGAAGGTGGCCATGGATGTTAGAAGTGGCCATGAGAAGGGGGTGGGTGGGGCGTTGATGTGACAGTACGCTCCTTGTGCTGTTTTCTCCTGGATTCCCATTTTCCCCACAGCAAGTCTCGAGGAGCTCGACACCTTCCCAGTGCTCCTTTCCCACTTCGGACGGTCTTGGCACAGGACTTAACAGATTTGGTTAAGAGATGAAAAAAAACGATCAATTCTGAAGACGCCAACGTTTAGAAATGTGGACGCATTTGTTAAAGAGATCGCTAGGGAGTCTCCTAGCAGGATGCGTGCAGTAGGAAACGGAAATATTGTCAGGTGATAGGAACAGGGAGAGTTGAAGGTGCTGGAGGTGGTGAGAGTGTTACAGAAGGGACAAAGGCCTTAACAATATTACAAAGTCAGTACGAATTGCTGCAGCTAGAGCTGTTGGCAGAGTTAGGGATGGAGATATACATTCTCATTGATTCATTCGCTGCCTGAGGATGTCACCGGATGGACCAGCATACATTACCCCGCTGCTAATTGCCGAGATACAGCTCAGAGTCAGCCATATTGCTGCGGGACTATAGTCACATGTGAGCCAGACCATATAAGAATGTCAGATGTCCCTCCCTAAAGGACATACGTGAACAAGTTGATTTTTCCCAGATAATCAACAATGCTTATACAGTGTCCTCACTAATGTCCTGTACAGATACACCATGACATTCCAACTCCTACTCTGAATGCTCTGCCCAATGAAGTGTAACCATCCCAAACGCCCGCTTCACCAGCCTGTGTACCCATGATGTTACTTTCAAAAAACTGTGTTCCTGCGTCCCTGGGTCACTGATTGACAACACGACCCAGGGCCCGAACATTCACTGTACAAGTCCAGCCTGGTCTGCTTTACCACAATACAACATCTTGCATTTCTCCACCTGTTATTCCTAACCTCACTGGCCCAGCAGTATTGTTGATCCCTTTGTACCCTTCAATAACCCTCTTCACTGTCCACTTTATCGCCAATTTCAGTCTCACTCACAAACTTGCGAACCATGATTCCTGTGTTATCATCCAAACTGTTTATATAAATGATGCACAAAGTGACCCAGCACCGAACCCCATGGCACACCGTTGGTCACAGGCCTGCAGTTTGAGCAGCAACCTTCTATGAACATGCTCTGTCTTCGACCGTCAATCATGTTTTGTATCTAGTTAGTGAGCACTCCCTGGTTGTGTGTGATCTAAACTTACTAACCAGTCTGTCATGCAGACCCTTGTCAAAGGCTTTGATAAGGTCCATGGAGACATCATGTCCTACTCTGTTTTGATCTCTCACTTGTCTACCTTCCACAGTCAGGTTTGAGACATGATTTCCCGTGCACAAAGCTGGGATGATGATCATTGATCTGTCCTTACCTTTCCAAATGCATGATGATCGTTTCTCTCAGAATCTCCTCCAAACAAGTTACCACCCCTGCCATCAGTCTCAGTGGTCTGTAGTGGCTGTCGACGATACAAACATCGCTGGGAGGGTCCCTGCAATTTTTTCCCTCGCTTCTCACAAGGCGCTGGGATACATTTGATCATGTTCCAAGGTTTTATCTAACTTCTTGCATTTTAAGACATCCAGCACCTCCTGTTGTCCGATGTGAACTCTTTTCAAGACATCACTATATATTTTCCCAAGTTCCCGACCTTCCAGGTCTTTCTCCACAGTAAATCATAACACAAAATATTTGTTCAGTATCTCACCCATCAACAGTGATTCCACACAGACAGCCTCATTGACCTTTCAGGGGCCCTATTCTCTCCCGAGCTCATTTTTAGCCCTTGTTGAAACTTGTCAAAATGCTTCTGAACTTTCAAATATCCCTCTACTGCAACTAGCCTCCCCCACCCTTATCTATTCTGCGTTCATGGTCACACCAAAATATAGAATCCAACAGATTTAAAAGTATCCCCCTTTTATAAAATCATGCGTTTCCCATTGTTTCTAAGCATCCAATTATCATTTATTGACATATCCTTTATAACACATTCCAGCACGTTCCCAACTTACTGTCAGGCTAACACTGTTTGGTTTCACACTGACTGCACAAAGGATTTTGGCAATCCTTGTGGATCAATCTGAAAAAGGTAGCTTACAGGGTCAGCAGGTAATCGAGAAGGCAAATCAAATGCTGCAATTTATTACAAAGGGAATGGAGTTTAAAAATAGGGAGGTCTTGCTAAAATGATGCAAGGTACAAGTCAGACCACATCTAGATTATAATGAACAGTATGAGTGCCCTAAGGAAAGACATTCTTGTGTTAGAGGCAGGCCAGGGAAGGTTCACTCGGCTGCTCCTGGAGATGGTGGGATTTTCCAATGGGAAGAGGTGGAGTAGATTGACCTGGAACCTATTGGGGTTTTGAAGAATGGGAGAGAACTTGAATGAAACATCCAGGATTCTGAGGGGCTGTAACAGGGTAGATGCCGTTAAGTTAGAAAATAGAACAGGACAGCAGAGTAATAGGCCCTTCGGCACACCATGGCTGTGCTGACCGTGATGCTATTCTAAACTAATCCCATCTGCCTGCACATGGGCGATATCCCTCTATTTTCTGCCTGTTCATGTTTCTGTCTAAATGCCACTTCTAAACTTTGCTCTCATTGCCACCTCTCCCACCTCCTGAGCAGCTTCCACCCTCTCGGTAAAGAAAACTGGCCTCAGTTATCTCATTTAAAACTTCTCACTCTCACCTTAAACCGAGGCGCCCTAGTATTTGATATTTAGACACTGGAAGACAGATTCCAATTGACCACACTATTCACGCCTCTCCTAATTCTATATACCTGTACCAGGTCATCCCTCAGTCTCTGATATTCTCGTAAAACAATCCAACTGCATCCAACCTCCTGACAGTAAACACAATCTCATCCAAGCAACATTCTGCCAACCCTCTGTTGCAACCTCCCCAGAGCCTCCACATCCTTCCTGTAGCATGGCGAAGAGAACAACACTCAACCTTCCAAACATGGCCGAATGAAGTTTCATTCAGTCACAGCATGACATGCAAACGTCTGTACTCAATACTGCCACCAATGAAGGTAAGGGTACCATACGCCTCCTTTACCACCACATCCTCCTGTGTTATTATTTTGAGAGAGCTACAGATTTGCATCCAAGGTCATCTGTTTATCAATGTTTCCAATGAGTCAATTAGTGTACTTCTCTCTTCCATTTGACTTCATAAATGTATCACTTCACACTTGTCCCGATGAAATTCGTTTTTTCAATTTCTCTGCACAGCGTTCCAGCTGATCTATATAGTCCTGCAACCTTTAACACGCTTCCTCACTATCCACAATTCCCCTAACTATCCCTGATCACTACATGCCTTTCCAAATGCCATCTGCAAAATACTAATCAAACTGCTGACCTTTTAATCGGAATCACAGATATAAATTACACACAGACATCGCAGCACTGATCCTTGTGAAACACCATTGGCCACAGACGTCCAATCAGAAATTGACCATTCCACATGCCTCTGTCTACTACCACCAAGAAAGTATTGTATCCAACTTACCATCGAACATGGATTGTGATTTGATCTTCCAGATCCCCCTTGCTATTTGGAAGCGGTCCATTCAAAATGACTCGATATTTTGATTCCCAGATTAAATTGTTTCACTAATGCACTGACTGCATCCTTTCTTCACAACAAAACAGGACCTTGTTTGGTTTTTTGCTAATCCTGTCTCAGTCCCTACAACCCCTCAATAATCACATTGCAGTCAAGATCATTGTGCAGCCACCCCTCCACAATAACAGTTCGATCATATCTGTTCTCTTCAGTTAATGCTGTCATTCCACCTGCCTTGTTCCAAATGCATGGCGCGTGTCACGGAGAGAGGGCCTTGGAGGGATGGAGAGAGGTCAGAGAGTGGGAGAGATGTTTGGGGGCACAACAATGTTGCAGGGTTAAACATAGTTACAGTTGCTACCGAATGTTCGCAGGAGAAAACATTTGATGGTTTTGAGGAAGTTAGAGAGATAAAGCGTCTTTGATTCGAGTTCAGAGATAGGGATGTGTGTAAGGCTGTTTTATGATACACGTCCTATGTTGATCATGGTGTAGAAACATTCGCATGATTCCAGGATGTGGTACATTTAACAACAGTTGTGGGATCTGGAGAATATCACAGTGATAGGGAGGATGGTATGGACTGGAGAATATGACAGGGAAAGGGAGGGTGGTATGTACTGGAAGATGATATAGACTGGAGAATGTTGCAGGGATAGGGAGGCAGTTGTAGATTGGATAAAGTTAGAAGGAGAGATGATTTTATGCACTGGAAGGTATGTCAAAGAGAGTGAGTGGTGTGCATGCTGCAAGGTACTACAGGGATAGGGAAGCTTGTAGAGACTAGAGGAGAGAGTCGTAGAGAGGCTTGTGAGAGACCAGATTCATTTATGAGCATAGGATGTGCTGCAGTGAGCAAAGCCTTTTGCAGATATAAACGAGGATACAATGGCCACAAAGCAGTCACACCTATACATAGGTATATTGGAACTGAAGGAATTGAAGAGATTACACAGACTGGGAGTGTTGTATGAAGTGGAGTAAATTAAACTGATAGGGACGGTTTTAGAGACTCAACAACGGTAGGAAATAATGGGGATTGCAATGCTGACAGTGGGTTTCAGCAAAGTGATGATATAGACCTGAAGGAGCTTTCACATGATAGCGATTGCTTTCGGGTCTTTTGGGTGCTGCACAGTACAGGGAATTGTAGTGGCCGGGGGGCATTTACACAGATTGGGAGTGTATTAGTGGTGAGCAGACTTCACAAAAACGGGTCTGCAGGACATGACAGAACTCAGAAGGGTTGTATCAACTTGATGGTGTACACAGGCAGGAAAGGGTATGGGGATTGGAGCAGCTCACATGACAGACGGACACATGGAGTCTGGAGATGTTGCAGAAAGATTACTATGTTTAATTCTATAGAACTCCACATAAATCTGTCCTGTTTCTTCATGTTTCTGAACCGCGGTCGATACGCTTCTGAAACTAATCCATAAGCACTTAAAATAGCCTGTTTGACATGTGCATAATTTCTTGACCAGTCATGAGACAGCGCTGCAAATACCTCACTGGCTCTGCCGAACAGCTTAGACTGAACTAGCTTTACCCACAAGACCTCAGGCCACTCCATCTCTCTATCCAATTTTTCAAATGAAGTACAGAGGCCCTTGAAAGTAGAGACACAGGTAGATAGGATAGCAACGAAGGCACTTGGGATGCATTCCTTTATTGTTCACAGTATTGAGTATGAGAGCTGGGAGGTCGTGTTGTGGCTGTACAGGACATTGGTTAGGCCGCTTTTGGAATACCGTGTGCCATTTTGATCTCCTTCCTATCGGAAGGATGTTGTGAAACTTGAAGGGTTCAGAAATGATTTACAAGGATGTTGCCAAGGTTGGAGGATTTGAGCTGTAGGGAGAGGATGAACAGGCTGGGGTTGTATTCTGAGGGGAGACTTTACAGAGGTTTACAAAATTATGAGGGGCAAAGATAGGCTAAATAGACAAAGTCTTTTCCCTGGGGTTGGTGAGACCAGAACTAGAGGGCGTAGGTTTAGGTTGAGAGGGGAAAGATATAAAAGAGAGCTAAGGAGCAAATATTTCACACAGAGGGTGGTACGCGTTTGGAATGAACTGCCAGAGGAAGTGGAGGAGGCTGGTACAATTGCAACAGTTGAAAGGAATCTGGATGGGAATATGAACAGGAGGGGTTTAGAGGGAGATGGGCCAGGTGCTGATTGGTGAGACTGGATTGGCATGGACAAGTTGGACCGAAGGGTCTGTTTCCATGTTGTACATCTCTATGATTCTCTGACTCTAATTGCTGAAGTTTCAAATCACTGCAGGCAGTTAGTGACCACGATAGAATTGTAAGATCTTTTGGGGGTTACACAGTTCGGGAGGATTGCTGGGACTTGATGATATTGTATATGGAAGTAGGGTTGTCGGGACTGAAGCTGGGAACAGGGATAGAGAGAACCGCAGGGGATTACCGAGATCTGGAGGCGCGTGGTCTCTGGTGGAAGTTCCACGTAGAGGGATGTTTTGTGGAACTGCAGGACCTTGGAGAGATAGGCAGATTTGAAGGGGCTGGAGGGGTTTACAGATGCATGGAGAAATGTAGTGACTGGAGCATACAGAGTGGTGAGGGCTGTAGGAGATGCAATAATTTAGAAGGACTGTAGAAGCTGGAGGGGTTCTCACAGACAAGGAGGATTGTAGGAGTGTGAGGAGTTTACAGAGGTAGGAGGTTGGAGCATTCTCAGTAATTAGTGGTTTGGAGCACTGTCCAGACTGGGGCAGGATTCAGAATGAGGGAGGGATAGAGCAAAAGGAAGCAGTTGCAGAAAATCGGGGAACATAAACATGTCACTTCGGTGCTGTGCCACTGAGGGTCATCAGGAGGAGAGTTGTCCTCATTAAAATCTATAGATCCTCAGGGGAATGGACAGGATGGATGCTGAAAGGATGGTTCCTTCCACTTATGAGAGAGAGACAAACAAGCAGACTTTGTTTGACAAAGGTGGAGAAGGGGAAGTTGTCTTTTTCTTCCAATGGCCCAAACCTACTTCAGGTTTGTTCCCACACAGCTCAAAGGAAAGCAATGCGATAACATTGGTCATTTAGAATTGCAGGAGATACAAGACCAAGGCCAGGTTGGAAGGGCTGGAGGAAATGAGAGAGAAGAGAGATGTTCAACAGCTGGAAGGGTTTCTAGGGAGTGGACACTGTCAGGACTGGAGAACATGACACGCTCACTCATGAGAGGGAGATAACGATATGGCACAAGGTCAAACACAGCAGGAGGACCCCAAGCTCCATACCTGTCATTTACTCAGGGAGATGCTCTCACCCAGTCTGATGCTAAGCCCCACATACAAATAGAGGCTAGATTAGAGTGGTGCTGGAAAAGGACAGCAGGTCAGGCAGCATCCGAGGAGCGGAAACATCGACATTGGGCAAAACATCGATTTTCCCACTCCTCGGATGCTGCCTGACCTGCTGTGCTTTTCCAGCACCACTCTAATCGAGACTCTGACCTGCAGCATCTGCAATTCTCACTTTTGCCACATACAAACAGCATGAGGTTTCCCAGTTCCTGGTGCTCAGGGTCCAGTGCACTCACCCCTGAACCAGTCGGTGAGGTATTTACACAGTTACACATTGTCCAGAAACACTGTGCCCGAGCTGACATCAACTGGCAAACTAACACTCTACCAAGCAAAGACTATCTGCACTCAGATTCCCTGGTGATACAATCCTCTGAGTGATAGTCTGCAGAGAACAACAGAATCCACGAATCCCCGTTGCATGGGTCAGGGTCAATGATAAAAGTTTCATTCTTTCAAAAATGACAACTCCTCAATCCCTGCATCTCACTAAACTGCCATTTAAAAATATTACAATAAAGAACATTCTAAACGAATGCATTGATGAGGTGAGCTGTGGTCAGTCCTGTAGATCTGGATGTTACCGGATATATTCAGAGTGCTTTCTACCAGAGTGCCACCAGGTCAATCTCAGGCACACAGAGAGAATGGGCAAATAGATTCACATCTGACCTCACACCTCCCAGCCTGGGAACCTGAAGCTGTGCACAGCCATTCTGGTAAAGATCTCTAGAAACAGGACATCAGAGCCAGAAGACTGAAGGTTGGCTATCTTGTTGCTCCTATTTAAGGAAGGCAGTAAAGAAAAGCCAGGGAACTACAGACTGGTAAGCCTGATGTCGGTGGGCACGTTGTTAGGGGGAATCGTGAGGGACAGGATGTACATGCATGAGTCAGGGTTAAGGGAATGCAAGGACTGATTAGGGATAGCGCAGAAAGTCAGGCAGCATCCAAGGAGCAGGAGAATCGACGTTTCGGGCATGAGCCCTTCTTCAGGAATCGGGCTCATGCCCGAAACGTCGATTCTCCTGCTCCTTGGATGCTGCTTGACCTGCTGCGCTTTTCCAGCAACACATTTTCAGCTCTGATCTCCAGCATCTGCAGTCGTCACTTTCTCCTCCTGATTAGGGATAGTCAACATTGCTTTGAGAGTGGGAAATCATGTCTCACAAATTTGATTGATTTTTTTGAAGAAGTAATAGAGGATTGATGAGGGCAAAGCGGTGGATGTGATCTATGTGGACTTCAGTAAGGCGTTCAACAAAGTTCCCCATTGGAGACTGGTTAGCAAGGTTAGATCTCACGGAATACAGGGAGAACTAGCCAATTGGTCCAGAACTGTCTCAATGCTCGAAGACAAAGAGTGGTGGGGAAGGGTTGGTTTTCAAACTGGAGGCCTGTGACCAGTGGAGTGCCACAAGGATCGGTGCGGGGTCCAATATTTTGTATTGTTTAGATAAATGATTTGGATGTGACAACAAGAGGTATAGTTAGTACGTTTGCAGATGACAACAAAATTGGAGGTGTAGTGGCCAGCGAAAGAGGGTACTTTCAATTACAATGGGATCTTGATCAGATGGGCCAATGGGCTTGAAGTGGCAGATGAAGTTTAATGCAGCTGTATGCAAGATGCTGCATTTTGCGAAAGCACATCTTCGCTGGATTTATGCACTTAATAGTAAGGTCTGACAGAGTGTTACTGAACATAGAGATATTGGAGTGCAGGTTCATTGCTCCTTGAACGCAAAGTCGCAGGTAGGTAGGATAGTGAAGGAGGCATTTGGTATGCTTTCTTTTATTGGTCAGAGTATTGAGTACAAGAGTTGGCAGGTCATGATGTTGCTGTACGGGACATTGGGTAGGTCACTTTTGGAATATTGTGTGCAATTCTGGTGACCTTCCGATTGGAAGGATGTTGTGAAACTTGAAACATCATGATGGGAAACATCCTCTCAGTATTTACCCTGTCAAACCCCTGAAGAATCCTGCATGCTACAATGAAATCACCTCTCATTCTTCCCAAATCCAGTGAGTAGAGTCCCAACATTTTCAGCCTTTTCTTAAGAGATAATCCCTGCAAGCCAGGGATCATCTCAGTCAATCTTTTCTGAAATGCCTTGGATGAAATTATATGTTCCCTTAAATAAAGGGACCAAAACTTCTGTCATTATTCCAGATGTGGTCTCACTCGCAATTTATAAAGTTACTCTCAGGTATTTACTCCTAGCTCTTAAACTGAAAACTCCTTGCAATAAGAAACAACGTTCCATTCCCCATCCTGATTCCATGTTGTAACTGTGTTTCCTACGCAATTACCCTTGGTCCCTTTGTGGTGCAGCTTTCGACAGTTTCCACCATGTACGTAGTATTCTGTTCTTTTATTATCTCCAAAATGAGCAACTTCACAATTTCCCAAGTTATACTCCATTTGACAACTTGTTGCCCACTTCTCCAGTGAATCCCTCTCTGTAAACTGTTTATAATCTTTTTGGAACTTTACCGTTCTGCCTTTTGAAGGAGGTTTCCCTGCTCATTCTTCTAAACATTTCCTGGGAGCACTGGGCATTGGGAAGCAGTTGTTACCTTGTCAGAGAGACTCTATGGAATGACTGGGAGGAGCTTGCTGCTCATTGGTCAGAATGGAGACAACTTGCCCATCAAGCTGCATGAGCCTTTCACCCCCCATGTCTAATTGATGAGGCCCAGCGGCAGCACGGAAGGAAAAAAAAACAAATCCTGCTCTCCACATCTCACTCTTGAAACATTGTGTCCCATGTGACAAAGATCTGCCCTGTTCAGTCACATGAAGCCCCAAAGTGAAAACTCTCAGAAACCCACACAGACTTCCCCCTGAATTGCATGCTGACCTCCACAAGGGGTAATGTGTCCAGTCATCCTGGGCCAGGAGGAGGGGATGGTGAGAGTTTCTTAAATGAACTGACAGTGATGGATTTTATAAACGTTTTTAACAGGTGGACATTCAGATGGGAATCTCAGTAATTGTAATGTCAAACTCTGACAAAATTACTCGATTCATCAGGAGCTGGATATTCACACTGTGTGTGAGTATTGTGTTCCAGCTCAATCCCATTTGCTGCATAAATGTTCTCTTTTGAATCACCCCACACTCTCAGTAGATCTCCTCCACGTTTTCAATATGTGTCCCGTAATCCTTTTCTGATGAGCTCATGAGTGTAAGGTTGATTATTCTAACGTATAAATTCTGTGAACCCCTCTGTCACAGGGCACCTGCAATTTCCTCTGTTACATGGAGAACAACCTCAGTTTCTCCAAACCCCTGATTCCCCAATGTCTGTTTGCACTCTATAACGTACATATCAGGATTGTGTTGGAACATTCACCACTTGCCTGCATCAGTGCAGCCCCCAACAATATTAAAGAAAGTGAATATCCTCCAGGACAAAGCACTGTGCCTGAGTGGTGTCCCATCCACCACCTTCAGCATTCCCTCTCCCCATCCCCGGGGTACAGTGGCATCACCGTGTAAAAGGTAGTCAGCATTGTCCGACCAGACCATAGGACTGTTTCTCATTAGGGAGAGATGTCTGGTGGTAGTTAAACCTGAAGGTTACTACAGCCCAGGCAAGGGGAGAAGTTGGGAACGAGAGTCCATCTATTGTAGATGGATATTCTTGATGTGTATTAGCAACACATTTCACACGAAACACGAATGAGATAAAACCGTAATCATGCAGCAAAAATCCCCCATTCCTTGAACCATCCTGGTAATTCTCCTGTTCCCCCTCTCGGGGACCATGCCATCCTTCTCAATGTGTGGGTGATCTCTGGTTTGCACAGACCCAGCTGCTCTGTGTTCCTGTGGGTGATGCCATCATAGAGCAACAGTTGCACTAATCCTCACGGTCTGTAAGGGTGGGAGACACAGAAACCCCAACAATATTTAAGATGTATTTAGTATGCAATTGTGATGCCATCATAGATAACACTTTTCCACAATTATTGGAAAATAAATGAGGATAGTTAGGTGGTAGTTTTTTGTCACAGACCCGATGTACTACCAGAGCCTTTTTCTGTTCTGTAGACCGCTAAGATGTTTATTACAGGAATATGACAGCGTCCATTGGACATCAGGTCAGAAAAGGTGACACTAGAGTAGCTGACACGTGATTGGTCGATGTTTTTGGGAGGAAAGGGGAATTGAGAGGTTTAAGAGAGAATTCAGAAGCTCAGCGCAGGTATTGGAAAGGGCCGTCATCAAGGGAGAAATAAACATTGTGAATCCTGAAGGTTGGAAATAAAGAAAGGCACATATAGCAGAGCTTTGAGAGACTGGAGAGGATTAGAGATAGGGAGGATAATGAAGCTGGAGGAGATGAAAGGTGGAAAGGATTCTGAGGATTGAGGATGTTACAGAGATAGAGATATTTGTGATGGAGGTTTTTGGGTTTTGAGGCTGGAGAGGAATTATCGAGATAAGGAAGAGTTGTAAGACTCGATGAGGTGGCATTGACAGGGAGAGTTCCAAGCATAGAGGAATTTACAGAAATAGAGAGCGTTAGAGTCATAAAGTTATACAGCACTGACAGACACCCTGTGTTCCAACCAGTCCGTGTCAACCATAAATTCGAACTGAACTGATCACATCTGCCTGCACTTAGCCCAAATCCATCCTAGCATTCCCTATTGATATACGGATCCAAATGTTTTTTCCTCTGAGAATCCCATTCCCCTACCCTTTTTACTTTACATTTACCCCTTACTAACTCACTACACTCAATCATCCCTGAACACTATGGGCAATTGAGCGCGGCCAGCTCACCTACCCTGTACATCTGTGGATTGTGAGAGGAAACGGGAGCACCTGGAGGAACCCACGCTGACACGGGGAAGCATATCCAAACTCCACATGGACAGCTACCCAATGCAGAAATTGAACCTGTGTCCCTGGCAGCAGTGCTAACCATTGAGCCACTGTGCCACCCTTAAATTGTAATTGTATTCACAGCTACCGCGTCGTCTGCAAGTTTATTCCACATGTGAATCACTCTCTGTATAAAAGCAAAAAATAAAATCCGGAACGTATTTTTAAAGCCTTCCTTTTCTCACCTTAGAAGGTATGTACCCAGTCTTGAATCGTGCCCCCTCCTGGAAAGGACACCTGCTGTTCACATTACCTATACTCTTCAGGATTTTATAAACCTCCAATAAGGTCACCCCTCAGCCTCCTACACTCCAGTGAAAGAAGTCTCAGCCTACCCAGCCTCTCCTTATAATGAAAGCATCCATTCCCATCAACATCCTGGTAAATCTCTTCTGAACCCACTCCGCCTTAATAATATCTGTCCTATAACAGCACAACCAGAACTGAGCACAGTATTCCAGAAGAGGCCTCACCAACATTGTTGTGGTTCTGTTCGCCGAGCTGGAAGTTTTTGCTGCAAACGTTTCTTTCCCTGGCTAGGGAACATCATCAGTGCTATTGGAGCCTCCTGTGAAGCGCTGCTTTGATGTTTCTTCCGGTATTTATAGTGGTTTGTTCTTGCCGCTTCCGGGTGTCAGTTTCAGCTGTAGTAGTTTGTCTGTGGGGTCCAGGTCGATGTGTCTGTTGATGGATGTTCTTGCCACTTCCGGGTGTCAGTTTCAGCTGTAGTGGTTTGTATATACTGAAACACCTAGTCAGCGGATCCAAACACTCCATACAATCAACACAGGAATTCTTGGACACCATCAGGGATACACACATAGACAAAGAAGAAACCATGGTATCATTCGACGTGACGGCACTGTTCACATCAATTGACAAAACCCTAGCCAGAGAAACAATAGCCAACCTACTGGACATACATAACAGAACACAGGAGGCCGAACCTATCAACAAGGACGGCATACTTAAACTACGAGACCTGTGCCTCACCACACACTTTACATTCAACAATCAGATATACGAACAAATCAACGGAACACCCATGGGATCACCAATCTCGGGACTCATAGCAGAGGCAGTTATGCAAAGGTTAGAACATACAGCCCTACCACACATCCAACCCAAACTTTGGATCAGATACATCGATGACACCTTTGTAATCATCAAAAACACAGAAATAGAAAAAACACACCGAATCATCAACGCCATACTCACAGGAATACGATTCACGAGAGAAGAGGAAAAGGATAGCCAACTCCCATTCCTAGACGTGTTAGTAGAGAGAACACCCAACGGAGAATTCACCACAAGGGTACACAGGAAACCAACACACACGGACCAAGTCCTAACCTATGAAAGTAACCACCCCAACACACACAAACGAAGCTGCATCAGGACACTATTCAAAAGAGCCACAACACACTGCAGTACACCAGAACTGCGAAAAGAGGAAGAGGAACACCTATACAAGGTATTCGCCAAAAACGGATACCCACGCAACTTTATCACCAGATGCCTAAGAGATAGACCACGGAACGAGGACATGCCACAACCAAAAGGACTAGCCACACTACAATACGTCAGGAGCGTCTCAGAACTGACAGGCAGACTACTGCGACCCTTAGGGATCATAACAGCACACAAGCCAACTTCCACACTCAGACAACAACTCACTAGAACAAAGGACCCAACAGCCAGCACGAGCCAAACTAACGTAGTTTACAAAATACCATGCAAGGACTGCACAAAACACTATATAGGACAAACAGGAAGACAGCTAACAATCCGCATCCATGAACATCAGCTAGCCACAAAACGACACGACTAGCTACCCCTAGTAGCCATACACTCAGACGACCAGGAACATGAATTTGACTGGGAAAACACTACCATCATAGGACAAGCCAGACAGAGAACAGCCAGGGAATTCCTAGAGGCATGGCATTCATCCACAAACTCCATTAACAGACACATGGACCTGGACCCCATATACAAACCACTACAGCTGAAACTGAAACCCGGAAGCGGCAAGAACAAACCACTATAAATACTGGAAGAAACATCAAAGCAGCGCTTCACTGGAGGCTCCAATAGCACTGATGATGTTCCCTAGCCAGGGAACGAAACGTTTGCAGCAAAAACCTCCAGCTCGGCGAACAGAACCACAACAACGGACACCCGAGCTACAAATCTTCAACCAGCCTCACCAACATCCTGTACAACCTCAATGTAATGTCCCAACTCCTATACTCAAAGGTGTGAGAAATGAAGGCAAGTGTGCTATACACCTTCTGAACAACCCTGTCTACGTATGACATAAACTGCAAAGATCTGAACCCCGAGATGCCTTTGTTCTATATCATTAGTCAAGGCCTGGCTTTTAATAAGTCTAAGTCATGCCCTTTTATCAAGATGCAATATTTGGCATTTATTCCAATCCAGAACATCCTTCTAGTGTAAAGGCAATAGGAGTATACTGAAGAGAAAAATCAGTAATGCAAAAAGGGGGCAGTACACAGCTTTGGCGAATAAGGTAAGGACAATCCAAAGGGTTTTTATAAATACGTTAAGAGCAAATGGGTTACTAGAGAGAGAATAGGGCTCCTCAAGGATCAACAAGGCAGCCTGTGTGTGGATCAGCAGGCGATGGGGTGGGGAGGGGATACTATATGAGTATTTTGCATCAGCATTTACTGTGGAGAAAAATATGGAAGATATAGAATGTTGGGAAATAGATGGTGACACCTTGAAAAATGTCCATATTACAGCGAAGGTGGTACTAGATGTCTTGAAACGCAGAAAGGTGGATAAATGCCCAGGATTTGATCAGGTGTATCCTAAAATTCTGTGGGAAGCTAGGGAAATGATTGCTGGGCCCCTTGCTGAGCTTTTTGTATCAGCGATGGTCACAGCTGAGGTGCCAGAAGACTTGGGGGTTGGTTAATATGTTTAATGAAGGCAGTTTGGACAAGCCCGGGAACTACAGACCCGTGAGCCTGATGTTGGTGCCAGACAGGTTGTTGGAGGGAACCCTGACGGACAGGATTTGCATGTATTTGGAAAAGTAAGGACTGCTTAGGGATAGTCCGCATGGCTTTGTGTGCGGGAAATCATGTCACGTACTTGACTGAGCGGTTTTTTGAAGAAGTAACAAAGAGGATTAATGAGGGCAGAGCAATAGATGTGATCCATATGGACTTCAATAAGGCGTTCGACAAGGTTTGCCATGGGAGACTGTTAGCAAGGTGAGATCTCACGGAATACCAGGAGAACTAGCCATTTGGATACAGATCTGGCTCAAAGGTAGAAGTCAGAGGTGGGTGGTAGAGGGTTGTTTTTCGGACTGGAGGCCTGTGACCAGTGGAGTGCCACAAGGGTCGGTGCTGGGTCCACCACTTCTCATCATTTATATAAATCATTTGGATGTGAACATAGGAGGTATAGTTAGTAAGTTTCCAGATGACACCAAAATTGGAGTTGTAGTGGACAGTGAAGAAGGGTACGTCGGGTTTCAATGGGATCTTGATCAGATGGGGAAGTGGGCTGAGGAGTGGCAGATGGAGTTTAATTTAGATAAATGTGAGGTGTTGCATTTTGGAAAAAGAAAAGCTTGTCAGAATGGATAGACTTAATGGTCAGGTCCTAGAGAGTGTTACTGAACAAAGAGACCTTACAGTGCAGGTTCATAATTCATAGAAAGTAGAGTCGCAGGAGGATAGGATAGAGAAGGTGATTGGTATGATTTCCATTATTGGTCAGAGCAGTGAATACAGGAGTTGGGAGATCATGTTGCAGCTGTTCAGGACATTGGTTTGGCCACTCTTGCAATATTGAGTGCAATTCTGTTCTCCACCTATCAGAAGGATGTTGCGTAACTTGAAAGGTTCAGAAAAGATTTACAAGTGTGTTGCCCTGGTTGGAGGGTTTGAGCTGTAGAGCGAGGCTCTATAGGCTGGGGCTGTTTTCCCTAAAGTGTGAGAGTCTGAGGGGAGACCTCAGAGTTTTATAAAATCATTAGGGGCATGGATCGGATAGATAGGCAAGGTATTTTCACTGGCGTGGGGGAGTCTAGAACTAAAGGGTATAGGTTTAGCGTGAGAGGGGAATGATATAAAAGGCACCCAAGGGGCAACTTTTTCACATGACGGTGGTGTGTTTATGGAATGAGCTGTCAGAGGAAGTTGTGAAGTCTGGTACAATTGCAACATCTATTAGGCATCTGGATGGGTGTATGATTAGGAAGGGTTTAGAGGGATATCGACCAAGTGCTAGCAATTGGGACAAGATTATGTTTGGATATTTGGTCGGCATTGACGAGTTTGACCAAACGGTTGGTTTCTGTGCTGTATGTCTGTGACTCACAGCAGGGGATCAGCTGAGTGGGTTTCAGTCTCTTAAAAGGTAAATGTTGGTCTGTTCTATTTTCAAAAATCCGCAATATTCAGTAGAGTGAGGGTATATTAGTTTAAATACCTGTCTTATGATCTTTTGGTTGAATGTTTTAAATGTAAAATACATGTACTCAGTATTAGAGAGTAGTCTTTTGTAAAGCTGTAAGACTCTGCCTTTTTCTGTGTCTACAGATTAAGGTGCAGAGATGGCCATTCGTACAGTGATGTGCACTTCCTGGAGGATGACAGAGATTAGGGCGAGTTTGAATGATCCTGATGATAACCTGCAGGAAGTGATGATGAAAATCCTCTTGGATCACATGGATCAGGTGGAGCGGTGCTTAATGGTAATGAAGAATTTACAAGAGTCAGGGTGTGTGTTAGGTGGCAGTTTCAGGCCAGAAAACTGCAGATACAGTCAGGTAGATGGGTTACGTCTCGGAAAGGTAGGAGAGGAAGATAGGTGGAGCAGGAGTCTCCTGTGGCTATCCCCATCTCAAACAAGTATACTGTTTTGGAAAATGTAGGTGGTAAAAGACACTCAGGGCAATGTTGCACTGACAGCCAAGTTACTGGTTCTGAGGCTGGCTCTAATGTAATGTGAGGTATAACAGATTCCAGGTGATCAGTGATGATAAGGGACACTCTCAACGGGCACAGACCGCAGTTTCTGCAGCTGACAAGAGAATGAGGTGGTGCGTCCCTGGTGCCAGGGTCAAGGATGCCTGAGAGGTGGCAGAATATTCTTTAAAGGGTAGAATAACCAGTGGGAGGTCGTTGGACATTGGTACCAATGACACAGGAAAAGAAAAAGATAAGGTCCCGATGAGAGAATATAGCAAATTAGCCTGGAATATTAAAAAAAAGTATGTCCGAGGTCATAATATCTGAATGATTCCCAATGCTACAGGCTGGTGAGAGTAGGAATAGTAGGATGGAGGAGATGAATGATTGTCTAAAGATCTGGTGTATGGTAGAAGGATTCACATCTTTTGGTCATTGAATTCTCCTCTGACGTAGAAGTGACTTGAATAAGAAGGATGGATTGTCCCTGAATTGGAAGGTGACTAATGTCCGGGCAGGGAGATTTGCTGGTGCTACTCGGGAGGCATTAAACCCAGTGAGGGGGTGGGGGTAATCCTAAAGAGATAGTGAGAAAGGAGGTAAGTCTGAGGCTGGTACAGTTCAGAAATCAAACAGTCAAGGCAGGCAAGGGCAAGGCACAGAATGCGGTAGAACCGAGGAGTTACACTGCATTTACTTCAATGCAAGAGACCTGACAGGGAAGGCAGATGAGCTCAGGTTATGGTTTGAACATGGGACTGGGATATCATGGGTATTATAGAAATATGACTCAGGGATGGATGTGACTGGCAGCTTTATGTTCCAGGGTACAGATGCTATAGGAAGGATAGAAAGGGGGACAAGAGAGGAGGACGAGTGGTGCATTTGATTAGGGATAGCATTAGAGTTGTGCTTGTGGAGGATATTCATGGGAGTACGTTCAGTGATATTATTTGGATGGAACTGGGAAATAAAGGATTGATAACCTTATTGTTAATATCTGCGTGGGTTTCGTCTGATTGCTCTGGTTTCCTCCCACTATCTAAAGATATGCAGGTTGGGTGGATTGTCCAGGCTGAATTGCCCATAGTGTTCAGGGATGTGCAGGCTCGCTGGATTATCCATGGGAAATGCAGCATTACATGGGTAGGGTGAGAGTCTCTGAGGGTCAGTGTGGATGTGATGGGCTGAATGGCCTGCTTCCCCACTGTCTGGAATCTATGATAATTCTTATAGTTTTAAAATAGTTCCAAAAAAGAATAGACCAGATCGAAACGTTGCTGTTCTAAATTGGATAAAGGTGAATTGTGATTGAACAAGGTGAAATCTTTCAATATTTCTTTGCTATTCCCTGGTAAAGGGGTGGCTGGAAAGTGGGAACATAAAATAAGGAATAGGAGGAGGAGTAGGCCATCTGGCCCCTCCAGCCTGCTCTGCCATTCAATAAGATCAGGGCTGATCTTTTCATGGCCTCAGCTCCACTTTCCTGCTCTCTCCCATAACCTTTAATTCCTTTCCTGTTTGTAAATCTACATTTTGACCTAAAGACATTCAAGATGAAAGCCTCAACTGTTTCAATCAGCTAGGAATTCCACAGATTGACAACCCTTTAGCTGAAGAAGTTTCTCTTGAACTCAGTCCTAAATCTGATACCCCCTTATTTTGTCGCTATGCACCCTCGTTTGTCCAGTTTACAGTGGAAATAACCTCCCTGCTTCTATCTTATCTACTCCCTTCATAATTTTATATTGTTCCTATACAACCTCCCATTATTCTAAATTCCAACGAGGATTGTGCCAGTTTAGTCAATCTCTCCTCATAAGGCAACCTTCTCAACTCCAGACTCAAACAAGTGAACCTCCTCTGCACCCCCTTCCAGCGCCAGTACATCCTTCCTGAAGTAAGGGGACGAAAACCTGTACACAGTACTCCAGGTGTGGCCTCACCAACACCCTGTACAGCTGCAGCATAACTATCCCTCCAGCAAGGAAGGACAATATTCCCTTCACTGCCTTAATTACCTGCTGTTCCTGCAAACCAACTTCCTGTGATTCATGCACAAGGACACCCAGCTCCCTCTGCACAGCAGCATGCTGCATGTTTTCATCATTTCATCATCCAGTTTGCTGTTAGTCCGACCAAAATAAATGACCTCACATTTCCCAACATTGTCCTCCATCTGCCAGACCCTTAACCACTCAATTAACCTATCTGTACCCCTGTGCAGACTGACAGTGGCCTCTGCACACATTGCTCTACCACTCATCTTGGTGTCGTCCACTTTTCATGAATCCCTGCTGTGTCTGCTCGATGAGATAATTTCTATCCACATAGCTCACTATTTCTTTCTTGAGAGATCGGACATTTTCCCCACTACAGAAGTTATGCTAACACGTCCATTTTAAAATATTGGCAAAGACCGCTAATCATGAATGAACCCGGACCATAGAACAGGCTGTCACTATAGGACAGAACAGGACAACACATCGCAAAAAAACGGCACTAAAAGAAAAACTGGCCAAACTAACACACAAAAAAAGAGGACACTACAGCACACACCTGGGTTAAAAACCTCTCCCACAGACAGCTCACAGACACGGAAAGAACTATACTGACCAAGGGACTCAACTACAACCACAGGGACGCCAAGACAGCAGACTTCCTAGCAGCACTGGAATGCACACTCAGGAACAATGGACTGACTGAAGAGACACAACAAACAGTGAGACAAACGGTCGTACCTATGATGATAAGAAAAAGACAAACACATAACCTCAACACCAAGGAGAGGGAAGCACTGAAAGCACTAAGAAATGATAAGAACATAATCATACTACCAGCAGATAAAGGCAGAATGACTGTCATCCGAGATAAATCAGACTACATCAAAAAAGCACAACACCTACTAGCAGACCCTAACACCTACCAAATGAAGGATTCGGACCCCACACCACAACTCACCAATAGAATAAATAACACTCTAAGGAATCTACAAAAAAACGGACAGATAACCAAAGCGGACCTACGAAGAATGAAACCGGAAAGCAACAACATACCCAGATTCAATGGACTACCCAAAGTACACAAACCAGACATCCCACTCAGACCCATAGTATCACTACCAGGGACACCAGCATACAAACTGGCCAAAGAACTACAACAGAAACTGAAACACCTGGTCAGTGGATCCAAACACTCCATACAATCAACACAGGAATTCTTGGACACCATCAGGAATACACACATAGACAAAGAAGAAACCATGATCTCATTCGACGTGACGGCACTGTTCACTTCGATTGACAAAACCCTAGGCAGAGAAACAATAGCCAACCTACTGGACATACATAACAGAAAACAGGAGGCGGAACCTATCAACAAAGACGGCATACTTAAACTACTGGACCTATGCCTCACTACACACTTTACATTCAACAATCAGATATACCAACAAATCAATGGAACACCCATGGGATCACCAATCTCGGGACTCATAGCAGAGGCAGTTATGCAAAGGTTAGAACAAACAGCCCTACCACAAATTCAACCCAAACTCTGGGTCAGATATGTCGATGACACTTTCATAATCATCAAAAACACGGAAATAGAAAAAACACACCGGATCATCAACGCCACACTCACAGGCATCCGATTCACGAGAGAAGTAGTAAAGGATAGCCAACTCCCATTCCTAGACGTGATAGTACAGAGAACACCGAACGGAGAATTCACCACAAGGGTCCACAGGAAAACAACACACACAGACCAAGTCCTAAACTATGAAAGTAACCACCCCAACACACACAAACGAAGCTGCATCAGGACACTATTCAAAAGAGCCACAACACACTGCAGTACACCAGAACTGCGAAAAGAGGAAGAGGAACACCTATACAAGGTATTCGCCAAAAACGGATACCCGCGCAACTTTATCAACAGATGCCTAAGAGATAGACCACGGAACGAGGACATGCCACAACCAAAAGGACTAGCCACACTACCATACGTCAGGAGCGTCTCAGAACTGACAGCCAGACTACTGCGACCCCTAGGACTCATAACGGCACACAAACCAACAGCCACGCTCAGACAACAACTGACCAGAACAAAGGAGCCAATACCCAACATGAGCAAAACTAATGTAGTTTATAAAATACCATGCAAGGACTGCACAAAACACTATATAGGACAAACAGGAAGGCAGCTAACAATCCGCATACATGAACACCAACTAGCCACGAAACGACACGACCAGCTATCCCTAGTAGCCACACACTCAGACAACAAACAACATGAATTCGACTGGGAAAACATTACTATCATAGGACAAGCCAGACAGAGAACAGCCAGGGAATTCCTAGAGGCATGGCATTCATCCACAAATTCCATCAACAGACACATCGACCTGGACCCAATATACCAATCACTACAGCGGACAGCTGAAACTGACACCCGGAAGCGGCAAGGACAGACCACTATAAATGCCGGAAGAAACATCAAAGAAGCGCTTCGCAGGAGGCTCCACAGCACTGATGATGTCTCCTAGCCAGGGGACGAAACATTTGCAACAAAAACTTCCAGCTCGGCGAACAGAACCACTACAACAAGCACCCGAGCTACAAATCTTTGCACAAACTTTGAATTACTTAATCTCCCATGTGTGACTGCCTCCTGAAACAAAGCGACCAGGTAACTCTCCCGCTCCCGGATGTGTTGCAGTGTTTGAAGCTCAGATTCCAGATCATCAACTCTGATCCGGAGTTCTTCCAACAACCAACACTTGCTGCAGATGTGGTCACTGCCATTCACAACAGGATCAGCCAGCTCCCACATCATACAGCTACAGCACATCACCTGCCAAGCCATCTCTGCTTAGTTAATTCCTTTATTACTATGTACAGATTTGAGTTAAAATACTTTCTGATACCTCTCTGCTATAGTCTTTTCCTAAAAAAGAATTAGTATATATATATATACACAAAAACAAAATAAATTTTTAACCAGTCACTGGTAAAGAAATAGAAAATCCTTACATTAAAAAAAACCATAGTGGTTAAGGAGGTTAGAGGAAGAGGATGGGTGGGAGATACTACAGTTGTAGAATCTCTGGTTTAGTCGCCTTTCTGGTTTATATACTCACTGCTTTCCTTCCCGGCTGCCCCTCTCGTTGTCGTCAGTTCCCCTGCTGCTCCCGCTCTTTCTGTGAAGAGAGAAAACAAAACATCGCTGCCCGCTACCGGTAAGTAATTTTAAAACAAGCTGTCTTACCTTAGCTGTAGTCTTCCGGTTTTGTTTATTCTCAACCGCTGCTCCCACTCAAAATCATTTTATCGCTCTTTTGAAAGCTTCCCAACTGCCTGAGGTCCATTTACCTGCAGATGGTCTCCACAAGCAATTGTTAAAAGTTCTTGACCAATACCTTCTGGATTTGGGAAGGCCAATATTGATGTTTCACTTATGGACCAGGCCTGTCCTTTTCCATAACTGTTTTCAAACTAATATAGTTGTGGTCACTTTGTCAAAATGCTCCCCAACTAACACCTCAGTCCCTTTCACTACCTTGTTTCCCAAGGGGAGGTCAGACTTTGCCCTTTTCTCCAGGGGAGGGCAAACAACCTCTAGTAATTGTGCACATCAGTACACATGACATAGATACAGTTAGGTGGGTTCTGGTCAAGTGAGTATTGAGAGTTAGATAAGAAGTTAAAAAGCAGGACTACAAGGGTAGTGAGCCCCAGATTACTCCCAGTGCCACTTGCCAGTGAATACGGAAATAGAAAGATAACCTGATGAATGAGTGCCTGAGGATTTGGTGGAGGGGAAACGGTTTTTACGTCTTGGATCATTGGGATCTCTTCTGCAGTAGAGGTGCCCTGGACAAGGGGGACTGGTTAGACTTGAAACAGAGGGGTATGAGCAACCTGGGAGGGAGATTTGCTAATCTTACCTGGGAGAGCTTAATCTGGTTTGCCAGGCGATTGGGATTGTCAAAAAGAGAGAGACCATCGGCCAGTCAGAGGAAAATACGCCAGCCACCAAGAGCACGTTTCCTTTTCAGGATATCCAGGGGCACAGTCAAGGGAGGGAAAAGACTTCTGGTTTAAAGGCCTGTTTCATGAGGCCTGACTGGTAAGGCAGGTGAGCTCAGAACATGGATTGGCTCTGGGGACTGGGATGTCATAGCCATAACACAAACTTGGCTGAGAGAAGGGCAGGACTGGCAGCTCAGTGTTCCCGGATACAGAGGGTGCAGGCGTGACAGAAAGACAAGTAAATGAGGAGGGGGAGAGCGCTTTTGATAAGGGAGAACATAACAACAGTGTTCAGAGAGGATACTCTTAAACAGTCATCAAATGAGGCCATATGGTTAGAAGTTAGAAAGAAGAAGGGGGCGGTCACTTTGTTGGGACTGTATTACAGAGTCGCAAATAGCCAGCGGGTATGAGAAGAGCAGATGTTAGAGAGATTGTAGATAGCTGCAGGAATAAGAGAGTAGTATTGATTGGAGATTTTAATTCCCCCGGATTGACTTATGCATTCAGAGAATAAACGGCCCATATGGCAAACAATTCGTCAAATGTGTCCAAGAAAGTTTCCTTGACCAATATGGAGATGGTCCTACTCTACTCAGGTGGGTGCAACATTGAATGTCCCCTGAGAAAACGAGACGAGGAAGTGACTGAAGTATCAGTCGGAGAGCACTTTGAGTCCAGTGACCGCAACGGTCTTAATTTTAACTTAACTGCAGAAAACGATAAGAGAGGTCCACAGGCTAAGGAGCTATGCTGGAGCACAGCCAGTTTTGGGGCCATGAAGCAGGACCTAGCAGAGGTTGGGTGGGTGAGTTTGTTTGAAGGAAAAGAAACGACGCGAATATGGGAAACTTTTAAAAGTGTGAGACTGAAAATCCAGGGGCAGTGTGTATCTGTTAGGGTGAAGGAAAAATGGCAGGTTTAGGGATCCCTGGCTGATGAGGGACATTGAGGCTCTGGTCTGGCAAATGAAGATGGTATACATTGGGTTTAAGGCTTCCGTATCTACCGAACCTCTTCCAGCCCTAAAGACCCAATCAATCTGTGGAGACCCTATAACCTTCTCAGGTCACTGCCACACTCCGATCTGTCAAACCCACTTCAGTCCCTGTGACTGTTCCAATCCAGTTCCTAACGGAACCGCGATCTGTGTAACATGCTCTCATCACTATCACCCACCCTGTCAATGTAAGCTCTTCCAGTATTTCCACCCATCTACTCATCTGCATAACCTTCTCCAGCTCTTACACCCCTATCTGTGTTAACAGCAACCTCCCCTACAACACCTCCCTACTTAGGCCAAACTGGAGGAGATTACTAATGTTCCTTTATCTGTGTAACTGCCTCCAATTAAAACTGCTGTTCTCATCTCCAGGAAAATCTGTCCGATTCCACATCCTCCATGTCTAAATAACGCCAGAACCAAAGAATTTCCATATCTCTAAAACTGTTCAGTCTCGACTACCCTCCATATGTGTGTTTTTTTCTTCCAGTCTATACAACATACATTATCTCTGTAATCTGCTCCATTCCCTAAAAAGTGCCTGTCAGTATAAACCAGCACTGTCCTACCACTATCCTTATCCCTACAAACTGCTCCATCCCTCCTAACCTCCCCATCACCATGAACTCCTGCAGGCCCTACAGCTCTCCACATTTCTCTAACATCCTGTGGCTCTATGGTCCTCCCTCCCAGTGAAACCACCTGCAGTCCCCACATCCCTCCCAATCTGGGTCCTCTGCTCCAGATCAGATTATTGCTGTCTCTGTAAACACCTCCACCTCTGACAACTCTTCCCATTTGTGTAACCTCGTTCTGAAACCATACTCTCCAGCTTCCTGAATCGTCTTCCTTTCATTGCAATCGAAATCATGGTTATGTCAAATCCATCAGTGCTTAAACCTTCCCCAACTCAGTAACCTCTTGCAGTCCTAACAAAACACCTAAACTGTTAAACCTTTCATTTCGCTTCAATCCTCTCTCCCTCTCTCCTCAAATGCGTTCATTACCATGTAAACTCACAATTACTGAATCCTCCTTTTGCACTGCAACTCTCCGAAAGTCTGCAAAATCCTCCTGTCCTGATATCCCTCCCTATCTTTGTAACCCCCACCACCCTCCAGTACACTTCTGGGAAACGTGGCAGAGGAGGAAAGATTTGTAGGGTCCTGGCCATGTTACGGAAGTAGAATCCTGGGAATTACAGATGTGGTATAATGTCTGTGGTGTGCAGATTATTGGAGAGGACTCTAACGGACAGGATTTATGACTACATGGAAAACCATAGTTAAATTTTAGACAGTCAGCACGGGTTTGTGAGGGGCAGGTCATGCCTCACAAATCTTATTGAATTGTTTGAAGATATGGCAGAATATGTTGAAACTCGTTCAGAAAATAAGGAGGCATGGGATACAGGGAAATCTGTCTGCCTGGATACAGGATTGGATGGCCCAGAGAAGAGAGGGTGGCAGCAGAAGGACAGTATTGAGCCTGGAGCTCAATGACCAGAGGTGTTCTGTAACAGTCGGCTTTGGGACCCTGCTCTGGGTGATTTTTATGAAAGACTTGGATGTGGATGTTGGAGAGTGGGTGAGTAAGTTTGCCAATCACACGAATGTTGGTGGAGTGGTGGGTAATGTGGAGGGCTGTTGTCGTTTGCAATGGGACATTCAAAGCACGCAGAGCTGGGCAGGAAATGGCAAATGGAGTTCAAGCTGGAAAAGTGTGAAATGATTCATTCTGGAAGGTGGAATTTGAATACAGAATACAGGGTGAAAGACAGAATGCTTGGCAGTGTCGAGGAACAGAGAGACCATGGGGTCCGTGTCCATAGATCCCTCAAAGTTGCCACGCAGGTTGATAGGGTCGTTAAAAAGGCATATGTTGTGTTGGCTTTTCTGAGCAAGGGGATTTATTTTAAGAATAGTGAGGTTTTACTGCATCTTTATAGTGTACTGGTGAGACCACACTTGGAATATTGTGTTCAGTTCTGGTCCCCTCTTTACAGGACGAATGTGCAAGTTTTAGAGAGCGTACACAGGAGATTTACCAGGATGCTACCTGGAATGGAGGGCATTTCTTCTGAAGAAAGGTTGAGGGAACTAAGGCTTTTCTCATTGGACTGAAGAAAGGGGTGGGCCAAGGTGGTAGAGGTGAACAAGATGATGAGAGGCACAGAGAGGGTGAATAGTGAGAGGCTTTTTCTCCTATGGAATAAATGGCTATTACAAAGGGTTTAATTTTAAGGTGAATGGAGGATAGATAAAAGGATAGAGAATGGTAGGTGGTTAGAATGCACTGACGATGGTGGTAGTAAAATTAGATACATTCGGGACATTTAATAGACTTGGATAAACACATGGATGATAGTAAAATGAAGGGTATGGAAGTTAGTTTGATCTTGCAGTCGGGTAAAATGTTGGCATGGCATCATGGCCTAAGGGTCTTGTGCTGTACTGTTCTGTGTTCTACGTTCCGTATGGTAAATGGCTAATAAGCTCAAATCAGTGTAAAAGGATATGGCGTTCAGGAGGAGCTATTCAACTGGATACGAAATTGGCTTGATGATTGGAGACAGAGGGTGATGGGAGACATGTTGTTTTTCTGACTGGATGCATGTGACCAGCGGTGTAGTGAGTCCCCTGTTGTTTGTCATTTGGGTAAATGGTTTGGATGGGGATATTGGTTGCCTGGTAAGTAAGCTTCCTGGGTGACACTGACATTGGTGGGAAATTGGACTGTGGAGAAGGTTATCTGTGATACAACAGGATAAGCAGTACTGCTGGGATAGTGGGCTGAAGAGTAGCAGATGGAGTTTAATTAGATAAGTGTGAAGTGTTCCTTTTTGGTGAACCAAACCAGGACGGGACTTGTACAGTTAATGTTCAGGCCCTGGGTAGTATTGTCAGTCAGAGACACGGGGATGTAGGTACACAGTTCTTTGAAAGTTGCATCACAGGTAGACAGGCTGATGAAGCAGGCGTTTGGGATGGTTACTTTCATTGGGCAGAGCATGGAGAGTAGGAGTTGGGATGTCATGTTGTATCTGTACAGGACATTGGCGAGGCCACGATAAGTGCATTGCTGATCAGTAGGAAGAACTCATCAGTTTGACTTCCCTGCTTTAGGGAAGGACAACAGATATTCTCACCTGTTCTGGTCAACATTTGACTTCATACACACAGCAAGAGGGCTGACTCTGAGCTGCCCTCTGGGTAATTAAGAGTGAGGTCAAAGAATGTTAGTCCAGGCAGTGACACCCACATCCCATAAATGAATAAATAAAAATACATATGTCCCTCCCTACCTCTGCAAACAACTCCAGCTGCAACAATCCGTACTTAGTTTGAAACACACTTCAGGCCCCGGCCACTCTCCGTAACACCCTCACCACCTCCAGCACCTTCACCTCTCCCTGTTCCAATTGTGACATTATACCGTCACAGGGATTCCTCTTCCAACTGCCCTCCTCCTGCGAACAAACCCTTTGCAACCCCTTCAACACTTACTCCTAAAGCACTCTCGCACTTCAGGATTTTAAGTACTTTTTGGTGATCTTCTCAGCCTCATAATCTAATATGATCCATTTTGTCCTGAGTGAGAGATAGGTATGAGTTTCTTGTTGAGGTTTTGTCTGTTTCAATGGAATATCCTTTTGTTGAATAATTTAGACTGTTCCTTCAAATGTTTACCACTGTTCATTTACGCGCACACATGTTTCAGTCTGTATAGACTGTTGCGCTTGGTCAGTTCTCCTCTCAAACTTATGAAATTGGCAATTTTTGTTTTTAGATGTAGCTTGTCCTTTCTGTAATTCACTTTAAAATTTTATATTTCTTTAAAATGCACTTTATCACAATTTCCCAGAGGATCTCTTCAGGTGACATTACTCATTCACTAGGTTTCATCACACAATGATCGATCTGACATTTTTACAACCCTAGCCAGTTGCACAATGTGTTATTTAAAGAAACGCTGAAAAAAATCTCCGAACTTCCCTTCCAAAATCACTTTTGTCAGTGTGATTGTCAAGATTATACGAATTTTGAATTTTCACTGAATTGTCATTATTAAAAATTCCAGTGAGTTCCCGTTTAATGCAGTGATAAGCAATGAAATGTTCTTCAGTGGCCTAAAACTGTTCTGCTGCTTGTGTCCTTGGCAAGTAGTAGCCAGAATTGACATTCAGACTGACTCTACTTCATGGACCGATGCCAAATGCTGTCTCTGTAATGCCTTTCTTACCCATTATTGTTAGCGTTGTCGACTTTGCCTGAGTTTGCACAAGGTTGTGATACATTGAATATTTTTGTCCACCTTTTTTCACCCTGTAACCACGTCACCCTGGTGTCTAACTCTCTTTTATCTCTGTGTCACAAATCCATCTACCTTATGGCAGAGACTTTGTCCATTCCACAACAAAAACATAATTTACTGTTTCCAACAATTTCCTGTCACAAGTTGATTCGCTGACGCACAGTTTTAGTCAAACTCTGTCCCTTCCTGTTCCTTTCTGATTGCCTTCAGCCACATCCCCATGCTGTTCCAAAGCTTCACCTTTTCTCTTTGGATTTGGAAATCTCCTTTCACCTGAACCCTGGCCCTGCATCCTCTCTGTCAGTTTAAAGCCCTGTCCATAAACCTACCGACGTGACTGGCCAGGACACTGGTCCAAGCACAGTTCCAGTGGGACCATCCGAATGGTTTATTTTTAAACACATGTATGGGATGTTGGTGTCTCTGGCTGACCAGCCTTTCCTGCCCAGCCCTCGCTGCCCTTGAGCTGACTAACTTGCTCGGCCATTTCAGAGGCAAACACTTTGCTGTGGGGATGTCGTACAGATCACGTGAGGATGGCAGATGTCCCCAAGTGTATTTTTGATGAACAAACATTGTTTTGGACATCAGCAATGATTTCGCACTTATTCATGGATTGTTAATTGCAATTTAAAAAAAATGATGATTGCAAATTCAACCATTTCTGATGGTGGGATTTAAACTTGCCTGTACTGAACATTGGGTGAGGTTTCGGATACATACTCATGCAATAATACAAGGCTATCACTTCACTTGCTCAAAGGTTGCACAGGGCATCAGTACCTAAACCTGTTCTTCCTACATGATTGTTTCGTTATGAAATCTTCCTGCCCTCTGGTGATATCACTCAGTCTTACTCCATGTGGCATCCCTCACTGTGAGGGTCCAATTGCTGCCTCTGTCAGCGTCTCTCACTCTTGCAGCTACTCCGGATCCTGAGCCAATTGAAGTCTTCACTCCAGAGAGACGCAGCAGCACAGGTCAGGGATGGAGACAGGGTTTTTCAGATCCCTGTTGGACTTAGTGCCATTCTCCATCTGTATCCCACACGGGATCAGTCTAATTTCCCATACTGTATATTCCTCTGACTCCTGTAGGTATTAGGAAGGGCCTGACTCAAATAGACTTCCCAGCTGCTGGGTTTCTCATCTATCACCACATTGACGATGGTTCATCAGCCAGGGAGACAAAGGGAAGGGAGATTTGGAGTCTTCAATAAATCCTGCAGTGAAGTATGATCATTCACAGTGAACAGAGCAGAGAGCAAAGACAGAGCTCCAAACATCGGCTAACAAAACATGACATAGATACAGTGCTGGAGGGCGAGCACAGTACAGACACACCCCAGGCTCAATCACCACCCCTCTAGTAAGTTTTGTTGTGCTAAGACTCACTACTCTGCAACACTTTATGCATGGCATGTCTTGGTGACTCGTTTATTCAATAATTTGTAACACCTATAACAGTTCCTGTCCCGGTAACCTCCTCCCTTCCCTATACTCCCTTCACATATTTGGATTGTACTGCATTACAGACTACCATCCCTATCGCTGTAACTTGCTTCAGTGTCTATAACGTGCCTTATCTTAGTGGCCTCCTCCTCCAATAACTGGAGACAGGGTCATGCTGCACGGAAACGGTTCCTTCGATCCAACTAGTCCATGCTGACCAGAGTCACTGAACGAGTTGCGTTTCCCTGCACTTGACTCATATCCTGTCAAACCTTCTCCTCTCCATGTACCTGCCCAAATGTCTTTTGCATATTGGTATTGCACTTTTCTCTACCACTTCCCCTCGAAACCCATTCCATACCTGCACCATCTTCTTTGTGGAAAACTTCTCCTCCAAACCCTTTTAAGTTTTTTCCTCTCCCATCTCCTTCTTATGCCCTCCAGAACGCACAATATAAGAACATGACAATGCAGTACAGGCCCTTCGGCCCTCAATGTGCGCCAACCTGTGGAGTCAATCTGAAGCCCATCTAACCTTCCCTATTCCATTCTCATCCATATGCCTATCCAATGACCGTTTAAATACCCTTAAAGTTGGTGAGTCTACCACTGTTTCAGGCCATGTATTCCATGCCCTGACTATTCTGAGTAAAGAACCTACCTCTGGCATTTGTCCGATATCTATTAATTAATATTAATATTAATTACTACCTCAGCATAAAACTATTTGCCCTCGTGCTAGGCATCGCCATCTGAGAGAAAAGGCTCTCACTGTCCAATCCATGTCACCCTCTGATTATCTTATATGTCTCAATTAATTGGCCTTAAACTCTTCTCTCAAACAAAAACAGATTCAACTCCCTCAGCCTTCCTCACAACACCTTCCCTTCGTTGCAGGTAACATCATAGTAAAACTCCTCGGAATGCTTTCCAAATATTTTAACATCCTTCGTCTAATGCGGTGACCTGGACAATAGGCAACACTCCAACTGCGGCCACACCAGAATTTTGTACAGCTGCAGCATTATCTCATGGTTCCGAAACTCAATCCTTGTCCCAATAAAACCTCACACGCTGAATGCCTTCTTAACAATCCTATCAAACTGGGTGGCAACTTTCAGCGTTCCATGTACATGGACACAGTGATCTCTCTGCTCATCTGCACTACCAAGTTCTGCTTTACCCACATCCACCTGTTTGGTCACCTCAAAAAAGTCAACAAGGTTTGTGAGGGATGATCTACCCTTCACAAAACCGTGATGACTATCCCTTGTCAATGTATTCATCTCCAGATGATTATAAAACTAGTCTTTCCATCACTTTGCCGAGAATCGAAGTAAGGCTCACAGCTCTATACTTACCCAGGGCTGTCTCTATTCCCCTTCTTGGTAAAGGGGACAACATTTGCTGTCCTCCGGTCTTCTGAAACTATTCCTGAAGACAAGGACGGCATAAAGGTCAAAGCCAAAGGCTCAGCAATCTCCTTACTGACCTCCCAGAGAAGCCAAGAATAAATCCCATCTGGCCCAGGGGCCGATTTTTTTTCACTTTCCAGAATTGCTAGCAACTTATCCTTCTGCAGTTCAATCCCATCTAGTTATGGACTCCACTACCCTGAGGTAAAGACGTTGCTCCCTGTACCCCTCACGGTTTTATAAACCTTTATAAGGTCACCCCTTAGCCACCTACGCCCAGTGGAAATGTGAAGGACAATGATATAAACATTTCTGCTCGCGTCCCTTCTAAAACATTGCTACAATGTTCTGGGATACACTTGTTCAGGACCGAGGGATTTCTCTACCTTTGTGTTCTAAGACCTCCAGCACCACCCCATTTGTAATGGGAACTCTTTATAAGCCATCACTGTTTCTTTCCCTTTTTTTCCTAGTGTTTGTCCACAGTACGTTCTGACATGAAACACTCATTTAGGCTCTCTCCCATCTCCTGTGGTCGATACTTGGATGGCATCGCTGATCTTCGAGGAGCCCTAGTTTCTCTCCAATTGCTTTTTTTGTACTTGTGTGCTGTAGAAATTTCTTCGCATTCCCCTTAACTTTATCTGCCAAATCTAGCTCATCCCCCATGTAGCTTTCCAGCTTATCCAGCATTTCTGTTTCTATCAAACCCTCCAGTATCAGTAACAGTTTTGTCAATCTTTGCTCCATTTGCAGTTTCAGGAAATGCTTCCCAGATCAGGATGATCAGAATTCTATGCAGCATTCCAAAGCTGTGCTGATTATCCCTAATGAATCCTTGTCGATGCAAATGTCACTCCTGTCCTGCAGAATCGCTTCCAACAACGTCTGCATCGCTGACATCAAACTAATTTGTGTTGATGTCCCTGACTTCCCCTTGCAGCCTTTCCTAAGTAGTGGCACAACCTTAGCCTCCCTCCAGGCTTCCAGCTCATCACCCATGGCTACCAGTGATAGAAATATCCCTTTATGGGACCCCACAATTTTTTCCTGAGGTTTCCGCAATATCCTGAGATATACTTGATTAGTTACCAAGGATTTGTCCACCTTATATGCATTTTAGAACGTTCAGTACCGCCAGTTCTTTAAGTGGAGTCTTTTGAAGACGTCACTGTTCCTTATTCACTGACTTCCCCAGTATTTTTCCAAGTTAAGTTCAACGTGAAATTTTTGTTTAGGATCTCACCCATCTTCTGTGCTTCCATACTTGAATGGCCCCATTCGTCGTCAAGCAGCCATTTTCTGTCCCTAGTTAATCTCCTGAAGAATATACTTGAAGAATCTCTTTGGATTTTCCTCAGCCTGATCTGCCAATGCTTTTCGTGATCACCTTTGTGCCCTCCTGATTTCCCTCTTAAGTGAATTACTCCACCCGCTATGTTCTTCAATGGATTCCCTTAATCTAACTGGCTATATGTGACACGTGCCCCCTTTTTGTTGACCAGATCCTCAATGCAACCAATCATCAGTGTATCCCACCTGTGTCAGCATTGTTCTTCACAGTAACAGAAATATGGTGTCTCTGAACTCTCATTTTATCGCTTGTTTGAAAGCTCCCCACCTGCCTGACATCCCTTTACCTGCAAATAGCCTCCACAATTAATTGCCAAAAGCTCTTCACTAATACTTTCTGGATTGCAGCAGGACGAATTTTGATCTTTAACTTGTGGACCAGGCTTGTGCTTTTCCATTGCTATTCTCAAACTAATACAACTGTGCTCACTTTGCCAAAGTGTTGCCCCAATAATGCCTCAGTCCCTTTCCCTACCTTGTTCCCCAAGGGGAGGTCAAGTTTTACCCCTTCCTGCAGTCCAACCATTTACATTCTGACTGAGACATTTTTCATGTAGATGCCTATCAAATTCCACCCATTTAAGCTCTGAGCACTCTGGCAGTCCCAGACTAGGTTTGGAAAGTTAAAATCCCTGACCATTCCAACCCTATCATTCTTACAGATATCTGAGATCTCCCGACATATTTGCTGCTCAAAATCTCGCTGACTGTTGGGGGCCTGTCGTTCAGTAATATCAAACTGATGACCCATTCCCATTTCTCAATTGCACTATTATAGCTTCAATGGGCGTTCCACAGGAATATCCTTTCTAAGTGTTGCAGTGATGTTTCACTGATCAAAAACTCCACCCCCCTCCTCTCTCACCTCCTGTTCTATCCTCGGTATGGAATCTGTACCCTGGAACATTGAGCTCCCAGTCCTGTCCCACTCTCAGCTGTGTTTCAGCCATATCTATGGTATTCCAGTCCCATGTTCTCACCCACGCGCCGACTTCATTTGTTTAATTGTTAAGTCTTTTATTTTGAAATAAATGCAATTTCATCAATCAGTTTTCCCTCAATGTCTGCTGTGCTCTTTCCTGATGTTTCTACTTAAGTTCCTGTCTTGAAACTCTGTCCCAGCCTATACCTTCAGACTGTAGCCTGGCACCATCCACCTTACTATGGACAACACCCTCACCTTTCATGTCATTTGCAAACCTACTAATGATACCTTCTGCTTTCATATCAGAGTTATTAATGTATATAATAAACAGCAATGGCTCCCGCACAGATCCCTGTGGTACACCCGTTGGTGAAAGAATTTCAATCGTAAAACAGCCCTCCATCAGTTGTGGATCCTGTTTGCCAAATTTCCTTGGATCCCATTGGTCTGTTGGAACAGTCTTCAATGTGGGACCTCGTCAAACGATGTAATGAACTCCATGTAACACACATCATCTGCACAGCCCTCATCAAAATCCTCAATCGTAATTTCAAATAAAAATCTCAGGTGAATTTGGGAAAGGATCTTACTCTACCAAATCTATTACGAGTATCCAAAATCGATCTCTGCCTTTCCAAATTTTGATTCATTCTGTTCCTCAGACTTGTTCCCAAAAATTTCCCTACCCCTGCTGTCAGACTATCTGTTCTGTAATTACCTGGCCTGTCCCTGCTGCCCTTCTTGAACAAAGGAACCATATTAGCGATCCTCCAGTCATTCAGCACTTCACCTGTGGCCAGCAAAATATTAAATATATCCACCGGGCCCCAGCAATCTCCTCCCTTACCTCCCATAGCAGCCTGGGATACATTTCATTGGGCACTGGGGGTTTCTCCAACTTTAAGCCTGTGAAAGCATTTAATGCCTCCTTCTTCTTGATCTTAATATGTTTGAGAAATTCCCCATCCCAACTGAAATATCCGGCGACAATGCCGTGCTCCTGTGTGAATACAGAGGAGAAGCAATCATTGAAGACCTCACCATCTTCCTCTGGCTCCATATAACGATTGTCCCTTTGGTTTCTAACAGGCCCCACACTTTCCCCAGTAACTCTCTTATTCTAACTATACCGTGAAAATACCTTGTAGCTTTTCCTTTACACGATCTAGCAAGGATGTTTAATGGCTATTGTTTGTCCTTCATTTTTAAGGAGTCCCCTTGCACACTCTATACTATTGAATGGCTTCACCTGAGTTTATTGCACTGTATTGTCTTTATCAAACTCACAATATCGCTGTTGTGGTTCTGTTCGCCGAGCTGGGAGTTTTTGCTGCAAACGTTTCGTTCCCTGGCTAGGGAACATCATCAGTGCTATTGGAGCCTCCTGGGAAGTGCTGCTTTGATGTTTCTTCCGGTATTTATAGTGGTTTGTTCTTGCCGCTTGCGGGTGTCAGCTTCAGCTGTAGTAGTTTGTATGTGGGGTCCAGGTCGATGTGTCTGTTGATGGATGTTCTTGCCGCTTCCGGGTGTCAGTTTCAGCTGTAGTGGTTTGTATATGGGGTCCAGGTCCATGTGTCTGTTAATGGAGTTTGTGGATGAATGCCATGCCTCGAGAAATTCCCTGGCTGTTCTCTGTCTGGCTTGTCCTATGTTGGTAGTGTTTTCCCAGTCAAATTCATGTTCCTGGTTGTCTGAGTGTATGGCTATTAGGGATAGCTGGTCGTGTCGTTTTGTGGCTAGCTGATGTTCATGGATGCGGATTGTTAGCTGTCTTCCTGTTTGTCCTATATAGTGTTTTGTGCTGTCCTTGCATGGTATTTTGTAAACTACGTTAGTTTGGGTCGTGCTGGCTATTGGGTCCTTTGTTCTAGTGAGTTGTTGTCTGAGTGTGGAAGTTGGCTTGTGTGCTGTTATGAGTCCTAAGGGTCGCAGTAGTCTGGCTGTCAGTTCTGAGACGCTCCTGACGTATGGTAGTGTGGCTAGTCCTTTTGGTTGTGGCATGTCCTCGTTCCGTGGTCTATCTCTTAGGCATCTGGTGATAAAGTTGCGTGGGTATCCGTTTTTGGCGAATACCTTGTATAGGTGTCCCTCTTCCTCTTTTCGCAGTTCTGGTGTACTGCAGTGTGTTGTGGCTCTTTTGTCTAGTGTCCTGATGCAGCTCCGTTTGTGTGTGTTGGGGTGGTTACTTTCATAGTTTAGGACTTGGGTCTGTGTGTGTTGGTTTCCTGTGTACCCTTGTGGTGAATTCTCCGTTGGGTGTTCTCTCTACTAACACGTCTAGGAATGGGAGTTGGCTATCCTTTTCCTCTTCTCTTGTGAATCGTATTCCTGTGAGTGTGGCGTTGATGATTCGGTGTGTTTTTTCTATGTCTGTGTTTTTGATGATTACAAAGGTGTCATTGACTTATCTGATCCAGAGTTTGGGTTGGATTTGTGGTAGGGCTGTATGTTCTAACCTTTGCATAACTGCCTCTGCTATGAGTCCCGAGATTGGTGATCCCATCGGTGTTCCGTTGATTTGTTCGTATATCTGATTGTTGAATGTAAAGTGTGTGGTGAGGCAAAACGACTCGCAGACACCAACACCTACATCATCAGGAATACACACATAGACAAAGAAGAAACCATGGTATCATTCGACGTGACGGCACTGTTCACATCAATTGACAAAACCCTAGCCAGAGAAACAGTAGACAACCCACTGGACATACATAACAGAACACAGGAGGCCGAACCTATCAACAAGGACGGCATACTTAAACTACTAGACCTGTGCCTCACCACTCACTTTACGTGATACCATGGTTTCTTCTTTGTCTATGTGTGTATTCCTGATGATGTCCAAGAATTCCTGTGTTGATTGTATGGAGTGTTTGGATCCGCTGACTGGGTGTTTCAGTTTTTGTTGTAGTTCTTTGGCAAGTTTGTATGCTGGTGTCCCTGGTAATGATACAATGGGTCAGAGTGGGATGTCTGGTTTGTGTACTTTGGGTAGTCCGTCGAATCTGGGGGTGTTGTTGCTTTCAGGTTTCATTCTTTGCTGGTCCGCTTTGGTTATCTGTCCGTTTTTTTTGTAGATTCCTTAGTGTGTTTATTATTCTATTGGTGAGATGTGGTGTGGGGTCGGAATCCTTCATTTGGTAGGTGTTGGTGTCTGCGAGTAGTTGTGCCTCACCACACACTTTACATTCAACAATCAGATATACGAACAAATCAACGGAACACCGATGGGATCAACAATCTCGGGACTCATAGCAGAGGCAGTTATGCAAAGGTTAGAACATACAGCCCTACCACAAATCCAACCCAAACTCTGGATCAGATAAGTCGATGACACCTTTGTAATCATCAAAAACACAGACATAGAAAAAACACACCGAGTCATCAACGCCACACTCACAGGAATACGATTCACGAGACAAGAGGAAAAGGATAGCTAACTCCCATTCCTAGACGTGTTAGTAGAGACAACATCCAGCGGAGAATTCACCACAAGGATACACAGGAAACCAACACACACAGACCAAGTCCTAAACTATGAAAGTAACCACTCCAACACACACAAACGGAGCTGCATCAGGACACTATTCAAAAGAGCCACAACACATTGCAGTACACCAGAACTGCGAAAAGAGGAAGAGGAACACCTATACAAGGTATTCGCCAAAAACGGATACCCACGCAACTTTACCACCAGATGCCTAAGAGATAGACCACGGAACGAGGACATGCCACAACCAAAAGGACTAGCCACACTACCATACGTCAGGAGTGTCTCAGAAATGACAGCCAGACTACTGCGACCCTTTGGACTCATAACAGCATACAAGCCAACTTCCACACTCAGACAACAACTCACTAGAACAAAGGACCCAATAGCCAGCACGACCCAAACTAACGTAGTTTACAAAATACCATGCAAGGACTGCACAAAACACTATATAGGACAAACAGGAAGACAGCTAACAATCCGCATCCATGAACATCAGCTAGCCACAAAACGACACGACCAGCTATCCCTAGTAGCTATACACTCAGACAACCAGGAACATGAATTTGACTGGGAAAACACTACCATCATAGGACAAGCCAGACAGAGAACAGCCAGGGAATTTCTCGAGGCATGGCATTCATCCACAAACTCCATTAACAGACACATGGACCTGGACCCCATATACAAACCACTACAGCTGAAACTGACACCCGGAAGCGGCAAGAACATCCATCAACAGACACATCGACCTGGACCCCACATACAAACTACTACAGCTGAAACTGACACCCGCAAGCGGCAAGAACAAACCACTATAAATACCGGAAGAAAAATCAAAGCAGCGCTTCCCAGGAGGCTCCAATAGCACTGATGATGTTCCCTAGCCAGGGAACGAAACGTTTGCAGCAAAAACTCCCAGCTCGGCGAACAGAACCACAACAACGGACACCCGAGCTACAAATCTTCAACCAGACTTTAATCACAATATCGCTTCACCAGTATTCGCTGGACTTGCTGCCTTAACAATTCCCTTGTCAGGACCACACTGGCCATGAATTCTCACTTTAACATACTCTCATTTTCCAAATGTAGAACTAATTGCAGATTGTCCTCCCAGTCTCTGTTTGCCAGATCCTCTCTAATGATAATGATACTGATAGGAGAATCAGTTGTGAGTGGGACAGACAAGAGACCCAAGGATGGTGTGCTGCCTCCCGGGTACCAGGGTCAAGGGTATCTCTGAGCGGTTACTGAACATTCTGAAGTGCCAGGGTGAATACCTAGAGGTCATCGTGCACATCGGTCCACATGACATAGTTAGTCAGGGGGATGGGATCCTGTGAAATATGTACAGGGAGTGAGGAAAGAAGTTAAAAAGCAGGACCTCAAGGGTTGTGATCACCGAATTATTCCCAGTGCCACGTGCCAGTGAGGATAAAAATAGAAAGATAGGCCAGATGGAGGTGTGGCTGAGCAGCCGGTGGAGGGGTTGAGTTTTCAATTCTTGGATCATTGGGATCTCTTCTGGGGTAGAGGTAACCTGAACAAGGGAACGGGGGGACGGGTTTTACTTGAACCAGAAGGGCGCCAGTATCCTTGGGTGGAAATTTGCTTGTCTTACCCTGGAGGGTTTAAACTAGTTTGGCAGGGGTTTGGACTCTTAGTAAGAGAGGTACCATCAACTCGTCAGGGGAAAATACATCAGCCATCAAGAGCAAATTTCCTATCCCGGATATCCGGGGCACAGTACAGGGAGGGAAAAGACTTCTGGTTTAAAGGACATTGATTTCAACACACGAGGCCTGACTGATAAGGCAGAAGAGTTCAGAGCATGGGTTAGCTCTGGGGACTAGGATATTATAGCCATAACAGAAACATGGCTGAGAGAAGGGCAGGACTGGCAGCTCAGTGTTCCAGGATACAGAAGCTACAGGCGTGACAGAAGGACAAGTAGGTGAGCAGGGGCAGCTGCCTTATTGATCAGGGAGGAAATAACAACCGTGCTCAGAGTGGTTACTCTTTCGGGGTGATCAAATGAGGTCATATGGTTAGAAGTTAGAAACAAAAACGGGATGGTCAGTCTGCTGGAATGGTGTTCTGGATCCCCAAATAGCCAGTGGATACTAGAGGAGCAGATGTGAAGAGAGATCGCAGGTACCTATAGAAATAATAGAATAGTATTGGTTGGAGATTTTAACTTCCCCTGTATTGACTGGACCATCCAGAGTGTAAAAGTCCTGTATGGGTTGGAATTTGTCAAATGTGTCCAAGAAGGTTTCCTATATCAATGTGGAGACGGCCCCACTCTACACAGGCAGCTGAAAACGGGACGTCCCCTCAGAAAACGAGGTCAGACAAGTGACTGAAGTGTCAGTCGGTGATCACTTTGGGTCCAATGACTACAACTGTCCTCGTTTTGATATAGTTATGGAAAAAGATCAGGCAGGTCCACAGATTAAGGTCTTAATCTGGAGCAGGGCCAATTTTGAGGCTATTTGGCAGGTTCGAGCAGAGGTCGATTGGGTGAATTAAAAATCACACAACACCAGGTTGTAGTCCAACAGATTTAATTCAAAGCACCAGCTTTCTATGTCCAGGTGATCATTCTGAAAGATGAAAACTTGAACTCAATTTGTTGGCATTACATTCCATCACATGGCAATCCTGTTGCTATAAATTCTGTGCCTGATTATTGTGATCGACAACCACCTGATGAAGCAGCGCTATGAAACCTAGTGCCTCCGAATAAACCTGCTGGACTGTATGCTGGTGTTGTGTGATTTTTAACGTTCTCCATCCCAATCCAACACCAGCTCCTCCACATCATGCACCCATCCACTGGGTGAGTGTGTTTGAAGGAAAAGGAATGACTGGCAAATGGGAGGCTTTTTAAAGTGTGATCTCAAGAATCCAGTATGTACCTATTAGAGTGAAGGAAAAAGTTGGCAGGTTTAGGGATCCCTGGCTGATGGGGGAATATTGAGGCTCTGTTCAAGAAAAAGAAGGCGGCACACATTGTCGTCAATGTTTCTGTATCTACGTAACCTCTTTGAGTCCTAAAGACTCTATCACTCTGTGGAGACACAACAGTCCTCTCAGGTCCCTGCAGCACTCCCGATCTGTATAATCCACTGAAAGCCTGTGATTCTCCCGATCCAGACTCTCTCCTTGTGTAACATCATCCCATCGCTAACACCCACCCTTTCAATGTAACCCCCTCCTGTATCTCCATCCATTTACTCAGCTCCATCACCTTCTCAAGCTCTTACCCCCCTACCTGCGAAAATGTCACCCTGCCCTTCTGGAAAATCTATCAGACTCCACACCCTTCATATCTTCATACTTCAATCTGCTGAAGTAAAACTTCCTATATCTATAAACATCTTCAATGATGACTACCCTCCATATCTCTGTTTGGTCCTCCTGTCTATACAACCCACTTTATTAGATTAGATTACTTACAATGTGGAATCAGGCCCTTCGGCCCAACAAGTCCACATCGACCCGCCGAAGTGCAACCCACCCATACCCCTACATTTACCCCTTACCTAACACTATGGGCAATTTAGCATGGCCAATTCACCTGACCTGCACATCTTTGGACTGTGGGAGGAAACCGGAGCACCCGGAGGAAACCCACGCAGACACGGGGAGAACGTGCAAACTCCACACAGTCAGTCGCCCGAGTCGGGAATTGAACCTGCGTCTCAGGCGCTGTGAGGCAGCAGTGCTAACCACTGTGCCACCGTGTCGCCCGCTCTGACATCTGCTCTATTCACCGAAAATCCCCCCTGTCTGTGTAAACCGCTCCATCCTACTAAACCCTTCTCCCTGTAAACTACTCCATCCCTCCCAACCTCTCTATCTTCATGAACACATGTAGACCGTACAGCTCTCCACATTTCTGTAACACCCTGTGGTTCTATGTGCTCCCTGTGAAACCACCTCCAATCCCCACAACACTCCCAGTCTTTGTTGTTTTCTCCAGATCAGATCATTGCTGTCTCTGTTATCTCTGACAATCCTAGTAAACCGCCCTAATGTATCTATTCATTCAGATCCCATCTTCTTCAGCCTCCTGAAACCTCTTCCTGCCATTGTAACCCTCCCTATTTAGAACACACAACAGTACAGCACAGTACAGGTCCTTTCGCCCTCAATGTTGTGTCAATCTTTTATCCTATTATAAGATCAATCTAACCTGCAGACCATTGGAAGAACAAAGAAAATCACAGCACAGGAACAGGCTCTTCAGCCTGCTAAACCTCCGCTGATCCAGATTCTCTGTCTAAACCTGTCGCCTATTCCGTCGCCTATTTGGTGGGAATCAGTACCAATTTGCTCCCTACCCATTCATACATCTGTCTGGATACACCTTAACTGACGTTATAATTCCTGCCTGCACCATCTCCGCTGGCAAAATGTTCCAGGCACTCTCTGCGTAAAGATCTTTCCACACATATCTGCCCTAAACCCTTCCCCTCTCACTGTGAACCCGTGACCCCTAGCAATTGAGCCCCACACTCTGGGGGAAAAATGATTCTTGCTGTCCACCTTGTCAATACATCCCATGATTTTGCAGACCTCAATCAGGTCCCCAGTCACCGTCATCTTTCTAATGAAAATAATCCAAAACTATTCAATATCTCCTTATTGCTAGCGCCCTCTATACTAGGCAACATCCTGGTGAACCTCCTCTGCACCCTCTCCAAAGCATGCACATTTCTTTTGGTAATGTGGAGACCAGAACTGTACGTAATATTCTAAACCAAATTCCCATACAACTGAAACATGACCTGCCAACTGCTGCACACAATACCACGTCCAATGAAGGAAAGCATGCCGTGTGCTGCCTTGACCACTTTACTGACCTGCGTTACCACCTTCAAGGAAGAACGGACCTGAACACCCAGATCTTAATTTTCCCCAGGACCTTCCCATTTATTGGATTTAATTGGATTGGATTTTGAATTGGATCTTCCGAAATGCATCACCTCGCATTTGCCCAGTTTGAACTCCATCTGCCATTTCTCTGCCCGCCTCTCCAATCTATCTATATTCTGCTGTATTATCTGTATTCCCCTTCATTATCTGCTACTCCACCAATCTTAGTGTCATCTCCAAACTTGCCAGTCAAGGAACTGATACCTTCCTCCAAGTCTACCAACATTCAGCTCCTCACCACACCACACGTACTGGGGAAGGATCCTGACTCTAACAACGATGACAGACTGACTGACCATGTTCAAACTTCCGGATTAAGATCTGAGACTCCTCTTGACTCCCTGTGCTCGTCACCGTGACTGACTGTGGACAATGATACCAAGCTTCCTGTGTTTGGTATCATTGACCACCAAGACAATGCAGCAGGCAGCTGAGGGGTAACACTGCTAAAGGCAGGGTGAGGTAAGGCAATAATTATGTGAGCATTCAAGTCAGCTCAAAGTGAATGCGTACAAACATGGAGTGAGCAGCCTAGATGGACAGTCCATGAGCTGGGTGTGTGCCCCTGAGCACAGTGTTCCTGCAACAGCATTGAGTGTGTACAAACACTGAGTGAGCAGCCAAGAGGGACAGGCCATGAGCTGGGTGTGTCCCTGAGCACAGTGTCCTTGCAGCAGCATTGCAATGAGAGCTGTCAGTGCACCCTGAGCTGCAGCGTTGAAGTACGGAAGCGTACTGTCAGTGGGCCGGAGATTTAATGGGATGGCATGGTGATGCTGACATGTGTCAGATGCCAGCATTGGAGGATATGTAGTACAGGAGAAAGTGAGGTCTCTAGATGCTGGAGATCAGAGCTGAAAATGTGTTACTGGAAAAGCACAGCAGGTCAGGTAGCATCCAAGGAACAGGAAATTCGACGTTTCGGGCATAAGACCTTCATCAGGAATGAGGAAAGTGTGTCCAGCAGGCTAAGATAAAAGGTAGGGAGGAGGGACTTGGGGGAGGGGCAATGGAGATGTGATAGGTGGAAGGAGGTCAAGGTGAGGGTGATATGCCGGAGTGGGGTAGGGGCTGAGTGGTCAGGAAGAAGATTGCAGGTTAGGAAGGCTGTGCTGATTTCGAGGGAATTCGACTGAGACAGGGTGGGGGGAGGGGAAATGAGGAAACTGGAGAAATCTGAGTTCATCCCTTGTGGTTGGAGGGTTCCCAGGCGGAAGCTGAGGCGCTCTTCCTCCAACCGTCGTGTTGTTATGGTCTGAAGATGGAGGAGTCCAAGGACCTGCATGTCTTTGGTGGAGTGGGAGGGGGAGTTAAAGTGTTGAGCCCGGGGTGGTTGGGTTGGTTGGCCCGGATGTCCCAGAGGTGTTCTCTGAAACATTCCGCAAGTAGTATGTAGCACATCCAGCTTTGGTCTGTGCAGTGTCCCCTGAGACGCTGGTGTCCAATACAGAAGGCCACAGGAGCGAGGGTCACGATGGCGTCACCAGATACCAGCTCTCACATTCATGTCAAATTGTCCATATTGAGTTTCCACACAGTGGGAGGGAGGACATGAACCAGAAAATTAATGAGGAGAGATCTGCATGAATGTGGCTGCTGATCATCAGGAGTTATTCAATCAGCAATTGGCCACTATCTTGCTGAAATCTTGTCTTGAACTGCACAGCACAGGAACAGGCCCTTTGGCCCACTAAGTTGCACAGATACTTGATGCTTTTAGAAGTTATAAAATGTTGTATATCATTATATTCCCTGCTAACTCATGCACATGTCAGGATACCATCATTGCTGCTGTATCTTCTTCTACAGCCTCCTCCATCAGTGCATTCTGGGCACTTTCACATTCTGTCTAGAACAGTGCAAAAAAAAAGACTTGCTTCTCATATATCCTTTAAACTTTCCCCCATTTACCTAAAACTTATGCCAACCACCCCCCCCCCCCCCCCGACCCCTAGCAATTTATATTTCTACTCTGGGGGAGCAAAAAGACTGCAACTGTCTATTCTATCCAAACCTCCAAATACAGGTTTAATTTTGTAAACCTGTAACAGGTTCCACTTATGTCTAAAATGCTCCAAACCAGACAACATCCTAGTAAACAGTTTTCAAACCCTCTGCAATACCTCGACATCCTTTTGCTGATCTGGTAATCAGTCCTGCACACAATATTCTAAATGATGCCGAAATATTGTTCTATTCAGCTGCAACATGTAACAATGTTTCCCTGTGTTGCTACTTTCAGGGAGCTATGGATCTGTATGCCCAGATCCCTTCAATGTTGGAAGCTACTTAAAGGTCTTTCATTTATTGTGTATTTCTCTCCTGCAGCAGACTTTCTCAAAGGTATCAACTCGCAATTGCCCATTTAAATTGCATCTGTTTTTTTTCTCCATCCAAGTCTCCAGCCCACGTATATCCTGCTGCTTCATCTGCCAATCACCATGACAACCCGCAACTCCCCCGTCTATTCACGCATATCCAGAATGAAGAAAAACACGCTTCCACCACGACTGACTGCTATGACCAAGCAGTTCTCTGTCAATGTTACTGACTGACTGCTAATCCTACTTCACATCCCCTTCCGTATGAGCCTGCTGTAAGGAACCATATCAAAGGTCTTGCAGAGGACCAGATGGCCAACATCCAGCCCCATGAACCTTATGAATCACTTTAGCCACTTTCTCAAAATATTCAATCGCGTTTATGAGACACAGTTTTCCCCACACAAAACCATGTTGCCCATCGTGAATAAGTCCATATTTTTCCAAATGTGAGTCAGTCCTATCACTTAAAAACTCCAATACTTTCCCTACCACTGATGTAAGGCTCACCAAGCTAAAATTTCTGGAATTATCCGTGTTGCCCTTCTTCTACCAACGAACAACAGTGGCTATTTTCCAGTTCTCTGGAACCTCTGCTGTCACTGAAGCGCAAACCAAGTGCGTGCACAAAGTCTCAGCAATTTACTCCCTCGATCCCCTCAGTATTCTGGGATTAATCCCATCATATCCTGGAGACTTGTCGACCTTAATATTTTTCAAAACACCCAAAACGGCCTCCATTTTTAATATCAAAATGACATCGGATATTAACATATCCATCTCTTGACTCACCACCCACTATGTCCTCCTCTTTTGTGAATACCAATACAAAGTATTTATTAACGACTTCACCCACTTCCTCCAGCTTCACATATTAATTCCCTCCTTTGTCCTTGATCAGATGTACTCTTTCCTTGGCTACTCTGTTCCTCCTGATAAACTGCTTTGGAATTTTCCTTAATCCTGTTTTATAAAGACATTTCATCGTGCGTTTTCGTCCTCCCAACTCTTTTTCTTTATGTTTTTCCTGTCTTTTATCATGTTTTTCGAGGCTTCTGAGTATCTCCAGTTCCCAAACTCTTACATGTGCTTCCTTTTACTTTTTGACTGAACTGACAATTTGTCTTTTCATTAAACTTTCCCAAAAATTGCCATCCTTACCGCCCTGTCTCCATGACCAGTTTCCACATCCCTGAATATAGTAACATCGAGAAGGGTCTGATGGGCTTCTCAGACAATTCTCCCAGATTGATCACATTGTTGAGGTCCTTTAAGCTTCAATTGAAACTCAGAACCATATGCAAACCTTCACCAGTTTCTATTGCTTGCCATTTATATTCCTTATTTTACTTTTCCTTCTCTGCTCTGAAAAGAAATCTGCTAAAGATGACTTGATATTTCTTGACAGCATCATTTCACAAACACTGTTTGCTTTCTAATTTCGTTTTGGATCTCCCTCCTCCACATTCCGCACTCCTCTCGGCATTCTGTAGTATTACGTTCCCGTTGTGTGATGGAAGGTTTCCTGTTCTGTTTTTGTATTTCTAGTTTTCAAGGGGTCTCTGGATTTAGCAGCCTGGCCCTTTTCACTTATGAGAACACATTTTTTTAGAATCACTTTAATCTCCTCTCAGACTACCTGCCACTGCTCTGATTCTGATTTATCTTCTAGTTGCTTGTTTCTGTTTACTTGAAAAATTAAGTTAGACAGTGTCTTCTTAGTCTAGCTTTGTGCATTACAATACTTATGTTAAAATCAAATGAATTATGATCACTATTCCCTAAATATTGTCCTTTTCTTTCCATCTGGCAGTGGTAATGACTGTGGATGGAGCTAACTGAGGAAATCTTATGTTACTCATACCTATTGCTGAGTGTCGGTGCTAGAAGGAGGGAGTCGTTGTGGATGGGGACAATTTATTTCGTGGCTCAGTCTTTAATTTTATCAAAATGTCTGAGTACTTCTGGAGTTGCACTCATCAAACAAGTGGAGATTATTTGATTATATTCCTGACTTGAACCTTGGAGATTTTGGCCAGGCTTTGGCAACGCAGAAGAAAAGTTACTTGCTGCAGGATTCCTAACTTCTGATCTGATGTTCTCACCGTAGCAGGGAAATGGTCTTGGATTAACCTGGGAATGTTAATGCCAATGGATTTAGCAATGGTACTGCCTTTGAATGTTGAATGGCGATGATGAGATAGTTTATGATGGTCATTGTTTGATATTTGTGTGGCTCAGATGTTACTTGTCACTTGTCAGCCCAGAAGCCTGGCTGCTGTCCAGCTCTCGCTGCATTTGGACTGATTTTTGTGATCTGAGGAGTTGGGAATTGTAAACTCATGAGCCACATCTGATCGTATGAAGGAGTGAGCTTGCAGATAGCTGGTTTTCCAAACTCCCTGCTGCCTTTGTTCTTCTAGATGGCAGTGAGTTTAGAAAGTACTGTCCAATAAGCCTTGGAGCAGTGAGTCTTGCAGATGGTATACACTGCTATTGCTGCACATCAGTGGGATATGGATGGATGGTCGTGGAAGTTATAATTATTAAATTGGCTGGAATGTCACCTTATGTTACATTGCACGAATAGCCATCACAGGTTTTGGTGAGTTAGTAGGTGAATTCCTCACCTCTGACCTGCTCTTAAAGGCAGTGTTATTAATATGGCTCGACCAGGGCAACTCCTAGTCAATGATAGCACCCAGGATGCTGAGAGACACCGTGTTGGGAACTCAGTGATGGGTACACTATTGAAAATCAAAGAATGATGGTTTGATTTTTTGTTGTTATATTTGTCTAATGTTTGAGTGTCATGAGCATTACTTGCTGTTTGTCAGACAAAACCCGGATGTTTTCCAGGTCTTGTTGCATTTCAGCATGGCCTGTTTCAGGAATGGTATAATCAGTGACCATTTCCCTGTCTGACCGTATGATGGAGAGAGGGTCATTGCAGCAGCTGGGAATGGTTGCGCCTCAGACACCGTCTTTCCTGAGGAATGGCTGCAGAGCTTTCCTGGAGTTCCACTTACTCACACTGACAACAGGCATTATTGTTGCTGGGATAATTACTCACACTGACAACACGCATCATTGTTGCTGGGGATAATTCCCACCAGGAGAGTACTTGCCCCAGATTCTGATGAACTATAGTTTTACTCGGGCTCCTATTGTCACACCCCGTTAAATGGTGACTCGATGTTAAGAGTAATTACTCTCACTGCCACTTTGGAGTTCCACTCTTTTAAACTGAGCTTGCAGTGTGTTCAGGATCTGAGTGAGCCTGACGGGACACTACCTGAATGACGCTAAGCAGATTATTGCTGATTGATCCCATTATTGCTGATACTTTCCATCACATTTCTACGGTGGACCGTTCACCGATGGGTCAGTGACTGCCTGCAATGCAACGGTCTTGCTTTTTGTTCACAGGACACACGCGGGCAGTTTATCACATTGTTGGGAGGTGTCAGTGTTCTTGCTGGAATGGAACAGCTTGGCTAGAGATGTGCCAATCTCTGGAGTTAAACCAAGTTTCCAGACTCTCCAGCCATTTCTTGACATTGTGTGGAGTGAATCGAATTGTGTGAAGACTGGGGTCAGTGATGCTGGGGCCTACTGAAGGGGCCTGAAATGGATCATCTGCTCAGCCCACCTGGATGAAGATTGTTCCAAATGCAGCAGCTTCATTTGATGCCTGCTGTGCTGGGCTCCCCAATAATTGGGGATTTAATTATTGGAGAGCAGCAGCCTGCTCCTCCAGTGGTCTCTTTCATTGTCCACTATATTTTATGACTACATCTCGTAGGACTGCAGGGATAGATCTGAACCATTGATAGTGGGATCACTGAGATTTGTCCATCACTTGCTTTTTGTGCTGTCGGAATACAAGTCGTCCCGTTTTGCAGCTGAAGGCATTAAGAGTTCCTCCAGGTTGTCCCTCGTCTCCAGGTCTGGCTGGTGCTGCTCCCAGCATGTTCTTCTGCACTCAACACTGACCCAGACACTATAGTGCGGGAGATATATTGGGCCGTGATGGTTACTGTAGAGTGGGTGGCAGGTTGGGCTGTGACGGTTACTGTACAGTGGAATGTATTTGGGCCCGTGTTAGTTACTGTACAATGGGAGGTATGTCGGAACGTGATGGTTACTGTACAATGGGAGGTATGTCGGGCCGTGACAGTTACTGTACGGTTGGAAGCATGTCGGGCCGTGATGGTTACTGTACAGCGGGAGATATGAGGGGCCATGACGGTTACTGTACAGTGGGAGGTATGTCGGGACGTGATGGTTACTGTACAGTGGGAGGTATGTCGTGGTGTGATGGTTACTGTACAGTGGGAGGTATGTCGGGGTGTGATGGTTACTGTCCAGTGGGAGGTATGTCGGGACGTGATGGTTACTGTACAGTGGGAGGTATGTTGGGCCGTGATGGTTACTGTACAGTGGGAGGTATGTCGGGACGTGATGGTTACTGTACAGTTGGAGGTATGTCGGGGTGTGATGGTTACTGTACAGTGGGAGGTATGTCGGGGTGTGATGGTTACTGTCCAGTGGGAGGTATGTCGGGACGTGATGGTTACTGTACAGTGGGAGGTATGTTGGGCCATGATGGTTACTGTACAGTGGGAGGTATGTCGGGACGTGATGGTTACTGTACAGTTGGAGGTATGTCGGGGTGTGATGGTAACTGTACAGTGGGAGGTATGTCGGGGTGTGATGGTTACTGTACAGTGGGAGGTATGTCGGGGTATGATGGTTACTGTACAGTGGGAGGTATGTTGGGCCGTGATGGTTACTGTACAGTGGGAAGTATGTTACATAGAACATAGAACATAGAAGGATACAGCGCAGTACAGGCCCTTCGGCCCTCGATGTTGCGCCGACCGAATCCTACCTAACCTATACTAGCCCAATAACTTCCAAATGCCTATCCAATGCCCGCTTAAATGACCATAAAGAAGGAGAGTTCACCACTGATACGGGCAGGGCATTCCATGAACTCACAACCCGCTGTGTGAAGAATCTACCCCTAACATCTGTCCTATACCTACCACCCCTTAATTTAAAGCTATGTCCCCTAGTAACACCTGACTCCATTAGCGGTAAAAGGATCTTAGTATCTACCCTATCTAAACCCCTAATCATCTTATACACTTCTATCAGATCTCCCCTAAACCTTCTCTTCTCCAATGAGAACAGCCCCAAGTGCCTCAGCCTTTCCTCATAAGATTTTCCTACCATTCCAGGCAACATCCTGGTAAACCTCCTCTGCACTCGTTCTAAAGCTTCCACATCCTTCCTATAGTATGGCGACCAAAACTGCACACAATACTCCAGATGAGGCCTCACCAGAGTCTTATACAACTGCAACATGACCTCAGGATTCCGGAACTCAATTCCTCTGCCAATAAAGCCCAGTACACCATATGCCTTCCTCACAGCACTATTTACCTGGGTGACAACTTTCAGAGATCTGTGTACATGGACACCAAGATCCCTCTGCTCATCCACACTACCAAGTAGCCTACCATTAGCCCAGTAATCCATCATCTTGTTATTCCTACCAAAGTGAACGACTTCGCACTTAGCTACATTGAATTCCATTTGCCACATTTCCGCCCAGCTCTGCAACTTATCTATATCTCGCTGTAACCTACCACTTCCTTCCTCACTATCCACAACTCCACCGACTTTTGTGTCATCCGCAAACTTGCTTACCCAGCTTTCAAGTCCTTCCTCTAGATCATTTATAAAGATAACAAAAAGCAATGGTCCCAAAACAGATCCTTGTGGTACACCGCTAGTAACTGCGCTCCAAGATGAACATAATCCATCAACTACTACCCTCTGTCTCCTTCCAGCCAGCCAATTCCTAATCCAAACCTCTAATGTATCCTCAATGCCATACCTCCGAAGTTTTAGCATTAGCCTACCATGGGGAACCTTATCGAACGCCTTACTAAAATCCATATACACAACATCTACTGCTTTACCCTCATCCACTTCCTTAGTTACCTTCTCAAAGAACTCAATAAGGTTTGTGAGGCACGACCTGCCCTTCACAAAACCATGCTGGCTATCCCTGATCACGTTATTCCTACCCAGATGTTCATAAATCTTATCCCTTACCATTCTCTCTCAGACTTTGCCCACCACTGAAGTCAGACTCACTGGCCTATAGTTACTAGGGCTATCCCTACTCCCTTTCTTGAACAATGGGACCACATTCGCTATCCTCCAGTCCTCTGGTACTATTCCCGTTGACAACGACGACATAAAAATCCAGGCCAATGGCTCTGCTATCTCCTCCCTAGCTTCTCATAGGATCCTGGGGTAAATGCCATCAGGCCCAGGAGACTTATCTATATTCATCCTTTCCAATATTCCCAAAACCTCTTCCCTGCATATTTCCAGGGCATCCATTCTAATTATTTGTGATTCCATATTCACATCAGCAACAGTGTCCTGTTCCTGAGTGAATACTGATGACAAGTACTGATTTAATGTCTCTCCAATCTCCTCCGCCTCCACACACAACTTCCCACTACTATCCTTGACTGGACCGATACCTACCCTAGTCATCCTTTTATTCTTGACATACCTATAGAAAGCCTTTGGGTTTTCCCTAATCCTACCAGCTAAAGACTTTTCATGTCCCCTTCTCGCTTCTCTTAGCTCCCTCTTTAGCTCCTTCCTGGCTACCTTATAACTCTCAATCGCCCCTACTGAACCTTCACGCCTCATCTTTACATATGCCGCCTTCTTCCCTTTCACAAGGGACTCCAATTCCTTACTAAACCACGGCTGCCTCACAAGGCCCTTTACACCATGCCTGACTGGTACATACCTATCGAGGACACGCAGTAGCTGCTCCTTGAACAATCCCCACATCTCATTAGTGTTCTTCTCTTGAAGCCTGTTTTTCCAATCCACACATCCTAAGTCATGCCTCACAGCATCATAATTGCCCTGCCCCCAGCTATAGCTCTTGCCCTGCGGCGCACGATTATCCCTCTCCATCACTAAAGTAAAAGTCACCGAGTTGTGGTCACTGTCCCCGAAGTGCTCACCTACCTCCAAGTCTAACACCTGGCCTGGTTCATTACCTAGAACCAAATCCAATATAGCCTCCCCTCTTGTTGGCCTGTCGACATATTGTGTCAGGAAACCATCCTGCACACATTGTACAAACACCGACCCATCTAATGAACTCGAGCTATAGCTCCCCCAGTCAATATCTGGGAAGTTAAAGTCCCCCATGTTGGGCCGTGATGGTTACTGTACAGTGGAAGGTATGTCGGGCTGTGATGATTACTGCACAGTGGGAGATATGTCTGGCTGTGAGGTTGATGACTCTATGAGTTGTACAGAGCATGATTCTGCTTATGCCGATGGCCCACTGCACCTCATGGATGCATCATCATTAGATTCTCAATCTGTTTAAAATATGTACCATTCAATAGCCAGGGGGCTACATATCATTGTGAGGGGAGTCTGGAAACTGTGAAGGTAGCCCTTATTCCCCACAAGGATTGTGCAGTGACCATTCTTACTGATGTATGAAATGGAGAGGTCCATCTGCAGTAGGCAGATGGGTGATGTTTTATTCATTCCATAATAACCTGCTGCAGAGCAGTCTAGCAGCCACAGGATCCAGCATCAATACTGAGCACCATACTGACTATTCACCACAGAGCTGTCCCCCTCTGCCTGGCTTGTCCTGTCAGTGGGACAGATCCTAACAGAGAGGGTGGTGATGTTGCCTAGGACATAGTCCTGTTCACAGAATCCTGCTTTACAGATAAAATCTGACTGTTGCTTGATTCGTCTGTGGGATATATTCAACAGGTCACTTTTACATTTTGTATAATGAAGAGTTATTATCACTTTGTTTCTTACATATTTTAAAATAGACCAAACATCCGTATTTTTCAGTTGAAAACAGTTGAAGTGAACAATAATTGAATTACCAGAGCACACAGCTAATTATTACACAATTCAGTGACTGTAGTAAACAGCCGATTCATGTTCAGATCAATGAACACACCATCTTGCAGGCAGCAAAGGTATTGAAAATGATTTTCAGGAAAAGTCTGAATTCAGACACAGTTTTATTGGGCCTCACCATGACCTCCAAAACACTGGCTATCTCCAGAATCTGTCCAGTGAATTTGCAAGCTGGAACTGGACAGTTACTGACATAATCCCTCACAATAGACTGGTTAGAGACATACCAGAATTACAGAGAGATGTGTATGGGGCTGACTGGTCAATGGACTGGCGTATGGCACTGGTCCAGACACAGTTCAATATTAATAACAACGACCTGTGAACAGCTATGTCTTGCAAGTATATCTCTTCTTATGTGCCACCTAAACTCTGTAATTCTGAACCTTGGACCTGATCCTGAATGAAGGTGATATAAAGGTGATGGGCTCCTGCAACACATGGCATCTTACACTGAATTCATCATAAACCATATCTAGTGTACATTAGCTCCACAATGTCAGTATCGAAACAGAGTTGTGCAGCTCCATTGATGGCCAGTTTGATCCCAGCCCAACGACCTTGTGTATGACTTGAGCTGGAAATCTCTGTGTAAATGTTTGCAGCGTTGTTCTAACCATTAACAGCAAAGTCTCTTGACTGAAGTTTTGATAGCCGTTCATAATACCACCTTTTAGATTGCCCAATAAGCATTATATCCCCTCTTTATTCTGTTTACTTTTGTAACAACAATGTGATGAAAACAGTGCACAATTCACAGTAAGGAGCATTGGAATGATGAATCTCATTCCCACACCTAAGACCAAATTATTATTAAGTACAAGAACTTTGAAAATATACAATTATTTTCCCTTGTATTAATATTGTGAACTAATAGTCGACTCTCCTGCTCCTCGCATGCTGCCTGAACGGCTGTGCTTTTTCAGAACCATATGTTTTGACCCTGATCTTCAGCATCTGCAGTCCTCACTTTCCCCCTGCTAATATTCACTCATAATCATTTTCGTGGCAACAATATCACTGTGTGCTTAAATATGTTCGTCATGTATGAGTATATTTTCAATTGCTTTGGTCTATCTCAGAGCTCAGTAATGTGTGATGTGACTGTCAGTGTCTGTGTGATGCTCGGTATGTCGGCCATGCCTCTGAGAGATTGTCCAAGTGTTTCCAACAACATATTCCTTCAGCTGTTTACAACAAATAGCTTACTGCCTGGACCCAAACAGCCTGGGCTCACAAAACCCAAAGCACAGTGTCCAGATTGGGCAGGTCTGGATAATATTTTTCATGTTAATTTATTCATGGAATATGATAAGACCAGTATTTATTGCCTGTATCTTGTTGCCCTTGAGAAGGTGCGGGTGAGCTGTCGCACGGCTGTAGTCCATGTGCTGTAGGTAGATCTACAATACCATTAGGGAGGGAACTTGAAACAGTGACTCTGAAAGAACGGCAATATACTTCCCAATCAGCTCGGTAGATAGCTTGAATTGGAACGCGAGCATGGTGGTCCCATGTATCTGTTTCCCTTGTCATTCTTGATGGTCAGGGTTTCAGGGGTACGTTGTAAGGAGCCTTGGTAAATTTCTGCAGAGAACCGTGTAGATGGCAGGCATTGCTGCTACTGAGTGTCAGTGGATGAGGGGGGAAGCTGCACTCATATAGAAAAATGGAGGTATTTAATCACATGCACATTCAACATGAGTCTTTTTGATGGGAGACAGGTTTTCCGAAATTTTGAGGTGAGTCATTCTTGTAGGATTTCTTGCCCCTGACATATTAATGCATTGGCTACAACAATATGTGCTAAAGTGTGGCCCTGGAAAAGCACAACAGGTCAGGCAGCACCTGAGGTACAGGAGAGTCAATGTTTTAGCATCAGCCCTTCACAGGACTGGATAATGAAATTATATGGTCAGTCCAGTTCTGGTTAACGGTAATGCCCGGGATATTGCTAGATGGGTGTTCAGTGATGGTGGTGGCATTGAACATTAATGGATATGGTACACTTTTCTATTGTTAGAGGTAATTGTTGTCTGGCATGTGTGTAATGGAAATGGTACTAGTCACTGTTAAGCACACACCAGCATATTTCCAGATCCTGTTACATTTGGATAAGGACTGCTTCAGTATCGGAGTAAATCACGAATGGTGTTGACCATTGTCCAATCATTGGCAAACATCCCCAGTTGTGACTTTACAGTATAGGGATGGTCATTTATGAAGTAGCAGAAAATTATTGGGCTTAGGGTAGAGAGCACTCTTACAGCTCAGTGATGCTGTCCCTCTCTCTGAGCTAGGAAGCTGGTTTCTAGTTCCACCTGCTCCAGAGGCATCTAACAACATATCTGAATGGAATAACATTACAGTATCTTCCCCAAGGAGCTGAGCGAGGACTTGGTAAGCTCAATCAGTTGGACGGCTAGTTTGTAATACAGATTAATGACAACAGTGTGAGTTCAATTCCTGCACTGAATGAGGTGTCTGAAAAGGGCTGTCTTACTCAACCTCTCCCTTGCTTGAGGCATGATGACTGTCTAGTTAAACTGCCTCTACTCGCATCTATCTAACAAGAGAACAGCCCTGTCATCCTGTTGGAGTAGGGTGCCCTGCGTTTCCATTTATGGTCTACAGGTTTACTCAGAAACCGGTCCCCTGGGGAACTGCTGCAGAGATGACTGCTCCCCACCAACCCCAGCCACCTTCCTTTGTACCAGGTATAACTTCAGCCAGTGCAAACGAATCCTATTTGCTCCAACTTTGCTGTTAATCCTAGATACGATACTTGGTCAAATGCAGTAATGATGATGTTAAGTGCAGTCACTTCTAGAATTCATCTTGTTGTATATCGTTAAACCAAGGCTTCAATGTGCCCAAGGGATGAGAGCTCAAACTGTGCTTCATTGAGCAGGTTGGTGTTGAGGAAGTGCTGCTTCACCCCACTGTAGATGACATCTTCCATCACTTTTTTAATGTTGGGGATTAGAGCAATGGGGCAGTCATTGATTGATTGTCTGATGTTTTGCCTGTGTGTGTACAGGACACACCCTGATAGTTTCCACATTGTCAGGTAGGTGTCAGTGCTGTATCATAGCAGGAACAGCCTGAATGGAATGTTCTCAAGGCCCACAGCCTTTGCATTCCCTATCCCTCCAGCCGTTTGGAGTTAGCACACACAGTGAATCAGATTAGCTGATGACTGCCATTTGGAGAAGACTAAAATAGATCATCCCACTGACAGTTCGGTCTGAACATGGGTGTATGTTTCAGCCTTAACTTTTCTATTGTTGGACTGGGCCCTTCCATCATTGAGGAAGGCGATATTTGTGGATCCTACTCCTCCAGTGAGTTGTTTGATTGACCACACAATTTACGTTGACAGCATGTGACAGGATTGCAGAGATTAGGTCTGATTTGTTGGTGAGATCTGTCTGTCACTGGCTGTTTACGCTATTTGGTAAGTAAGTGGTCCTGTTTGCTAATGTCACCTCATTGTGAGGTATACCTGGTGCTTCTCTTGACCGGTCGTCCTGTGTTCCTCATTGAACAAGGGTTTATCCCCTGGCCTGATGGTCAGGGCAAAGTGCAGCATATGCCAGGCAGTGACAGTGAAAATTGTGCTGGAGTACTATTTTGCTGTTGGTAATGATCCGAATCACCTCACAGGCCAGTGCTGAGTTCTAGATCTTTTTGAAATCTGTCCCGTTTAGCATGGGGATTGTATCTCTCACATGTGTGCTTATACGTGTGTGTACACACACGCACACACACTATTGACAATGTACAAGTGGGACTTTCTCTATAGAAATAATGTATGCCCTGTCACCGTTCCCAATATGGTCCTTGATCAATGTGTCTGCAGCCAGTAGTTTGTTGAGGGTGAGGTCAAGTATGTTTCACCCTGTCAGTTGTACCCTCTCGATCCGGTGCTGACCCAGTCTCGCAGCTATGTCCTTTTGGACCCGATCATCTCGATCAATAATGCTGCTGCTGAGCCCCTCTTGGTGGTGGGTTTTAAATGGCACACCCAGTATACATTCTCAAGCTCATTCACTCTGTCAGTACGTCCTCCAAGAGTTGTACAATGTAGAGGGACACTGATCCATCAGCTGAGGGAAGGCAGTCAACATGAGGTTTCCATGTCGGTGTTTGATCTGACACCGTGAGATTTCGTTATATTACATTGTTGCTTGAGGAGTTTGTTGAATGCCTCTCCCACATCTCGCCCTAGCCCCCAAACGTTAGGAAGGAGGGATTTCCAGTATCTGCAGTGCTTTTAATTTTTTTCACTTTCAATCGAATGGCCTCTTCTGTACTGTATGACACTCACTCTATGACTCTTGTGATTGGAAAGTCCAAGGTCTCACTCCTTCAGTTCCTCCAAGTATCTTTTCTATTCCACAGGTTTCTAAAATATTTTCTCTATTAAGACATTGCATAATTCCATTTTTAAACTATATATGTGTTTCTCTGCATCTTTCCCTGTGATCTCCTCCAGCCGCTGCATCCATCTGTATCTCAGTAACCCTCCGTATCTCCACAATCTTTATCTCATACACCAGCTCCATCTATCACTGTAAATTCCGCCTGCCCCGACACCCCTCCCTATCTCTCTAATATCCAGCTGCTACATCTCTCCCCATATCCTGTGAATGATTTATAAAATAGCTCTATAACATGTTCTAGCATGCACAGGTCACACTATCTCTCGACCATCTCCAGCCTTGCTTTCCTATCTCTGTAAAATCTCCAGCTTTGCTTTCCTCTCTCTGTAACATCTTCAGCCTTGCTTTCCCCTCTGTCTGTAACATCTCCAGCCTTGCTTTCCTATCTCTGTAAAATCTCCAGCTTTGCTTTCCTCTCTCTGTAACATCTTCAGCCTTGCTTTCCCCTCTGTCTGTAACATCTCCAGCCTTGCTTTCCTATCTCTGTAACATCTCCAGCCATACAATTCTCTCTTTCTGCAATATCTCCAGCTTTGCTTTCCTCTCTCTGTAACATCTCCAGCCTTGATTTCCACTCTCTGTAACATCTCCGGCATTGCTTTCCTCTCTCTGTAACATTTCCAACCGTGCTTTCCTCTCGCATTGTAACATCCACTGCCTTGTTTTCCTCTCTCTGTAATATCTCGAGCCTTTCAATCCTCTCTTTCTGTAATATCTCCAGTCTTGCTTTCCTCTCTCTGTAACATCTCCAGCCTTGCTTTCCTCTCTCTGTAACATCTCCGGCATTGCTTTCCTCTCTCTGTAACATCTCCAACCGTGCTTTCCTCTCACTGTAACATCTCCGGCATTGCTTTCCTCTCTCTGTAACATCTCCAGCCTTGCTTTCCTGTCCCTGTAACATCTCCAGCCTTGCTTTTCTGTCCCTGTAACATCTCCAGCATTGCTTTCCTCTCTGTGTAACATCTCCAACCATGCTTTCCTCTCTCCCTGTAACATCCCCTGCCTTGTTTTCCTCTCTCTGTAACATCTCCAGCCTTGCTTTCCTGTCCCTGTAACAACTCCAGCCTTGCTTTCCTGTCCCTGTAACATCTCCAGCATTGCTTTCCTCTCTGTGTAACATCTCCAACCGTGCTTTCCTCTCTCCCTGTAACATCCCTTGCCTTGTTTTCCTCTCTCTGTAACATCTCCAGCCTTACTTTCCTCTCTCTGTAATATCTCCAGCTTTGCTTTCTTCTCTCTGTAACATCTCCAGCCTTGCTTTCCTCTGTCTGAAACATCTCCAGCCTTGCTCCTCTCTCTGTGACATCTCCAGCCTTGCTTTCCTTTCTCCCTGTAACATCTCCAGCCTGACTTTCCTCTCTCTGTAACATATCCAAACTTGCTTTCCTCTCTCCCTGTAACATCTCCAACATTGCTTTCCTATCTCTCTGTAACATCTCCGGCCTTACTTTCCTTTCTCTGTAACATCTCCAGCCTTGCTGTCCTTCACACCACCGTGAATTGGTTATATATCTGCTCTTATATTTTCATCTTCCTTTGGCTATATAAAATATCTCCAGCAGTGTGTCTGTCATCGCTTGTACCCTCACGTCGACTCATAAAGCCTCATTTGAAGATACGTCCAAGATATTGTCCCTCCTTCCTGCAGTAACTGTTCCTTAATTAACAATGCAACACCACCTCCTCTTTAACACCCTCTCCTGTCCTGCCTATAGTTCCAGTACAACAGAATATTGACTTGTTAGCCCTGACCTCTCTCAAACACATCTGTGATGGCAAAAACGTTCCACCTCCACATGTCAACTCATTCCGTTATCACAACAGTCTGTCTGATAATGCTCCCAACATTAATGTAAGCTGGAATATAACACCTGGAATACTCTGTGCCTCAGAGTTCCTCAATCATTCACTATTTGTTATCAGATTGCCCTAACCATGAACCAAAATAGTAATTCTGGGACTGAATGAATATTTGTTGAATTGTAATTGTTTTTTTCAAAAAATGTGTTCATCAAGTGCAACTTTCCAGAACTGTCAGCTCCACATACAATGAGTTTCTGATGGTTACTTCCGCGCTCAGTGTGCAGAGGGGACAGCCCTCAGTCATGGAGAAACTCAGGACTGCTGTTGATGGAGATAAGAGTGGAAAAGTGTGGTACTGGAAAAGCACAGCAGATCAGGCAGCATCCGAGGAGCAGGAGAGTCGATAGTTCAGGCATGAGCTCTTTATCAGGAAGGCATTAGTGCATTCCTTTTTCTATGATTCCGTGATTCGCAGGACGTTGCGAATCATACTTGCTCAGCAAGGCAGCACTGTATATTGCACTGAAAAGGAAAGCAGTCAATCAGTTAAGGAGTACGATTCACGAGAGAAGAGGAAAAGGATAGCCAATTCCCATTCCGAGACGTGTTAGTAGAGAGAACACCCAACGGAGAATTCACCACAAGGGTACACAGGAAACCAACACACACAGACCAAGTCCTAAACTATGAAAGTAACCACCCCAACACACACAAACGAAGCTGCATCAGGACACTATTCAAAAGAGCCACAACACACTGCAGTACACCAGTACTGCGAAAAGAGGAAGAGGAACACCTATACAAGGTATTCGCCATAAACGGATACCCACGCATCTTTATCACTAGATGCCTAAGAGGTAGATCACGGAACGAGGACATGCCACAACCAAAAGGACTAGCCACACTACCATACGTCAGGAGCGTCTCAGAACTGACAGCCAGACTACTGCGACCCTTAGGACTCATAACAGCATACAAGCCAACTTCCACACTCAGACAACAACTCACTAGAACAAAGGACCCAATAGCCAGCACGAGCCAAACTAACGTAGTTTACAAAATACCATGCAAGGACTGCACAAAACATTATATAGGACAAACAGGAAGACAGCTAACAATCCGCATCCATGAACATCAGCTAGCCACAAAACGACACGACCAGCTATCCCTAGTAGCTATACACTCAGACAACCAGGAACATGAATTTGACTGGGAAAACACTACCATCATAGGACAAGCCAGACAGAGAACAGCCAGGGAATTTCTCGAGGCATGGCATTCATCCACAAACTCCATTAACAGACACATGGACCTGGACCCCATATACAAACCACTACAGCTGAAACTGACACCCGGAAGCGGCAAGAACATCCATCTGCAAATGTGTTGCTGGTCAAAGCACAGCAGGTTAGGCAGCATCTCAGGAATAGAGAATTCGACGTTTCGAGCATAAGCCCTTCATCAGGAATAAGAGAGAGAGAGCCAAGCCGGCTGAGATAAAAGGTAGGGAGGAGGGACTAGGGGGAGGGGCGATGGAGGTGGGATAGGTGGAAGGAGGTCAAGGTGAGGGTGATAGGCCGGAGTGGAGTGGGGGCGGAGAGGTCAGGAAGAGGATTGCAGGTTAGGAGGGCGGTGCTGAGTTGAGGGAACCGACTGAGACAAGGTGGGGGGAGGGGAAATGAGGAAGCTGGAGAAATCTGAATTCATACCTTGTGGTTGGAGGGTTCCCAGGCGGAAGATGAGGCGCTCCTCCTCCAGCCGTCGTGTAGTTGTGTTCTGCCGGTGGAGGAGTCCAAGGACCTGCATGTCCTCGGTGGAGTGGGAGGGGGAGTTAAAGTGTTGAGCCACGGGGTGATTGGGTTGGTTGGTTCGGGCGGCCCAGAGGTGTTCTCTGAAGCGTTCCGCAAGTAAGCGGCCTGTCTCACCAATATAGAGGAGGCCACATCGGGTGCAGCGGATGCAATAGATGATGTGTGTGGAGGTACAGGTGAACTTGTGGCGGATATGGAAGGATCCCTTGGGGCCTTGGAGGGAAGTGAGTGTGGAGGTGTGGGTGCAAGTTTTACATTTCCTGCGGTTGCAGGGGAAGGTGCCGGGGGTGGAGGTTGGGTTGGTGGGGGGTGTGGATCTGACAAGGGACAGACACATCGACCTGGACCCCACATACAAACTACTACAGCTGAAACTGACACCCGCAAGCGGCAAGAACAAACCACTATAAATACCGGAAGAAACATCACAGCAGCGCTTCACAGGAGGCTCCAATAGCACTGATGATGTTCCCTAGCCAGGGAACGAAACGTTTGCAGCAAAAACTTCCAGCTTCGTATAATTCTACTGCGTTTATAATCTTCTAAGGATTCACACGATCTATCCTGTCTGTCCCTGTCGTATGCTTCCTTCTTCTTCTTAATCGGACGCTCAATTTCTTTAGTCATTCATCACTCTCTGTACCTACCAGACTTTCCTTTCGTTCTAACAAGAACACACTGTCTCTGGACAGTGTTTATATTTTAATTCCATCAATATCGAATCAACTTATTGTTTTCAGAGATAATGCAGTTATTGTTCGGTTGAATAATTGTAGCTCATAGCTTATCATTGCCCAAGTCACAAACATGGCAAACTCCAGGTCATTGTTCAGGTCAGAAAACCCATCACTTTACATCATGACCGACATTAAAAGTGGATTCCAAAAGGCCTGAATTCGGGTACAGTGTAACTGGACCTCACGGGTGCCTGTGGCACTGAGTGAGACACTGGCCTGCTCCTGAATCTGAGCAGACAGTTTCCAACCTGGGTCAGGGCAGTCAGTCAAACATTCCCTCACGGAGAATCATTTGGAATCCACCTAGAGCAGAAGGAAACTAGCCAACAGGCTGTCACTGCTCTCAGTGTAGGTATAAATGCTGTCTAAATTAGATACCAATGACTGACCAGGATCCATACCTTACTAATTCACCCTCAGTCACAGCCTGGCCCAGGGAGCAGATATATGGACATTGAGTGTCAGAATCACATAGCACAAGTTACTTATGGTGATGACATCTGGCATGTTCCCCAGACTCCATACATCTGCCCTCTGGACCAGACACTGTGAGAAGACATTCACATTTGACAGTCTATTGCAGAATATTTGTCTCACAGTGAACCCTCTAAAACTATATCCAATAAATGTACCTTCACATTCACCAGTATCAAATTAAAATTATACATGTCTGTGGATGCTCAGATACTAATTCATAGGTCACCCAGCAGAATGTATCTGAAGAAACCAGGAGCAAATGGCAAGCCAAGAATCGTTTTCATAACTGAACTTGGTGGATTTTGTCTGGTCTTGGTAACCTCACATATTGTGCTGATACTTAGACGAATGTAACAAAGCACATCAAAACTGGAAGTCTTTGTGTAACGTCCCTCCACAGATTCCTGAACTCACACACCTCACTCCCTCACACACCTCACTCCCTCACACATTCACCAACTGACAAGAATCCACAAACTGAGTGAAACTTGGAACATAGAACAGTACAGCACAGTGCAGGCACTTCAGCTCTCAATGTTTTGCCAGCCTTTTATCCTACTTTAAGATCAGACTAACATACATAACCTTCAATGTACTAACTTCCATGTGCCTATCCAAGAGTCTTCTTAAATATCCCGAATGTATCTGACTATAACCATCACTGGTGGTGCACTCCATCCCACCACTCTGTGTAAAGAACCATGTCTGACTTCCCCCCGAAACCTTTCTCCAATCACCTTAAAATTTCGCCACTTGTTGATAGCCACTTTTACCTTGGGAAAAGACTTTCGCTATCCAATCTATCTATGTCTCTCAACATCTTGTACACCTCTATCAAGTCACCTCTCATCCTTCTTTGCTCCAGGGAGAAAAGCCCAAGCTCCCTCAAACTTTCTTCCTAAGACATGCCCTCAAGTCCTGGCAGCATCCTGGTAGATCTCCTCTACACGCTTTCTGAGGCTTCCACATGTTTACTATACTGAGGCAACCAGATCTGAACACAATATTCCAAGTGTGGTTGAACCTCAGCTTTAAAATCCATCCCCCATAATGAAAGCCAACACAGCATACACCTCCTTAACAACCTTATCAACTTGGGTGGCAATACTGAGGAAACTATGCACATGGACCTCAAGATCCCTCTGTTGCTCCACACTGCCAAGAATTCTGCCTTTAACCCTGTATTCTGTATGCAAATGCAACCTTCCAAATTAAATCAATTCACACTTTTTATGGTTAAACTCTGTCTGCCACTTATCATCGCAGCTCTGTATCCTGTCAATATCCTGTTGCAACCTACAACAACCCACCACACTATCCACAACTCCATCAACCTTCATGTCTTTGACAAACTTTCTAACCCACCATTCCACTTCCTCATCAAAGTCATTTATAAAAAGCACAAACAGTACTGGTCCCAGAGCCGATCCCTGTGGAAAGCCACTGCTCACTGAGCTCCAGGCTGAATACTTTCCATTTGCTACCACAGATGGGCCATCTTTTATGGGCCATTCACACCCATATCCAGAGAGCCAAATTTCCCTGCGTCCCATGCCTCCTTACTTTCTGAATGAGCCCACAACGGGGAAGCTTATCAAACGCCTTCTAAAATTCATGTTCACCACATCTACTGGTCTATCTTCATCAACATTCTTTTCTTACATCTTCAAAGAATTCAATAAGGTTTGTGAGGCATGACCTGCTCCTCAAAAAGCCATGCTGACTACCTCTATTTTTTTTATGGAATTGTTAATGCTGTCTCTCAGCATCGTCTCCAATACTTTGCCCACCACTGGTGTAAGACTGAATAAGGGAATAACAGTTGCCACCCCCCAATCATCTGGTACTACTCCAGTGGACAGTGAAGACGTAAAGATCATCACCAAAGTCACACCAATCACTTCCTGGAGTAAACTTGTGTATACCCCATCTGACCCAGGGGATTTATCTATCATTATGTTTGTACTTCAATAAGTCTGTATTTCCCCTCAGCCTGTCTACACCCTGTCCAACCAACTGATTAGATTTAGATTAGATTAGATTAGACTGACAGTGTGGAAACAGGCCCTTCGGCCCAACAAGTCCACACCGACCCGCCGAAGCGCAACCCACCCATACCCCTACATTTACCCCTACCTACACTACGGGCAATTTAGCATGGCCAATTCACCTGACCCGCACATCTTTGGACTGTGGGAGGAAACCGGAGCACCCGGAGGAAACCCACGCAGACACGGGGAGAACGTGCAAACTCCACACAGTCAGTCACCTGAGGCAGGAATCGAACCCAGGTCTCTGGCGCTGTGAGGCAGCAGTGCTAACCACTGTGCCACCGTGCCGCCCTAATTGACTGCTTGCCTCACCACACATTTTACATTCAACAATCAGATATACGAACAAATCAACGGAACACCGATGGGATCACCAATCTTGGGACTCATAGCAGAGGCAGTTATGCAAAGGTTAGAACATACAGCCCTACCACAAATCCAACCCAAACTCTGGATCAGATTCGTCAATGACACCTTTGTAATCATCAAAAGCACAGACATAGAAAAAACACACCGAGTCATCAACGCCACACTCACAGGAATACGATTCACGAGAGAAGAGGAAAAGGATAGCCAACTCCCATTCCTAGACGTGTTAGTAGAGAGAACACCGAACGGAGAATTCACCGCAAGGGTACACAGGAAACCAACACACACAGACCAAGTCCTAAACTATGAAAGTAACCACCCCAACACACACAAACGAAGCTGCATCAGGACACTATTCAAAAGAGCCACAACACACTGCAGTGCACCAGAACTGCGAAAATAGGAAGAGGAACACCTACACAAGGTATTCGCCAAAAACGGATACCCACGCAACTTTATCACCAGATGCCTAAGAGATAGACCACGGAACGAGGACATGCCACAACCAAAAGGACTAGCCACACTACCATACGTCAGGAGCGTCTCAGAACTGACAGCCAGACTACTGCGATCCGTCGGACTCATAACAGCATACAAGCCAACTTCCACACTCAGACAACACTCACTAGAACAAAGGACCCAATAGCCAGCACGAGCCAAACTAACGTAGTTTACAAAATACCATGCAAGGACTGCACAAAACATTATATAGGACAAACAGGAAGACAGCTAACAATCCGCATCCATGAACATCAGCTAGCCACAAAACGACACGACTAGCTACCCCTAGTAGCCATACACTCAGACAACCAGGAACATGAATTTGACTGGGAAAACACTACCATCATAGGACAAGCCAGACAGAGAACAGCCAGGGAATTTCTCGAGGCATGGCATTCATCCACAAACTCCATTAACAGACACATGGACCTGGACCCCATATACAAACCACTACAGCTGAAACTGACACCCGCAAGCGGCAAGAACAAACCACTATAAATACCGGAAGAAACATCACAGCAGCGCTTCACAGAAGGCTCCAATAGCACTGATGATGTTCCCTAGGCAGGGAACGAAACGTTTGCAGCAAAAACTTCCAGCTCGGCGAACAGAACCACAACAACGGACACCTGAGCTACAAATCTTCAACCAGACTTTAAAGAATTACACTAAAGAGGGAAATCAGGAGGACAAAAAGGGGACACGAGATCGCTTTGGCAAATAGAGATAAGGCGAATCCAAAAGGATTTTACAAATGCAAAAGGAGAAAATAGGGCCCTCAAAGATCAGCAAGGACCCGCCGGAGATGGAGGAGATACTAAACAAGCATTTTGTATCAGTATTTACTCAGGAGAAGGACATGGAAGATGTAGAAATACAGAGAAACGGATGGTGACATCTTGAAAAATGCCCAGATGACAGAGGAGGAAGTTCTGAATGTATTCAAATGCATCCAAGTGGAAAAATCCCCAGGACCTGATCGATCAGGTGTATCCTAGAACTCTGTGGGAAGTGAGGGAAGTGATTGCTGGGCCCCTTACTGAGATACTTTTACCATTGATAGTCACAGGTGGGGTGCCACAGACACGAGGTTGGCGAACGTGTTGCCACTGTTTAAGAAAGGTGGTAAGGAGAAGCCGAGGAAGTATAGACCAGTGAGCCTGACATCAATGGAGGGCATATTGTTGGAGGGAATCCTGAGGGACAGGATATACATGTATTTGGAAAGGCAAGGATTGATTAGGTAGAGTCAACATGGCTCTGTGCGTGGAAAAATCATGTCTCACAAACTTGATTGTGTTTTTTGCAGAAGTAACAAAGAGGATTGATGAGGCAGAGCGGTGAATGTGATCTATCTTGACTTCAGTAAGGTGTTCGATAAGGTTCCCCATGGGAGACTGGTTAGCAAGATTAGATCTAATGGAATACAGGCAGAACTATCCATTTGGATACAGAACTGGCTCAAAGGTAGAAGACAGAGGGTGGAGGTGGAGGGTTGTTTTTCATATTGGAGGCCTGTGACCGGTGGAGTGTCACAAGCATTGGTGCTGGGTCCACTATTTTTGTCATTTATATAAATGATTTGCATGTGAGTATAAAAGTTATAGTTGGTAAATTTGCTGAAGACACCCAAATTTAAGGTGTAGTGGACAGCAAAGAAGGTTATCTCAGACTACAACGGGATCCTGATCATATGGGCCAATGGGCTGAGGAGTGGCAGATGGAGTTTAATTTAGGTAAATGCGAGATGCTGCAAGTTGAGAAAGCAAACCTTAGCAGGAGTTATACTCTTAATGGTGAGGTCCAAGGGAGTGTTGCTGAACAAAGAGACCTTGGAGTGCAGGTTATTGTTCGTTTAAAGTAGAGTCACAAATAGATAAGATAGGGAAGAAGGCACTAGGTATGCTTTCCTTAATTAGTCAAAGCATTTTACAGTGTTTGGAAGGTCATGTTGCGGCAGTACAGCAAGTTGGTTAGGCCACTTTTGGAATATTGTATGCAATTCTGGTCTCCTTCCTATCGGTAGGATGCTGTGAAACTTGAAAGGGTTCTGAAAAGCTTTACAAGGATGTTACTAGGGTTGGAGGGTTTGAGCTATAGCTGGGGGTTGAATGGGCTGGGGCTATTTTCCCTGGAACATTGGAGGCTGAGGGGTGACCTTATACAGGTTTATAAAATCATGAGGGGCATGAATCGGGACATAGACAAGGTATTTTCCCTGGTGCGCAGAACTAGAGAGTGCAGGTTTAGGTTGGGAAGGAAAAAATATAAAAGAGACGTAAGGGGCAACCTTTTCACACATAAGGTGGTACATGGATGGAATGAGCTGCCAGAGGAAGTGGTGGAGGTTGGTACAATTGCAACATTTGAAAGGCGTCTGGATGGGGATATGAATAGAAAAGGTTTGGAGGGATATGGGCTGAGTGCTGGCAGGTGGGAGTAGATTGGGTTGGGATATCTGGTCAGCATGGACGAGTTGGAGCGAAGGGTCTGTTTCCACGCTATACATCTCTTTGACCCTGTGACTATAATTTAGAAAAGACAATGAATTGACATACACTGTCAAATAAATAAATGTTTATTTTATTAAATTATAGCATACAATAAGTTGAAAACTTGCTATTTTTAGAATGAATGATAAAGAACAAAGAACATTCCAACACAGAACAGACCCTTTGGCCCTCATGGCCTGTGCTGATCCAGATCCTCCTATTTTCTAAACCTGCCACCAATTTTCTAAGCGTCTGTATCCCCCTGCTCCCTGCCCATTCATGTATCTGGCAGATACATATGAGATGACACTATCGTTCCCTCCTCTACCACCTCTGCTGGCAACACATTCCAGGCTGCCACCATTCTCTGGGTAAAGAACATTCCACATATATCTGCCCTACACCTTGCCCCTCTCACTTTGAACTCATGACCCCTAGTATTTGAGTTTCACAATCTGGGGAAAAAGATTCTTGCTATCCACCCTGTGTATATTTCTCTTAATTTTGTAGACCTCAGTCAGGTCCCACATCAACCTTCGTCTTTGTCATGAAAGTAATCCTAATCTGCTCAATCTTTCTTCATAACCAGCAACCCCATACCAGGCAACATCCTGGTGAATCTACTCTGTACCCTATTAAAAGCATTCCCATCCTTTGGTAATGTGGCGATCAGTACTATATGCAGTATTCTAAATGCGGCCAAACCAAAGTCCTATGCAACTGTAACATGACCTGCCAATGCTTGTACTCAACACCTGATCCAATGAAGGAATGTATGCCATATGCCTTCTTGACAACTTTACTGACCTGCATTGCCACCTTCATGGAATAATGGACCTGAGAATACCCAGATCTCTCTGTACATCGATTTTCCCCAGGACTTTTCCGATTACTGTGTAGTTTGCTCTTGAATTGGATATTCCAAAATGCATCACCTCGCATTTGCACAGATTGAACTCCATCTGTCATTTCTGTGAACATCACTCCAATTTATGTATATTCTGCTGTATTCTCTGACAGCCCCCTTCACTATCTGCTGCTCCACCATACTTGGTGTCATCTGCAAACTTGCTAATCAGGCAACGGATACCTCCTTCCAAATCATTGATATATATCACAAACTACAGTGGTCCCAGCACAGATTGCTGTTGCACACCACCGGTCATTGGTCTCCATGTTGAGAAATCCCCTTCCACTATCACTTTCTGTCTCCTGTTGCCCAGCCAGTTCTCTACCCATCTAGATAGAACACTTAGACCCCATGCAACTTCACCTTCTCCATCAGCCTACCATGGGAAATCTAATAAAACGCCTTACTCAAGTCCCTCAGTATCTTCTCCTGCAGCTTCCCTACCACTGATGTCAGGCTCACCAGTTTATAATTACCTGGATTATCCCCACTAACCTTCTTAAACAAGGGGACAACATTATCAATTCTTCAGTCCTCTGGGACCTCACCCATGTTCAAGGATCCTGCAAAGATGTTAAGACCCCAGTTATTTCTTCACTCACATCCCTCAGTAACCTGTGGTAGATCCCACCCGGTCCTGGGGCTTGTCTAACTTAATACCTTTTAAAATATGCAAAACTTCCTCCCTCGAATTGTCGACTTGATCCAGAACGCAAAGATCTATCCCTAACCTCAACATCCGTCATGTCCCTCTCCTTGATGAATACAGATGCAAGATACTTGTTAAGAATCTCACCCATTTTCTCTGACTCCATGCATAACTTTCTTCCTTTGTCCTTGTGTCTACCAAACATTTCTCCAGTTATCCTCTAGCTCCTTATATATTACATTAGATTTGATTACTTACAGTGTGGAACCCTTCAACCCAACAAGTCCATACCGACTCGCTGAAGCACAACCCACACAAACCCTACATTTACCTCTTCACCTAACACTACGGCCAATTTAGCATGGCCAATTCACCTAACCTGCACATTTTTGGACTGTGGAGGAAACCGGAGCATGCGGAGGAAACCCACGCAGACACAGGGAGAATGTGCAAACTCCACACAGTGTGGAGCCTGAGGCGGGAATTTAACCCGGGTTTCTGTCACTGTGAGGCAGCAGTGCTAACCACTGTGCCACCATGAATAAAAGCTCTTCGGATTTTTTCTCAACCCTGTTTGCTAAAGATATCTCATGACCACTGTTCGCGCTCTTAATTCTTCGATATTTATTGTGAAATGTCGTTATTGAAAAGAACACAAACATTTGTTTGTGTGAGTGGGAACTCAGACCTTTTCGAGGTGTTTTGTGCCAAAAATATATTTGAAATTTGTCTCAGTGCAAATAAAAAGCAGGAGAAGAGACCTCTTGGGAAGAGTAATTTTCAGTCACTGTCCCCCAAAGTACTTCTAAGGTAGAAAAGTGTGAGGGTTTGTAACCAGTGCACAGCAATAACTATGGGTGGATTGAACATGCAAATTGGCTCAATTAATCAACTGGACAGTGATATCTCAAACAAAGATTCGTGGAGTGTATGAGAGACTATTTCTGAGAGCAGGACGTCATGGAACCAACCAGAGAATGGGCTAATTTAGATTTGATATGATGTAACAAGGAAGGTATGGTGGATGAACTTGGAAGGAGTAACCACAACATGCTGGAGGTTCACATTCAGATTGAAAGAGCGCAGACTGAGTCATACATGGAGTTTTAGTGTTCGGCAATGATAATTATACTAGCCGAAGGAAGGATTCGCCCTGGGTGGACTGGGGTAGAAAAGAACAGTCAAAGGCAGTACAGATGAAGACGTTTGGCAAAAAAAATATGGCGATATTAAAGACCAAAGAGGAATTGCATAACAGAGAAAATCATCTATATCTTGATAAGGAAGTCAAGGATAACATGAAGGCAAATCCCAGGGCATTTCTTACTGCACAAGTTAGTCACACTGTGGAGGATTGGGCAAGTCAGTGGCCTCTTAGAATTATGGCTGAATTCTTATGTGGTAAACCCAGATAATGTTTGAGTGAGAAAGGTTCAAATCCTGCCACAGAAAGTGGCAGAGCTTGGCTTCAAATCAGGAATTAAGAGACTGATGGTGGTTATGAATCAATTGCCAAGAAAAACTCACCTGGTTCACTCATGTCCTTTAGGGAAGGAAACTGCCATTTTACCGTAGATTCACCACTCTCAGGCTGAAGGCATTTCCCATTAACTCCGTTCTAAATGATCTTCTCTTGACTCTCAGGTTATGACCTTGAGTCCTTTCTCTCCTAATAGTTGATGAATCTTCCCAACATCTACACTGATGCGTCCAGTGAAGAGACCCAGTCCAGGTGGGAGTCGATCTCGGTCATGCTGCAGAAACATGATGGAGAGATCGAGAAACTCGGGCAGCATGTCAGGGGAGCGCAGCAATGGGCCGCGGCCTCTGACACCACTGCTGAGTCATTCATGGGTCAGGTCTGGGCCCTTGGACATCGATTATTGGAACATATTAATGAGCTTGGTAATCGAGGTCATCGGTAAAATATTCCGTTGCTGGGCCTTCAAGAATGGGAGGAGAAAGAGCAGCCTGTTGGTTTCCTGGAGCAATGGCTCCCACAGCTGCTGAAATTGGAGTCGGAACTGGGCTAGTTGCTGGTTGAGCGGGCCCATCAGGTTGCTGTGCGCTAGCTCGGGTCAGACCAGTGCACTCGCCAGATCCTAGTTCAACTTCAACATTAGAGGGAAAAACAGATGCTGCTAGAGTCCACCAGAGAGTTGGAAAAGGATCCCCTTGGCATCATATACAATGGCTCCAGGATAATGTTGTTCTCTGGCTGTGGTCCGCAACAGGAAGGCATTTGATGAGGCAATGAAGCATCTGAGGGAATTAAATATTCAATATTCTATGCGATATCCAGCAATGCTATGCTGCAATCATGGAGGATCTGTATATGACTTCAGATCACCGGAAAAAGTAAAAGAATTTCTGGATGCTCTAAATTGACTGCAGGATTTGAACTGTATGGATAATGACTTTATTTTGCCCCTCTTTTCTTCTTTTTTCCTCCTCTTTTCTTTCTTTTTTTCTCTTTTCTATCTTTCCCTGGTGGTGGTGAGGGAGGGGAAGCGCTAGTTCCTTAACGTTTCTATGGACTCTTTTTGTGTGGTTTATTTGATTATTGGGGGACGTTACTGATTTTTTTTTTAATTTGGTTGATTATTACTTCCTGAGATTGTAATTTTGTAATTTTATATATTTTTCATCTTGTGTTGTTTTGCTAAGTGTATCAAGGTGTTTGTGTGGGGGGTCGCTTCATTCTTATGAAATATTGGAATTTATTTACACTACTTTGTAATGCCTGGGCCGATGGCATGCCTCTGGCTAAGAAATGTTCTGGTGGGATTATTGGAAGGTAGTAGTGCCTCCTCTGAAGAAGGGGGAAAATCTCCTTGTGACAATGTTAAATGTTTTTTTTTAGGAATAGTTCTTAGTTGTTTTGATTCAGCTGTTATAAAGAGTGTTTTATGTGTGAATCATTTTTGTTTTTTATTCAATGTATTTTGAGTGGTATTTTCCCTCCTGGGGGCCATCAGGCTGACTCGGACTATCATGGCTAGTCACTCGTGTAGGTGGTGCAACTCGAATGTCAAGGGAAGCCACTCATTAATCAAAAGGAAAAAGATGTTATCAAGTCTTAAAAAAAAAGACAGGGTGGATGTAGGCCTTCTACAGGAGACATATCTACTTGATAAGGAGCATTCGAAGCTGCAACAGGGTGGATTTGGTAAGGTGTTCTTTTCATATTTCAGCTCAAAAAGTAGAGGAGTTGCTAATCTTACTGGTAAGAATCTTCCCGTCCAAATGCTAAGCCAGATAAAAGATGACTGGATGATATATATTAATTAAGGCCTAATATATGGAGAGGAATATGAAATTTTGAATCTCTATTGCCCACCGGTGCACCATTTACATTTGTAATGGAAGTGATCTCCAAGTTGATGGCTCTTGGGGTGCGCCGTACTATTAGAGGGGGAGATTGTAATTGTATCATCGACATGGGTGGACTGAATACCTAAGAGCTCTGTGGGCATATCTTTGAGATCTAAGCGTTGGCGGATCTGATAGGGAGTTGTGGCTGATAGGTGTGTGGAACTGTCTTCACCCCGAGTGTAGAGACTTTACTTTTTATTCTTATCCACACAAGTGCCATACCAGAATTGATATGTTTCTGTCCCCTCGACGCTTTTGAACTCAATATTGTTTTGTAAAGTAGGTAATATAACTATTTTCGAACATGCCGCAGTATATATGAAGGTTAAGATTGGTGATGACAAGATAGCTTTCCGACACTGGCGTATGGACCTTTCCTATTGAAGGATGATAAGTTCATAAAATATTTCTCGCAGGAATTTAAAACCTTCCGGGATATCAACTCAAACACAGCCAGTAACCCTTCGGTGATGTGGGAGACGGTTAAGGCCTATGCTTGAGGCTTGGTTATCTCATATTCTGCGACCCCAAAAAGACAAAAGGGAGAACAATAGTGTCTGCTCGAGGTTTGCCTGAAGGCGGTGAGACAGCGTACGTGGATGGACCTACCATTACTAAACTACAGCTGATCACAGCCCTAAGGGCAACTTTGAATTCCACACTTACTCAAACAGCAAAGAGGGAGATATTATTTGCGAAACAGAGATTATTTAAATACGGTGACAAGCCTGGCAGGTATCTAGCATACGTTGCCAGGAAGAAAAAGGCTCCCCAAGCCATTTCGCCTATTAGAAAGAGTGCTGGTACCCTGACTTGTGATCGTGAAATGAGCAATGCTGCCTTTAGAAAGTTCTGTTTCAAATTGTATAGGCCAAAGGGCTATGAGGATAGAACGAGGAAGATAGAGTCTAACCGCAGAGAGGGTGTTGTTCTTGCATGCCCCCCGGCAACCCAGGATATACAGGAGGCGGTAAGGCAGCTCCAGTGTGGCAAAGCGCCTGGACCAGATGGATTCCAGGCTGAGTTCTATAAATAACTTATTGGGGAATTAGCCGGGCCACTTATAAATATGTATAATTATTCACATAGTCAGGCCCGCCTCTCACCTTCTCAGAGAGAAGCAAATATTTCTCTCATTCTTAAGAAGGGTAAGGCCCCGGATGACTGCTCTTCATACAGACCCATGTCCTTGTTGAATGTGGATTTTGAAGTTCTCTCAAAAATGTTGGCATTAAGACTGGAGAGGGTTCTACCATTTGTTATAAAAGAGGACCAGACAGAGTTTATAAAGAGTCACAGATCAACTAATAACATTAGAAGATTCTTAAATATGGTATCAGCCTGCCAGGAGGGAGCGATATTGGTATTAGTTATCTTCCTAGTGGCAGAAAAGGCATTTGATTGGGTAGAATGGACTTATCTCTTTTATGCTCGGGAATGGTTTCCTGTTGGAGAGGTCTTTACTAAATGGGCTACTTTATTAATTATTGATCCCAAAGCAGCGGTTTTAAGTTCGGATAGTGTTAGCATTGGGAGAGGTTGTCGACAGGTTTGCCCTCTCTCACCATTATTATTTACGCCAGTGATTGAGCTGTTGGCGGAAGCTATATAAGCCGACCCTAATACAGTGGTTCTGGAGGTTAGATCAGGTAAGCACAAAATTACTCTCTATGCAGATGGTGTCCTCCTTTTCTTAAATGGTCCATTGACACCTGTGCCCTGCTTAATTCAAGTGGTTAACTTATTTGGTATGTTCTCAGGTTATAAAATCAATTAATGAAATTGGAGGCCATGCTGCTGGGAGCTCTTGCCAGTATATCCAATTTTCCGAATAGATCCCGTTTCCCCTTTCGGTGGTCACTGGGAGGTTTTCTTTACTTCGGTATTTTTAATACTCCAGCACTCAGTCAGCTATATAAAGCCAATTATACACATTCATTTGAGAAAGTAAGATAGGACCTTCAATGCTGGGAAGATCTCCCGATATCCTGGATAGATAGAATAGCTTTGGTCAACATGAATATCCTACCTGGCCTTTTGTACGCTGTGAGAATGCTCTCCTTGATGCTGCCGAGACAGGTGCTGTGTAAGCTTTATGGTTGGCTCGGTTCCTTTACTTGGAGTAATAGACGATCCCTTATTAAATTAGAAAAGCTACAGCTTCCACAAATAAGGGGTGGGCTGGATTTTCCAGATTTCAGGAGGTACGAATTGAGCTCACTAATATCCTACGTTCCTGATTGATTGTGGTTCACCAGAGACCCAATCTGGTTACATATTGAAGCCTCCCTAGCAAAATATCCCATCATCAATCTACTATTTATGGACAAGGTGAGAGTTATTATGGATCATTGTATAAATTCTATTCTATTAAATACAATCAAAGCCTGGAGGATAATGTGACAGGATGAGGGTAAACTACAAAAAAACCTCCCTTATACCCCTCTAGTGGGAATGTTGGGGTTCCAGCCAGGGCTGAGTGATGCTGTACTCGGAGCCTGGGAGTGCAAAGGTATCTCCTGTTTGGGAAATCTGTTCGATGGGGAGGTCATGATGTCCTTCGAACAGCTGCATCAGAAGTTCGGGCTGCATAGCAAAGATCTTTTTCGATATTTTCAAATAGGAGACTTTTTAGAAAAGAAGGCCATATTGATAATTAATCCTTATAAATCGGATAGGGAAAGGAGGGTGCATCGGCCGATGGGTCCGCCCGCGGTCAGTCCTCTCCACCACAAACTATTTAATAAGGTATCAAAGGACATGGAACGGTTATATAAAACCTAGAGTCAAGAATTGGGGATGGAAATCTTCTTAGACGTGTGAGAGGACATCTGGGAAAACGCCAGGAAGGTCTCTGTCTGTAACAGAATTTAGGCTATCCAATTGAAGATACTCCATAGGGCTCAGATGGCACCTGAGTGACTTGCAAAGTTCAAGGCAGGAGCATCTCCAATGTGACCCATGTGCAAAATAGTAGTTAGTAATCTCACGCATTGTCTGTGGACCGGCCATAAGATCTGCAGGTAGTGGGGCAGAGTAGCGAATGCCTTGGCAAAGATTTTGGTTACGGAGATTGGGTTGGACCCACTGTTTTGGGCTCCCCAAATTTCCCCTCTTTGGAAGTACACGGGAGGACACTATCCTTTCCTTTTGTTCGAGGAAACATGTTTTATTGAATTGGGTATCCGAAGGTCCCCCAGGAGCTTCAAATTGGCACAGGATAGTCATGGAATATATCCCCCTTGACTTCCTTATGAATATGGTGCACCAAAAAACATAATTATTTTCTAAAACATGGCAGCCCTTTTTGAACTGCATTGACACAAATATATCAGCCACATTGTTTAGGGCCTTGCTTGGCCATGGGGATGGTTCTGGCTGGTTCGGGGGATCCCGGGAGGAGGAATCCCATATAAATACTAGTTCTGTTATGATGTAATATACGTTTATATTGAATTTGTATCTAGTTATTTATTTACTTACTTATTTTCTTTTCTCTTTTGTCTATTGTTAGTAATGCAGGATATCCTATTTCATGTTTTGGTAGTTTGTAGAATAGATTAATAGTTTTTTACAAATTCTATATTGGTTGTTATTATATTGTAAAGCAGAATACACTAGTTCGTATCATTTTTGTAATTTTCTAAAATATTTTAAAAATCTTCTGTTTTCAATAAAAATATCTACAAAAACAAGTGTCACGTTCGCACATTTCTCATTTTCTGGGGCCCTCCCTGATTCTAGAGATTCCTGAAAGAATACTATTAATGCCTCCATCCAGCTTATTTATACATTTCGTCTTTCGAGCAATTTCTCCTCATCAGCTCTGCGTCCCCACTCTCTTGAGCATTTGGGACATTATTCATGTTATCCACCGTGAAATCTGATGTGAAATAATTATTCCGTTTCTCATCTATTATTTGTTCCACATACTATCTCTCCAGCGTCATTTTGCAGTGCCCTAGGATCCACTTCTGCTTCTCTTTTCTTCTCTTTTATATATCTAAAGAAACTCTTACAGTCGTCTTTTCTATCACTGGCTAGCTTAACCTCTTATTTAATCAACCCCTTCTTATTTCTTATTTTGTTGCCCTCTGTTCATCCTTGAAAGCTTCCCAATTCTCTGGTTTCCCACTGCCATTTGCCATGTTACATACTTGCTCTTTTTTTCTTTTACCTGAGCCATGAATTCCCCAGTCATCCATGGTTGCCTCATCCTCCCTGTACAATGCATCTTTTACCTCGGGATGAATCTCTGTTGTGACTCCTAAATTGCTCTGGAAACTCCCACCATTAATATTCCACTGTTTTTCCTGCTAGATTATTCTCCCAGTCAATTCTACTCAGAACCTCCCTCATGCCTTTGCCGTTGCCTTTATTCAGCTGTAATGTTAACTCCGGTTCTACCTTCTCCCTCTCAAATTGAAGAATAGGTTCAAAATAATATTATGATCAATGCCTTCAAAGGGTTCCTTCACCTTAAGCTTCTTATCAAGTCTGCCTCATTGCACAACCCTAAATCCAGTATTACCCGTTCCCTTGTTGCCTGCACCATAAGCTGCTCCAAAAAAACATCTCATAGACATTCCACAAATTCCTTTCCTTGCAAATCATTACCAGTGATTCTCCCAGTCCACCTGCATATTGAAATCCCCCCAGTCACGAAACTTTGCCTTTCCTACACGTGTTTTTCTTTCCATTTCCTGTTATGTTTTGTGCCCCAGCTCCTGACTATGATTCAAAGGCCTGTACATAACTCCAACTACGGTTTTGCACCTTTGTGGTTCCTCAATTCTGCCGACACACATTCCATACCATCTGACTCTATTTCGAGTGATGGCAACTGAGTGATGGGACTGCACATTACTTCAGCATTACCACAAATTTATAGCTAAGGCATTGAGTAAAAATATTTCATTTTCGCCACAGTGTATTTCTTTGGCCAAATATCCTGTCTGTATTATGGAAGAATACAAACTTTTGAAAATGTGACAGAAGGACGATATGACGAGGGCATGAGTCTATAAAGAGATTAAGGTGGGTCAAGTGAACAGCCAAATATTGGTGTATGGAACACTGTTGGAAAATATGTCTGTGCTCAAAGTTGTTTGAGGGTTGAATGGAACCGCAGGGAATTGTTTCAATGGAGAGATTGACTTGAGGCACAGAGGGACCGAGGAACCGGGCACCTGGATTACAAAATGAAACCTTTAGGTGTACATCAATTTTTTTTAGTTAGGTAAGTTAAATGTTGAAAGTTTCGGAAAAAAGAATACATTTAAAAGTAGGGAATATTTTCTACAGCTCCACAAGGTAGGGGTTTAACCACATCGAAAGTGCTATGGTCACAATGATATGAAATGCTGTCCAGAGAAGATTCATTCAGCTGACTCTTGTGAGGACCATTTATTACAGGAGGAAATCTTGAACTGACTGGCCATGGATCTGCTAGGGTTTAGGCGAACAATATGTGATCTTGTTTAATCACAGAATATTCCAAGTAGTCTTTTCAAGTTGAATTCTGAAATAATATTTCAGCTTGTGTGAGAGATTACCATGAGTGTAAAACTGAAGAATATCTCAGTGAAGAAGCTGGTGATTTGGTGTAATCCTCTCAATGTGTTGTGTCTTTGTGGAACTCTCTTCCCAGAGAGTGATGAGGGATAAGACATTGAATATTCCTAAAACCGATTCTTCACTAAGAATGACGCATTAACGTTATCAAGGCAAAGGAGGAATGCGTGATTGAGGCACAATCAGATCATACATAATCTTATCGCATTATGAAGCTATTTTAATCCTTACTCCTGATGCTAGTTTCCACATTTCTGTTGTCTTTAGATACTGAAAAAAATTATGACACGTTACTCTTGAACATGAAGACTTTTCCTTTCAGATTATTGTGCACAGCTTTCCATGTGTGACTTTGAAATGGGACTCAAAAGCACTCAGGAAAGATTCATGATGCTGTAGAGAAGTCAGGAGGAGAGGACAAAGGGAAAGCCTCACTTGAAACTGTTTTAGAAATCAGATTCAGCCGAATGGATAACTTTAACAATGCAGATTCCTGTCAGTTGTTCTTGTGACGTGCGTTTCATTGGCAAGGCCAGCATCCTGTTGCCTGTGTTTAATTTCTGATCAGAAAATGGTGGTAAACCCCAGTGGTTCTTATCGTTCAGGTACACTAACAGGCATGTTACAAAGAGAGAAACGGGGTTATTAACAATTTGATAGTGAAGGGAAAATGACATAGCTTCAAATCCTGTGTGCCCTTGGAGATTGTATTCCTCACTATCTGATGCTCACAAACTATGGAAATAATGAGACCACATCCTCTGTTTCCAACAATTAAAGTGATAGATTCATACAGCATACAAACTGGCCCTTCAGCCCAATACAACAACATCAGCCAGAAAACACCAAACGACATTATTCTCAGTTACCTGAAGGTCTATAACGTACTATATCCTGGCATTTGGTGTTTAAATGCTGCGTTACCGTGTATCTGTGAGCTGAGCTTTTATGTTCTTCCAATATATGCACGAAATGGTTTCACGGAAATAGATCTCACAACATCAAAGACAAACTCATCAGATCAATAAAATGGCCTCATTGTTTAATAATTATTAGAAAATCGGATTGTCATTTGGGATTTTAATGGAGGTAGACCAACATTAATTGCCCTTGAGACGTTCCAGTCCAGTTGACGTTGGTCCATCCAAGTGGTTGTTGAGAGGGAGGGCCAGCTGTTCATCTCATGTGCTGGTTTAACTGGGAGTAAATATTACCGTTGAAGGATGGAGTGTTAAACAAGCCGCCACGCTGTGATGAACAGCTTGCAGGTTAACAGACTCATTGTCAATACGAATATATGGGAAAGAACTTATTAGTCTTCAGAGAAATAATAACCTTACAAGAGAAGTCTATATAATAATGAAGCAAAGTCTGTTTTTTATGTTATTGGCGAACTTAAAATAATGGTGTCAAACAGCTGGAATAATGTTGATGCTGTTGTTGGACAATTCTTTCACTGAGCATGTGAATTATCCTGGATGAGCTCAGAGATGGCTGGGCTGTCCTATGTTGAGTAAGTGCTGATACTCAATGGGATGATGCTTGTTTGTAATCTCGCCACATACTGAGCACAGTTCGAATTAACGAACCAACATGTCCCATTGGTTGCTACTTCAGAATATACCAAATCTTTCATGGCTGCCACCACATGGAATCATTTAATAAAGACAAGGCCCATCGAGTCTGCACCACCCAGTGCTAACACAAGTGCTTTATAATGTTTGGGAGGTTACCTTCCTCAACCCCCCTCCCAGGCAATGAATTTTTGACACATTTCATGCTCTGTGTTCAAAACAGATTTCACAAATCCTCTCTTAGTATCTTCTCTTTCACTTCAAACATATTTCCCCTTGTTTTTGACCCTTTGACTGCGGGGAATATCTGTTGTCTGTTCACTCGTTCCATACCTCTCATGCTGTGATACACTTCTGTCAGGTTCTCCCCAAAAGCAAATGTAACGGATTTCATGGTTTGAGTTCTCTCTTGTTTTGTTACATCTTCCAAAGTGCAGCATCTCACATATTTCAGTGTGACCGTTTATCAGTCATTGATCTGACCATTTGACAATCCGTTTGTACCCTCTTGTAACCAACACGTTCCTGCTCACTGTGACCCACCCGGCTAATCATTGTGTCATCGACAACATGGTTTATCATTCGCTAACATCCCCTCCATCTCCCACATTCTTATCATCAACATTTATGAATTTCAGAAACAAACCTTGATTTTCTTCCTGTTCTACAGATGTTGTTGCAGAATTGGGAATTCCAGTCTCTTGTTTCTCCTATTTTGGTGAATCTGCAGCGTGAATCAGCTGTGGTCTTTTGTAAGGGAGCCACAAATATTATTTTGGACATGGAGATGAATTCTGTTTTTATACTCCACCTCTCTGCGTGTATTAATTATATGGCTTGGACATCATTAACCTTGGACTAACTTTTGGCACCTTGCCCTGAAATATTTCCATTTTACTTGGGCCTGCAGCTTATTCTTTACAACATTCGCTGCAATGCTCAGAGCTAAAAGAACGTTTTTAAGCTGCAGGATGGACACAGGCTAATTTATTAATTTTGTTTGGAAGAGCTAGAGCAATGATGATAAAGATTGAATTAAATTCTGGATTATAAACACACTATAGATGATCAATTCACATTCTCATTTCTCCGTTGAATTGGAAGAAAATTAAAAGAACAAATACCCACCATTCTGAATATTGTTTCAAACGTGATGTCATGTTGAAATAATGCATTAAGGAAGACCATGCATCAATTTCCTTTTGAATATTACGAAGACATTGTTCAAATAAACAGTGTTCTTACCTTTTGCTCCCTATTCTTTCAACTGATCTTCCTGTGTAATTTGAGGTGAGATCAGAGTGACTTCCCTTTCAATCGAAGCAGGACTTGACTGAGAGTGGAATCAAGGACCCTGAGCAAAACCGTGATTAATGGGAATCAGAGAGCATTCTGCACTGGGAATGGGAACAATGGAAAAATCAGTCTCTGCAAGGTATCTTCCAAACTGCATGTCATCCTGACTAGGGACTCATTTGCTGTTCCTTCACAAGTTTTTGTTAAAAATCTTGGAATGCCCCTACAAACAGCTCTGTCTGGATCTGCATCACTTTGGACTGAAGAGGTAAAACAGGGCAACTCTGTGTCGCATATTGCAAAGCCATTGGGGATGACAAATAAACTCTGCCCTTGCTAGTGCCTTCCCAAACCATGGATGAATATGTCCTGTTAAAAAAATACAAGATATTTTATGTTTTCATCGTTGTATGTAAACTCTCAGAAAGTAAGACCTTGCTGGATGAGTATGATGCCAGTGACTTCAGGAGCATGATAAGACATTGATAACAATTGGGATCATTACTTCAATCAGTTACTTTCAGAGGATTGATCATGTGATGTCATGACCAACGAGTTCAACATTTTCATAATGCATTATGACAGTGGCAATACATTATCGGTATTTGGGGAGCTGTCGGGCACAGAGTTTTTCATTTTTCATTCAAACACCATAACAAAATTCTTGAGTTTCAACAGAAATGGCAGCTTCACTGTTCCCTTTCAGATCAGACAAATATCTACTGTCCAAAAGAGTAACTAAATTGAAAGTGCAGGAAAACATTTGCAGTTTCTGAGCGGAGAGAAACAAATTAACTTTTTGAGTCCAACATGTGTTTTTCAGAAGAGGATCATATCAGACTCATCTGTGGTGTTTTGTCACTGTTTACTGTTTAGAACACAGAACATAGAACAGTACAGCACAGAACAGGCCCTTCAGCCCATGATGTTGTCCCGACCATTGATCCTCATGTGAGGTAAACCTAATGTAGGAACTCTCAAATTTCTGTGACCATATGCATGTCCAGCAGTCTGTTAAATGTCCCCAATGACCTTGCTTCCACAAATGCTGCTGGCAACGCATTCCATGCTCTCAAACTCTCTGTGTAAAGAACCCGCCTCTGACATTTCCTCTATCCTTTCCACCAACTAGTTTAAAACTATGACCCCTCGTGTTAACAATTTCTGCCCTGGGAAAAGGTTTCTGGCTGTCAACTCTATCTATGCTTCTCATTATCTTGTAAACTTCAATTAGGTTCACTCTCTTCCTTCTTTTTTCCAATGAAAAAAGTCCGAGTTCAGTCAACCTCTCTTCGTAAGATAAGCCCTCCATTCCAGGCAGCATGTTGGTAAAACTCCTCTGTACCGTCTCCAAAGCATCCACATCTTTCCTATAATAGGGAGACCAGAACTGGACGCAGTATTCCAAGTGCAGTCTAGCCAAAGTTTTATAGAGCTGCAACAAGATCTCATGACTCTTAAACTCAATCCCCCTGTTAATGAAAGCCAAAACACCATATGCTTTCTTAACAACCCCTTCCACTTGGGTGGATCCCTCTGTTCCTCCACACCGCCAAGAATCCTATCCTTAATCCTGTAAACAGCTTTCAAATTCGACCTTCCAAAATGCATTACCTCGCATTTATCCAGATTGACCTCCATCTACCACCTCTCAGCCCATCTCTCCATCCTGTCAATGTCCTGCTACAGCCTACAACAGCCCTCTACACAATCAACGGTACCTCCAACATTCGCGTCATCTGCAAACTTGCTGACCCATCCTTCAATCTCCTCATCCAAGTCATTAATAAAAATTACAAACAGTAGGGGCCAAAGGAGAGAGCCCTGTGAAACACCACTCACCACAGACTTCCACGCAGAATATTTTCCTTCTACTACCACTCGCTGTCTTCTGTTGGCCAGCCAATTCTGTATCCAAACAGCTATGTTCCCCTGTATCCCATTCTTCCTGACCTTCTGAATGAGCCTACCAAGGGGAATCTTATCAAGTGCCTTGCTGAAGTTCATATACACCACATCCACAGCTCGACCCTCGTGCACATTTGTAGTCACATCCTCAAATAACTCGAATTCTGTAGCTGCCTTCTCCTTCACCCAGGTAAAACAGATGTGAAACTTTCCTCTCACAGTCTATTAATGCTCTCCAGCTTCACACACAGATTTCCCCTTTGATTTCTGAACAATAACTCTTCACTGCTTATTCTGTTCTCTGTGTTGTCCGTGTATAATATCGTGGGATTCTCCCTAATCGCGCCTGCATGCACTTCTCCATGTCCCTCTGTTATTCAGCCCCCTCTTTGTTTCTATGTTTCTAACATTCACTACAATCACCTCTCATTAGTTGAAATTCGAGATCGCAGGCTGAGTTTCCCAATCAAACAATCTTGCACTCTTAGGGATTAATCTGGAGAATGTCTTTTGCAGTTCCTCTGTACTCGGTATATTCGTTTATAGATGGGGACTCCACAGAAATACAAAATACTTTCAGTTTTGTCTCAGCAGCACGCTATGCAACGGATGCACGACATCTTCTCTGTTTCAGTTACATTCACACGAATGTAAGCATAATTTTTACTTTCCCATTTGCATATATTCTTCCCAATACCTTTTGCTTTAACTTTTGTCGTGGTTCTGTTCACCGAGCTGGGAATTTGTGTTGCAGACATTTCGTCCCCTATCTAGGTGACATCCTCAGTGTTTGGGAGCCTCCTGTGAAGCGCTTCTGTGATGTTTTCTCCAGCATTTATTGTGGTTTGTCTCTGCAGCTTCCGGTTGCCAGTTCCAGCTGTCTGCTGCAGTGGTCGGTATATTGGGTCCAGGTCGATGTGTTTGTTGATAGAATCTGTGGATGAGTGCCATTCCTCTAGGAATTCTCTGGCTGTTCTCTGTTTGGCTTGCCCTATAAGAGTAGTGTTGTCCCAGTCGAATTCATGTTGCTTGTCATCTGTGTGTGTGGCTACTAAGGATAGTTGGTCATGTCGTTTCTTGGCGAGTTGGTGTTCATGGATGCGGATCGTTAGCTGTCTTCCTGTTTGTCCTATGTAGTGTTTTGTGCAGTCCTTGCAATGGATTTTGTACACTACATTGGTTTTGCTCATGCTGTGTATCGGGTCCTTCGTCCTGGTGAATTGTTGTCTGAGAGTGGCTGTTGGTCTGTGTGCTGTTATGAGTCTTAGTGGTCGTAATAGTCATGTTAGCCACTTTTTGCCCTGTGAAATAGTCTATGGCTTTCGACTCGATCTATGCCTATCATTATCTTATGTATCTCAATTAGGACCCATCTCCTCCTTTTCTCCAATGAAAAAGTCCGAGCTCAGTCAAACTCTCTTCATAAGATAAGCCCTCCATTCCAGGCAGCATCCTGGTAAACCTACTCTGAACCCTCTCGAAAACATCCACATCTTTCCTATAATAGGGAGACCAGACTGGTATTCCAGACCAGAACAGTATTCCAAGTACAGTCTAACCAAAGTCTTATAGAGCTGCAACAAGATCTCATGGCACTTAAACTCAATCCCCCTGTTAATGAAAGCCAAAACACCATATGCTTTCTTAACAACCCCTTCCACTTGGGTGGCCATTTTTAGCGATCTATGTACCTGCACACCAAGATCCCTCTGTTCCTTCACACTGCCAAGAATCCTGTCTTTAATCCTGTACTCAACTTTCAAGTTCGAACTTCCAAAATGCATCACATTGCATTTATCCAGGTTGAACTCCATCTGCCACCTCTCAGCCCATCTCTGCACCCTGTCAATGTCCCGCTGCAGCCTACAACAGCCCTCTATACTGACAATAACACCCCCAACCTTTGTGTCTTCTGCAAACTTGCTAACCCATCCTTTAATCTCCTCATCCAAGTCATTAGTAAAAATTACAAAGAGTAGAGGCCCAAGAACAGAACCCTGTGGAACACCACTCATCACAGACTTCCAGGCAAAATATTTTCCTTCCACTACCACTCGCCGTCTTCTGTCGACCAGCCAATTTTTTTATCAGCTAAATCTCCCTGCATCCCATTCCTCCTGACCTTCTGAATGAGCCTACCATGGGGAACCTTATCAAATGCCTTATTGAAGTCCATAAACACAACATCCACCGCTCGGCCCCCATCAACCTATCTAGTAACATCGTCAAAGAACTTGATAAGATTAGTGAGGCATGACCTGCCCCTCACAAAGCCGTGCTGACTACCATTAATTAAACCATGATCTTCCAGATGGTCATAAATCCTACCCATCAGAATCCTTTCTAACACCTTGCAGACGACATTCGTGAGACTGACTGGTCTGGAATTGCTGGGGATTTCCCTATTTCCTTTCTTGAAGAGAGAAATTACATTTGCCTCCCTCCAGTCCTCAGGTATGACTCCGGTGGACAGCGAGGATGCAAAGATCTTCACAAGCAGAGAAGCAATCACATTTCTCGCTTGCCAGAGCAACCGAGGACAAATCTGGTCTGGCTTTGGCGACTTGTCAATGTTAATGTTTGACAAAATTTTCAGCACATCAGCTTCCTCAATCTCTATCCGTTCCAGCATGCTTACCTGCTCCTCAATGGTTTCATTCACTACAAGGTCCTTTTTCTTTAATAAAGACAGAAGCAAAACACTCATTATGGCTTCCTCTACCTCCTCAGACTGTATACACAAGATCCCTATGCTATCCCTGATCGGCCGTACTCTTTATTTGATCATTTTCTTATTCCTCACATACGTGTAAAATGCCTTTGGATTCTCCCTAATTCTTCCTGCCAAGCCTTATTCGTGCTCCCTCCTGGCTCTCCTCAGACCATTTCTGAGCTCCTTCCTCACCTGCCTGTAATCCTCTAGAGCTAAGCAAGACCCTTGCTTCATCCGCCTTACATAAGCTGCCTTCTTTTTTTGACGAGAAGCTCCTCTGCTCTCGTCATCCAAGGTTCCTTTATCTTACCCTTTCTTGCCTGTCTCAAAGGAATACATTTATGCATCACTCGCAACAACTGTTCCTTAAACCTTCTCCACATGTCTATACTGCCCTTTCCATGGAACAATTGCTCCCAGTCCATGCTTCCCAACGCACGTCTGATAGTATCATCGTTTCCTTTTCCCCAATTAAATATCCTCCCATTGTGCCTGCTTCTCGCCTTCTCCATAATTATGTACAACGCGAGGCAATTGTGGTCACTATCACCAAAATGCTCTTCTGCCGCAAGATCTGACACCTGCCCCGGCTCGTTGCCGAGCACCAAATCCCAAATGGCCTCTCCCCTCGTCGGCCTGTCAACGTATTGAGTTAGGAAACCCTCCTGAACACAGCTTACAAAAACAGCTCCTTCCAAACCATCTGCTCGAAGGAGGTTCCTATCAACATTGGGAAAGTTAAAGTCATCCATTACAACAACCCTACTCCATTCACAGTATTCCAAAATCTACCGACCTATGCTTTCTTCAATCTCCCTGCTGCTATTGGGGAGCCTGTAGTAAACCCCTAATGAGGTGACTGCTCCCTTACTGTTCCTAATTTCCACCCATATTGACTCAGTAGGCAGACCCTCCTCGACAATAGTAGCTTCTGTATCTGTGATCCACTCTCTGATTAGTCATGCTACACCCCGTCCTCTTTTTCCCCCTCTATATTCATTTTAAATGTTTTAAACCCTGGAACACCCAGTAACCATTCTTGCCTCTGTGAAACTCACGTCTCTGTTATGGCCACAACATCATAGCACCAGGTCCCGATCCATGCTCTAAGCTCATCACTTTTATTCACATTTTCTCCAGTATTTCTGGAGTGATTGCATTTTGGGAGAGAGCGCGGTGAGGGGGTCATGGTGTCTCAGTGGTTAACACGGCTGTCTCACAGTACCAGGGACCCGGGTTGGGGAGAACTGGGGAGGGAGCATGGTGTTTAAGTGGTTAGCACGGCTGTCTCACAGTAACAGGCACCCGGTTGTGGGGGAGGGGGAGAGGGCCATGGTGTCTCAGGGGTTAGCACAGCTGTCTCACAGTACCAGGGACCTGGTTTAGGGAGGAGGGAGAGGGGATGGAGCATGGTGTCTCAGTGGTTAGCACGGCTGTCTCACCGTACCAGGGACCCAGTTTGGAGGGGGAGGGGGAGGGGAGAAAGGTGTCTCAGTTATTAGGACAGCTGTCTCACAGTACCTGGGACCCGGATTTGGGGGAGGGGGAAGGGGCATGATGTCTCAGTGGTTAGCACAGCTGTCTCATAGTAGCAGGGACCCAGTTTGCTTCTGCCCTCAGGACTTTTTGTATTGAATTTTCACATTCTCCCTGGGTCTGCAAGTGTTTCCTCTGGATGCTCCATGTTCCTCCCACAGTCCAAACAGGTTCAATCCATTGACCAATCTAAATTACCAATCATGTGCAGCTCAGTGTATTAGCGATGTGAGATGCAGGGATAGATTAGTAGTCGGCTTAGCCATGGGAAATGCAGGAGTAGGGCATGCGGTGGGTCTGGGTGCAATGATTTTCAGAGGGTCAGTGTGGATTCGAAGGGCCTATGTCCCATAAAATACGGTAAAAGAATGTTAAAACAAACAATGGAAGATACTGGAAACCTGAACCAAAAAGAAACAAGGGGACATGGAGCAGGTTTGGCAGCCTGTGTCGAGAGAAAATCAGATTTAACATATTGAGTCCATTGACCATGTATCAGGTCTGAAAGCAGCTGAGAATTAGTCTAATGTCTGTTGGTGGGGTTAGATTAATATACGGGCAAATAGAGAGACGGAATACATAAACAAAGGGATTATTGATAATAAACTAGGATGGAAATAAATGTGAGATTATTTTAATTCATTTTTCACCTCCTCCTTCATTCCTGAGTTTCATGCACGTGTGGGCACATATCTACGCCCCTGTTTGAAGTGAGTTCTGTCCCCTCTATCTCTTTCCTCTGTGTGGCCATCTTCTTTCCTTTATGAATGGGACATGTTTGATTTTGGCTGGGCCAGAGTTTATTTCTCTTTCCTATTTGTTCTTGAGAAGCTGTTGGGGAACTGCCTTTCTGAACCACTGTACTTCGATGTGCTGTCGGCTGCCAGTACTCAGGACTATCGGGTTTCACTTCTTTGACATCTTGTAACGTTATAACTGAATGGTTGGCTGGGCCATTTTAAAGGGCATTTGAGAATCTACCATTCCTGAGGGTCAGGAGTAACATGTATGTCAGACCAGTGAAGGTAACAAGTTTCCTTCCTTGAGGGACACTAGTGAGCCAGGGGTTTTAAGATTTAACAACCATTAATGTTTCATTAGATTGTTAATTCCACATATTTTATTGAATTCAAATTCTACCGTCTGCTGTTGGGGGATTGAAGGCTATGTTTGGGTCATTACCTGGGTCCCTGGATTTATAGTCTGGAGAAAATAACACGAGACCATCACCTCCCCAGTAACTCCATCAGCAATAGCAGTGTTGCTATTATCGTGACTGAGGTAAAGACAATTGTGCAGTGATATTGTCAAATGCTTCCATGGAGAACAAAGCTGTTAATATTTCAGGTGACAACGACTATGCAGAGACCCTATAGATTTTCAGCCCAGAATAGAAACTGAAGTGAAAAGCATTTTTAACATTTAGTGGATGTGCCTGTCTCCAGCGTTTTGACTTGTTCCTGTCGTGGAAAGTCAGTAGAGGTTCTCTGGATGATTTTCTCGGATTTGTGGTGTCAGCTGCTGCGATCATTCAGGGAGATTCGAGTGTCTAATGTTTCCACTCGGGACAACGTGTGGGCACTGCATTCATAGAGTGTCTGGGTCTACAGGGAGGAGCAGGACACTGCACTATGTTTTCTGAAATTCCCAAAAATATTTCCCAATGACATACTTTTCCAGATGCAAAGTGTGAAGCCCAGTTTATTTCAAAAAGTTGGAGGTCACAGAACTGTGAACCTCCTTCAGCATATCCAATAGTCTCACACCAGGGAGAGGATTGTACTCACGATCTCCATCAATGGTTTTGTTCTGGAACATTCCAGGCAGGAGTGGGTGGCATACCCATTATGCCAGAATGCCATCCTCCCATATATTCATGAGGTGACAGAGACTATGTCTGTCTTGGTTCTGTCTCCACCGAGGAAGCAACAGAAAATCCTCCTGAAATATTAAGAAGCAGAGTGACTGGGGAAAATGAGGAACTGCAAGAAATTAGAATTATTAAAGTGGAAATACTGGGGAAAAACTCATTGTATTGAAGCTTGATAAATTCCTGGACCAGATGAGTGATGAATTGAGAGGGTCACAGATTTAGGGCTGGAGACTTGTGTTTGCTGGATAGATCTGTCCAGAGCAGGAACCGACACAGTTGGTCGGTGGTCTCCTTCTGTACTGTCAATTCCATAACTCTTTGGGTCCTGCAGATTTGAAAGTAGCTACTGTTATCGCAAATATTTAAAACAGGAGAGAGAGGGACAACAGAATATCAACTGCTGGATAAATTGATGTCAGTTATGAGGAAAATATTAGATTTTTAAGTCATTAATAAAACTAGATCTTTGGAGAATAATGATATGATTTGCAGAGTCAGCCTAGATTCAGAGAAGGGAAAATCGTTTTTGATAAATTAGTAGGAGTTTTTGGAGGATGTAAATTGTGATATCGACAAATGAGAACCAATGGGAAAGGTGTATTTGAATTTTCAGAAGGCATTTGACAGGTGAGCAAAGAACAAAGCTTCTGTAAGGGGTGAATATGCTAAATAGATTGAGAATTGGATAATGGGGAGAATACAGAGAGTAAGGTCCTGCTCTGAACTGAAGGTCATTGCTCATAGGGTATCAAATGTATCAGTGCTTGGAACACAGATGTTCACAAGGCAAAGGAATAATTTGAATGTGGGCAAAAAATGCAGTCCTTTCCATTTTGTATTGGTTAGAAGATGAGAAGTTGGGAACTGCAGTTGTTAAAAGGCAAGTAATCAGGACAGTGAATGGCATGTTGTCATTATTATAAAATTATTCAAGTAAATGAGTAAAGACATCTTCCTGCAGTTGGAGAGTGTTGCTGGGACAGTGTTTTGGGGCACTGTTGGCAGAATGTCTCTCCTTTGTAAGGAACGATTTTGTTGCGATCGAGAGTACAAAGGAGTTTCACGAGACTAATTCCTGTATGAGAAAGAGAGTATAAAGGAAATGAGTGTTTAGTCTGTAGCACTGCGAGAGAATAACATTTAAACTTGAGGATTATGGACTAACTCTTATTATGTTGTGAAAAAAGTCAGTGATTTTGTGAGAAATTGCATTTTCCACATGATACATTTTTCCCAACATTTCACGTACCTGTGACGAATCCCCATGTTGGTTGAAATGGAGCTTTATGCTCTAAATGAACTCTCACCGTCTCAGTGTGCAGTTGTGTGCGACCCTGCACTGTTCGTAAATCATTCAGTAGCCACAATGCCTTATTCCTGAAAGAGTTAGTCATTCCCACCAGCTTCTGACCTCCACAGGAACGCCAGACTGTCTTCTCAGAGAAATAAGGTAATTTCTTGAGAATTTGCAAAAAAAAACATCCATTTTCCATCCTCACCTTCAGAAACCACATTAACGTGACACGTGTCTACCATGAGTAATAGAGCCAGTAGGAACAACATGCAGCAGTCTATCTGTGGGGTATCAGTAACATCCTCCTATTTCTGAATATGTAACTTTACAGGCTGCAATGCCTCTTCCTGGTCATATGGAAGTGGCTCAAGGACCTGACTTAGCGACTCCTGGTTCCTCTTTAACACCTCGATGTGCTGACTACACGCTTTCCCTACTTGTGTAATAGGCAGAGAGGACTGAATGGGCTTATTCAATAGTTTCAATGGGTTGAATGGCGTCCTTATATTCCATTGAAACCAGCGTGGGGTGCTGAATGAGCTGCTCATGTTTAACTGAGGAGATGAGCAATGTCTAGCAGGGACTGTAACATGAATGTTACATACAGCACAGTTTAAATGTTATCCAGGTCTTGCTGCACATGGGCACAGACTGCTTCGGAGGCAGAGTGGTGACAACTTATTCTGAACATTATGCGATCTTCAGAGAACATCTCCCATTTCTGACTGTAAGCTCTAGGAAAGATGTTGAAGCAGCTGAAGAAAACTACCGAGAGGATGCCTGCAGAGATATCCTGTGACTGAGATGGTTGATCCTCACCAAACACAAATATCTTCCCTTGTGCTCTGAATGGCCTGTAACCAGTGGGGAATTTACACTTCATTCCCATTACGTTCAATTCTGTTCGGGATCCTTGATACCATCCTCAGTTCAATCCTGCTTTGGTATCAAGGCCTGTCACTCTTACCATGTGTTCTTATTTTGATTCATGCCAATAGGTCATGGTTTGTGTACGCGAGTGTTTCCTTCTCACAGACGATAGTGACTGTTGGGACTTCTCTAATCCAGAGGGTTAAGGGAGGCGGATCACTGAGAATTTTTTTTTGGGGGGTGCTGGGGTGCACAATGGATATTTGACGCATCAGAGAGTTGAGGGCTGCAGGAATTGGGCACAAAAGAGGAGTAGAGACATTGAGCAGATCAGTCATGATCTTATTGAAGAGAAAGACAGGCTAAAAGGGCTGGATGACTTATTTGTGTTTCTGTTGTTCTCGCATTCGGTCATTGGAAAGTTATTTTCCTGGGAATCCTGTTATTGAAGATTCAGTCAGGGAGACCAGATGATTTTGTGAGACATCTCTGGGTGAGGTATGGGAGTTGTACACATAATGAATCTGGGTCTGCAACAGAACCAACAAATGAACACAGTTCGGCAAAGAGAGAGGAGTAGGATTTTTCACACTGGCACCGACTCTTTCTTTTCCCAAGAATATTTTCTAACGCCAACCAAACTGTGTGCGACAGTCTTCACGCGCTAAGAAAAAGTAAGGACTGCAGATGCTGGAGATCAAAATCGAGAGTGTAGTGCTGGAAAAGCACAGCAGGCGAGGCAGCATCCGAGGAGCAAGAGAATTGACATCTAGGGAATAAGCCCTTTGTCAGAAATCCTGATGAACACTTTATGCCCAAAACGTCGATTCTCCTGCTCCTTGAATGCTGTCTGACCTGCGGTGCTTTCCCAGCACTGCACTCTCGTGTCTTCAGGCCCTGAATCGTCTGCTCTGTTTCTGTGCACCGGCTTATCGAAGTAAATGTCGTCCAAATGCTCTTGTCTGGCAGGTTTGACGAGCTCTATGTAACATAGGGAAGTTGGACTGAGGAGCAGGAGAGGGTAATTAAACACTTTGAGCCTTCTCCAGCAGACAGTAAGATTGTGGCTAATCAGTTTGTGGTCTCAGCCCCAATTTCCTATCTGTAATTCAATGTCATTTACTGTCAAATATCTAATATACAGCTTTGACTAAACGCAAACCCCCAGGCACCACAAACTTCTGGGGAAGAGCATTTCCACTCAAACAGTCCTTTGTGAATTTCTCCTCATCCATGCTCAGACTGCGGGTAGAGGGGTCACTGTTTTATTTTCTAGTGCCGCTACTCCACTGGTCAGTTTAGGGAATCATAGTTATATCCAATGCATCTAATTTGGCGTCAGGAATGCCCTGTACAGATGCAGTAAAATGTCCAGACAGCCTTTGCATAAAGTAGATTCATTTCATATATCTTCCTAATCACTCGCTACTTTTTCATAATAACTTTGTCTGATGTTTGTACCAGGATTCATAAATTCCTTTGCACAATGAGTTTTGTGACCTCGCGCCATTTAAACAGTTTACTGTTGTTTTACCTTTCTTTCACAGTACAAACCTCGGTAGCCCAGCTTGTACTGTTTCTGCTGAAGGTTTGCACATTAAACTCCCCTGTCTCTATCCCTTTACAGACTCTCTACCTCCACTTGAGATCTTATTGAATAACTATCTTGGTGGCTGAGCTAATTGAGCTGCAATACCATCATTCCCCACATCCAAATCATTTTTTTCACAGCAGAGAGCGGCGCGAGCTGGGCGGAAGTGAAGTTGGAACGCAGAGAGGATCGGAAAGGTAAGTGAATAATATTTAAAGAACTTACCTCGACGCCAACGGTCTTTTCACAGCAGAGAACGGCGCGAGCTGAGCGGAAGTGAAGTTGGAGCGTAGAACTGGTCGGGAAGGTAAGTGACTGATATTTGAGTGGGTGTGTTCTAGACCCCAGCCCCTACATAGTAGGGCCTCCCTCCCATCCTCCTCCTCTAACCTAAGTTTAAAGTCCACAGGTAGCGACTCAGTGTTCTTGTTTTAGGACAAGGTGTACAGTAATGGCAGCGCAGGCAGTGGAATGTTCCTCCTGTAGGATGTTTGAGGTAGGGGTGACCACCGATACTCCTGCCGACTTCGTCTGCAGGAAATGCAGTCAGATCTTGCTCCTCACCGATCGAGTTAAGGAACTGGAACTGGATTGGACGAACTGAGGATTATTCGAGAGGCTGAGAGGGTGATAGATAGAAGCTACAGGGACCTAGTTACGCTGGAGAACAGAGGTAGCTGGGTAACAGTTAGAGGTGGGAAGGGGAAGAAGCAGGCAGTGCAGGGATCCCCTGTGGCCATTCCCCTAAACAATAAGTATACAGCTTTGGATACTGTTGTGGGGGACAGCCTTGCAGGGGTAAACTGCAGTGACCGGGTCTGTGGCGTGAGGTCTGGCTCTTAGTCTCACAAGGGAAGGCGGGAGAGGAGGAGAGCGCTAGTTATAGGAGACTCTCTAGTTAGAGGGACGGACAGGTGGTTCTGTGGACATGGGCGAGACTCTCGGATGGATTGTTGCCTCCCGGGTGCCAGGGTCCGAGACGTCTCGGTCCGTGCCTTCAGAATCCTTAAGGGGAGGGTGTGCAGCCAGATTTCGTGGTACACATTGGCACCAACGACATAGGTAGGAAGAGGGGTGGGGAGGTCATTCAAGAGCTCAGGGTATTAGGCTGGAAGCTAAAAGCTAGGACAGACAGAGTCGTCATCTCTGAGTTGTTGCCGGTGACACGTGACAGTGAGGCAAGGAATAGGGAGAGAGTGCCAAGGATGTCCAAGAATGCAGGGAGGCTGTGGAGAAGGTAGCACTGACAGGGAATACTTGCGGACGCAGAGATGGGCTCAAGTGCGTTTGCTTCAATGCAAGGAGTATCAGAAATAAGGTGGGTGAACTTAAGGCGTGGATCGGTACGTGGGACTACGATGTTGTGGCCATCATGGAAACGTGGATAGATGAGGGACAGGAATGGTTGTTGGAGGTTCCTGGTTACAGATGTTTCAGTAATATTAGGGAGGGTGGTAAAAAAGGAGGGGGGTGGCATTGCTAATTGGAAATGGTATAACGGCTGCAGAGGGAGATCTGCCTTTGGAGGTAGTATGGGCTGAAGTCAGAAATAGGAAAGGTGCAGTCACCTTGTTGGGTGTTTACTACAGCCCCCCCCCCCCCCCCCCCCCCCAATAGCAGCAGAAACGTGGACAAACAGATTGGGAAACAGATTTTGGAAAGGTGCAGAAGCCACAGGGTAGTAGTCATGGGCGACTTCAACTTCCCAAATATTGATTGGAAGCTCTTTAGATCAAGTAGATTGAATGGGGCGGTGTTTGTGCAGTGTGTTCAGGAAGGTTTTCTAACTCAGTATGTAGATTGTCCGACCATATTGGATTTGGTACTCGGTAGCGAACCGGGACAAGTGATGGGCTTGTTAGTGGGTGAGCATTTTGGTGATGGTGACCACAATTCTGTGACTTTCACCTTGGTTATGGAGAGAGGTAGGTGCGTGCAACAGGGTAGGTTTTACAATTGGGGGAAGGGAAATTACGATGCTGTAAGACAGGATCTGAGGAGCATAAGTTGGGAGCATAGGCTGTCAGGGAAGGATGTGGTGGAAATGTGGAACTTTTTCAAGGAACAGATACGACGTGTCCTTGATATGTATGTACCTGTCAGACAGGAAAGAAATGGTCGTGTGAGGGAACCTTGTTTGACGAGGGAGGTTGAATGTCTAGTAAAGAGGAAGAAGGCGGCTTACATAAGGTTGAGGAGACAGGGTTCAGACAGGGCAGTGGAGGGATACAGGATAGCCAGAAGGGACCCGAAGAAAGGGATTAGGAGAGCTAAGAGAGGGCATGAAAAATTTTTGGCGGATAGGATCAAGGATAACCCCAAGGCATTTTATGCGTATGTGAGAAACATGAGAATGACGAGAACGAGGGTAGGTCCGATCAAGGACAGTAGTGGGAGACTGTGTATTGAGTCGGACGAGATAGGAGAGGTCTTGAATGAGTACTTTTCTTCAGTATTTACGAACAAGAGGGATCGTATTGTTGAAGAGGAGAGTGTGAAACGGACTGATAAGTTAGAAGAGATACTTGTTAGGAAGGAAGATGTGTTGGACATTTTGAACAACCTGAGAATAGACATGTCCCCCGGGCCTGACGGGATATATCCTAGGATTATGTGGCAAGCAAGAGAGGAAATTGCAGTACCGTTGGCAACGATCAATTCGTCTTCACTGTCAACGGGGGTGGTACCAGGGGACTGGAGAGTGGCAAATGTTGTGCCCCTGTTCAAAAAAGGGAATAGGGATAACCCGGGAATTACAGGCCAGTTAGTCTTACTTCTGTGGTAGGCAAAGTAATGGAAAGGGTACTGAGGGATAGGATTCATGAGTATCTGGAAAGACATTGCTTGATTAGGGGACAGCCAGCATGGATTTGTGAAGCGTAGGTCTTACCTTACAAGTCTTATTGAATTCTTTGAGGAGGTGACCAAGCATGTGGATGAGGGTAGAGCAGTGGATGTAGTGTACATGGATTTTAGTAAGGTATTTGATAAGGTTCCCCATGGTAGGCTTATGCGGAAAGTCAGGAGGCATGGGATAGAGGGAAATTTGGCCAATTGGATAGAAAACTGGCTAATCGGTCGAAGTCAGAGAGTGGTGGTAGATGGTAAATATTCAGCCTGGAGCCCAGTTACAAGTGGAGTTCCGCAGGGATCAGTTCTGGGTCCTCTGCTGTTTGTAATTTTTATTAATGACTTGGATGAGGGAGTCGAAGGGTGGGTCAGTAAATTTGCAGATGATACGAAGATTGGTGGAGTTGTGGATAGTGAGGAGGGCTGTTGTCGGCTGCTAAGAGATTTAGATATGATGCAGAGCTGGGCTGAGGAGTGGCAGATGGAGTTCAATCCTGCCAAGTGTGATGTTGTCCATTATGGAAGGACAAATAAGAATGCGGAATACAGGGTTAACGGTAGGGTTCTTAGTCAGGTGGAGGAACAGAGGTACTTGGGGTCTATGTACATAGATCTTTGAAAGTTGCCACTCAGGTGGATAGAGCTTGTAAGAAGGCCAAGGTGTATTAGCGTTCATTAGCAGAGGGATTGAATTCAAGAGTCGTGAAGTGATGTTGCAGCTGTACAGGACTTTGATGAGGCCACATTTGGAGTACTGTGTACAGTTCTGGTCGCCTCACTTTAGGAAAGATGTGGAAGCTTTGGAGAGGGTGCAGAGAAGATTTACCAGGATGTTACCTGGAATGGAGAATAGGTCGTACGAGGATAGGTTGAGAGAGCTAGGCCTTTTCTCGTTGGAATGGCGAAGGATAAGGGGTGACTTGATAGAGGTTTATACGGTGATCAGAGGAATAGATAGAGTAGACAGTCAGAAACTTTTTCCCCGGGTACAACAGAGCATTACAAGGGGACATAAATTTAAGGTGAAGGGTGGAAGGTATAGGGGAGATGTCAGGGGTGGGGTCTTTACCCAGAGAGTGGTGGGGGCATGGAATGCGCTGCCCGTGGGAGTGGTAGAGTCAGAATCACTGGTGACCTTTAAGCGGCAATTGGATAGGCACATGGATGGGTGCTTAACCTTGGACAAATGTTTGGCACACCATCGTGGGCTGAAGGGCCTGTTCTGTGCTGTATTGTTCTATGTTCTATGTTCTATTGTCAGGTTCGAATTAGTTGCTGATCTTGCACTGAGCTCTGAGGTACTACACTAAGTTAAAGTTTTCCAACCTGAAAATAAACATTTATCTCTTATGTCAATTTCCTGGTAGTTACTCAGGGCTCCACGTTCCTGTGTAGCAGTCTAGAAAGGTTGGATGGCCTTCTCCCATGCTGTGTATTGTACTCAAACGGCTGAATGACTTCATCCTCTCCCTTTATAAATCCTTAGGGGGCACAGAAGTCTCCTCATTGTACCGATACTGACTGGCTGAATGCAATCTTCCTCTCTCTGTACCAGCCTTGAGGGGTTGAGTGAGAGAACAACGCATTGGGCAGGAGCAGCAGTTGGCCACTCAGACCCTCGAGTCTGCTGCACCATTCGGAATGTGCATTGTTGACGAGATTGTACCTACACATCCCCTTCCTGTCTGTTCCCAATAACCATGGATTCTCTTGTTCATCAAAGGGCTACGGAACTCAACCTTGAGTGTTTTCAGGCACTCCATCTTCACTGCTCCCTGGGGAAGAGAACACCACAGATCACACAATCCTAAAAAGAAAGGAACATCCCTGTCTCAGTCTGAAATGGGAAGGTCCTTATTCTTAAAATGTGTTCCCTTCAAACCAATCACTACTGTTTCGAAACACAAGGACACAGCAATTAGGAACAGATATACACCATTCAGTCCCTCAAACCTGTCCACATTTCCATTAACTGTCTTCAGCTAATTAGTTATCAAATGTAGCCTTCACTGAAGTTTAAGGAATTCCAGATACTATAAGCTAACAAGAGTGTAGGAAATAAAAACATCGAAAAATACAGCACAGTACAGCCCTTCAGTCCTCAATGTTGTGCCATGCTTTTAGTCTACTTTAAGATAAAACTAAACGACATACCCTTAATTTTGCTATCTTCCATGTGTCTATCCAAGAGTCACTTAACTGTCCCTAATGTATGTGATTCTACTCCCACCGCTGGCAGTGCATTCCACGCACCCACCACTCTCTGTGTAAATGAAACCTACCTTTGACATCTACTAAAACCTTTCTCCAAACTCCTTAAAATTATGCTCACCTCGTAGCAATCATTTTCGCCCTGGAAAGAAGTCTTTGGCTATTTACTCTGTCTGTAACTCTCACCATCTTGTTCAGCTCTATCAAGTTACCTCTCATCCTTCTTTAATCCAATGACAAAAGCCATAGCTCCCTCAACATTTCTTCATAAGACAAGTCCTCTAGTCCAGGCAGCATCCTGGTAAATCTCCTCTCTCCCCGCTATAAAGCTTCCACATCCTTTCTATAATGAGGCGACCAGAATATTTCAAATGTGGTCTCACCAAGGCTTTATACACCTGCAGCACAATCTCGCGGCTCTTAAACTCAGTCCTGCTGCTAATGAAAGCCAGCACAACATACGCCTTCTTAACAACCCGATCAACTAGTAGCAACTGCGAGACCAACAGACATGGACCCCAAGATCCGTTTGTTCCTCCACGCTGCTACGAATCCTGCAATTGACCCAGTAATCTGCATTCAAATTCGACTTCAAAAATGAATCCCTTCACAAAATAGGAAATTGGAAAAGAATTAGGCCATTTAGCCCCTTGTATCTGCTGTGCCGTTTGATCACGGCCAAAATGTTTCTCAGCTACATTCTTCTGCCTTCACCAACTGACCATTGATTCCCTTATTCATGAAAAACGTACTTATCTCTATCTTAAAGAAACCACTGTGTCTGTGTGCAGGCGTGAGCATGTGTTTGTGTGTAAGTGTCCATATCTATATGTATATGTGTTGTGTGTTTAATGTGTCTATGTATGTTTGTGTGCATCTCTGTGAAATGATGGCTCTGTGGATTCGGGGCTAAATCCATTGATATTGAGATAAACCCCTACTCCCCTCCTCTCGCTCTACGTCTGTCTCTGTTAAGTTTATAGTCATACAATGCCTCCCTCTGCTGGTCTCCCCATGCCACTGCACAAGTGTCAGTTTTTTTTCTCTTTATCAGAGGACATCAAATACTGTGAATCTCTCACATTGCACGGCTGCTTGGCTTTGAAAATATCTCTGGAGGCACAGAACAGTTTTGTCTGACACCTAGATATATTACTATCACCACTGGGTCAGTTTCAGGACTTTTCAATCCTTTCTCACTTGCACCTTGTAGGGGTGAATTATAAAATATTTCAATTTAAAGAACGTGTAATAAATTCATCGCATCACCTTACAAATGGTTTGGTCAGAGTTGCTTGGACGCAGTTACAGTAGAAATACTCTTTAAGGTGTACACTCTGTGTAACGAATAATCTTCAAAGACAAATCACTTCCACATTGCAGAGTGAGCACAGATATTACTCAGGAGCATTTCAGCTCTGAATGTCCTCAGTACAATCATGATCCTCCCTATACCCAACTGTGTGTGCGTGTTAGTGTGCAGATGGTGCTGTCAGTTTGGATGGTGCTATGATCTACCTCCCTCTCCCCAACTCCTAGACTGAATCCCTTATGATTTGCTCCCTCCACTGCCATCAATGCAGTAGAGTGTGAAGGCCAGCAGAGGCAGACATTGCATCATTTTAAACACCACGGGGGCTGGCAGATCCTCTGTGCACACGGATACGCACAGAGACACGCAGATACACATAGATATGAATATAGATGCACAAGCACACATAGAGACTGATGGGGACACACAGATACTAAAGCACACAGAGGTAAATACCGATACACTGATGCACGTGCACACACAGATATACAGACATCAGTACAGACACACCACAAACACTGACAAACTGACGTTTATACAGACATGGAGAATCTGCCAGCATTTATTTTTCATGTGGTGACTTCCCCAATATTTCATTCACTCGTGTGGTGTGTGCTAATATTTCTGTTGATCCGTTGGGATTCCTCTGCATCCTCACTATAGCTTCCACATCTTTTCTATAACAAGGCGACCCGCACTAAACACAATGTTCCAAGTGTGCTGTTACCACACAGCAATGAACCTGTTTTTTAATTAAACCAAACACCCAGAAAAGCTCACATTGCCTTATAATCTGTTAAAGCACGGGTGACAGAGAACTCGAAAATTCCACTATTTAAAGAAAAATAATGACAATTTGTTCCTTAACTCTAAAAGTGAACATTGAACAACAACTATTCACAGCTCTAAGCTCCCTTTCTCTGAACTGTTTGTCATCTGCCTCCACCTCTATAAAAATATACAGTTCCAATTAAAAAAGAAAAATTAAAATTACATCAATTTAATTTCCAAACCAGGAAGCAGCTGTCATCTCCAGTGTCCTCCTTCTTTCAGCTGTAGATCTCTATGGATCATCTTCTGTCTTTTACTGCAAGGAGGTTTCATGCAAAAAATAAATAACTTCAGTAGAGGGTGTTTTACATGGCAGTCTCTGTCGATGGCAGTTTACTCTCTGTCTAACTTTCATAATGCTTACATCTTTATCCCCTCAAAATCAAATTATGTCATTGGTTCAATGTTGGCAAAACAGTAAATTCAAAATTTGTTGCCTTTATGATCCTGTAGCATAATTAAAACAGATTCATTAAATATGGAAAGTTGCCAAAAGAACAACTAAAGCTCTGTTTCACAGTCAAATGTTGCATATTTTCAATTTTCCCTACACTCTGAAACTGCTAGCTAGTTTCAGAGGTGCTTGCAAGCTCTGAATGCAGAAAAGCACTCAACTTCATAGAGCTGCAGCATAACCTCACAGCTCTGAAACCCAGTTCCCCGGCTTGTGAAAATCAACACACCTTGCGCCTTCTCAACAACCACATCTACCTGGGTGGTAACTTTGTGGGTCTGTGGAGATGGAACCCAAGATCCCTCTGTTCCTTAACACTGCCAAGAATCCTGCCTTTAACCCTGTTCTCTGCAGGCAAATTTTACCTTCCAAAGTGAATGCCTTCACACTTTTTCAGATTTAACTCGATCTGCCACTCATCAGCTCAGTTCTGTCAATCTCTTGTTGCAACTTACAACAACCTTCCACACTATCCACAACTACACCAACCTCCACGTCATCGGCAAGCTTCCTAACCCACCCTCTCAATGCCCCAGTCAACTCTCTTATAAAAATCACAAAGAGCAGATTTCCTGGAACTTATCCCAGCAGAACACCCCTGCTCACCGAGCTCCAGGCTGAGTACTTTCTATCTACCACTACCCTGTGTCTTTTATGAGCCAGCCAATTCTGTATCTAGATAGCCAGATTTCGCTGCATCCTATGCCTCCTTACTTTCTGAACGAACCTACCATTGGTAACTTTATTAAATGACTTGCAAAAATCCAAATACACCACATCCACTGCTCTACCTTGATCAATGTGTTTTTTCACATCCACAAAAAAATTCAATAAGACTTATAAAGCATGACCTGCTCCTCACAAAGACACGCTGACTGCCTGTAATCAAACTATGGTTTTCCTAGTAATCATGGGCGGCACGGTGGCACAGTCGTTAGCACTGCTGCCTCACAGCGCCTGTAGATCCGCGTTCAATTCCCGACTCAGGCGACTGACTGTGTGGAGTTTGCACGTTCTCCCCGTGTCTGCGTGGGTTTCCTCCGGGTGCTCCGGTTTCCTCCCACAGTCACAAAGATGTGCAGGTCAGGTGAATTGGCCAAGCTAAATTGCCCGTAGCGTTAGGTAAGGGGTGGGTTGCGCTTCGGCGGGTCGGTGTGGACTTGTTGGGCCGAAGGGCCTGTTTCCACACTGTAAGTCTGATCTAATCTAATCATAAATCGTGTCTCTCAAATCCTCTCCGATACTTTGCCCATCACTGGCGTAAGACTGATTGGCCTCTAATTCCCAGGATTATCCCTATTCCCTTTCCTGAACAAAGGAATAACATTTGCCAACGTTTTATCATCTGACACAAATCCAGTGGACAGTGAGGACACAAAGATAATCGCGAAACACAGAGTAACCTCTTCTCTCGCTTCCTGTGGTATCCTAGGTTATATCCCATCTGGCCAAGAAGATTTACGTATCCTTGTTTTTCTCATAACTTTCAGCACATCCTCCTGGTCTAGCATATCAGCCTGTTTCACGCTGTACCCAAAAACGTGAAGGTCCCTCTCAGTACTGAATACTGAAGCAAGGCAATCATTTAGGACCTCCCTTACCTCCTCCAACTCCTGGCGCAAGTTCCCTCCACTATCCTGAAGAACCCTACCCTCACTCAGGCCATCATCTTGTTACTCACATAAGTGTAGAACATCTTAAGATTTACCTTAATCCTACTCACCAAGTCTTTTTCATGCTTGCTTCTTTCTCTCCTGAGATTATTCTTCATTTCCTTCCTGACTACATTGTAACCCTCTAAAGCCTGTCTGATTCTTACCTACTTGACCTTAAACCATCTTCCTCCTTCGTGTTGAGATATTCTACATCCATTGATACAATGGAGATATGGGGCTGTAAATGGATAGGAGGTCCACATTCTGTCACTTCCAGCATGGACTGCAAGTTTCCCCACGCTGGGCAGTCATCTAACACAATGTTACTGAACAATGCACTGGGGCAGTGTACAAAGCTTTACATGCTGGGAGGGTAACTGCTCCTGGTTTACAGATCAATGCACTGGGGTGGCGTACACGGCTCTACTTGTTGGGAGGGTAACTGCTCCTGGTTTAAAATCAATGCCCTGGGGTGGTGTACAGGGATCTACAGGCTGGGAGGGTAACTGCTCCTGGTTTTCACAGCAATTCACTGCTGTTCACTGCATATGAGAGGTAGTTCATGGACTGGTGTGGTCTATATAGATTGCTGGGTTGTACTGAACAGTACACTAGCCTGGTATGAACACTGCTGCATGATGCATAGACATATCATCTGGGTTCTGGTGTCTGATTCTGTGACGTGGATTTCAGCTGATTTATCAACACATTTACTTTATTTTTGTTATTGGACCTTCGAAAGTAATACTCATCCGGTTAATCCCATTTGTCTGAGAAGAGCCACGTTTTCTGAACTTGCCGATCAAATAATCATCCAATTATAACATGAATATCCGTCCTTCTGTACCTTAACCTCATATCCCTGGAATCCCGGGGAAATCATTATGAAGCCCAGAAACAATTTGCAAAATGTACGGATCGTGCTCTCCTGAACGTCCCGGCTGTGGGTCCCATTTGTCTCCCTAGTGTATCGAGAGCTCAGAAACAAGGAAATGGTGTGTATCAGGCTGTTCACTTCCTGGTGTGTCCCATGTGGAGCTCCATAGACAGGGAGGTGTGTGCTGGGCTGTTGGTCACTTCCCAGAGTGCCCCACTTGGAGCTCCATGGACAGGGGCGTGTGTGTGCTGGGCTCTTGTTCACTTCCTGGTGTGTCCCCTGTGGTACTCCAAGGACAAGGGCGTATGTGTTTGACTGTTGTTCACTTCCCGGTGTGTCCCATGTGATGGTCCTTGGGTAGGGGAGTGTGTGTTTGACTGTTGCTCATTTCCCGGTGTGCCCCATGTGGTGCTCCATGCTGGACAGGGGTTCCAGCAGCTTTAGACATGCCTTTGAACCTTGGTCTGTGCCTGTCCCTCTCAGATGATTGTGTGGTCAGTAACACGAGGAAACCTCTTGAGTACAATTGTAAAAGAGCAATCATCTAACCTGTAGGTGAGGGACTTCTGACTGACTCCTGTTACTGAAACATTAGTGGAGGTGCTGGGGATGGTTTGCTGGAGGTTGTGCTGTGACCTGCCTCAGACATTCAGGGAGACCTGAGGATTTAGTGACCCAACTCTGGATGGAGCATAGGGACTGTAGTTACAACCTCTGTGTCTGTAACATGAACAACAAATGGAGCAGAGGCTGCACAGAGAGGAGGATCTGAAACCACAGAGTGCGCTTGGGAAAAGGGATCTGCTGTATCCACACTGGGTTTTCCAGGAACAGCTTCCCAAGTTACATTTAACTCAGGAGCAGAGTGTGAGGGGACCCTGATTGAACAAGGAGCTGGTCAAAGAGCGGTGTCACTTCCTTCAACACGACTTGCATCTTCACATCAGGGAGGACGGTGCTGCCAGTGGCTGTTAGGGTCACTGTTTCATTCAGCTTATATGATCAGTAACTTTCCAGACAGGAGTGGGTGACAGCTCCATCATCTCCCAGTATGCCAACATCAACGTCACCATTTGGAGTCGGAGGATATATATGGTGGTTGGGAGCAATGGGGTCCATGGGAACATCAGGGAGATAGAGCAACACCTCTCGTGTCTGATTGGGATCAGAATGAACCCTCCAGTACACACACTGCATGTAAGTGTTCAAGGTTTGTGCGAAGATTTGTAGCTCGGGTGCTCGTTGTTGTGGTTCTGTTCGCCAAGCTGGAAGTTTTTGTTGCAAACGTTTCGTCCCCTGGCTAGGCGACATCATCAGTGCTCTGGAGCCTCCTGCGACGTGCTTCTTTGATGTTTCTTCCGGTATTTGTAGTGGTCTGTCCTTGCTGCTTCCAGGTGTCAGTTTAAGCTGTCCGCTGTAGTGATTGGTATATTGGGTCCAGGTCGATGTGTTTGTTGATGGAGTTTGTGGATGAATGCCATGCCTCTAGGAATTCCCTGGCTTGCCCTATGATAGCTATCCCTAATAGCCACACACTCAGACAACAAGCAACATGAATTCGACTGGGAAAACACTACTATCATAGGGCAAGCCAAACAGAGAATAGCCAGGGAATTCCTAGAGGCATGGCGTTCATCAAGAAACATCAAAGAAGCGCTTCGCAGGAGGCTCCAGAGCACTGATGATGTCGCCTAGCCAGGGGACGAGACGTTTGCAACAAAAACTTCCAGCTCGGCGAACAGAACCACAACAACACACTGCATCACTAAGTCTTGTAGTATTTTTCCGTTTCAGTAACATATTACATACCATTCTTCCAAAAGAAAATGACATCTTAAATCCCATTTGCGAAACGTTTATCCATTGATTTCACCTGTCCATATCCAATTACAGACTCTATTCCTTCCCTTGATAATTTAGTTTCCTGTTTATCTTAGTTTAATCGGCAAATTTAAATACAGTACATTTGTTCCGCTCCTCCTGATCATTGATGCAGATTGTAAAGAGCTGTGGACCCTGCACTGGTCACTGTGTGACTCCACTGGTGACGTTCTGTAAAACTGACTAAGGCTGATTTATCCGGAGTGCCAGCTTCCTGTCTGATAACTAGTCCTCCCCCAATTTATGTCTAACACATTTGAGAGCTGAATAAGAACTAGGAGCATTAGTTCGGTAATCCAACCCCTCAGGCCTGTTCCGACATTAAATACAATCATAGCTGATGTCATTGCGGCCTCAATTCCACGTTCCTGTTCGCTGTCCATATTCCTTCGTTTACTCAATATCCCAGCACCTACTGCACTCGGGCAGTGAATTACACAGATTCCCAACCTTTTGAGAGAAGGAGGTTCTCCTCATCCCTGTTGTAATTCTCCCCCACCTCATCCTAAAACCTAAATGGTTTTGCGATTGTTCGAGATTGTCCCACGTGAGGAAATACCAACTTCACATCTACACTGTCAATCACCTTTAACATCGCCCAGACCTCTGATATCTCCTCTCATTTTTCTAAACTCCAGGCAGTGTTGGCCTGAACTGCTCAATCTCTCTTCAAAGGAGAAACTCCTCATCTCTGGAGTCAATCTAGTAAACCACTTCTGAACTGTCTCCATGGCAAATACATCCCTCCTACAGTCAGGACACTAAGAGTGCACACAGTACTCAGTTGCGATCTCACATCTCCCTCGCTTCATTATCCATTGTTTTAGAAATAAATGCCAAAGTTGCACTTGCGTTTCTCATTATCTGTGTACCTACATCTGAGTATTCTGTAGTATGGACGCGGGCAGCCAAATCCCTCTGCACCTAATCATTCAGAAGCCTCTCTCCATTTGGAGAATAATTTGCCTTTCTGTAACACTGATCCAAATGGAAACACTCATACTTTTGTTGTTCAGTTTCTTCTGTCAAATGTTGCCCCAACCTATCCATATACATTTTCTAATTACTTGCATCTTCATTGCAATTTTTCACCTGAGTTAGTGCCATCTGTCAATTGGGTTATAACATGTTCTATCCTCTCAACTACGTAAGACAATAGATTGTAAAAAGGTGGTGCCTGGGGACCAAGATTTATGGTTTCCTAAAAGTTGAATTTTGACAAACAGAAAATGACCCATTTTTTTCCATCTCACTGCATTTTGTTGCTTCACCAAACCTGTATCCAAGCTGAAAAATTACTTTTATTCATAAGCGACCTTATTCTGCAGATTTATCATTTGTGCACAGCTATTCAATGCCTTCTGGAAGTCCAAATATTTCATCTCTAGGATCCCCATTATCCAGATTGGCTTATCACATCTTGAAAAAGCTCAAGAAACTAATTGAAACACAATTCATCTTTGTAAAATTATGTCGATTCTAATGGATTGTGGTTTGACTTTTCAAATTTCTTGTCTTTAATTCCTGAATAATCGACCTTAATAATATTTCTTAAATTTCAACAGTTTTCTTACTATTCTATATTCCATCGTGAAGGTATTACTTCTAAATTCTTACCTCCCTATAATCTCTTTGTTCTCTCCAATCCTATATAATTGGCACATGGCATGAAATGACCTGCTCTGATTGCTCTGTAAGAGGTCTGAGACACTGAATGGCCTCATTCTTTTCCTTGTGCACAGCCTTGGGCTGATGTCTTTCTGGTGTTCCACATCACCATCTCATGGTCTGCCTGTCCTCCTCCTGTTGATGCGTAAGAGTCGTGAGGGCTTATGCGGTCTTCCTGCTGCTGTGTCACAGTTTGAGGGGCTGAAAAAAAAACCTTCTAAGATTCCTCCATCACAGGCTGGAGATACTGAATGGTCTCTCCTGCATCCCTGATATAGGACTGAGGGAATGATTGGCCTTCTTCTGTTCCCATACACGAGACACGTGAGGTAAACTTCTTCCTCCTTTCCCATAAGAAATCTTATAGTTTCCATCCTTCTCCAATTCCCGTGCAACATGCTCCATGGGACTGAATGTCCTCCTGGTATCCCAGTGTACCAATCTCCAGTCCCTGTGTGACTTCTTCCAGTTCCTATGTTAGAGAATTGAGGAAGCTGAATAGACTGATCCTATTGCTGCATAACAGGGTACTGGTGCTGCATGGCCTTCTCTGGGCCCAGTGTTATCGACTCAAGGAGCTGATTGACCTCCTCCCGTAACTGTATAACAGGCTCCAGGGGCTGAAAAGCCTCTTCCTGTACTGGTATAACAGGGCCCATGTCCTTCGAGACACTACCTCCTAATAAATGATAAAAGGTGCTGAACGAGAGAGTGCCCGTACTCTGAAGCACTCTCATCTCCATATCTGACTTACAGAGACGAACCATTAATATAGTCTTTTTTCTGTATAAAGTCCTGAAGCTGAAAGTAACAAAAGACGTCCCTCCCAGATACCTCATATTCCTGGCTCAGCTGCTCAAAATTCATCATGACCTCCCCGTCCAAAAAAATCCTCCCAAACAGGAAACTCATCTGGACCCCCAGAGCCGAAAGCCAGTCCATCAATCCTACAATGGGAGTGAAATCTAAAGTTTTTGTTTTGTAAAGAGCCCTCAACTTGTCCCATCATTCTCCATGCTTTCACTGTGCTAAGGACAATCGGTTTCTGCAATTCTCCATAACAGTCCTCAACTTGTCCATGAACAACAGATTAATGAGGGGACAATTTGCCTGGAAGGCCTCGATGTCCAGCCAAATTAACCATGGGCCTGACAAGCCCAATCAGCCACATCGGATAGCAAGGAACTGAGTTGGTATTTCTTAAAGTATGAAAAATCGACACACCCCCATTCACTGTGGAAGCTGCAATTTGTCCAGCTTAATAGGAGGCCGTCTGTGACGCAAGATGAAAGATCAAAGCCAACTGTTAAGCATCTGTAGCGCCTGCCTGGGCAGCGTCAAGGGGAGCATTGGCATGGGTATCATAAACAAGGAAGGACATTCATTTTAACCAGAGCTAACCCAAACAGGATATTGGAAGATTCTGCCTTATCTTCTCTAGTAACTGCACGAAGTTAGCTTTATATAATTAATCGAAGGCTTGGATGACAAAAAAAACCTAAACCTGCTTGTGACCATCTGGAAGGGAATCAGATTCCACCCCAATGTCGGGTACTCTAATAAGACCCCCAAGAGGGATGGCCTCCGATTTCATAAAATTGATTTTATACCCTAAGAATGATCCACATAAATTAATCTTTCGTATTAAACAGGACACAGATATCATTGGGTTAATTAGAAAGAGAGGAACGCCATCCGCTTAAAGGGTGATCTTATGCCTTCCTGGTCTTACCTCCTTGTCAGTGATACTGGCGTCCCTCCGGATGCCAAAGGCACAATCATTAATGTAAATGGTAACAGTGAAAGAGAGCAACTTTGCTGGCTACTGCTGTCAATACTAAAATTGTCAGACCTCATTCCATTAGTGAAATCCGCTGCTTTCGGGTCACTATATAACACTGCCACCCACCTGGCGAAGACCCCTCCAAGACCAAACCATTCAAAGACATAAAATGTGCACATCCACTCCATCCGGTTAGCTGCTTTCTCTGCATCCAGGGAGACTATCGAGCCTGAAATCGAACCTTGCTGGCACACTGGAACCATATTTAGCACTCTTCTAATATTATCAGAGGACCTACTGCCACTAATAAAAATGGTCCTCTTTCACAATGGACCAACAAAGCCAACATTTTCGCCAAAATTTAAAGTCCACGTTTAATAATGAAATAGGCACATATAAAGTGCAATCCTCTGGGACTTTGCCCTTCTTGAGAATAAGATGAATATTCCCTTCTCTCAAAGAGGATGGGAGGCAGTCCTAACTGTACGAACAATTGTACATATCCAACATTGGCCCAGCCAGCATGTCTATGAACTCCTTCTAAATCTCACTCCGAAAATCCATCTGGGCCGGGGCATTACTACTCTGGAGCTGCCTCACTGTCTCCTGTGTCGCTCTGATTATCAGAGTGGCATTCTAAAGGGACGCCTGCTCTGAACTTACACCTGGGAGGTCCAAGACTTTAATAAAGGACTCCATCATCGCTAATCAGTCCTCCAAGCCCGCTGACTGAAACAACCCAGAGAAGAACTTCCTGAATGCTGCATTAATATTTTTGGGATCACAGATGATAATAGCAGCAATCTTCTTTCTGGCCAAGTACACCTGATATCTACATGGTTACCACCATGCTCAAATACCTTCTGTTTTGCAAAGGAAATCTCTCTCTTTGTTGTCCAGGCGAGTGCAGCATTCAGAGCAGACCGGAGGGCTGCAATCTGCTGCAATTAAGTTACAGACGGTCTGACGAAATATGGTGTCTCAGCTCTCTTCAGCCGAGCCTCAAGCATGCGCTGCTGCTCTCCCTTCTGTCGCTTCTGAGTCACCGAGTAAGATATGATCAAATCTCTTGTATAGGTGTTGGCAGTCTCCCAGAGCACCATCAGATTACTGGCCGTACACAAGTTAATGTTCCAAAAAAAATAAATTCCCCCGAAAAATACTCAATGAATTTGCTATCCTTCAGGAGGAAAGGATCCACATGCCAGTGCCGTGAGCCTGTCTCATCACCACCATCCTTGACCTCCATGTACACTGCCAAATGATCAGAAATGGCTATGTTCCCAATTCTACAGGACAGCACCGAATTTAAAAAGACCAATGGGGCAAACAACATGTCGGCCCTAGTATAGCATTTATGTGGGTTCGAAAAAAAGGTGAAGTCCCTATCTTCAGTGTGAAGACATCTCACACATCCACCAACCCAGCTACCTGTTCAGGTCCACCAGCTGCCTGGATGGCGGGGAAATACTCGCGAGACCCCTCGGTATCCTATCCACCAAGGGGTCCATACATCAGTTAAAATCTCCCCTTAATTGTACGACGTGCCCCAAAGATCATCAACCAGGAGAGCGGATCTATTTGAAATTTGAGGGGGTGTGCTGGGGGCAATATTAATCAAGGTCCTATATTCCTCTCCATGTATTAAATCTTTAAGGATCAGAGACCACCCACATTCATTCTTAATTTATGCAAACAACTGAAGTGGAAGGTTCTTATGAATGAGTATAGCTACTCCTCTACTTGTTGTATTAAAGGATGGAAAAACACCCGGCTGAACCTTTCCTGCTGGAACTTTAAATGGTACTTATCGGTTAGATGTGTTTCTTGCAGCAATGTTGCATCAACCATTTCCTTTTTAAGTCTTGAACATATATTTTTTCTCTTAATCAGTGAATGGCTCCCTTTAACATTCCAGGTGCACAATTAAAATGAACGGTTATCCATACCCATCCAAAGCAGCCCATTAGCCACTGAGAGAGGAACCCCATTTATAGCACGCCGAGTGAAAGCTGTAAACAGTTTGTATAAACTTGGAAATATAACGACAAAAACAAACAAATCAACACTTTAAACAATTACTTCTACCATGAACCAACATATAACACACATAAGCATAGACTTGCCCCTTTGCCCACAGGAGGCGCTCATACTAATCCCCCATGGCTCCACCTAGCTGAAGCCGCTCCCAACCCAGACAAAACAAAGATAAAAAACGTTACATGGGTCTTACAACAAGAAAATTAAAAGTGTGCATTCAATCCCGTCCCATCCATACCTTCACCCGAGGCAGTCCTGGTGAAACAAATGTAACTACCCCACCTCCCACAACCCCTTTTCTATTCCGTACTGAGAGAGATAAACGAAAAGCAAAGGATGGAAAAAAAACAAAGGACCATGGGCGGGGAGGAAGAAAGGAGGAGAGAGAAAAAGGCAAATTGGGACCTCCACATGCTAAAAAAAACCCAAACCGAGGTAAACCAGGCAAACCCCAGAGAATACAAAGGGAACACATTTGTCTATATTATTTGAACCAGCCAGTCTATTTCAATGTGTACAGGAAGTCCTTTGCGTTTTCTGGTGAGTCAAAATTAAACACAGACCCTCCATGGCTGGATATTGCTGGATATCATACCAAGTACTGAATATTCACATCCCTCAGCGTCATGTTTGCCTTATCAAAGCTTTGCCTCTTGCAGGTCACAGCTGTAGAAAGATCTTGGAAAAACATAATTCGGGATCGTTTGTAGATCAGAACCTATATATCCCTCGGCAGAGCTCTAGAAGCTTCCAGCACCTGTTTTTCTCTATCGTGCTGGAGTTGCACAAGGACCGGGTAGTGCACTGGTCCGATCCCGGCCTGTACACTGCGACCCAGTGGGCCCGCTCGGCCCGCACCCAGTCTGTGAGTAAAAAATGAGGTCTGCAGATGCTGGAGATCACAGCTGAAAATGTGTTGCTGGTCAAAGCACAGCAGGCCAGGCAGCATCTCAGGAATAGAGAATTCGACGTTTCGAGCACAAGCCCTTCATCAGGAATGAGAGAGAGTAGCCAAGCAGGCTAAGATAAAAGGTAGGGAGGAGGGACTTGGGGGAGGGGCGATGGAGGTGGGATAGGTGGAAGGAGGTCAAGGTGAGGGTGATAGGCCGGAGTGGGGTGGGGGCGGAGAGGTCAGGAAGAAGATTGCAGGTTAGGAGGGCGGTGCTGAGTTGAGGGAACCGACTGAGACAAGGTGGGGGGAGGGGAAATGAGGAAACTGGAGAAATCTGAATTCATACCTTGTGGTTGGAGGGTTCCCAGGCGGAAGATGAGGCGCTCCTCCTCCAGCCGTCGTGTTGTTATGTTCTGCCGGTGGAGGAGTCCAAGGACCTGCATGTCCTCGGTGGAGTGGGAGGGAGAGTTAAAGTGTTGAGCCACCCCACTCCGGCCTATCACCCTCACCTTGACCTCCTTCCACCGATCCCAACTCCATCGCCCCTCCCCCAAGTCCCTCCTCCCTACCTTTTATCTTAGCCTGCTTGGCTACTCTCTCTCATTCCTGATGAAGGGCTTGTGCTCGAAACGTCGAATTCTCTATTCCTGAGATGCTGCCTGGCCTGCTGTGCTTTGACCAGCAACACATTTTCAGCCGCACCCAGTCTGCCCTGACTTCCAGCTTCAAACATTGTGTGAGCCATTGTTCCAAGGAGCTGACGAGCTGGCTTTCTTGTTCCCGTTCGGGCAGCCTGACCAAGCTGATGTTCTTCTGACGGCTCCGATTTTCGAGGTCCTCGACCTGCTCTACTAAGGCCTTTATCTGAAATTCCCGGCCTTGGACCCGACAAGCTGAGGATTCTGCCATGGTTTCTGAAGCCGCAGTCTGCTCTTCCACCTCCACGACGTGTGGCCTGAGACGCTGGATCTCCTGGTCATGCTTCTGCAGCTTGGCTGAGATCAGTTCCCGCATGGTTCAGGTCTCCTCCATTGCTGATCAATCTTCTCTCCAGGCTCCTGCACTCCGAGTCCAGAATCTGCTCCACAAATATGTTCCCTGGTGTGCTCGCGGAGGCCGACATCACAGCCGTAGGCGTATCCATTGCTGTAGTGCCCTGCTGGTTGTGATCTTGGTGGTTATTTTCCCTTAGTCATTTTCCTAACTCACTTAAAATGGTAGAGAGCAATCCTGGGGATCAAAAATGATCGATGTTTATGACAATAGGGAAGAAATGGAGGATGAACGCAGACTTTGACTGGGTTCCGGTGCAGAGCTCAGCAGGGCAGTCTTACTGGATCGCTGCAATCATGGATTTCCCCCGAATAATCACTGTTAACAAGCAGTGGTTTGAAGATGTTTCTTGTAGATGGAGACAATTGAGAACCATTGGATGTAATATCGTTGGATATTCAGCTGGATGTTTAGGAGTTCAGAACGTGAATAGTAAATAAAATTAAACCAAAGTATTTCAGGAGGGACATTTGGAAATGGAAAGGTAAAAGTGAAGTTGGCCTTCATTTAAAAGGGAATTGGAATATCGAAGTAAAGGCGTTCTGCACAGGCTGCATGCAGTGCAGATGAGATTATACCTGTGTTCTGTTCTGTTTCAAAGAATGAGAAGTGATCTCAGCGGATCTTAGAAAATTCACGCGCAGCAGACTGACTAATACAGGGACATGGCAACGTGCATCAGGTAAGAGTAGGGGAATCCCAAGATACTTTACAAAAACATCAAGCAGAACAGAATAACCAGGGAACAATTAGGACCCATTTCGAAACCAAGCGGGCTATCTGTGTGTGAAGCTGGTGAACATTGACAGATTGTGACACGAGAGTTTCACATCTGTTTTACTGGGGAGAAGAAGGAGGCAGATACAGAATTCAAGAAGATGCATCGTGAAGCTCTCGAACAGATTGATATAAGTTGCAAGTTGGATTTGATGGTTTTGGATGATGTAAAGTCCAGATGAGTTATATCTCACGATGCTGTTGGAGACAAGAGAGGAAATGATCTGACATAAATGTTTATGTCGAATCTGACCACAAAGGAGATTCCAGAGGACTAGAGAAATGCTATGTGTTTCCAAGTTACTGGAAAGGTGGTGGAGATTGACCAGTGTCTGGTGGTGTACCACAATGAGCAGTACAGTGTATCTTATTATTTGTGTATTCATAAATGATGTAGATGTGAATATTGAGGGGAGAGTGGGAGGTGGGGGCGAGTGTAATAAATAATTTTATGTTTGATACAAAGATTGGCCGGGTGGTTGGCAGTGAGAAAGAAGGCGTTATTTTACAGTAAGAGACAGATGGAATGGTCAGATGGCGAGATCAATGGCAGATGGAATGCAAACTGATAAATATGAGGTAATGCAGTGTGGAAGAAGGAATCACACAGGGGAGTACTCAAGGAATGGCAGCACACTAGGAAGCTCAGAGAATGTTTCTCCACATGTCCCTGAATGTGACTGGACAGTGTAATAGCTAGTTAAGAAAACACACGGGACTGTAGGCGCAGGGTTTATTCATCGAGGTGAAATACAATGAGCCAAACAGGCCATTTGTTAGGCCACAGATAGAATACTGTGTGCAGTTCTGGGAGCCACATTACAGGAAGGATTTTGGCTTCTCAGTAACTTCAGAAGTTCTTGAGGTCTCAACAGAGTTGGAAGCTTCAGTGGAAGTCTCCTGGCTGCAACTTTTTCTGAATTTTCACTTGATTTTTTTTCCATCCTCGACTGGAGAACTGCATCTGAGAATCTGTGTCTGAACTTTCCTTTTTACCAAGTATATGTTTATGGGATATTACTGTATCAGACCTCTTAATTAATAATGGTTGCTCTATCTATTATTCTGATAAGATTTCCAAAATACTTATTTTTTCTGAATTCCGGTTAATTTGCCTGTGTTGTGTTTTTCTTAACGTCTTGTAGTTTAACCAGCCACATTGCATTTGGAACAGACACTTTACGTTTCCTTTAAAATAAGAAATCATCTGAGTCTAGACCACCGCCTTCAAATATTTTTGAGGGGCTCTGGTGTGGTCCGAAACACGTGACACCTTCCCTTCCTGTGTAATTGGTTGGAGGTAGTAAATGGGCTATCTCTCCTCTTCTGCAATCATTTCATTGAGCTGAGTGGCTTCCTCATATTCCTTTAAACTAGCGTGAGGGGCTGAATGAGCTTTTCCTTTTAACTGTGGAAATGTGCAGTGTCCAGCAGTACTGTTACATGAATGTTACCAACACTTCAACAGAACAAACCTGAATGTTGTCCAGGTCTTGCTGCACATGGACACAGACTGGTTCAGGAGCTGAAGGGGTCTTTTTTTCTGAATATTGCATGATTTCCCCTCCCCCAACCCTTGTAATCTTATCGTGCGGATGAGGCATTTGTGAAACAGCTGAAGATATTTGTGCTGAGGAAGCGTCCTTGAGGATCTTTTGCAGGCATGACCAGGACTGCATGGATTTATGTACACAAAGCACAATCATTGACACTCTTCCCTGAGCCCTTGTGTTCACATTTTTTGCTCATATCAACAGGTCGTGGTGTGAGGGCAGGGAGTGCTTTATAACCAGTCATAGAGTTGATGGCTGTGAAGAATTGGACATGAAAGAGGATATTAGACCTTATCATATTATTGTGGGGCAATGCAGGTTTGCGGGTGTGGGGGCAGTGGGGGTTGTCGGTGTGTGCGGATGGTGTGGATGAATGATATACTCCTGTTTGTGATGTTCTCACGTTCAGTTTTTGGAAAGCAGAGGCTATTATTTTTCTGGAAACTCTGTTATTGAATATTGCCAGACTTTCTGGACCATCTCTGGGTGAGGAATGGGGACTGTATTCACAGTGAAACTGGGTCTACAATTTGACCAACAGATGAAGCACAAATTGCAGAAAGGGGAAGCTCAGTTAGGAGCGATGAGGACCTCTTTCACACCCCAAACTGGGTTTTCTCATTACGCTTTCCAAACTAGCCCAAACTGTGTTTGACAGTGTTGAGGGACTGAATAGTCTCCTCTGTGTCTCTGCATCAGGTGAGAGGAGTAATTAGCCTCTAAATGCTCCTGTCTAGCAGGTTTGATGGGCTTAGTGGAACACAGAAACATGGAACTGAGGAGCAGGAGTGGGTCATTAGATACTTTGTACATTCTCTACCAGGGACTAAGATTGTGGCTGATCAGGTTGTGGCCTCAGCCCCACTTTCCTCTCTGTGTGCCATTATCGATGACGCACTTCTCTGTCCAATATTTAACTAACTCAGCATTGAATAAATGGAAACAAAGAGACATCTCAAACTTTTGGGGAAGAGAACTTCCACTTGAAATGCCTGTTTAGAATTTCTGCTCATCCGCCTTATAGAGTCTTATAGCATGCAAATGTGTAAGTGCTGACCAGACTTCCCATTATGATCGAGTCTGATGTGACAGCATTTTGCTCATATTCCTCTAAACCTCCTTATTCAGATACCCATCAAGATGCCAGACTCTACCACTTCCTCGGCAGATAATTCCATATGGACACCTCCCTCTGTATGAAAACATTGCGTCTAAGTTCCCTCTAAAATATTTCCCCTCGTACCTTAAAACAGGCCTCCAATCTGAAAAGCAATCCTCTACCAACCTCTGTCTCCTCCCTTCAATCTAATTTTGTATTCAGTTGGCTTGGGTGCGCTGGTTCCCATGTGACCTAACCTTACTAACTTGCCTAATATGCAGAATCTTGTCAAACAACTTGTTCCAGTCTGTATGGAAAAACTTACAACACTGCCTTCATTAATCTGCTCTGTCACCTCTTTAACAAACTCAGTCAAATTAGTGCGACACGATTTCTCATGCAAAAAGCCATGGTGACTACCACCAATCAATCCTTGCCTTTGTAGATGCATGCAATTGGCTATCCCTCAGAATCCCCTCCAACAACTAACCAAGCACTGATGTCAGGTTCACTGGTCCAGAGTTCCTTGAATTGTTGGGTAACTGTTTTCTTTTCTACTGCTACTCCTCCATTGGTCACAGCAAATTATCGGTGCAACCAGGCTGATGATATGGTCAATGATCTCGGTCTCATATTGGGTCAGAGTCATCCTCGGAAGAGGTCACATCGACTTCCATCATTTGTTAAAATAACAAATTCATGACGAAAACAAAGTTCCTCAAACTATGATGGAAAGGTGAATGTCAAACAGAATAGAAATTACAAAAATGTACATTGATATTTCCATTTCTAAAAACACTGAGGAGCACAAACATACGCAGACACACACACACACACATAGACTTACACAGACAAGCACACACAGACACACTGAAATACATGCACAGACATGCACACACAGACACACTCAAACACGCACACAGATATGTACACACAGACACGCTCAAACACACAAAAACAGACACATAAACACGGACACACACACACTCAAACACATGCACATACAAGTATACGCACAAACATAAAAAAAATGCATGTACCATGGACTATAAAACGTTAGATCAGAAAAAAGGCTATTTAGCCCATCCAGTCTGCTGAGCGATTGATCATGGCTGTCATGTTTTTCAAGCCCATTCTCCTGCCTTTTCACAACAAGCCTTGATCCCATCTTTAAGCATAACTTATCTCGTTATATCCTAAAGCCTCTAATGTGTCTGTCTGTGTGTATATATGCCCGTGTGTGTCTCTCTTTGTGTGTCCGTGTGTGTCTGTGTGCATGTGTTGTCTCTGCGTGTGTCTGTGCATGTGCATGTGGCTGTGTGACTCTGTTTGCGTGTTTTTGTGTGTGTATATCTGTTTATGTGTGTCTGTGTGCGTATGTGTGTCCCTGTGCATGTGCCTGAGTGTGTGCGTGTATTTGTGTGTGTGTCTTTCAACCTGTATGTGTCTCTGTGTATGTGCCTGTATCTCTGGTTGTGTGTCTGTGCGTGTGTGCATGTGGGTAATGTACGTGTGTGTGTATATGCCTAGTAGCAGGAGATATCATTACTGAGGATCGTTGTTTTTTCAGAACGGAGGTCTGCTGCTACGGACTCGGTCAGCTCACTCAAAACATTCTTAAGTAGGCAGCGGAGACCATAACTTTGCAACTTTTTCAGTCAGTGCACAGTGAAAATGACCCAGAGTAACCTAGCTATGTTGACTACCAGGTTTTGAAAATGGACAAAACATAATTTACAAAATTACACAATGAAATACAAGGAACAGAATAAAGAACCTCTACAGAAGTGAGTCTATTCAAACTAAACATAACTAGCTGTTCTGGATGTACACAACAGTCCCAATAAGGAAACCTCCCTTAAAAACTGTAAAAAATGGAGCATATGCTTACCGGTTGAAGTTAGAAGGGCAGAAGGAGGGAGGGAGAGAGAAAGAGAGAGAGAGACAGAGAGAGAGAGAGAGGGAGAGCCTGATCACACAGCTGAACTCCAAACTGGTTCTGGACTGAACAGCTCACCGAGAGAGCTGACCACTCCCCTTTCATTATACCTTTAATCACAACAACGTTTAATCTCTGGACCAAACCAGTCACCTTGGAGGCGGGAGGTACTTACTAGCCCTCTGAAAGAAAAGTCAAGGTCACAGTATCTTTGAGAAAAGGGACCAACTTTGTGACACTGCACAGTGGTGTTCCACAGGGACTTTTGCTCAATTCATTTCTGTTTGTCATTTATACAAATGATTCAGATGAGAATTATGGAAGGAGTGGTTAGAAAGATCATGGATGAAACTAAGATTGGCTATATAGTGGACAGTGAACATTACACAGGGACCTAGATCAAATGGCTTAACGAATCGTAGAGTTGTACAGCGCGGAAGCAAACACTTTTGACCAGCTCGTCCATGCAACCTGATTTCCTAAACTAATCGTGCCCTATTTGGATCGGAGCGATGGCTCAGTGGTTAGCACTACTGCCTCATAGTACAAGGTGACTGACTGTGTGGAGCCTACACATTCTCCCTGTGTCTGCGTTGGTTTCCCCCAACAGTCAAAAGATGCGCAGATTGGGTGAATTGGTCACGCTAAATTGCACATAGTGTTAGGAGCATGAGTCAAGGGTAAATGTGTGTAGATGGTTCTGGGTGGGTAACTCTTCAGAGGGTTGGTGTGGACTTGTTGTGCAAAATGGCCTGTTTTTACACTGGAGGGATTCAGATCTATTTTCAAGCAATTTGCCCATATCCTTCTAAATCCTTCCTATTAATATACCCATCTGGGTGCCTTTTAAATGTTGTAATTATACCAATCTCCACCACTTCCTCCGGCAGTTCATCATATACAAGCTCCAATTTCTGAGTGGAAAAGTTGCCCTTGAGCTCCCTTTAAAATCTTTCCCCACTCACATTAAATCTATGCCTTCTATGTATGGAAAAGATTTTGACTACTCACCCTATCCATGCCCTTCATGAATTTATAAACTTCTAGAAGGTCCAAATGTGAATCCAACCCAGGGCCTGTGCTTCTAGTCATCCGGGGTTTAAATTTTGAAATTCAATACTGGTACCTCTTTCACCTCAATCAAATCACAATTCTAAACTCATTTTAGTCAACGTGTTCAAACATTTTATAAAACACTTCTAGTAGGATTTGAAGCTAGAGCTTCGCGGCCAGAGGTAGGGACCCTACCACCACTCCACAATAGCCCCTAAACTTCCCACATTATTCTCCTGTGTGTTTGTTCTGACATGCTGTGACTGGTCTCGAGCCAGGGACACGTTCAGACAAGTTCAGTAATTGAAATAGAATCCAGAGCTCTGCATCAGAGGGAGGGACACTACCGAATACGCAAGCAATAAACCATGCCCAAATTTTTAATTTTAAGTGACAGCTTTCAGATCGGTATGGATTCATTGAAATCTGGTTCACTTTACTGAATAACACAGTTGGAATAATAAGGTTGTTTAAAAATGCAAGGTACTTGCAATTGTAGGATGTCGAGTTTATGTGCTCTGCCTTCGAGATAAACTATGAACATCTTTCAATACTTGGCGACTATTTCCAGCTTAAATGGCTATTGTCTGTCGTCTGCAATATGAGGGAATGAAATCCTGCAGACACACACTGCACTATGAAGGATCTTGAATAGATATCAATACTGAACATTACAGACAAAGAAAGCGCATACTTTCTGACCACAAACACCGATCACTGTTTCCCACCTCTAATGTGTGACTGTTCTCTTCCTAAAACCATTAAATGATACAAGACAGCTGATTACTTTCCAGCCTTTCTTCCCCAGTACTATCACTCACTGGGCTAAAGAATGGCAGATGGTGTATAATGTTGATAAATGCAACGTATTGTACTTTGGTAAAACAAATAAACATATACAATGAAAAGTTGAGCCAATGGTAGTTTTGTAGAACAGAACGACCTAGGATTTCAGGCATACGTCTTTGAAGTTTGCATCATGTGTAGGCAGGGTGGTTATGAAGCTGTTTCGCTTGCTAGCCTTCATAATAGAGACATATTCAGAGAGAGGGACTGCACGGACACTGACCCTCTGGTCGAACTCGTCCATTTCAATCAGATATCTTAACCTAATCTCGTTAAATTTGCCAACACGTTGCCCATATATCTCTGAACCCTTCCTATTCATGTCCTCATCCGGACTTCTTTTAAATACTATAATTTAATTTGACCAGCCTCCACTCCTTCCTCTGGTAATTAATTACACACTTGCACCACCCTCAGTGCAAACAAAATTGCCCCTGAGGTTCCCTTTAAATCTTTCCTCTCTCACCCTAAACCTATGTCGTCTAGTTTTGGACTCGCCCAACTCAGGGAAAATACATCGTCTATTTGCGATATGCATGCCTCTCATGATTTTATGAACCTTTGCAATTCACCCCTCAGCATCCGATGATTCAGAGAAAACAGCCCCAGCCTATTATGCTCCCCCTACAGCTCAAATCCTCCAGCCCTGACAACATTGTTGTAAATACTTTCTGAACCCCTCCAAGTTTCACAGCATCTTTCCAATAGGAATGAGACCAGAATTGCACACAATATTCCAAAAGTGGCCTAACCAATGTCCTTTACAGCCATAACATGACCTACCAAATCTTGTGCTCGGTGCAATAGAGGAAAACATGCCAAACACCTTCAATATCCTATCTACCTGCGACTCTACTTTCAAGGAACTATGAACCTGTACTCCAAGGTCTCTTTGTTCAGCAACATTCCCCGGGACTTTAACACGAAATGTATGCGTCCTGCTCTGATTTGCTTTTCCAAAATGCAGCACCTCTCATTTATCTAAATATATCTCCATCTGCCACTTGGCCCATCTCTATTGGCCCATCTGATTAAGAACCCAATTTACTCTGAGGTAACATTCTTCGTTGTCCACTACACCTCCAATTTTGGTGTCACCTGCAAATTTACTAACTATATCTCCTTTGTTCGTTTCCAAATCATTTATATGCATTACAAATAGCAGTGCACAGTTCTTTCAGTACAGGAGTTGAGACGTTATGTTCAGGTTGCATAGGACATTCGCGAGGCATGTCCTGGAGACTGTGTACAGTTCTGGTCATCCTGTTATATTAAGGATATTATCAAGATCGGGAGAGTTCCGATGAGATGTATCAGAATGTTGCTGGGAATGGAGTGTTTGAGTTATACGGACAGGCTTGATAGACTCGGACATTATCTACTTGAGCATAGGAGGCTGAGAGGTAACCTTATAGAGGTTTATAATATCATGAGGCGTATCGATAATGTTGAATGGTAGGTGTCTTTTCCGTCGAGTAGAGGATTGTTTTAAGATAAGTGGAGAACGTTTCAAAAAAGACATAGCGTCATTGAGCTATATAGCATGGAAACAGACCCTTTGGTCCAACGCGTCCATGCAGACCAGATAGCCAAACTTAATCTCCTCCCATTTTCCAGCATTTTACCCATTTCCATCTGAAACCTTTCCATTCATCTGCCCATCCAGATGCCTTTTAAAAGTTGTAACTGTGCCAGCCTCCACACTTTCCTCGGGCACTCGTTCCACACAACGACCCATCTCACCTTAAATATTTGCCATCTAGTTTTCGACTGCATTACACTTGGGAATAGGCCTTGGCTATTCACTCTAACCATAGCACCCATGATTTTAATAACTTCTAACCTCAGCCCTCATCCTCTGATGCTCCAGAGAAAACAGCCTCAGCCTATTCAGCCTCCCCCTGCAGCTCAAAACCTCCAATCCTGGCAACATAGTTTTAAACCCTTTCTGAACCCTTTCAAGTTTCACAATATCCTTCCTACAGCAGGGAAATCAGAATTGCATATTGTATTCTAAAAGTGGTCTAACCAATGTGCTGTACATACATAATCAAGTCTCATAACTCATATACATAATGCACTGACCAATAACATACCAAATACTTTCTTCACTATTCTATCTCCCTGCAAATCCACTTTCAAGGAAAAATAAATTTGTACTCTGAGGTCACTTTGTTCAGCAACACTCCCTATTACTTTACCATTAAGTGTATTAAATCCTGCCCTGATTTGCCTTTCCCATATGCAACATCTCACATTTGTCTAAGTTAAAATCTTCTGCCACTCCTCGGTCCATTGATCCAATTGATCAAGATCCCGTCATAATCTGAGGTAACCTTCTTTGTTGGCTATTATACCTCCAATTTTGGTGTCATCTGCAAACTTACGAAATATACCTCCTATGTTCATTTCCAAATTATTTATATACATGATGAAAAGTAGCAGAACGAGCACCGATCCTTGTGGCACTTCACTGGTCACAGACCTCCAGTCTGAAAAACAACTCTCCACCACAACCTGCTGTCCTCTACTTTTAAGCCAGTTCTGTATCCAACTGGGTAATTCCTCCCGTATTCCATGTGACCTAACCTTGTTAACCAGTCTCCCATGCTGAACCTTGTCGAATGCCTAACTGAAATTTATATAGATGACATCCAGCGTTCGGCCCTCATCAATCCTCTCCGTTACTTCTCAACAAAAAATAATCAAGTTAGTGAGACATGTTTTATCCAGGCACAACCCAATTTGCCTATCCTGATAAAGCGCTTTTGCCCAAAACGTCTATTTTCCTGCTCCTTAGATGCTGCCTGATCTGCTGTGCTTTTCTAGCACCACTCTAATCTAGACTCTCATCTACAGCATTTAAAGTCCTTACATTTGCCTATTTCTAATGTATCTTTCCAAATACATGTAAATCCTATACCTCATGATTCCCTCCAACAACGTGCCTACCACTGATATAAGGTTCACCAATCTATAGATCCCTAGCTCTTCCTTTCCATTTTGTTTATTAGCACAACTTTAGTTAAACTCATGAATTCCAGCATTTCACCTGTGGCTATTCATGATAAAAACATCTCAGCAAGGGGCCCTGCAATCACTTCCTTAGCTTCCTATAGAATTATTGGGTCCACCTGATCAGGACTCGTGAGGTTTTTTTTACACAGCATGTGGTTCGTGTAGGGAGTGAACTTCCTGAGGAAGTGATGGATTGTGGGTAACGTTACAACATTTAAAATGCATTTGATTAAGTACAAGAATAAGCGAATGTTTGGACAAATCTGGACCAAGCGCAGGCAGATGGGACTGGTTTAGTTTGGATTTATTGCCAGCATGGATTGTATGGGCTGATAGGTCTGTTTGCAAATATCCTGTTTAACTCGATGAGTCTATGTGTGTTTGTATGTCCAAGTATGTATCTGCATGTTTCTGTTTGTGTTTGTCTATTCCCGTGTGTCTACATATGTCGCTGTGTAACACTGTGTGCATGTCTATCTCTCTGTGCTTGTTACATGTGTTCCTGCATTAGTGTGTGCATCTCTGTCTCTGCATCTCTGTGCAATGGGAACTCTTCTTGTTTTTGGGGTGAATCACTGAGACGGCGTCAAATCCGCTCTCCCTTCCCCTCCATGTCCTTCTTTACTTTAAAATGATCCACTCCCACACTCTGCTGGTCTGGTTTATGTCTTTTCAATTCTTTCTCACATATAAGGTTACTTGTAAAAGTAAGACATTAAAAATTGCAAGTTACAGGAAGTGCATTAAAATTAATCTCATTGCCTTGCAATGTGGCTCACTCAGATTTGTTTGGATATCATTGCAATGGAAATATGCTTTAATGAGTACACTGTGTGTTGGAAATACGACCCAGTGACAAACCGTTTCCACATTAGAGAAGGAGAGCAGACAGTTGTGCACAAAACGATCCAACTCTGAGGGCTTCAGAGTGTGTGTGTGTGTGTGTGTGTGTGTGTGTGTGTGTGTGTGTGTGTGTGTGTGTGTGTGTGTGTGTGTGTGTGTGTGTGTGTGTGTAATCAAAATATAGGTTGGATCGTGCTGTGAACTACTGCCCTCTCTCTCCCTCCCAAACTGAATCCCTGATGGTTTACACACTTTGCCACTACGATTACAGTGGCGTGGGAGGTGGGGGTTGGGGTTGGGAGTGCAACAGAGATTGACAACAACAGAAAGCCCAGCAGCTCTGGAAGCATCTTTGGACAGAAATGAAAGTTGTCGTTTTGGATCGAGTGACCCTTACTCAGAACTCATGTTGGGGGACATTACATCACTTTAAGCAACATAGAGACTGTCAGACTCGCCACACACAGATACGCATACGAATACACACACATGGAGGCACTCACTATTCATTGACACTAACAAAGACATGGAGAGTGTCAGTATTTCACTCGCTCCATGGTGCCCTTGTCAATATTTCAATCGTACTGTCTGGTGTGTGTCAGTATTTCTGTGTGGAGGGTAACTGTAGGACAATTTCAATCTTTGCAGATATCAAAACTGGAAGAATAGTAAATTTTGTTGAGGAGGGAGTGGAACTCCAACAGGAAAGTTATATTTTGGTGTCGAGTTCAGTTGTATGGCAGATCACGATCAAAGCAGAACAGTGTGAGGAGATGCTCTTTGGTAGGAAGGACATTGAAAGGTAACATTAAACAGGCTGTACGTTATAAAGGAGGTGCAAAAGCAGAGGGTGCTGGATGTATGAGCACAGATTATCGAAGACATCAGGACAAGCGGGGGTAGCGGTAAATCTCACAAATTAGTGTCAGTATCTGAGCTGTTTACAGGAGGAAGGAGTCTCCGTGTTCTCTTCCTGGGAGGTGATGGGCATAGTGTGGTGTGAGTCCACCCTCATGCAAACCGAAACCGTGGGGATTCAATTTATACCAGCTCAACATAAAAGGGAGATGGTATCTGGGCCACGGCTTCTAAGTTGTGCCAGAGGAAGCGGAGCTGCCAGTGAGTTTAAAGTGAGAATTTACCTTGACTGAACATTGCTCTTTACTTGGTCGGTCGGTTGTGGATGTTTCTGAATTTCCACACGAGGCGTCTCGGTCCTTTCCGGCTCATACCATGGTCCTCCCCACATGGCCGGAGAAGGGGTGTGAGGGACTGGATATCGGGCACTCCATCACCCGGCTTGGCCCTTTGTGTCCTATTTCAGGCTGTTTCTTCTGGAATGGGAGAAAGGGAGGGAAGGAGTGGGTGGCGCTGTTGTTAGTGCTGGTGTAGGTAGGGGGAGATATGGTGAGGTGTCTGAAGGGAGTCAGTGCACAGTGTTGTATCCATGTAGCGTTTTTAGTGTCAGGGGGGTTATAATGGGGGGAGAGAGAGGCGGGGGAAGGTGCTGCATGCAGCAGTGAGAGTGCTGGAGCATGAGCCTTGTTCTGGGTCGCTGCTGCAACAGATATACAGTGAATTTGAGGGAGCAGGGAGAATAGAGTGACCCCTACCCTGATAGAACTGGGAAGGTTATTGATGCTTGTCCTGTATTGCTGAACATTTCTTCAGACCGCAGATAGTGCACTGAGCTGGGTGGAGAGCTCAGACCATGATCAGTGAGTCTGCTGGTGTGACCCCCTCTGTGAAGAGTAAGCCCCCCTCCCCGTGCTAGCCCATCCACTAGGACCTCCGTGCCCCTGATGACAAACCGTGGTGTAATTTCGCCTTATCTGCCATGCTCTAGGTAAACTGTGCGGGCAGCTGCAAACTGAAAGAGCTCATCCGTGTGCCCATTGGCATTTTAAAGATGGCACCAGTGCCAGGGATCACGGAATATCCAGGGGTATCTGGGCGATGGTGAGTATCTCCAGACATGATGAGTGGGAGAATCGTGCTGGCATTGAATGAGAGGGGCACCATGGGGTGGAGGCTAATGAGAAAAGTTTGATGAGATAGCTCCAGGAAACTAGCTTGGTTTTGTGCGGTCGATCCCTCTGTCACACTCAGTGAAAATGGCTAGAAGATGAATTATTGTTAGACTCAATCCAATGAGTCGAATACACTGCTGACCCCACTCACAGTTACAAAGCTGAATTTGCTTATCCAATACTCTCCAACACAGAGAACGAGCTAAACATGAACTACGCTTGGGAAATAAGGCAGGTAAGGTGACTGAGGTATCAGTTGGGAAGCACTTTCGGACAAATAATCATAATTCAATTAGTTTTAAAGTAGAATGGAAAAGAATGAACTGCGTCTAAAAGATAATGTTCAAAATTGGAGGAAGGTCAATTTTGATGATGTTATCCACAACTTCCAAACTGGATTGAGACAGATATTCACAAATGAAGGGCCAGCTGAGAAGAGGGATGCCTTCAAAAATGAGATGTCAAGAAACCAGAGACAGTAGACAGTATGTCCCTGTTAGGGTGAAGGTTAAGGCTGGTAAGTATAATGAATGCTGGAGGACTGGAGAAATTGAGGGTCTGGTCACGGATAAGAGGGAAACACATGTCAGGTAGAGAGAGGAGGAATCGAGGTATTTTTCAGTAATCATTCACGGGATGAGGGTATCGTTGGTTGGGCCTGCATTTATTGCCGATCACTAATTGCCTCGAAGACAGTTAAGAGTCAAACACATTATTTTCTGTCTGGAGTCACATGTAACCAAGGACAGGTGAGGATGGCAGTTTACTTACTTCAAGAACGTCAGCGAACCAGTTGGGTTTTTCCAAAAATCAAAAATGTATTTATCATCATCATTAGCCTCTTAATTCCATATTTAAAGTCAATGTCCAGTGAGTCTAAAGCCAGTAGGAGTATATTTAAGCGGGAAATAAGGAGGTCATGGTAGGAACATGAGGTAGTTTTGGCAAATAGGGTTAAGGAGAATTCAAATGTACTCTACCCATGCATTAAGGAGAAAAGAGTAACTCTGGCGAGTTTTGGGCCACTTACAGATTAACAAAGCTCCTGTGCAAAACCACAGGAGATGAAGGCGACACCGAATAAGCATTTTGATTGTGCAGAAGGATATGGAAGCCAGAGGACTTTGCAAATAACAGTGGTATCTTGAAAAGTGTCTGCATTGAGGAGGATGAGATCCTGGGCATCATAAAGCCTGTAAAGGGGGAAAATCCCCAGAACCTGATCAAGTATACCCTAGAGCTCTGTGGGAGCGAGGAAAGTGATTGCTGAGCCCCTTGCTGAGATATTTGTATTGTCAATTGTCACAGGTGAGGTATCAGAAAACATGAGATTTCCTAACTTGGTGCAATTACTAAAACCATTTAAGAAGGATGGTAAGGAAAAGCCGTAAGTGGAGGGCAAATTGTTTGTGAGGATTATGAGGCACAAGGTTTGCATGTATTTTGAATGGCAAGGACTGATAAGGGATAGGCAACATGGCTTGAAGCATAGGGAATCGTATCTCACTAAATTGACTGAGTTGTTTTTTGAAGAATTGACTAAGAGGATTCATTGAGGCCGAGAGGTGCACCTTGTCGATATGGACTTCAGTCATACATTTGACAACTTTCCACATGACAGACTGGTTAACAAGTTTAGTTCACATGGAATACAGGGGAACTAGCCATATGGATTCAAAATTGCCTCGAAGGTAGGAGACAGAGGGTGGTGGTGAAAGGATGCTTTTCCAAGGGAGGTCTGTGACCAATGGTGTTCTACAAAGATCAGTGCTGGATCCACTACATTTCACGATTTATATAAATTATTTGGATGCGAACTTAGGAGCTATAGTTGGTAAGTTTGCGGATGACACCAAAATTGATGGCTTACCTCAGAGTAAAATGTGACCTTGATCAGATGGGATGAGGCGTGGCAAATGGTGTTTAATCTAGGTAAATGTGAGGTGCTGCATTTTGGAAATGCAAATCAGGAAAGGACATATACACTTAATGGTAAAGTCCTGCGGGGTGCTCCTGATCAAAGAGACCTTGGAATCCAGGTTCATAGGTCATTGAAAGTAGAATCGCAGGCAGTTAGGATAGCGAAGAAGGCATTTGGTATGCTTGCTTTTCCTGGCCAGTGCTTTGACTGTATAAATTGGGAGCTCACGTTGTTGCTGTACAGCACCTAGTTTGGCCACTTTTGCAGTGCTGCATTCAATTCTCGTTTCCTTCCTATCAGAAAGATATTGTGAATCTTGAAGTGAGTCAGAAAAGATTTACCAGGATGTTGCCAGGATTTGAACTATAGGGAGAGGGTGAATAGGTTGGGGTGATTTTTCCTGGACCGTGAGGGGCATGTATAGGATGAATCGCCAAGGTCTTTTCCCCAAAACTAGAGGGCATGGATTTCCGGTGAGAGGGGTAAGATTTAAATTGACCTCAGGAGCAACTTTTTCCAACAGAGGGTGGTGCATGTGTGGAATGAGCTGCCAGTGAAGGTGGTGGAGGCTGTTACACTTACAACATTTCAATTACATTTGAATGGGTACATGAAGAGGAAGGGTTTACATTGATATGTCAAATGTTGGCAAATAGGACTCGTTAATTTGGGATATCTGATCGGCATGGACGAGTTAGACTGAAGGGCCTGTTTCAGTGCTGCATATCTGCAAGACTCTATGACTCTGTCTGACCTCACTCCTATATCGCATTAATTATTCATTCCCAGAAATACCAGTTAATGTTGTGAGATGCTATCATAATGTCTTCACTTCAGCATTCTGAAAGCTGTGAACACATCCTCCCAAAACACTGTATCTGAGTCTCTCGCCCTCTGTCTATTTCCCAAATCCCTCCCATTAGTTTCTATTTAAACTGCTGGTATTTAAACCCTGACATCCAAGTTTGATTGTCTAAATTTAATTTGAATAACTGTCCCATATCTTCCTCTTGCCTTGAATGTTGCTCACTCGAGAGCATCAGCTTCCAACATTAAGAAGCTTAGAAACAATGTTCAAAATACATAGCTTGCATTTTCATTGACTTCCCAGTGTCCTTCCCTGTGCTCCATGTTGGATAGTGGGGTTTCAGCAGTTTTCAAGCACATCTTTGTAACTGGCTCTGTGCGTATCCATTGAAGGCCTGTTTTAATCACTCGCTGCTGATCATATGCTCAGTAACATGAGGAATCCCCTCAACTGTTACTGATTCAGACCAGGCTTCTTATTTGCATTTAAGTGTCATTTGACTTCATTCTAGTTTTGGTACATTTGTGAGGACGGTTTCCTGGAGGCTGTGCTTTAAGCTGCTGTTGGACATTCAGGAAGACCAGACGCTTTGCTGACCTACTCTGGATGGGTCATAGAGGCTGCAGTTAGGGCATCTGGGTCTGAAACATGAACAACGAATGGAGAGGAGGCTGCAGAGAGGGGAATGAGGAAATCACAATCAGATCAGCCGTTCTCTTAGAGAATGTTGTAGCAGGATTGAATGGCTCACTCATGTAACGTATTCGGATATTTCTGTCAGTAACAAGACAATTCCCCTTCTCTCCCAGTGACCCATACTGATGGGGCGTGAGTCACCTCCTTGTATTCCTGCGTAACAGGATCTTAGGGCCTCACTCGTCCCCTGATTTCTCCCTGTCCCAGTCTCCAGCAGTTGAATGACACCCTCCTGTTCCTGTATCCCAGCCTCCAGCAGTTGAATGACTGTCTCCTGTTCCTGTGTCCCAGTATCGAGCAGTTGAGTGACTCCCTCCTGTTCCTGTGTCCCAGTCTCAAGCAATTGAATGACACCCTCCTGTTCCTGTGTCCCTGTCTCGAGCAGTTGAATGACTATCTCCTGTTCTTGTATCCCAGTCTCGAGCAGTTGAATGACTGTCTCCTGTTCCTGTGCCCCAGTCTCGAGCAGTTGAGTGACTCCCTCCTGTTCCTGTGTCTCAGTATCGAGCAATTGAGTGACTCCCTACTGTTCCTATGTCCCAGCCTCGAGCAGTTGAATGACTATCTCCTGTTCCTGCGTCCCAGTATCGAGCGGTTGAATGACTGCCTCCTGTTGCTGTGTCCCAGTCTCGAGCAGGAGAATGACTGCCTCCTGTTCCTGTGTCCCAATCTCGAGCAGTAGAATGACTGCCTCCTGTTCCTGTGTCCCAATCTCGAGCAGTTGAGTGACTGCCTCATGTTTTTCCATGTTTCTGAGCAGCAGTTTCAATGCTCTGAATAATATCTCAAGGTTATGCAAGGACTTGATATCAGGGCATTTCAATGTGGAAGCAGCATTACAGAAAGATTACTAGAAACCTCCCCACCAGACATGTTTTGCAGCTAGTCTGTTATTTTATCCCTGTCCCCTAAAGAAACAGGGCAAAACATATACAATCCAGCAGTGATCCGACAATGCTCTCACATACAGGGAAGAAAGGTTAAAAAGATTGAAAGATTTATAATCGATCTCTCAGCAAACCTTATCCATTGCATTCAAACTGAGTAGATTCTCCCTTTCATTGTGACATGTAACATGATATATGGAATTGGTTAACTGAATCCGTTTGTTTGGTAATTGTGATTAATGTCAGTCTCTGTGAATTATACTTATCCCAGTGGAGGGTGTCCATCTTTTAATGATAAATGAGCTCTGTTCAATATGTCATCCCATGGTATGAGTGGGAGCAACAGGGACAGCACTAACAGGGATCAGCAGCTCCAGAGAGAAGGGGAAGAGAGATCAGATATTGAGCACATTAAACTTGTATGTTCCAACAATGGATCAGAATCTGAAAACAATAAACTGTAATGTTCCAACAATGGACAGGAGTTTCAATTCACCGCGGATCAAATATGCACTTTACATTATTTTATATTTTTATTATCCTATCCTGGCTATTCTTGGTAAGTTTCACTTTCCATTTATTATTTGTATTAACCATGTGCGACTGTATTACTCTTCTTTTCAATTACTCTATTCTGTAAACATTAACTCTCCAAACCACCAGGAACAACATCAGTGAACTTTTTTCATTCTTTCTCTCCTTCTTTAGTTCTGACACTGCACCTTGTGGGTGAACTACTCAACTTCAACAATGAACCAGGATTCATTGTATCACTGTCCTTGCTATTTAAATATGAAAGCTTGGAGGACACTATCTTCTGTTCTGCATACAAATTCCATTTCCTTCCTCTGACTCCACCTCACCCCTGGTCAATAACTGAGGCTGAAACAGATGAACCACATCTATGGTGATGCCTTTAACCACGAGCTGATTACAGACACCATATCCTGACCATTTCTAATTTTAACTTTCAACACCTGCAGAATATACTTCAGTGGTTCATCTCATCTGCTACTTTAACTTTGAAATTCAGTCTTAATGAATCCAATAATCTGCTGCTGACTCTCCCAGCTTCAAACCTGCCAAAGAAAATTTGAGTCTGATACTCCATGGCTTGTATCTAAACGCAGACCATAATCCCATCATTCCTGTACGGATTGATTTATATAGTTTTTGGTCCTCGCACTGCCTTTCCTTTAATATTCACAAGTACATTGTCACCTCTGTCTATGACTCTGTTCTCAGTCTCTCTCTGTTAATCACACAAATCCCTGTCAGTTGTTCACATTTAATCTAATTTCCTCCACGTCTCTTCTCTCTCAAACAACAATTGTCATATCTACTGTCGCCAATACACACACGCACACAGACATACACACATACGCACGTGCGCACAGACACACACACACACACACACACACACACAAAATCTCTCGCCTTATACTGGTGCAGTAGAGATACAGAACCATACATTTGTCACTCACTGCATTGATTGCAAATCTTCCCGTGCAAGACTTTTATGCACATATAGTAGCAATATACTGGCAAAAAGTTGCCAGACTCCCTATGCCGGGCAGGTATTCAAGTTTATAGTGTAGTCCACTTGCATGGTGTGCTCAGCTCTCCATTCTGGCTGGTACCTTGTCCCAGTTTATGGTGTCTGGGATGGTTCTGTGAGGCAAATTCAGAATTTGATGTAACTAACCATTTTAAATGATCTGGCAATAATTTTACAATAATCTGGGTATAATGAATGCTTCAATTCTTGTGATTGGACGCACCATTGTCTCACTTCTCCAATTACTCCCACTCCCCTGTCTCCTTATCCATATTTTCACAGCATGTTATCAGTTAATTCATTGTTTGCTTTTCTGTACCTTTCCCCTGGTGTAGTTTTGTGGCTCCCGAATGTATTGAGTGTTGGTATTGTGAAGCTCAGAAACAATGAAATGGTATGTGGGGTGGGGGTGGGGGGGGGGGGTGGGTGTACTGTTGTTCCATGTTATGCAGTGGGGTCCAGCAGCTTTGAGACTTGCCTTTGACACTTGGTCTGTGCCTGTCCAATGAAAGCCTGTTTGACCCTCTCAGATGATCTTGTGGTCAGTAACATGAGGACCCTCAGGTATTATTGTAAAGGACCAGGCGTCTTACTTGAAGTTGAGGGCTTCTGACTGACTCCTGTTACTGAAATATTATTGGAGGTGCTGCAGATGGTTCGCTGGAGGTTTTGCTGTGTGCTGCCCAGACATTCAGGGAGACCTGAGGATTTGGTGACCCAACTCTGGATGGAGCAACGGGAGTGTAGTGACAACATCTGGGTCTGTAACATTAACAACAAATGGAGCAGAGGCTGCAAAGTGTGGAAGCTCTGAAACCATGGTGTGAGTGTGTGTGGAAGTGGATCTGCCAAATCTGTCTGTGTTTTAACAAGGATACATGCATCCACTCGTTTTCCCCCTTAAATACACCCATGCACTCTCTCGCTTTCCTCCCTTCACACAAACACACTCCCCTCTCTCACACGCAGGCACACCCTGTCTCTCTCCCCCTCACGCAGACACTCCACCTCGCTCTCAAACACACATATCCACGTATACGCAAACACACATGCATACGCATGCACACACATAAATCTGGACTGAATTTGCATTTGCCGATTTGTATTTGCAGATACATTATATTTTGTCAAAAATATACAATTTGTATACCGTCAGTCAATGCGGTATTTTATAAACTCCTACTGTGGACATAAACCCAGACTGACTCCAGGTGAACACACAGACAGACTCCAAACAAGGCCTCACCATAAAATACATTGCCTGACCAGAGGGGTCATCTCCTTTACATTGAGAATTCCTGAATGTGTCTCCAGGCAGTGACTTGAAATAACTTCCCGGTTTTCAACATTAATCAATCAAAACCTTCATCTCGATTCTAACCAATTAAAGATTTAGGAGCCATCTTCGATGTGTTCAATTCATGCACATGAATTGTACAACCTTTTGATCTTTCCTCATATATTCTGTTTCTAAGATCTTCTCTCTCTAACACCTGATGAAGGAGCAGCGCTTTGGAAGCTTGTGTTTTTAAATAAACGCGTTGGACTATAATCTGGTGCCGTGTGATGTTTGACCTTGTCCAACCCAGTCCAAAGCCAGCACTTATATGTCATGGTTTCTATTGTTTAGCCAATATTTTCTCCAAGCAAATAAATTTTCCTAACCCCATGTGCTCTTGTATATTATCTTAATTTTTGTCAGACACTTTATGCATTGCCTTCTGAAAGCCCAGATATAGTACATCATTCGGATCCCCTTTGTTCACCTTGTTTGTCGCATTTTTAAAAAAAGTTAGATAAATAATTCAAAGATGATTTTCCCTTAATAAAACCATGTCGACTGTGATGGATTGTGCTTTTACTTTGAAAGTCTTCTGTTATTTTCTTAATAACAGAAATGAACAATTTGCCTTCACTCCCAATCGTTTACTCAAAACTTTTCATTCCCGAGTGAAGTTGGTTACTGTCTATGTGGAGTTTGCACATTCTCCCTGTGCTTGCAAGTGTTACCATCGGGTACTCCAGTTTCTTCCCGCAGTCCCAAGTTGTGCAGGTTAAGTGGTTTAGTTATTGAAAACTTTAGATGCGCAGAGATTTTGCTGGGGGGATTGGGGTTTGTATGGGTTGGTTTTCAGCGTATCAGTGTGGAGTCGATGGGTCAAATGGCCTGTTTCTACACTATAGCGATTCTATGAATAACATCTTTGTAGCAGAAATCATTTGAGGTAATAATCTTAAGCACATTACCCCAGATGTGACCTCACTAACTTCCTATACAGCAGCAGCAACACATTACCAGCCTGCTGTAATGTTCCCACTAAGGTTAGAGCAGGCTCATCTATCTGGTGGAATACACAGCATTGTTGAATTGTTGTGTTGACCTACATTTCAAAGGGATTTGAGTCCAGGAGTAGGTGTGTCTTACTGCAGCCGTACAGGGCTTTGGTGAGACCCTATCACGAACATTATGCAATATCGTCTGCAGTTTCGGTCTCCTTACCTCATAAAGGGCAAAACTGAGATTGAGGGAGTGCAGCGAGGAGTGACCAGATTGATCTCTGGGATGACAGGCTTGTTGTGGGAGCAGAGTTGAATTGACTGGGCCTGTGTTCCATAGGGTTTAGGAAAATGGGTGAACTATGTACGTCTCCCACATGGCGAGACAATATGGAAGCAAGGATGATAATTCCTCTGACTGGGATGGCTAAAACAAGGGGCCACGTCATTAGGTACAGACAGGCCAAAGCGCATTGAGATTAGAATAAATGCTTGAACTCAGAAACCGATGATCCTGAGGAATCGTCGACCACATTAGGCTGTGGAAGCCGAGGCGCTCTTCACCAGAAAGCGCGTGAGCTGACTGACCAGGTGATTCCCACGCAGGATTCCTGTTCTTTCAAAGATTCTCCCCCAGTTTGAAATAAAGTTCCTTCTAAACGTAGACTACAAATCCCACTTTCAAGCTCAAGTTCAAGACTTGCAGAATGGAATACATTCCTGCTTTATCTGAACTCACTGAGGGTGCATTTTGCAGACAGAGGATCCTGAGGCTGGGTTTTGCTGTTCAGCGGGTGTCTGAGATGGAATCACGTCACAATGTGCGGGAGCTCATTTTATGAAGAAAGGTTCGCAATGAAGGAGGCCTAGTGTGTTGAATGACCTACTCCTTTCCCGATGTTTCTGTGCAGTCTGTGGAAAAGCTCTGTAAATGTTGCCACCAGCTCTCAGATGTTAGGAAGGAGGCCTTTGCAGTATCAACAGGACTGTATTTCCTGTTCTGATACTGAGGTTGGGGCCGGGTGTTCTGTCTGGTTTTATTCTTTTGACACCTTGGAGCAGTTTGATATAATTGAGTGTCTTGTTTGGCCATTTCAGAGACCATTGAATAATTTATCACATGTCTGTGCGTCTGGAGTTACTTGTAGGCCAGACCAGGAAAGCACGGGAGATTCACTTCCTGAAAGTTCATTGGGGAAGGAAATTGATGTTTACAATCGATTTTTGCTTCAAGGTCACTATTACTAACATCAGATTTTAGATCTCGATATTTTTTAAATTGGTTTTAACTTCCACCAGCTGCCAGAGCATTAGCCTTGTCTGGATTAGTAATCCAGTGACATTTCCACAACAGCATCATCTCCACATGACGACCAATCGGAAATCACACTGAGCGGGTTATTTCTGTTTTCGTTGCCAGCTCTGTCAAAAAGAACTCCCGCCAATTTGGCTTTTATGATGGGATTGATAGGGTGGTAATTGGTCAGATTGTAAATAATCCTCTCTTAGGGAACTTAACATAATTCCACATTGCCAGAGAGATGTCAGATTTGGAGCTGGAATGAAACAGCTTCCCCAGGGACACGGCTTGTTGTGCAGCACAAGTCTTCAGTCCTATTGCAGGAAAGGTGTCAGTCCCCATTGCCTTTGTCATACCTACTATGTTCAGCCGTTTCTTCATGTCTCGCGCAGCAAATAAAATTGGTTGATGACTGTCATCTGTGGTTCTGTGGGCATCATGGCGAGACTGAGGTGGATCATCAACTCAACACGTTTGGCTGAGGACCGTGAATTTCCTTGCCTTCTACACTGATGTAAGGGCTATTCTGTTAAGTAGGGTGAGGATACTTGTGGAGTCCTCTTCTCCAGTGAGTTGTTAAATTGTCCATCGACAAATATGTCTGGATGTGGCAGGACTGCAGAACTTCGATATGATCGGCTACTCTCGGGATCATTTCGCTCTCTGTATCAGATGTTAGTTCTGCTGTTTGGAATGTAGCCAACCAAGTGCGGTAGCTTTAATGGGTTGTTATCAGGACTCGGTACAAATGGTTCTGACCCTGACATGTTCACACACACTCGTCGCTGAACCATAGCTTGGCATGATGGTAATGGTAGACTGAGCGTTGTCCTGGGGAAAAAGTTACTTATTTTGATTGAATACAGTTCTGCTGCTGCTGTGATTCTATAGTACCATATGAATGCCCAGTTTGAGCTCCAATATGTACAATTAAATTCTACTGACTATTCCCCAGTTCACACCAAGACCCATTCAGCCATCAGCCCTGTACGGAGTGACCTGTCCTGATTTCTGATGTGGTAACACTACCATTTTCATATTCTCGTTCTGCTCAGGGTTCTCCCTGGTGTCATGCCTCCAATTACCCAAACTTTTAACATATTTATCTGAATCGTATCCATTCCTCTAATGCCATCATCTGAGTTTGAAGTGAATGTGTTCCCCTCTGTTTCTCTCCCTGATGAAGATTAAGAGCTTTGAAGTCTCAGTGGTGTCACCCTTATGTATTTTCAGAACGAATAAATGTGTGCACCTTGTATTATTGTTTACTTCACTGTACCATATGCACTGTATTGGACAAGACGTTTGGGCAGCTTTGACACACGCCTGTGGAACTTGTTCAAAAACATAAATTGCTGAAAAAACTAAGCAGGTCTGGAAGCATCTTGTGTCGTGAAAGCTGAGTTAATCTTTTGGGTGCAGTGGCCCTTCCAGAATGCTCCTAATTTATCCAGCAATATCTGTATTTTTATTTCCAGTGCCCATTCATTTCTGGAGAAATTCAGCAGGTGTGGCAGCATCTGCAGAGACAAAGAAACAGAGTTCACGTTTCAAGTTCAGTGTGACACTTCTTCAGAACTGAAATGGATTGAAAACAGAGCTTTTAAATCCCTTGACGGAGTTGGGGAGTGGGTGACAGAGCAATGAGAGTGTTGCAAAATATAAACGGGCTTTGAGGAGTGGTGAACGAGAAGATGATGAGAAATGGCTTTAAATTAAGATGTGAATGGGTGAAAGGGCTTCTCTCCATTGAGTGCAAGATAAAGAAGACACAACCACACAAGGTCATCCGGAGGCCAGGATGGAGAATATATGAAAAATGAAGAACTGTCATAACAAGGTCAGGCTCTGAAGTTATGGAATGATATATTGACCCCGACAGGCTGTAACATACCAAAGCGTAAAGTGAGGGTTCTGTAAAGTGAGCTTGGGTTTTGCTGCATTGGTACACTGCAGCAGCCCAGGACTGAAATGATAGTATGATAGTAAGGTAGGTTGTTGAAATGGGAGGCACTGAGAGAGTCACGGGCATTCCTACAGACAGAGTGGGAGTGTTCCTCAAAGCAATCTCTTCTTTGGTTCCCCCCAGTGTAAAGGAGACTGCATTCGAGCAGGAATGATAAGTGACTGTTTGGAAAAAGTACAAGTAAAATGCTGCTTCACCTGATAGGTGTGATTGGGACCTTGGACAGTGAGAGGGAATAGGTGAATGGGCAAGTGTTTCAGCTTGTGCAATTGCATGGGAATGTGCCATGGGAGGAGTGGGGAAGTGTTCGCGATGATGGAGGGTGTCACAGAGGGAATGGTCCCTGTGAAATACTGAAAGTGGATGGAAGGGGAAAATGTGTTTGATGGTGCTGTCCTGCTGGAGGTGGTGGAAGTAGCGGAGGATGATTCTGTGAATGTGGATTCGAGTGCAGTAGAAAGTGAGGACAAGGGGAGGTCAATCTTTGCTCTGGGAAGGAGGAGATGGAATAAGGGGAGAAGTGAGGGGGATGGGAGAGTCACAGCTGAAGGATCGGTCCATCAGAGTTAGAGGATTTCTCGTTTGAGAGAAAAGGTGGTAATGCATGAAGCTTCCCACTGGAATGTTGCATCATCGAACAGAAATGATAGAGCCAGAGAAACTGTGAGAATGGCGTCACTCTCAGCTGATCATTTGTTCAGCCACATACGGAGCTCCCCCCAAATGATTGAAAAGAGCAAGGCATTTCAATTGTAGAATTATGTCTTATATCTGGTCAAATACAGAATGTGAAAAAAACACACAGTTGAAGGTCAGTGGATGTGTGGGGGAGAAATGTAAGCAGATACTTCATAACGCTCAGCAATGATTGACTCTGGTCAAAAAGAAGATGGTATGAAGATGTGAAGATGAATCACCCATGATGCATTTAGGCTGTGGAGGATAACTCATTAATCACAAGCTAACAAATTCAGATTGGTGAGCTCTAGCATCAGCCACACATGGGATGTTTAGTTTTGGAACCAGAAGCAGTTAGTATAAAGCAAAATATAAACCAAAATATTCCAAAACTGGCAAGAAATATTTTTTTAAAAACACTAGCCGCCATAGTTTTTTTCCAAATCGATTTGAAAAAAAATCGTTGATGATGTGTGTGTGAGACCCTTGGCAGAAAGGAAGGAAATTATATGTGGGACACCTGTAGGATGTGACTGGGGAATTGGTTTCAGGGAACAGGCAGAAAATTTAAAACAGTATTTTACATCGTCCCTCACAAGGGAAGTCAAAATGAGTTTCAATATTATAAACAGAATTGTAGTCGGATGGAAGTGTTTGCACTGTGTCTAACAAAACGAACAAGGCTTTTCTCAAACAGATAAGACCAAGGGTAAACAAGTCATCAGCAATTCATAGCTGGTTTTACTAGAAGTGGTTACAGAGTGACTGGTGGCATGGTGTGGAATTTTCCATATCTCTCTGGATTACTGGAATGTTCCAGCAAAACTGGAGAATCTCCAAAGTGGCGGCTGTCTTCAAGAAGAGATGAGTCTTCAAATGTTTAGGGACTATCTTTATCTGAATAATGGAATATATTTGAGAGGCTTAAGGGCCTCATGATGCACTTTCACCTTGTGTACTAAAAAAAAAACTCTGCTCCTTCCTCTGATGTGTTACACACTGGGGAAGAACATTTTGCTTAAGTTGGTAATTATTTTAAAAATTATCTGGAACATTGTACAAATGACATCATCCAGAGAATTGTAGAAACAGCATTCTCCAGAACATTTTCGAAACATGTAAGGGTATTGCGTAGGTGAGAGTGAGAGAGAAGGTGCTGTATGCAGTAGTGAGAGTGATGGAGCTTTATTCGGGGGAATGTGCTATAACAGACATTCAGTGAGTGTGAGGGAGCAGAGAGAATACGGCGACTTTATCCTGCCAGAGGAAGGAAGGTTATTGATGCTTGTCCTGTGTTGCTGGATAATTCTTGATGCCGCAGATACTGCACTGAGCTGGGTGGTGAACTCAAACCATGCTCGGTGGGTCTGGTGCTTTGGCCCTCTCTGGGAAGAGAATGGTCCTCCTCTATGCTAGCCCATCCACCAGCATCTCTGTGCCCCTGTTGACAAACCGTGGTATAATTGCCCCTTACCTGCCATGCTAGGGATAAACTGTGCAAGGTAGCTCCGAACTACAGTGAGAAGCTCAACAGTGTGCCCATTGGCCTTTTAAAGTTGGAACCAATGTCAGGTACCATGGAATATCTAGGGACATCTGGGCGATGGTGAGTACCTCCAGCAATGATGGGTGGGAGAATCGGGCTGGCATTGATTGAGAGGGACACCGTGGGGTGGGGTGGGTAGTTAATGAGGTGAGTTTGATAAGATAGCACCAGGAAACTAACTCTGCCTCGTACAGGCAATCCCTCTGTCACACTCAATGAAAATGGCACTGAGACAAATTATTATTAGATTCAGCCCAACGAGCTCGAGACTGTGCTGGCCCTGCTCCCAGTTATACAGCTGCAGAACAAATACTCATCCAAAACTCTCCACCATCTTAACAAGCACCAATATCCTGTTCACCCATCATTCATGGAAACAGTGACCCATATTGCAAGATGTTTTCGAAATGTTTTCATTTCACATTTTTTAAACCTACCATTAGATACTTCTCTGAAATTCTCTCTCAATCTCTCCCTTCTTTTACCAAGCTCCTCCCATTTGGTGGCATTTCAGCAGATTCATGGCCGCTTTCTGGCAGTGAATTTCACGCCCGTAGCACACCATTGTCGTGGCACAATGGAGATATGGAGCTGTAAATGGATGGGAGCTGCACATCCTGTCACTTTCAGCATAGGCTGCAAGTTTCCCCACGTAGAGCAATGATCTAACACAGTGTTACGCAGCAATGAAGTGGTTAGTGTAGACAGCTGCACATGCTGGGAAGATAACTGCTCTAGAGTAACAGATAACTTCATTGCTATTCACTGCAGAGCTCCCCATGCATGTTTCTAGAACAATGCACTTGTGTGCTCTGCAGGTTTATACATCAATGCACTGCTGGACGGATAAGAAGTGGACTGGTGAGCTATGAACATTGTTCAATCCTGGACGTATTGCTAAGCAATACACTGGCCTGGTTTACGCTTAATAATGAACATATATCTCATCTGGGCTTATACGTGTGTGGGCATGATCTGTGAGGTGGATTGAGTATCCGACATAATTCCTTATATAACTATCACTCCTCCAGCTCGGCCCATTCCGCTATTAAACCCCATATATCTGCAACATGTTGTCGATTAAGTAATTACCCAAGTAAAACGTGAAAATCGCTCTTGTTATGGAAATGGAGAAGGTGACTTGGACCAAATTTTTTTTAAAAATTATTTTAAAGCTAACTGTGTTTCAGATACAATTCTCTTGGTCAAGGTATATCAAAATAAGCAAAACACAATTTACTCAAACACTGTTTGGCTGCAAGTACCACAAAGAATGGACCGTATCTACACTGTCTATGGCATTGTAGGAGCCTCTCAAAAATGCCTAACCCCACCCCAGCAGTTAAATTATGGTATAATAAATGTCAAATTAAACACAAATAAATCAAACGAAAGGATGCAGCAGGCCTGGTGATCAGACACAGACGGTCTCGGGACTCCAGCAATTTCTACATTGCCAAAACACAGTAGAATCATCAAGCTTGTTAAGAGAAAGCATCATTTCTCTCTCCTTTAGCTCTATTTTTACAAATGGAGATGTGCCAATAACTCAATAGTCAGTGATGTCAACATCCCACCGACATCAAGCATTATTATGTTATATCAGGGTTATTGTGAAAGGGGTTAACTGGCGCTGTTTGTTCAGTGACTGTAATTAATGTCAGTCTTCCTGGATCTAACTGGGTCACTGGAGGCTTTCCGTCTTCCATAATTAGGGGCTTCTTTCAACTTGTTATGCCATAGTATTTGGGACAGCATCATCCTCAATACGATTGGGATCAGCAGCAACAGAGAGGGGGAGAGATCAGAATCTGAAAACCTTAGAATGTTCCATAAATGGATCAGAGTCTGAGAACATTAGACTGGAGTGTCCCAATAATGGACAAGAGTTTATCATTAGGACTTTACTATCTTTCCCAGGATTGGGCAGGGTTACAGTTGCGGATCCGAGCCGTACTGATGATTATTCAAGCTGGGTACTATCCCATCCTCGCTATTATTGGTGTTCCTGGTAAGCCTATCTCTGTCAAGTCTATAAACGATGGTGAAGGTTACTGCTATTCCAATTAATTATACTTTACAAATATATGAAATTTTAGTCAAAAATTCCACTTCCTTTGCATGCATTTCCAAACTCCTTACTCACAAACATCTAAGAAGAAACAAGACTGTTTGGAAACTTGAATCTCCTTTTTGTCCTGGACTGTTTTATGTCTCTGTATTATCTCTGTCATCAAATCTGCCGACACCCCAGTCTCCAGCTATGCCTCAGTGCCGTTGCTGAATTGGCTATAATTTACCCCTTCGTTAATGACAGATTTTACGGCTCCAGTTCTCTTCTGATCACTCTTCCAGCAGCAAATATTTTGACCACAAACTTCTTCTTGTCTCTACAGTTACTTCACAACAGGGACTCTGTATCAGAGTAGTATGTCACTGACCATGTAATTCAGAGGCATAGTTTATGACTCTAAAAACATTGTTTGAAATCCTACCACAGTCGATGTCTAAACATAAATTCGAATGACAAAAGGTGGAATGAAACCTAATTTCCCTCATGGCGACCATACGCCATCAGGATTTCGTTTCGTAATTTAAAGGTAACCTTTGGTAAATAAACTTAAAATTTTTGCCCTGTTTGGACAAAGTGTGGTTCCAAACCCACAACAATGTAGTTGGCCATATTGCCTTCACAAATGTCCGCGTGGTAAAGGGCAGTTACTGATGGCCAACAAATGCTGCCCTTGCCAGTGATGCTGGCATCCAATGAAACAACAACATTAAAGGTGACATTACCGTAGAAATGTGGATTCTGGAGATGTGAAATAACATTCTCCTGCGTCTGAAAGAATGTTGGAGATTCTCAGCAGGTATGGCAGTCTGTCGGACTGGAGAAAAACAGGTAATGTTTAGACTTCATTGAACATATCTAAACTAAATGCAACTAATAAAGAATATTACTTATATCAGGGATGGTTGGAAGGGTGAATGGGAGGTTTGTGTTGAATGGGTGGAGAAATGTCCAGCATGAGGGAGAGAGAGAGAAAGAGGTAGAGAAGGGGAAAGGAAAAACAAACAAAAGCATTGCTGATGATGGACTGGAAGGCAAATAGGATGAGAGGTTATTCGAACATTTCCCCTTTTCCCAAATTCCTGAATATCACATCCATTTCGGGATGTCCCTGCTTGGATTGAGTAATATTCTCCGTGTCTCTCTTCTCTGTGTGTGATAATCAACTTCATCGGTAATACTAGTGCTGAGATATAGAGAAATATAGTATTACATTGTCAACTGCTTCATTGGAAAGTAGAACTGTTACTGGGGGACTGTACAGAGATGCAACGGCTTTCTCAGCTAGGAAGAGAAACTGAGGAGACAGAGGCATTTTCAACACTGAATAGTTGCACCATGGGTGTGGGGAATTGACTTGCTGCTTTCATTGGAAAGTCAGTGGAGTTTCTGTGGATGGTGTTCTCACGTTTGTATTGTCAGTTGCTGCGTTCATTCAGGGAGGCCCGAGGGCCTGTTGACCCGACTCTGGATACTGCATTTTCAGTGTATCTGGGTCAATGGGAAACAAATGGAGCTGAGACTACAGAGAAGGGAAGCTGTGTAACAGGGTGGGGCTGGGCACTGCACATTCCTCCCTGGGATTTCAAGGAACATTTGTCTAGGCTGTACCCATTCCAAGTGTAAATTGCGAAACCAGTTTGTTTAAAAAATGAGGTGGTCACTGAACTGTGTCCCCTCCTTCAGTATAACCTGTAGCCTCACATCAGCGACAGGACTGGACTTACTCTCACCACGAAATGAACTGGATTGATTCTGGAACTTTCCAGGCAGGAATGGGTAATACATCCACCATCTCGAAGTGCAGTCCTCTGATGTATTCACGAGCTGTCAGCAACCACCTGCCTGCTGAGAGGAATTCATTGGTTCCATCTCCACGGTGGAAAATACAGAAATTAAAGTCCAGAAATACTAAGGAACAGGGGACTAAAAATGAGAAACTGCAGGAAATTAGAATTAATGATGAGTATGTTTTTGAAAATCTAATTTAATTGAAGTTTCATGAGTTACTGAATCTGATGAGCTGCATCCCAGAGTATTGAGGAGGTGGCAATAGAGCTAGTGAAATAATTACTGATAATTTTTCAAAGCTGGTTAGATTCTGGAAAGGATCCTGAAGACTGGAAAGCAGCTGTTTTAAACGTAAATATTTAAAACCGGAGGGAGATGGCAAACAGAAAACTAAATAGCTTGATGTCAGCTGTGAGAAAAATATTGTATCCATTTATAAGGAATGTGACAATGAGACACTTGGAGAATAGTGATCTGATTTGGTAGAGTCGGCCTAGATTCAGGAAAGGGAAATGATATTTGATAAACTTATTGGAATTTGTGGAGATTGTCCGCTGTGACATTGACAATTGAGAACCAATGAGAATGGAGTATTTAAATTTTCAGCAGACGTTTGACATAGTTGAATAGAGTTGAGTGGGGAATGTTAAATTCCTTGGGTATGTAGGTGCAAAATATATAACACATGGATTAAAAATTGGACAGTGGAGATAATGAAGGATTTAGGATCTTTCTCTGGACTGAAGTCTTGTTGGGTATCAGAAGGATCAGTGTTTGGGCAATAGCTGTTCACAGGGTATAAAAACTGAATCAGATGTGAACAAATATCTTCATTCATATTTACGTTTTTTTTCAATGGTGAGAGATCGGGAAGTGCTGTTGTTGAAAAGGACTTGGATGACTTTGGTCATAAGTCACCAACGTTGCAGGAAATAAGTTTGGCTTTTCATGCAAAATGATTGATGTACCGGAGTTGGTATATTTTTCTCAATGGTAGTGTTTTGTTGAGAGAGTATTTGGTGCATCGTTTACAGATTTGGTCTGTTTTATAAATAACGATCTCTTTGTCACAGAGAGAGTGCAAAGGAGTTTCACCAGACTAAACTCTGGCGTGATGGTACCATGAGGAGAGAGTGCAGGATTTATGTGTTTAATTTGTAGCGCTTTGAGAGAATAAGAAGTTGAAACTTGATGGTTCCGGACGGACACTCATTACATCCCAAACAGCTGGATAGGGTAAAACTCCGCACTATTCATTGGGTGTTTGATTCCCAAAATTTATATGGCTCTGCAGAGCCCCCATTTCGATTAGCAGAAAGGTAAGGCTCTGAATGAACTCTGGACACTTGAATGCACAGTTACTGTGTGACACTTTACTGAATGTCACTTTGTACACAATCCTGTCAGCAGTCACAATACCGTCATTCTGAAAGAGTTAACAATTCTGCACCAGCTTCTGATCTCCATAGAGACCATGGGTCTGCTTTCTTGATGATCGAATACATCTTGGAAAATGGTTAATAAAGTTGGCGTCATTCCTACTACCGAGAGCAGATCAGTCATGAGCTGAGTGAAGAGCAAGGCAGGATTGGGGTTTGAACGATTTGCTCCTGTTTCTGATGTTTTCACATTCTGTTATTGGAAAGTTAGTGGGTGTTATTTTCCTGGAAGGTCTGTTATTGAATATTGCAGTTTGGGACAACAGATGATTCTGTGAGCCATCGCTAGGTGAGGTCTGGCGTCTGTGTTCACAGTGAATCTGGGTCTCCAACATGACCAACAAATGAAGCACAAGCCGCAGAGAGGGGAAACTCTGTGAAGAGAGATGAGGGGCCTCTTTCATACCAAGCTTGGATTTTCCAATTACATTTCCCAAATCACCTCAAACCGTGTGGGACAGACTTGAGGGGCTGAACGGTCTCCTCTGTTACTGTACACCAGTTTATAGGAATAAGTAGCCTCCAACTGCTCCTGTCTTGCAGGTTGAAGGGGCTGAAAGGAACACAGAAACATGGGACTGAGGACCAGTTGTGGTTCATTAGATACCTTGACCCTTCTCCAACAGGCACTAGTTGTGTTTGATCAGGTTGTGGTCTCAGCCCCACTTTCCTGTCTGTATCTCATTCTCCGTGACTCTCTGCTCTGCCAAATATTTAACTAACACAGCTTTGAATCAATGTAAACCAAAAGGAATGCCAATCTTCTGGGAAAGATAATTCCCACTTTAAAGACCCTTTTAGAATTTTCTCCACCCTCTTATAGAATCAGAGAGTCATATAGCATGGAAACAGATCCTTTATTCCAGCTTGCCCACATTGGCCAGATATCCCAATCTGATCTAGTCTCATTTGCCATCATATGCCCCATATCCCTCTGAACCATTCCTAGTTATGTACCTATCCCGATATATTTTAAATGTGTAATTGTACCCGCTTTCAACATCTTCTCTGATAGCACTTTCTGTACACGCATCACCTTTGGCATGAAAATGTAACTCCTAAGGTCCACTCTAAACTTTCCCCCAAATCTTCAACCTATACCGTCTATAATTGGACTCCCCTAACCCTGGGAAAAAGACCTTGGCCACTCAGACTATCCATGCCCATCAGCATTTTGTAAGTTTTGTCACCATTCACCCTCCTCCATTCCAGTGGGAAAGATTCAACCTGTTCATCCTCTCCCTGAATCTCAATCCTCACCCCCCCCCACCCCCCGCTCACCAGTATCGAAAAATCCTTGTAAATCTTTCTGCGCCCTCTCAACATCCTCCCATTAGCAGAGCCAACAGAATAGTGCGCAGGATTCTTAACGTGGCCTCACCTGCGTCCTGTCCAGGGGTAACATTCCACATCAACTCCTATACTCAATGTTTTGACCGATTAACGCAAGCATGTCAAACGTGTTCTTCACCATCCTATCTACCTAAGACTACACATTCAAGGAACTGTCAACCTGCACCTGAAGGTATCGTTGTTCAGTAACATTCCCGAAGGCACGACCATGCTTTCATTTAACAAAATACAAAACCTAACAAATATCTAAATTAAACTTAATTGCCAGTCCTTGGTCATTTGATGGTCAAGGGTGCCTCTGTACTCTAAGATAATCTTCTTCACTCTCTGCTACACCACTTTGTTGATGTTATCTGCAAACTTAATATCCATGCCTCTGATATTCACATCCAAATTATTTATGTCCATGATGAAAAGCGGTGAGCTCAGCAGTGATTCTTTCAGGGCACCCCTGGCCATATTCCTCCAGTCTGAATGACAATCCGTTACCTTCAAGACATATTTGTGTCTAATTGGTTAACCTTCCCTGAATTCCATGTGAACTAACCTTAGTAATCCGTTAGGATGAGGAACCTTATTAAATGCCTTGCTGTAGCCAGGGTAAAAAATGTATATCAGACTACCTTTGTCAATCTTCTTTGTCACATCTTCAAAATACTCAATCACATTAATAATATTTGATTTCCACCGCACAAAGCCATGTTGACTACCCCAAACCAGTCCATGCCTTTCTGGGTGGCATGGTGGAATAGTGGTTAGTACTGCTGCCTCATTGCGCCAGAGCTGTAGGTTCAATTCCCACCATATGATGGCGACTGTCTGCGTGGCTTTGCTTCGGTTTCCTCCCACAGTCCAAAAACGTGCGGTTTAGGTGAATTGGTCACGCTAAACTGCCTGTAGTGTTAAGTGTAGGGGGGTGGGTTGTTGGGCCGAAGGGCCTGTTTCCACACTGAAAGTAATCTCATGTAAATCAAAACCCCCTCCTACACGACACTGACGTTAGGCTCACTGAGTTAATAGTTAACAGTGTTTTTAGATCACTGTTCCCTTTTCTACTCCCACTCCTCCCCTGGTCCCAAAAAAATTCCATTTTTACAAGATTAATGAAATGGCCAATGATACAGATTTCAGAGTGTGTCTGGGTCAGTATTAGGAACAAGTTGTGTCCAAAGATGTGCGGGTCAGGTGAATTCAGGTGAATTGGCCATGCTAAATTACCTAGTGTTAGGTAAGGGATATATGTAGGGGTATGGGTGGGTTGCGCTTTGGCGGGTCGGTGTGGACTTGTTGGGCCGAAGGGCCTGTTTCCACACTGTAAGTAATCTAATCTAATCTAGTCATCTAATCTAAGTTAGGCAGATTTCTTTAATCTGCTAAAACAACACGTTTATGACTAAAATAATGTTACTCAAACTATGATGGAAAGAAGAATGATGAGTGGGTATTGCAAACATGCACAGTAATTCTTCCTTTTGAAAAGTACTGAGGAACACACACACACACACACACAAACGTACATTTGATTTAAAAAAAAACTGGAAATCAAAATCTCTGCGATGTTAACTTGAAAGAAATTTGTCCAAACATTATTGAAACTCATGACAAAAGGAGAAATGAGAGTTTGGCCCAAATGTTATTCTACCTGTAAAGTCAGAGAGTCCTACAGCATGAAGACAGGCCCTTTGTCCAAACTAGTCTATACTGACCTTAATGTCCATCCACGCTAAACCCATTTCCCTGCACTCAGCCAATATGCTTCTGAACCTTTCCTATCCAAAAACTTATCCAAGTGACCTTTAAATATTGTTAATGTAAATGTCTCAACCACTTCCACTGACAGCTCACTCCATATGCATATCACCCTCTGTGAAATATTTGCCCCTCTTGGTCTCTTTTATTATTTCCACTCTAACCTTAAACTGATGCACTCTAGTCCTCGATTCCAAAATTCGGGAAAAAAAACTGGGTTCATTCACCATATCCATGTCTCTCATTATCTTGTACCTATCCCCACCATCATTCCCCCTCAGTCTGCTATGCTCTAAAGAAAAAAATGCCATTGCTTCTCCAACCTCTCCCTGTAACTCAGACTTTTGGGTTATGTCAACATCCTTGTAAATTTCGTCTGCAATCTTTCCAGGTTAATAACATCCTTCCGATAGCAATGCGACCAAAACTGGACACACCAATGCAAGTGCGGCCTCACCAACATCCTGAAACGTGCAACAAAACTTCCCAACTTCCATACTCAATGCCCTGACTGATGATTGCCAGTGTGCCAAAAGCCTTCTTCACTTCCCTGCCTTTCTGTGACTTTACTTTCAGAAAACCATGCACCTGTACTCCAAGGTCCCTCTGTTCCACTACACCAATTAACGCCGCCATTCACCACGAAATTCCTGCCTTGATTTGACTTTGCAAAATGCAAAATTATGCCTATCTTTATTAAACTACATTTTCCTATTTCTCGGCCTGCTGCAATTTCTGAAAACTTCCTTCACTTTCATCAGCCAATTCTGAGAGGCTTACTGGTCTATAGTTCCCAGGTGTTTCTTTCCTTCCCTTCTAGAATAAGGGAGCAACATTCGCTACCGTCCAGTCTTCTGGAACCCCACCTGCAGCTAATGATGATGGAAAAATATCAGCCAGGGTCCTTGTAGTTTCCTCTTTAGCCTCCTGCTGTGTTCTTTGATTCATCTGGTCAGAAGCAGGAGATTAATCCACATTCCTACATTCGAATACATGCACATCCAACACCCCCTCTTCTATGATATGGACTGTCCCCAAAGGTATCACCACTAACTTCCCTAAGCTCCCAAATCAAGTCTTCATTTATTTCTCTACGGGAAGGACAGAAGAGAAATATTAATTGAGAGCATTGAGAATTTCCTGTGGTTCCACATATACATAGCCACTTTGGTCCTTGAGTGGGCGTATTCTCACTGTGGTTATTCTCTTTTCTTTAATATATGTAAACAACCTCTTTGGATTCATCCTGAACTTCTCAGCCAAGGTTATCTCGTGCCCTCTTCTCACCCTGCTGATTTCCTTCTTCAGTAAACTCCTGTATCCACTGTACTTGCCGAGGGAGTCATTTGATCTCATCTGCCTGGACCTCAACCACACCTCTTCCTCTTTTTTTTTGGTTAAAGCCTCAATATCTCTTGTCATTCAGGATTCCGTACTCATGACAACCTTGCCCGTTATCCTCACAGGAACATATAGACATTGAACTCTAGCTATCTCACTTTTAAAGACATCCCAGTTGCTGGAAGTCCCTTTGCCTGCAAACAAACTACTCCAATCAGCCCCTGCAAGTTCCTGTCTTATGCCATCAAAATTCACCGTGCCTCGAGTTAGAACTTGCACCAGTGGACCAGTTTTTCCCTCTCTATAACTATTATAAAATTAATAGAACAATGGCAACTGGTCTGATGATGCTCCCCCACTGTCACCTCAGTCACATGTCCTGCTCTATTTCACAAGAATAGGTCGAGTTTTGTCCCTTCCCGAGTAGGCTCCCCTACATATGCCAGAGGAAAATTCCCTGAACACACATAATGCATTCACCCAATCTAAACCCTTAATTCTGCGTCAGTCCCAGTCTATGTTAGGAAAATTAAAATCTCCTACAATGACAATCTTACTGGCCCTGCAAGTCTCCCTGATCTCTCTACGTATTTTTGTTCCTCCTGTTCACTATTTGGATGCCTATTATACAACCCCAATAATGTCACCATTCCCTTCTTATTTCTCAGCTCCACCCACAAAACTCCATTGGATGATCCTTCAGTTATTTTACATCTGATCAATGCTGTGATATCACCTTAACCAAAAACGCAACTCCTCCTCTGGTCCTTCCACCACCACTATCCAAGCTAAAGCAGCTGTACTCTGGTACATTAAGCTGCCAGTCCTGTCCCTCCATTAGCCCTATTTGTGAAATGCCTATAATATCCCAGTCTCACGTACCTATCCACGCCCTGAGTTTATCAGCCTTGCATTGAAACAGACGCAATTTAATCCAGCAGGTTTTCCTTGTCCCCTGTCATGTTCCAGCCTGACCTGTCTCTTCACTTTACTTTATATGATTACTGTATCTCCTTCCAGCCTCGCACTTTTCTCCTTGCTGTTGAGGATCCCACGCTCAATGCCCTCCACAGCCCCAGCCCATCTAGTTTAAACCCTCCCTTGTAGCACGTGCAAACCTGCCTGGCAACACATTGGAACCCCTCTAGTTCAGGTATAACCCGTCCCTCTTGAACACGTTGCCTCCGCCCCACAAAAGATCCCAATGATCTAAAAATCTGAATTCCTGCCCCCTGCACCAATTCTTTAGCCACACATTCATGTACCATGTCCTCCTGTTCTTACCCTCACTAGTATGTAGCACTGGACGTAAACTGGGTATTACCATTGTCATGGTGCTGGCTTTTATCTTTTTCCTAGCTCTCTACAATCACTTTGCAGGACCTCATCTCTATTTCTATCTTCGTCATTTGTATCAACGTGCACAATGACTTCTGGCTGCTGCTGCTATCCTTTGAGAACGATTTGCAACCGCTCTGAGACATCCTGGGCTCTGTCATCTGAAGGCCACACAGCATAGAAAATTGAAATAAGATCATTAGGCCCTTCAATTCTAATTTGCTGTTCGGACATGCCTGACATGTTTCTCAGCACAATTCCCCAGCATTCTCAATGTAACTCTGGACCCATGTTTTAATCAAAAATTATCTATCTCTGTATTAAAGACATGACTGTACCTGTGTCTTGATATGGCTATGTGTGCGTGTGTGTGTTTATCTGTTTAATAGAAGGATACACGGTAGTGATCCTGGGATGTGTGTGTTCCTTGTGAATAACTGTTTAATGACAGGAAATAGGCTGTTGGTGGAGGGTTTTGTGTGTGTTTCTCTGTATATCAATTTAATTGCAGGAGACAGTGTGGTGATGGGGGCTTTGTGTGTGTGTGTTTCTGTGTATATCTGTTTAATGGCAGGAGACAGGATGGAAGTGGTGGGTTGTTTTCAAACTGGAAACCTGGGATCAGATGTGATTCACAAGAAAAAGTATTTGATCCCCTTTTGTTTGTCATTTATATCAATAGCTTAGATGAGAATTGTAGAAGCCACGATTAGCAAATTTGCAGATGACATCAAGATTGGTTGTATCGCGGATAAAGTTTATTTAATGATTTACAGTCAGTGATTATAACGATTTCTTGCGCAACTGAACATGTGAATCGTAGGCCTTTACAGCAGGGAAACAGGCCCTTCGACTCATCCAAGCCGACCAGATATTCTGGATTAATCCTGTCCCATTTTCAAGCATTTGTCCCATATCCCTTCCTATTTATATACTGATGCCTTTTAAATGTTGTAATTGCACCATACTTTACCAGTTCCTCTGGCAGCTCATTCCAAACACGCACTATGCTTTGCGTGAAAAAGTTGCCCACCAGGTCCCTCTTCAATCTTTCTCTTCCCACCTTAAAGCAGTTTTGGTCTTCCCTACCCTGGGATAAAGACCTTGACAATTTACCCTTCCCATGATTGTATAAACGTCTAGAAGTTTCAAATGAGTCTCCAATCAACACGAATGGCTGTCCTTTCAGTTAGCATGAGCCTAAATTCTGAAATTCAATGATGACACCTCTTCTACCTCCATCAAATCACAATTCTAACATCATTTTAATCCAAGTGTTCAGACATATAATGAAACATCTCTGTCGGATGTGAACCTTGAAGCTCAGAGGAAGGTGCACTACCACTACTCAGCAAGAGCCCCGAAAGCTGCAATATGATTAACCTGCGTGCTTGTTTATCAGCTTATTCTGACATGCTGTGACACACCTCCACAACAGGCAAGACTTGAATCCAGATCATCTGCTCCAGAGATTGTGAAACGAACACAATTTCATGGAATGAAATCAAATCCAAAAGTATGGCACAGAGGCGGGGACACTTTCTATTACACAAGATTTAAAACATGCCCAGACTTTGGATCATATTTAAAGTGTCAGCTTTCAGTTTTGCATGCATTTATTACATTCTGATTAACATTACTGATAGACACAGGCAACAGTTCTCATTATTAAACAAATAAAGGTATTAGACTCAATTACAGGATGGTGATTGCATGTGCTCTGCTATCGAGATAAACTATGAACATCTTTAATTGCTTGGCTGTGATTTCCAGCTTAAATGGTTATTATCTGTTGTCTGCAAAATTAGCATAACAAATCCTGCAGACACACTCTGAAGGATCTCGAAATGATATCAATGCTGAACACCAGAAAAGAGGAAAGAGCCCAGTTTCTGGGCAAAACACATGGTCACTATTTCCAATCTCAGACATGTGTTTCCGTCTTCTTAAAACCATTAAGTGATACAAGGCAACTGTTTACTTTCCAGCCTCCCCATACCCACTGCGCAATCTGCCTACACAAGGCAAACCAAGCTCTAGTTTTTTGGGAAACTCAAGGTTGGTGTCTGGAGGCCTTTTGGTGAAGGGAGGGTCTTTTAAACCTGAAGGGGGAGGATGAGGGGGCATTAATAACACTCATTGGGCTGAGGTGTGGCAGATAAATTAGATAAATGCGAGGTATTGCATTTTGGTTAAACAAACACGGGCATGACGTATACAATTAATGGTAGTGCGTTGGTAGAGTTATAGAATACAGGGATGCAAGGGTGCTCAGATCATTGATTTTAGAAGTTGGGAGTCATGCTGAGATTGTGCCAGACATTGAAAAAGCCTCTTCTGTTGTACTGTGTGTAGTGCTGTTATAGGAAAGAGATTATTAAGCTGGAGAGTGTTCAGAAAAGATTTCCCAGAATGTTGCCAGTAATATCTCATCTTCTGCCTCTGCAGCCTACAAACACATGGCATGAACATTGGATTCACTCTTTTACAAATCTCCCCTCACCCACCGAGATCCCAGATCCAACCCTCCGACTCAGATCTTCCCTTTCGAGGAGACCTGTCTGTCCATCATCCGTCCCACGTCTCCACTCCACACTCCCCATCGACTTATCCCTATCACCCTCGTCCACTTAGTGCATATCCTTCCCCAAATTCACCCCCACCAGCCCCTTTCTCCCTTTACAGTTCTGAAGAAGGATCCTCCTGAAATGTTGACTCGCTTGCCCCTCGGATGTTGTCTGACCTGCAATGCCTTTTCCACCACTTTATCAACACTGAATTCTCCAGCTTCTGCAGTCACAATTGTCTCTGAGTTACAATTCCCTGCTAACATACAATGCCGTCTGGTTGCTTTAACTCCACGTTGTCATAGGAACATTTTCTCTTTTGATCATGGACTATAAAAGTTCTCTCAATGTCTTACTTATATTGTAATGTCTGAGCAGTAGTTACAGGATGTATATTTTCAGTTATAAACAGAGAAACACGTTGATGTTCCGATAAATCACCAGCATTACTCCCATATCCAAGTCAGACTGAATGATTATAATCAATGGATCTGGCAACCCCAACATTTGTTCACTCAGTCACCCTCACATAACCCAACCAGAATATGTAACTTGTAATTTTTTTTCGAGTTTTCATAAAACAGTATTGAACTGTATTCCATGTCTTACCCGGTAGTATGAGTGGGAGCATCACCGACAGCACTAACAGGGATCAGCAGCTACAAAGAGAGGGGGAGGAGAAATCAGAATTTGAGACGGGAATGTTCCAACAATGGACAGGAATATATCCTCAGGGTTTTACTGGCTTTTCCCGCCTTGGATATCAAGAGCATCACAGATCCAGGATACTCTTTGAATTATTCAACTTGGTTACTATCTCTTCCTCACGATCGTTGATGTTCCTGGTAAGTCATTTTAACTATCTATTAAAGCAAGTTAAAATGAATTGCTGGTAATATTATTTAAAATACGAAAAGTTGGAAGTCAACATTTTCAGTTCCAACCAAACATTCCATTCGGTAGAAATAATAACTTGTAAATTACTATTAACAAATTACTCATCAATATGCAGGCAGGAGGTAGACTGTTCTAAAACTCTATAATCCATCGAGCCCTGCAAAGACGTGCATTTCCATAACCTCTCTACTCACAAATCCTGTCCGATACCACCAACATGGTATCCCAGTCTTCTTCTCAGCCTCATTGCAATTTCTGAGTGAACCATTATTTGTGCCTTTGTTAAATCCGGAGTCATTTGTTTCAAGACCCTTCTAACCACCATGATGATCAAGTCATTCACTCACAGAGCCACAAAATAATAATCTGTTGATATGTCATGAAGGAAATTGGTGCCATTGAAATGAAACCAACATCATTATTCATAAAAAGCCCATCTGCTTATCTCATGTTCTTGAGACGGCAATGGTCATCCGTCCCTGGTCAGGTCTCTGTGTGAATGCAAACCGACAGCAGTATATGTTTGTACTCCTTACTGTACTGTGGAACAGCTGAACCAGCCACTCAGTTCAAGATCAGCATAACATGCTGGACTGGCCAGGGCTGCACACATCCCGTGGAGGGAAGAACAAAAGGAAAGATATCTCCCTCCCTCTGCCTGTTTCCCATATCCCTACAGCTCATTTCCATTCCGGTTGGTGACCATTCCTTATTTCAAGTGCATTCGTTCTTAGTCTCTCCCTGACAATGCTGCTCATCTCCATTAGCACCTCTGCTGCTGGCTTTATTGATGCTGATATACAGATGTAAGGAATTTCAAAACTCCACATCATTCCCATTGCATAGAGAAGGAATAGGGCTTTTATGGAACAGGAAAGAAACGGAGATGTCTAAGTGAGGAAAATTAGTTATTGCAATTAACCATGAGAGTGTTGTTAAGGCAGTCTTTTGGATATAGTGGACTGATTTTCTCTCCTTTATAAAGAATGAACTCTTGCCGCAGAGAGAGTAACGATGTTTCACCAGACTAATCCCTGGTCTGATGTTACCATGAGGAGTGAGTGAAGATTAATCTCTAGCGCTGTGAGTGATTGAGAGGAGATTGTATTGAACCTTGAGGGGGAGCGACAGTCACCAACGATGTTCTGAACAGACACTAATACGGTGATTAAATTCCATGACTTCTGTTTTACATGATTTTCGATAGTTTAAGAACCTCTGAGAATATTCCCCTCACACTACCCCACTCGCCATGTCGATTGAGAAACACAGAGGACCAGTCTTTGAATAAACTCACCCTACATTAAAACGGTTCATTTGGTGTGTAATGCTGCACTGTTGTTCTCAATCCTGACAGCAGTCACGATATCTTCATTCGAAAACAGTTACCTATTCCTACCAGCTTCTGACCTCCACCGAGAACATGTGCCTGTGTTCTTGGAGTTGGGAGATGCCTCCTTGAGACGTGGCACAAAACATCTGGCTTCCTTCCTCACTGCCAGTAAACCGTGTTAAAGTATTACGTGCACCACAGGCAACAGAGTCACAAGGAACATCGTGGAGCCGTCTTTGAGTGCATTCGCTTGTTTGTCATTTTGGAGCATCAATGACAACCTTCTATTGCTGTTTAAGTGTCTCGAGAACTGAAAATGACATTTTAATCCCTTCACAAAAGTTGACGAGGGATGATGGTTAACAAAGCATGTGGAGGTGCAATGTCACAGAGGAGGGGCTTTTGATTGTGGTGAAAGAGAAACAGAAGTAAATTGGGTGTATATTAAAGTGTAAATGGGAGAACTGGTTTCTCCCTACTTAGTGGAATATAAACAAGACATAGACAAGGTCATAGGGAAACCAGGAAACAGAATGTATGTAAAATGGAGAACAGCCATAATGGGTTCAGACTGTGAAGTTATGGAAATGAATGTTAACTCCTACGGGCTGTAACGTACAATCCGTTAAGTGAGGTGTTACTCGAGCTTGGGTTGTGCTTTATTGGAACATTGCATCAGCTCAGGACCGAAATGTCAGCATGAGAGCAAGGAATGTTATTGAAATGGGAAGCAGTGAGAAGGGCAGGGTTAATCCTACAGACGGAGTGGGGGTGTTCCTTAGTGCAATCTATGTTTGGTCTCACCAGTGTAAAGGAGACTGCATTGTGAGCAGCAATGACAGGAAACTGGATTGAAAGAGTACAAGTGAACTGTTGCTACATTGGGAGGTGTGATTAAGTCATAGTTCAGCCACATGCAGAACTTCCCTCGAATGATTGAATAGAATCAGACATGTAAATTGAGGATTTCTGTCTCACATCTGGTCTGAGTCGTGATGTGGAATTACACCCAGAGGAAGGTCAGTGGGTATACATGTGCAGACATTCAAGCAGATATCCCGTACTGCTCAGACATTATTGTTTCTGTTCGAAAAGAAGGACTCGAAAGAAGATTAACAGCCCATGGTTCACAAGGTCTGACAAGGATTCTATTCAATCACAAATTAACGAGCATTAGTGCATGCCCCGATTTAGGACATTTATTTCAAGGACCAGGAGCAGATGCGAGGCATGAATTTCAATTGTGCTTCCCAAATTACAACTTGAACCCCCTGCCATTGTTGCTCCATCCTCTTCCCTGCTTGTCTCTGCTTGCTGATTCCAGTTTCTCCCTCTCCATTACCGAGCACATTCTCTCACATTATGGACCCTCCTCACTACAACTGAAGGTCTTTGATCATGTCTACCTTCCCTGCACTAGCATCAAGCTCCATTTGTGCTGCCACTTTGCCTCTGGTCTCAGTGTGGTTCGGCCTCTCTATTCATGTTGTTTTACACCTCCCACTAACATCTCACTCTGAAAAGTGTCCTTCTTGGAGTAAACTTCATTGGAAACACCCCTTCCCCTTTGCACTGAATAATCCAAATTTCAAGCGTTCATTTCACTGTGCTAAAGGCAACTGCACGCTGACCGTGTGTTATAACAATTCCCTTACTTACATAGCTCTGGCTAGAGAAACGTTTTCACTGTAGAGATCATCACCCCCTTTAGACAAAGGAATTACTTTCTTGATGTCTTCTTGGAACTAGTAAGAGTTTCACGCTGCCTTAGTATTGTAACATGGAGAGAAAAAAATCACAGTATGAAGTTTGGGCTGAGTGTTCTTTACCTGTCATTTTTTGAATATTGTTTCAAATTTGCAATGCTTGTTATGGAGGACCTTGAGAGGTCACATTCTGGGAGTTAATAAAATCATGGGAGGCATGGATAGGGTGAATTGTCAAGATCTTTTCCACAGGATAGGGGAGACCAACCATATAGGATGGAGCTTTAATGTGAAAAGGGGAAGATTTAACAGGGACGAAACGGCAACTATTTCATGCAGAGGAGGTGTGTGTATGGAATGAGCTGTCAGAGGAGCTGGTAGATGCAAGTACAATGACAACATTTAAAAGACATTTGGACAAACATATGAATGGGAAGCGTTTAGAGGCATGTGGAACAAATGCAATCAGATAAAACTAGTTTTGTTTGGAAAACATGGTCAGGTTGGATGAAATGTTTGTGTGCAATATGAATCTAGAAAGCTAGGGAAAAAGCAAGAAATAGACGGAAAAGGTGAAAAGATATTATGTAAATAAATTGGCAAGAAATATAGAAACAAGGATCACAAGTTTTTCTGTGTGTATATAAAAAAGTTGAAGATAAGTGTGTGACCTTTGATAGAAAGAGCGTCAGGAAAGTATATGAAGAACATTCGGAGGGTGTGACTGGGGAAGTGGCTACAGGGAACAGGCAGATAATTTACACCAGTATTTGACGTCAATCCTCACAAGAGAAGTGCTGTATGTATTTCAAAATCATCAAGAAAATGGTAATAGGAGAGTTCTCGAACTATCTCTAACAAAAGGTACAAGGTTTTTAACAACAGGTAAGAATAAGGATAGGCAGGTCAGCAATAATTCATAATTGGTTTTAATAGAAGTGGTTACAGAGTGACTGGTGCCACTGTGTGAAATATTCCATAACCCTCTGGATTACAGAAGTGTTCCAGCGAAACTCGTGAAGCTCCAGTTTGGCGCCTGTTTTCAAGGATGGAGCGAGATAGAAAGCAGGAACAGTTCAGTCTGACCATTATTGCTGGGAATCTGCGACAATCTGTTATTAAGGAAGGAATTGCAGGGAATTTATAAAAGCTTCAGGCAGAGTCAGCATGGTTTTGTGAAAGGGAAACTATGTTTCGCCTTGTAAAATCACGCAAACGTTCTTCTGGAGATTCCTGAGAATGTCACAAGCGGACTTGATGAAGGGGAACTGGTAAACATAAGGCTTTCCAGAGATTTTCCACAAGGTATCACAAAGGTTGTTCCACAGACAAAAGCTCATAGTATGATGGATAACATATTAGCATGGGATAGGTAAAAACAATGACTGCAGATGCTGGAAAGCAGATTCTGGATCAGTGGTGCTGGAAGAGCACAGCATTCAGGCATCATCCACCGAGCAGTGAAATCGACTTATCGGGCAAAAGCCCTTCATCAGGAAAAAAGGATGGTGATCACATAGAAATCGGAGAGTCAGGTTTCATCGATCATTACGATAAAGACACATCTACTGGAGTAGCACCAATATCAGTCCAATGGCTTCAGTTATTTACATCGATAATGGGAGCCTGAAGGAGGGCGCTGAGTGCAATACACATCCGAGTTTGAGGATGACACTGACAACAAAACGGCAGGCTGTTATTTAATGAAGAGGAGTCCCAACAAAGGAGCAGTACAAAGGGATTGGAATGTTCCTGGGCATGAAACATAAAGTCAGCATGCTGATGCAGAAAGTAACTAGATTGGTACATCGAGTGGGTTTCTGGGATGAAAGGGTTGAATTATTGAGTACATCTAAAATGGTGAGGCAATTAATCATTGTGCTTGAAATGAATGAGCGTGACATTACTAAAATGGACAAGGTACAGAGGGGAAAGTGAGGACTGCAGGTGCTGGGGAATCAGAACTTAAAAATGTGTTGCTGGAAAAGCGGAGCAGCTCAGGCAGCATCAATGGAGAAGGAGAATCGACGTTAAGGGCTTATGCCAGAAACGTCGATTCTCCTTCTCCTTTGATGCTGCCTGACCTGCTGCACTTTTCCAGCAACACATTTTTAAGGTACAGAGGGGGCTTGACAAGGTATTTGTTGAGAATGTGGTTCCACACCTAGGCAGAGTGTCTCACTCGGGACACTGATACAAAATAAGTGATATCGATTTCAAACTGAGATGTAAAAAAATGTCATCTTTCAGAAGATAGTATATGTCTGGAATTCCCGGACCCAGAGGGTTGTGGAAAGTGGGTCACTGAATGAATTTACAGACGGGGTGGATTGGTTTCGGATATAGAAGCGAGTTGAGAGATAGAGGGTCTAATAGCAATGTGGAGTTGAGCCAGCCTGGATACTACAATTCCATTTTCGAAACAAGACATAACCATCGGAGTGACCTCGATCTGCTCCTGTGTAGCAGGTCTGAAGGGCTGAACGGAGCATCAGAACACAAGGCTGAGGGAGACAAGTGGGCCATTCGGCCCGTTGACACTACTCCATCAGTGAAATAGATCATGGTTCATCTCATTTTGCTCTCAGCTGCACTTTTCTCTCCATGCACCATTATCCCTGATACACATGCCTATGGAAAATCAGACGATATAATATAAAGATTCAGCCATCACAAACTTCTGGGAAGGAGAATTCCCATTTTAATAAATGCCCACTTTGTGAATACTCCTCACTCCGCCTCTGACTGTGGTTGGAGTATGCCACTGTTACCTTTCCTAGTACCGCTCCTCCACTGTTGGCAACAAATTTAAATGTAACCAGGTTGGAGATATGGCCGATGACAAAGATCTCAGACTGAGTCAGGTTCAGTGATAGTAAAAAGTCAGGCAGATTTCTTTAGTCAGCCACATATAACTAATAGAAATAATGGAGCAGCGTGGTGGCTCTGTGGTTAGCATTGCTTCCTAATATCACCCAGGATCTTGGTTCAATTGCAACCTTCAATTTTCCCCGTATCTGTGTGTTTCCTCCCGGTGATCCAGTTACCTCTCACAGTCCAAAGATGTGCAGGTTAGAGTTAATTGGCCATGCTCAATTGCCCGTAGTGCTCAGGGATGTGTAGGATGTGTGGTTTAGTCATGGAAAATACAGGATTACATGGTTAAGGTAGGGGGGTAGGTCTGGGTGAGATGCCGTTCGCTGGGCCAGTGTGGTCTCAATGGACAGAATGTTCTGCTTTCACACTGCAGAGCTTCTATGACAATGACAAGTTGGGACTAGACAAACACACAGTGGTTATGGATTAGTGGCGGAAGAAGAGCACAGCAGTTCAGACAGCATCCAAAGTGCAGCGAAATCGACGTTTCGGGCAAAAACCCTTCATCAAGAATAAAACACCCAGTGGTTATCTACCTTACCCATCTTCCTCAAGGTCTTGCATATTTCAATAAGGTCACCCCTCATTCCAAGAGTAACCTATTAAAACCTCATAATATAAGCCCTTCATTTCTGGAAAACATGAAGTGAAACATCTCTGCTTCCAATGTAATTATATCTTTTCTCAAATAACAACACACAAAAAAAAAACAACCTCACACCCCAGATGAGATTATTTATTATTTTCTCAGTGTTGGGAGACTTTGGAAATCTCTTTCTGCAAAGCATTGGAGGCAGAGATATTGAAATAGCTTTGAGGCAAAAACAGAAGGTTCGTAGATAACAATGGAATCAAGGATTATTGGACAGGAATGTGCATTGTGGGGGAAATGCTGGCAGTAGTAAAAAATTACACTGATCCGAAACACCCAGGAACATAATGCAAAGCAAATGGTAACGTAGATAAATAAAAATGCAAAAGTGATCAAATAGATTTGCAAAGGATCATGGGGTTGCTCGTTCATTCGAGAGAGAGACCACTCGTAGTGGTTTAACCTGAGGGTCAGCGCACCTGAGGTGGGGGGTAAGGTTGAGACAGCTTCATCTTCATGGTAACCTCTGTCAGTTTGGGAAATTTAACTTACGCTGGTGTCCTCCCTCTGCACAACAAACCAGCCATCCAGCCAAATGAGTGTGAGACTTTGGAACTGTTACAGACGAAGGACAATAGAAACTTTCATAACAAGGGAAAAAGGTATAATTCAGATAACAGCCAAGATAACGGTTGAGGATAAAAATGTTTTCGGCTAGAAATTGTATTTTATAACGAGGTAAGTGTTTAGAAGCTGTATTTGGCTGAATAAATTAGGTGAAACAAGTGAAATAACCAGGATACTAATTGTTATTGCTTACCGATAACCGTAAAATAAGAGTAGATTTTGGTCAGTCTGTGTAGAATGAGCTTATCATTATATAAAAGTATACAAATGATGGAATATATTGTTTGGAATGTCCATCCCCATGGTAAATGCCCTCGAAAAGCGCTTGAAGAAAACGGGGGTAAAAGTGCCTGAATGTCGTCTGGTCAGTGACAGGTACCCAGGGGGTTGAATAACTGAAAGTTCCTGCAGCATGGAGTTGAGAAAACCACCACATACACCATCTTATTATATGCTAGAGCACATTTGAAGGTTTTATTGGCCTTGTGATGGTGCATTGACATTTTCCTGAAAATGGAAATTACTTGGAACATTTTCTGGGACATCCCATAATCGGCATTATCCCGAATATTCTATCACCATGTGAGGGCATTGGAAAGGCAAGACAGAAAGAGGAAAGGCCCTGCGTGCAACAGTGAGAGTGATGGATCATGAGGCTTGTTTGGGTAGGTGCGAGAACTGTTTAAAGTGTGGGGGTTAAGTGGCGAGAGCGTGAGAGAGAAGGTGCTGCATATAGCAGTGAGAGTGGTGGAGCATGAGCCTTGTTCGGGGGTAGATACTATAACAGATTTCAATGAGTGTGTGGGAGCAGAGGGAAGATGGTGACCCTAATCGTGGCAGAATGGGGAACGTTATTGATGCCTGTACTGTATTGTTGGACATTTCTTCAGCCCGCAGATCCTGCACTGAGCTGTGTGGTGAGCTGCCACCACCTTGCAGGGCAGTTCCAAATTAAGAAAGCTCAACCGTTTGCCAAATGGTCTTTTAAATATAGTACCAGTGCCAGGGATCACAGAATATCCATGGGGCACCCAAGTGATGGTGTTTACCTCCAGCCATGAAGGGTGGGAGAATTAGGCTGGCATTGAATGAGAGGGACATCATGGGGTGGGGTGATTAGTTAATGAGGTGAAACTAACTTGGCCTCGTATAGAAAATCCCTCAGTCACACTCAATGAAAATGGCACTGAGATAAATTATTTTTAGTTTATGCCCAATGAGTTGAAGATTGTGCTGACCCCACTCCCAGTTACAAAGCTAAAGAACAAATGTTCACCCAAAACTCTCCATCATCCGAAATCACACCAATATCCTATTCACCCATCATTCCTGGGAATACTGGCTCACGTTGCAGGATGTTGTCAAAATATCTTCGTTTCAGCATTCGGAACCTGTGATCTTCCATGGAATTTTCTCTCAATCTCCCTTTCCCTTTTTTCCCCAAAAATATTTTGTTTGTTGATATTTAAACTAATTCACCCGCCTTCTCTCTCTGCCAGTGATGTTCACACCACAGCACCCCCTTGTCAGGGCAGAATGGACATATGGGGCTGTGAATGGATGGGAGCTGCACATCCTGTCAATTCCAGCATGGGCTGCAAGTTTCCTCACTCTGGGCAGTGATCTAACACAGTGTTCCTAAGCAATGTACTGGAGTGATGAAAACACCTGCTTTTACAGTAACTGCTCCAGTTTTACAGACCCATTCACTACACAGCTCCCCATACTGTACACCTGCCTTGTCCACATCTATAGAGCAAGACTCTGGTGTGGGCTGCATATCATCTCATGTTGGACAGACCGTTTCATCAGTGTTTCTGAATCAGTGCATCGGTGTGTACTGTACTGCTCCACATGTTGGACAGTTAGATAGTGGACTGGAGAGACCTGTGCTCTATTCCATCCTGGACGGATTGCTGGGTTCTACTGAACCTGGTCTGAACAGTGCTCCATGTTGAGCAGATATCTCATCTGGGCTTATACAGTCTGTGCTGGATCTGTGAGGTGGATGAACTATGCGATATAATTCCTGATAGAACTATCACTCCTCCAGCAAGGCGCATTCCGCTGTGAAATCCCGTGTTTCTGCAACATGTTGTTCATTAAGTAATTAGCCATTAAAACGTGAATATCTGTCTTTTCTGTTATGGAGCTGAGCAGGCACATCTCAGAATATATGATGAAGGTAGTCTTGACCAGAACATTTTCTTATTTTAAAGATAAATGTGAGGTGCTGTGTTTCAAATGTAATTCGCTTGGTCAAAATATTCGACAGTAAGCAAAACGGAATTCATTCCACCACTGTCGACAAAATACAAAAGGCAGAGTAATAGATCATTTGACTACTAAAAAATAGCTGTTCCAATATAGTGATATCCTATAAACACACACTTGTCAAAAAACAGATTCAAGAAGCAGATTGTCTCACATGCAGTTCTCCAATCCAAGAGGAAAGAACATCAAAAGACAATTCTGAGAGAAATCTCAGAGAAAATGTCCCAGCTGGGAGAAATTTCCAGCCTTTCAATCCTGCTGAGACCCCAGCAATAACTGGGGAAAGGTAAAACTAAAAATCCTGGTTCTATGACAACTTGACCGACACTCCACTGGACTAGACCGCAGCTGCAAGGACCACAAGGAATGGACTGCATCTGCACTGTTTATGGCACAGTAGGAGCCTCTCAGAAATGCCTAACCCCACCAAAGCTACTACATGATTGTAAGATAAATGTCAAAGTTAATCATAAATAAATAAAACGAAAGGATGCCGTAGGCCTGTTTATCAGACACAGCCAGCCTTGGGAGCCCAGCAATTCGGACCCTGCTAAAACATAGTAGGATCATCGAGCTAGTGGATAGAAAGAATAATCTCTCTGCCTCACCTTTAACATTACAATTGGAGATGACGCTATTAGCCCAATAGTGAGCGATGTCAATATCCCAAACAGACCAAGTATTATTGTGACTTAAATGGATTGTAGTGAAAGGGTTAACTGGAGCCGATTGTACATTGACTGTGATTGATTCCAGTCTCCCTTGATACTAACTGTGTCATTGAAGGGTTTCCCTCTTCTGTTAGTAAGGGCTTCCTTCAACCTGTTATTCCATAGTATCAGCGGCAGCGTCATCCTCAAGATGATTGGGCTCAGCAGCTACAGGGAGAGGGAGAGGAAGAGAATCTTGGAACAACAGCCTGGAATGTTCCAATAATGGATCAGAATCTGAGAACTTTAGACTGGAATGTTACAACAATGGACAGTGGTTTGTCCTTGGGTCTATACTTGCTTTCTCGGGATTGGGCATGGTTGGAGTTGAGGATGCGAGCCGTACTGATGATTATTCAGGCAGGTTACTATCCTATCCTCGCTATTATTGGTGTTCCTGGTAAACCTATCTCTGTCGATTCTATTAGTGATGGTGAAGGTTATTGCTATTTCTGTTAGTTATATTCAACAAATACATAACCTGTTATCTTCAGTCACAAATTCAACTTCATTTCTATCAATTTCAGAATCCTCACTCATAAACATCTAAGAAGGAACAAGACTTCTCAGACACGAGTTTTCCTTTTGCCCTGAACTGTTTTCTGTCTCTATAATCTCTCTGCTATCAACCCTGCCTACACCCAAAATTATAATATCCACAGTCTCCAGCTCTGCCTCAGTGCTGTTGCAAAATAAGCCATTATCTGCACTCTTGTTTACTTCAGATTTCGTGACTCCAGTTCTTTTCTGACCACTCTTCCAGTTACAAATATTTTGACAATAAACTTGTACTTGTCTCTCCAGTTTTTTTTCATAATAGGAATCTCATATCAGAATAATAATGTCACTCGCGGTGTTATGACTCTAAACGGATTGTTTCAAATTCTACCAGAAGCAATGATACAACTTAAATTCAAATGGCAACAATTGGAAAGAAACCTCATTTTACAAACGGCATGGATAAACCGTCAGGATTTATTTTATTATTTCAGCCACAGCATTTGGTAAAGAAACCAAATGTGACACAAAAAGGCTGGCTCCATATTGTCTTCACAAATGTTTTCACAGTCAATGGCAATTAGTGATGGATGACAAATTATGGCCTTGCCAGTGATGCTGATATCTCGTGAAACAACAGAATTAAACCAAGGAACTGTGGATGATAGAGATCTGAAATAAAATTCCCCAGTGTCTGAAAATATTGAACAATCTCCGCAAGTATGGTAGCCTTTGTCAGGAAAAAAAAAGATAAAGTTTAGAATCTAGTAACCCTACATCACAACTGAAAGCAACTGGGAAGTAATGTTATTTATATCAGGGATGGTCGGATGTGTGACGGGGAGGTTAGTTGAATGGATGTAGAAATCCATTCTAGAGAAAGAGAGAGAGAAATGAAAAGCAAACATAGGAACTGCTGATGATAAACCAGAAGGAAAATAACATTGGAGCTTATTCTAAAATTTCCCCTTTTCCCATATTCCTGAATATCATGTGAATTTAGATGTGTCCCTGTTTGCATTGAGTTATATTCCATCTGTCTTTCTCCTGTGAGTGTGATGATCAACTCCTTTGGTAATACTCCCTTATAGTTGCTGAGATAAAAAGAAACGGAATGTCACATTGTCAACAGATATTTTTTGGAGAAGAGAACTTTAACTGTAGGGCTATGCAGAGATGTAACTGTTTTTTTCTGCTGAGAACAGAAACATTTTCAACACTGAATTGGTGCACAGTGTGTGTGGGGATTTGACTTGCTCCAGTAATTACTGAGTAAAGAGACGTTCTGTGGACGCTTTTCACAGGTTTGTGTTCTCAGCTGCTGCGTCTATTCAGAGAGACCCAAGGCGATGGACGAGATATGAGCACTGTATTTGCAGAGTGTTCTGGGTCGATGGTAAACACATGGAATCATGGCTACACAGAAGGGAAGCTCTGTACGCAGGGAGGGGCAGGGTATTGCATGATCCTTTCAGGAATTTCCAGGAACATTTGTCTAAGCTGGACCCATTCCAAGTACAAAATGTGAAACCAGCGTCTTTCAAAAGTGAGGTGGTCACTGAGCTGTGTCCCTTCCTTCAAACTCACACCAGGGACAGGACTGTGCTGACGCTCACCACGAAGTGAACTGGATTGATTCTGAAACTTTCCAGGCAGAGTGGATGACGTATCCATCACCATGAAGTGTATTGGATTGAGTCTGGAATTTTCCAGGCGGGAGTGAGCGACATATCTGGAATGCAGTCCTCTGATATATCACTAGCTGAGAGAAGCCACCTGCCTGCTGAGAGGAATACAATGGTTCTGTCTCCACAGAAGAAAGTGCAGAACCTAACTTTCAGAAGTACTGGGGAACAGGGGCCCTGTTGAAAATGAGGGGCTGCACGAAATTAGAATTAATGAAGAGTATGCCTTTGAAAATCGAGTCAAATTGAAGATTAGTATGTTGCTGGAACTGATGAGCTACAGCCCAGAGTATTGAGGAGGTGGCAACAGAGCTAGTGAAGGAATGACTGACTATTCGTCAAAGCTGGTGAGATTCTGGAAAGGATCCTGCAGACTGGAAAACAGCTATTGTAAACCTAAACATTTAAAACAGGACGGAGAGGACAAACAGAAAAACTAAATAGCTTGATGTCAGCTGTGAGAAAAACATTGTAACCGTTTATAAGGAATGTGACAACTAGACACTTGGAAAATAATGATCTGATTTGGTAGAGTCAGCCTAGATTCAGGAAAGGGAAAGGATCCTTGATAAACCTGCTGGACTTTGTGGAGATTGTCCGCTGTGATATCGAAAATTTACAACCAGTGGGTGGAGAGGATTTGATTTTTCAGAAAACGTTCGAGACAGTTGAATACTGGTGAATGGGGAATGATAGAGTCCATGGGTAGGTAGGGGTAGAACACACAGAATGGATGAAATATTGGATAATGGACAAAATTAAGAAAGTCATGTTTTTCGCTGGGTGGAAGTCTTGTGGGGTATCAGAAGGTTGAGTGGGCAATAGCTGTTCGCAAGGTATAACATGACTGAATGGGAAACACAAATAAAATGATTCTCTTTTAAGGTTATTAAATAGTGAGAGGTTGGGAAGTTCTGTTGTTGAAGAGGACCTGGAGTCCTTGCTTATAAGTCACTAACATAATTCGGATGGGACAGTAAGTAGGTATAACTGGAAGTGATATCTGGTCTTTCATGCAAAATACTTGAGTACCACAGTAAATATACCTCACTCAATGGTAGTATTTTGTTGAAAGAAAATTTGGGGTATTAATTACAAACTGAGTCTACTTCATAAATAATGATCGCCACGTCACCGAGTCAGTGCAAAGGAGTTTCACCAGATTGAACCCTGGCATGATGTTATCATCAGGACAGAGAGCGGTAACTATGTGGTTAACCTGTGAGAGAATACGAAGACGAAACTTGACGGTTATGGACGAACACTCATTTTGTCACAAGCAGCCAATGATAAGGTGAGAAATTTCGTACTTTCCACAGGATGCTCGATTCCCAATAGTTTACGTGCCAGTGCATAGACCTCATTTCGAATAACACAGAGAGGTACAGGCTCTGAATAAACTCTGAACACTGTAATACACTGTTACTGTGTGACCATCCACTCAATGTTACATTGTCCATAATCCTATCAGCAGCTACAATACCGTCATTCTGAAACAGTTAGCCATTCCCCACCAGCTTCTGAATTCCAGAGAGAACATAGGTCTGTTCTCTCAGCGACGCAAAATGCTTTTGGGACTCGTTAAAAAATGGCTTCATTCCCACTGCCAGAAAAGCATGCTAACACAACACAGATGCACTACGAATAATGAAGTCACGAGGAATACCGTGGAACAGTCCATCTGTGCAGTTCCTGCTCCATTTGTTTGTTATGCTGAAGCATCTCTGACACTTTCTTGTTCCTGTGTTAATGACTTGAGAATCTGAATGGCTTCTTCCTGTTCCTTTGAAGTGACTCCAGGTGCGAAATGGTCACTTTCTAATCCCGTGTAAGTGATGTGTGAGCATGAGCTGACTCGTTGTCTTCCTGTTTAACGGCAGGAGGGACTGAATGGGCTATCCTTCTTCTTGTCCAGTAGTTTTGATGGGCCGAATGACTTTCCCATATTCCTTTGAAGCTAGATTGAGATAGTGAGTGAATTCCTCCATTTACTGTGGAAATGTGCAGCGCTGTTTCATGAATGTTGCCGACAGTTTAACAGCACAGGTTTGAACGTTGTCTCAGTCTTGTTGTACATGGACACAGACTGCATCAGGAGGTCAGGGAAGACAAAGCTTTCTGAATATTGTGTAACATACAGTAAAGATCCCCACTTCTGATCGATGTGGGCTCAATGGCATGAATGGCCTGCTTCCTCACAGCAGGTTTCCCTGCTGAAAAACTGGGGATGCCTGGGCTGAGGTAGCTACCCAGAGGATTTCCTGCAGAGATGTCCCACAGCTGAGATGATTGATGTCCACCGATGATAAAAATATTCCGTTTTGCTGTGGATGACTCCAAACACTAGAGAGTCTGCAATGGATTCTCATGAAGTGCAACTTTGCTCAGGCTCCTTGATGTTATGCTCAGTTAAATACTGCCTTGATATCAGGGACAGTCGCTTTTTGGTAAATCCTTGTGTTCACCTCTATTGCTCATATCAATAGGTCATCGTGTAGGAGCAGGCAGTGATTTCTTCAAACAGTGGGTGTTTAATGTCAGGAATTCTCTACTCCAGAGAGTAAGGAAACCTATAGTAGTAAGTGGCCTCAAACTGCACCTGTCTAACAAGTTGGAGTGTCCGAATGGAACATCACAACAGGAGCAGGGTAAGACACTATGAACCTCCTCCACGAGGCACTACGATTGTGGCTGATCAGGTTGTGGTCTCAGCTCCACTTTCCTGTCTGTATCCCATCATCTGTGACTCACTTCTCTGTCAAATATTTAAGTAACCGAGCTTTGGATAACTGTGAACAAAGAGGCACCACATACCTCTGGAGAAGAGAATTTCCACTCAAATATTCCTTTTAGAATTTCTCCTCATCTCCCTTACAGTGTCATGCAGCACGGAGAACTGTCTACATAATTCATACATCCCAATCTGATCTAGTCCTATTTGCCAGCATTAGGCCTATATTACCCTAAATCCTTCCTATTAATATGCATATCCAGATGCCTGTTAAATGTTGTAACTGTACCAGCCTCCATCACTTGCTCTGAGATCTCACTCCATACACACACTACAACCTGCATGAAAGCATTGACTCTTTACTATCTTTCTCCTTTCACCTTAAGCCTTTGTCCTGTAGATTTATACTCCCCTAATGTGGGAAAAAAAATACCTTGGCAATTCAGATTATTCATGTTCCTCATAATTTTATAAACGTCTATAATGTCACGCCCCAGCCTCCAATGCTCCAAAGTAAACAAGTCCCATTCTGTCCAGCCTCTCCCTGAAGCCTAATCCCTCCATGTCTGGCAATATCTTTGTACATCTTTTCTGCACCCTCTCAAGTTTAACAACATGCTACCTATAGCAGAGCAAACTGAATCAAACACAATATTTTACATCTGACGTCACCAACATTCTGCCCAGTCGCAACACGATCTCCCAACTCGCATAGTCAATGCACTAATCAATAAAGGCAAGCATACCAAACCCCACCTTCAACACGCTATCTACCTGCGACTTCACATTCAAGGATCTATGACCCTGTGCCCTTTCGTTCAGCAACGCTCCCGAGGACCTCACCATTAATTGTATATGTCCTGCCCTACTTTACCTTATCAAAATGCAATACTTCGCATTTATCTAAATTTAACTCCATTTGTCACTCCTTGGCCCATTGGCCCATCTGATCAAGGTCTCATTGAACGCAGAGGTAAAACTTGCTGGCCATTGCATCTCCAATTTTAATGTAATCTGTAAACATAATAAACAGGCAAATATTCACATTTAAATCATTGATATAAACAATGAAAAGCAGTGGAATCAGTACGGCTACTTGTGGTACATCACTGGGCATATGCCTCCAGTCTGAAAAGCAGTCTTCTACCACCCTGTGTCTCCTAGCTTCACTCTAATTTTGTCGTCAATTGGCTAGCTTATCTTGGATCTATTTATGACCTAACCTTACTAACTTGTCTGCCATGTGGGATCCTGTCGACTGTCTTGCTGAATCTATATGGACATCGTCGACCACAGTGCCATCATCAACCTTCTTTGTCACCTCTTCACAAAATGCAATAAACTTTGTTCTAAATGATTTCTCATGCACAAAGCCATGTTGACTATCCTTTATCAGTTGTTGCATTTGCAAATACATGTAAATCCTGCCCCTCTCAATGCTCTCCAACAACATGACCACCAATGACGTCAGCCTCACTGATCTATAGTTCAGGTCACTATTCCATTTCGTCGTCGCACCCTTCCGCTGCTCAATGCAAATGCTAATGTAACCGGATTGGTGATATGATCAATAATATAGGTCTCAGACTGTGTGAGGATTAGGAACGAGTCAGGCAGGCTTCTTTAATCTGCTAAAATTCACAAATTTTTAACCGAATTAAAGTTACTCAAACTAGGATGGAAAGATGAATGACAAATAGTTTGACTATTGCAAATCTGTGCGTCGATGCTTGCCTCTCTAAAAAATACTGACACATGCATACGTTTGATGACAAACTGAAAAATATAATATCTGCAGAACGTTAACTTGAAAGAACTGTGCCCAAATATTAATTGAACTCATGACGAAAGGAAACACGAGTGATAGTTTCAAACATCATTCAGCTTATGGAGCTACTCTGCTCTTCCAAGCTACTGGTAATGGGATAACTTCCTGGAACAGGTGGATTTAGTTGGATTGCCTCTACTTCAGGCAGTGGGGCGATTACAATCCACGACAGGAATCCTCCATGAGTGGTAAAGACGACTGAGGACTTTTCAGCTCACACACATTGCTGGGTAAAGGAACAGAGAGAGAGAGGGAACAACAGGCTGTTAATTCTCAGGAAAGATGCATTTCCTCCCTCTCAGTTGAATCGCACAATAACGTTATCCGGCCCCAAACTGGACCAAATGAAGTCTGTTTGAACAGTGTCTGAACTGTATGACTCCATCACATTCCTTGCTCCATGTAGGTACATCACTGGTGTTGTTGGACACCCAGCCATTTCTTTTGGAACAAATAACGCCACCAAGCCTCAAAGCCCTCTGCTTTTTCCTTTCCCGCCGAAACAACCAGTACCCTTCTACTGACATCCTCCTTCGACTGACTGAACTGGTGCTCACTCTGAAGAACTTGTCTCTCCAATCATCCCACTTCCTCCAAACCAAAGGAGTAGCCATGGGCACCCGCATGGGCCCCATCTATGCCTGCCTCTTCATCGGACATGTGGAAGAGTTCAGCTACACTGGCACCACCCCCCACCTTTTCCTCCGCTACATCATTGACTGTATCGGTGCTACCTCGTGCTCCCACGCGGAGGTTGAACAGTTCGTCCACTTTACTAGCACCTTCCACCCCAACCTCAAATTTACCTGGACCGTCGCAGACTCCTCCCTCCCCTTCCTAAACCTCTCCATTTCTATCTCGGGCGACCGACTCAACATGGACGTCTACTATAAACTGACCGACTCCCACAGCTACCTAGATAACACCTCCTCCCACCATGCCGCCTGTAAAAACGCCATCCCATATTCCCATTTCCTTCGCCTCTGCCGCATCTGCTCCCAGGAGGACCAATTCCAATACCAAACAACCCAGATGGCTACCTTCTTCAAAGACCGCAATTTCCCCTCAGACATGGTTGACGATGCTCTCCACCACATCTCCCCCACTTCCCGCTCCTCCGCCCTTGAACCCCGCCCCTCCAATCGCCACCAGGTCAGAGCCTCACTGGTCCTCACCTACCACCCCAACAACCTGAAGATACATTGTATCATCCTTCGTAATTTCCACAACCTTCAAATAGTCTCCACCACCAATGATATATTTCCCTCCCCTTCCCTATCAGTGTTCCAGAAAGATCACTCCCTCCGCGACTCCCTAGTCAGATGCACATCCCCCACCAACCCAACTTACACTCCCGGCACCTTCCCCTGCAACCGCAAGAAATGCAAAACTTGCGCCCACACCTCTCCCCACACTTCCCTCCAAGGCCCCAAGAGATCCTCTCATATCCATCACAAATTCACCTGCACTTGCACACACATCATTTACTGCATCCGCTGCACCCGATGTGGCCTCCTCTACAGTGGGGAGACAGGCCGCCTACTTCCGGAACATTTCAGAGAGCATCTCTGGGATACCCGCACCAACCAACCCAACTGCCCCATGGCTGAACACTTTAACTTCCCCTCCCACTCCACCAAGGACATGCAGGTCCTTGGCCTCCTCCATCACCAGACGATGGCAACATGGCGCCTGGAGGAAGAGTGCCTCATCTTCCGCCTAGGAACCCTCCAACCACAAGGGATGAATGTTGATTTCTCCAGTTTTCTCATTTCTCCTCCCCGACCTTTTCTCAGTCCCAACCCTCGGACTCAGCACCGCCTTCGTGACCAACAATCTTCTTCCCGACCTGTCCGCCCCCACCCCCTCTCCGGCCTATCACCCTCACCTTAACCTTCTTCCACCTATCGCATTCCCAACGCCCCTGCCCTAAGTCCCTCCTCCCTACCTTTTATCTTAACCTGCTTGGCACATCCTCCTCATTCCTGAAGAAGGGCTTATGCCAGAAACGTCGATTCTCCTACTCCTTGGATGCTGCCTGACTTGCTCCGCTTTTCCAGCAAAATATATTTTCCCTGTCGTAAGGGAGTCCAGAACTAGACAGCATATGTTTAGGGTGAATAGAGAAATATACAAAAGAGACTTAACAGGCAACCTTTTCATGCAGAGGGTGGTACGTGTATGGAATGATTCATGAGAGCAAGTGGTGGGAGCAACATTTGAAAGGCATCTGCATGGGTATACGAGTAGGAGGGTTTTGGAGCGATATGGCATGTGGGACTAGTTTGGGTTGGGATACGTAGTCAGTATGGAGTTGGACCGAAATGTCTGTTTCCATGCTGTACATCTCTCCGAGTCTAGGACTCTATGGCCCCGTCTTCACTGTTCCCTGGGGATGAGAATACCACAGGCAGTACAACTCTAAGGAGATAGGAACATCCTCATCTCAATCTTAAATGGGGAAACATTTAAATGTAAAAGTGTATGAACCTCACAGCAAGTCAGCTTCCATTTTTCTTTAAAAAAATGAGGGCACAACCAATAGGAAAGAATAGACCATTCAGCCCCTCAAACCTATCCCACATTCCCATTGGCTACGTTCAGTGAATTATTTATCAAACACAGCCTCCACTACTCTCTTGGTTAGCCATTTCAGATAGCGTAAACCATAGAGTGTATGAAATTAGTGCAGAACTAAGACTGTTTGGTTCAACAAGTCTGATCTCCTGTTCAATAAGGGCTGACATGTTTCTCAACAAATTTATCCCGCCTTCTCACTGTTACCTTGATCCACTTATCAATCAGAATATATCTATATCTGTCTTAAAGACAGAACTGTGTCTGTGCTCTATGTCTGTATGCATGTGTGTGTTTCAGCTTATTGGAAGGAGACAGAGGATGGTGGAGGAAAGTTGACTTTTGGACTGGAGGCCTGTGACCAGCGGCATTCCAAAGGGATTGCTGCTGGATCCAATTTTGGTTGTCATTTACATAAATTATTTAGATGAGAATTATACAAAGTATGGTGAGCAAATTTACAGATGACAACAAGATTCGTTATATAGTGGAAGGTGAAGACGATTACGTAAGATTACAACGAGATCATGTTTAATTGGGCAATGAATCATAGAAATGTACAGTACAGAAACGGACGCTCTGGTCAAACTCATTCGTGCCAAGCAGATGTCGCAAGTTAACTTAGTTTCATTTTCCAGCATTTGTACCATATCCCTCTTAACCTTTCCAATTCATGTCCCCATCCAGATTCGTTTTAAATGATGCAATTGTACCATCCTCTACCACTTCGTCTGGCAGCTCGTTGCATACATATACCACCTTCTGTATGAAAATGGTCTCCTTAAGTCCTTTTCATATCTTGTCCATCTCATCTTAAATCTACATCCCCTAGTTTTGGACTTCCCTATACTGGGGAAATGACCCTGAATATTCACCTTATCCATCGTCTTCATGATTTGATGAACCTCTAGAATGTGCAAGTTTGACTCCAATCAACACGAATGTCTGTGTTTTCAGTTAACCTGGGCCTAAATTTTGAAATTCAATACTGACTCCTCTTCCTTCTTCATCACATCACAATTATTAATTCATTTTAACAACTTGTTCAGCCACATTACGAAACACCTCTGTGAGATTTGAATCTAAACTTATGGACTCAGAGGTAGACATACTACCACCATTTGGCAACAATCCCTGAAGCTGCAACATTATTCTTCTGTGTGTTTGTTCATCAGACACTTTTGAAATACTGCGACATACTTCTGTGCCAGGCAGGTCTTGAATCCAGTCGTTCAGGTCCAGTGTGAGAGACACTACCACGCAAGTTCAGGTATTGGAATCTAACCCAGAACTCTGGCTCAGAGGCATGGGCGTTACTCACTATACAAGTATTATACCGTGCCCAGATTTTGTGTCACATTTTAAATGTCAGCTTTCAGATGGGTGTGGATTCATTAAAATTTGGTTAATTTTACTGACTTACACAGTTAAATGAATTACATTGTTAAACAGGTGAAACTACTCACTCTAACTGTAGAATGTTGAGTTTATGTGCTGCCTTCGAGATAAACTATGAAGAACTTTAATTGCTTGGCTATGGTTTCCACATTAAGTGGTTATTATCTGACATCTGCAATATAAGGGAGAAAGCATCCTGCAGACACACTCTGCACTATAAAGGATCCGGAATAGATATTTATTACAGAACACCAGAGAAGAAGAAAGAACATACTTTCTGGATCAAAAACACCAATCACTCTTTCCTGCTTCTAACGTGCGGCTCCTCTCTTCTTAAAACCACGAAGGAATCCAAGGCAGCTGTCCAGCCTTTCTTCCCCAGTCCTGTCAGTCACTGGACTGAGGAGCGGCAGATGGAGTTTAATTTCAATAATTACAATGTATCACAATTTGAGAAAACAAACAAGGAAAGGACACCAACAATTAAATGTCGGGCCATTGGTAGCATTGTAGAACAGGGATATCTAGGGTTCTGGTATTTTTTGTTTGAGGTTTGCACCATGTGTAGGCACGGTGGTTACGAAGGCGTTTGGTTTGATAGCCTTCATTGCTCAGAACTTTGAGTTCAGGAGCTGGAACATTATCTTCAGGTTTGACTGGACATTCGTGAGGTCTTACCTGAAGTAATGTGTAGTTATGGTCACCCAGTTACATTGAGGATATTATTAAACTGGTGAGGGTTCAGAAAGGATTTATCAGTCTGTTGTTGGAAATGGAGTGTTTAAGGACAGGCTCGATGAACTGGACCTTTGCCACTGCAGCGTAGAAGGTTGAGGCATTATCAAACTTATAGATGTTTATAAAACATTTAGTGGTATAGATAATGTTGAATGGAAGGTGCCCTTTCCTTACGTTGGTGGATTTCAAGACTGGGGGTAATTGTAAGATGACAGGAGAAAGGTTTCCAGAAGAGAAAGTTTCATAAATCTACCCAGCTCTACCCAACCTGTCCCTGCTAAACAGATGTCCTACATTAATGTATTTCTATTTGCCAGCATTTGGCCTATATCCCCCTAAACACTTCCTATTCACATGCCTGTCCAGATGCCTTTTAAATGTTGTAATTGTCCCAGCCTGCACAACTTCCTCTGGCAGCTCGTTACATATAAAGCACACCCTCCTTGAAAGCGTTGCCCCTTACATCCCTTTTAAGTCTTGCCCCTCTGAAATTCAACCTATGTCCACTAGCTTTGGAACATGCTACACTGGAGAAAAGACCTTGGATATTGACACTACCCATTCCACTTGTGAGTATATAAACCTCTATGATTACAATTCAACCGCTGATGCTTCAGGGAAAATAATCCCGGCATATTAAGCCTCTCCATAAATCTCAGAACATCCAACCCTGCCAATACCTTTGTAAATCTTTTCTGAATTCTTTCACGTTTCACACATCTTTCCTCGAGTAACGGGACCATAATTGCACGACGTATTCAATAGTGGCCTAATCAATGTCCTATACAGCTGCAATATGACCTTCCAACTCCTATATTCAATGCACTGTCCAACAACAACACGCAAATTAAACACCTCAACGTTTGTGAGAAGATTTGTAGCTCGGTTGCTCGTTGTTGTGGTTCTGTTCGCCGATCTGGGAATTTATGTTGCAGACGTTTCGTCCCCTGTCTCGGTGACATCCTCAGTGCTTGGGAGCCGCCTGTGAAGCGCTTCTGTGATCTTTCCCCCGTCATGTATAGTGGTTTGAATCTGCCGCTTCCGGTTGTCATATCCAGCTGTCCGTTGCAGTGACCAGCATATTGGGTCCAGGTCGATGTGCTTGTTGATTAAGTCTGTGGACGAGTGCCAAGCCTTTTGGAATTCCCCGGCTGTTCTCTGTTTGGCTTGTCCTATAATAGTAGTGTTGTCCCAGTCGAACTCATGTTGCTTGTCATCTCCGTGTGTGGCTACTAAGGATAGCTGGTCGTGTCGTTTCGTGGCTATTTGGTGTTCATGGATGCGGATCGTTAGCTGTCTTACTGTTTGTCCTATGTAGTGTTTTGTGCAGTCCTTGCATGGGACTTTGCACATTACAAAATTATGTAGGGAGACTTTTTCCCAACATTAACTGGAATACACTTAGAGTCAGAGTTCTGGATGGAGTACAATTTGTACGAAGCATCCAGGAGATTTGTCTTGAGCAGTATGTCAATAGTCCGACGAAGGAAAGGGCCATATTGGGTCTGGTACTGGGAACGAGCCAGGACACGTTGTGGAAGTTGCGGTGGGGAATTTCTTTTGGAACGGTGACCACAATTCCGAAAGTTTTAGAATACTTGTAGATAAAGAAGAGAGTGGTCCTCAGGGAAGATTACTAAACTGGGCCAATGCCAATTATATCAAAATTAGGCAGGAGCTGGGAAATGTGGAATGGGGACAGCTATTTGAAGGGAAGGCCACATTTGAGATGTGGGAGGCTTTCAACGATAGGCTAAAGATAATGCAGGATAGGCATGTCCAGTTAAAGGTAAGGATAGGAAGGGTAAGATTCGTGAACCGTGGATGACAGCATAAATTGTACGACTAGCCAAGAGGAAAAGGGAAGCGTACATAAGATCTAGGCAGCTGAGAACAGAACGGGTCCTGGAGGAATATCGGAAGAGTATGACAACTCTTAAACAAGGAATCAAGTGGGCGAAAGGGATAATGAAATAGCTTTCGCAAGCAGAATTAAGGAAAATCCCAAAGCATTTTGTTCTTATATAAGAAGCAAGTTGGTAACTAGCGAAAGGCTTGGTCCACTAAAATACAATGAAGGAAGGCTGTGTGCCGAACCTGAGAGTGTTCACTGAGGAGAGGAACACGATGAATCTTGAGAATAGAGATAGACATTTGATTAGTCTGGATCACGTTGGCATAAGTAGGGAAGATGTGTTGGGTATGCTAGAGGATATTAAAGTGTACAAATCCCCAGGGCCGGATGGGATCTGTCCCAGATTATTGAGGGAGGCGAGAGAGGAAATAACTAGGGTCCAGAAAGATATATTTGTGGCATCCTTTAATACAGGCGTGGTGCCAGAGGACGAGAGGGTAGCTTAAGTTGTCCGCCTGTATAAGAAGGGTAGTAGGGATATTCTGGGTAACTACAGACCAGTGAGCTTGTGGTCAGTAGTGGGGAATGTGCTGGAGAGTGTCCTAAGAGATAGGATCTATTTATATTTCGAAAAGAATGAGCTTATCAGTGATAGGCAACATGGTTTTGTGCAAGTGAGATTGTGCCTTACCAACTTAATAGAGTTCTTCGAGTAAGTAACCAAGTTGTTAGATGATGGAAGCGCTGTTGATGTCATGTACATAGACTTTAGTAAGGCATTTGGTAAAGTTCCCCATTGTAGACTAATGGAGAAATTGAAGTCACATGTGTGCAGCTAGGTGGATAAAGAACTGGTTGAGCAACAGGAGACAGAGAGTAGTAGTTGAAGGGGATTTCTCGAAATGGAGAAAGGTGACCAGCGGTGTTCCACATGAGGTCAGTGCTGGGACCATGTTGTTTGTAATATACATAAATGATCTAGAAGAGGGCACCATTGGAATGGTCATCAAGTTGCAGATGACACAAAGATTGGTCGAGTAGCAGAAAACATAAGGGACTGTCAGAGAATACAGGAGGATATAGATAGCCTGGAGAGTTGGGCAGAAAAGTGGCAGATAAAGTTCATTCCACGTAAATGTGAGGTGATGCATTTTGGCAAGTCTAATTCTACAGCGAATTATACAATGAATGGAAGAGCCTTGGGAAACGTTGATGGGTAGAGAGATCTGGGAAAGCAGGTCCATTGTACCCTTAAGGTTGCTGCACAGGTGGATAGAGTCGTCAAGGAGGCATATAGTATGCTTGCCTTCATTGGACCGGATATTGAGTATAAGAGCTGGCGAGTCATGTTAAAATTGTACTAGACATTGTTTCGGCCACATATAGAATATTGTGTACAGATCTGGTTGCCACAATACCAAAAGGATGTGGACGCTTTGGAGAGGGTGCAGAGACGGCTTGCGAGAATGTTGCCTAGTATGAGAGGTGCTAGCTATGAAGAGAGGTTGAGTAGGTTAGGTTTATGTTCACCAGAAAAAAAAGAGATTGAGGGGGGACCTGATTGAGGTTTACAAAATCGTGAAGGGCATAGACAGGCTGGATAGAGATAAGCTTTTTTTCCCAGGGTGAAGGATTCAATAAACAGAGGTCATGTTTTCAAGATGAGAGGTGGAAAGTTTAAGTGGGATACACGCGGAAAGAACTTCACACAGAGGGCGTTTGGAATACATTGCCAGCAGAGGTTAAGGTGCATCTGGACAGATGCATGAGTAGGTGAGGAGCAGAGGGATACAAACGCTTCGGAATTGACCAACAAGTTTGGACAGTATATTTGCATCGACCAGGCTTGGAGGACTGAAGGGAGTGTTCCTGGGCTGTAAATTTCCTTTGTTCTTCTTCTTTGTTCTTTGTATGTGTGCGTGTGTGGGGAGTATGGGTGTCTCTGTGTGTGTGTGTGTGTGGAAGGGAGGGTGGATGTCCTCGTGGGTGGGAAGTGTGGCTGTCTGTGTCTTTGTGCATGTGTCGGTATGTGTGTTTGTCTCTCTGTCTGTCTGTGTGTTTCTGCGTCTGTGTCTGTCTGCGTCTGTGTGTGTGTATGTGTGTGTCTGTGTTGAAAGACTGTGGTGCTGAAAAACCGCAACCATTCAGGCAGAATCCAAGGAGCAGCAGAGTCGAAATATCGAGCATAATCCCTTCATTATGAAAGAGTCTTGTGGGCCAAGGGGACTGTGTGATAAATGTGAGGGGGTGGTGCTGGGAGCAAGGTAGCTGGGAAGGTGATTGTTAAATGAAGGTGAAGGTGATAGGTCGGAGCAGATAGGTGGGAAGGAAGGTGAACTTGTAGTACAGGTCACGAAGGAGATGCCGAGTTGGAGTGTTGGATCTGGAATAAGGAGGGGGGAGGGGAAATGATGAAACTGGTGAAATCTGGCTGTGTGTGTTGTGTGTGTGCGTGCGCGCATGTATGAGTGTCGGTCGGCGTGTGTACATCTCGGTATTCTGTTTGTGCGTCTCTGTGTCTCTCTGCATCTGGGTGTGTGTGTGTGTGTGCATGTGTCTGTGTGGGAGTTGGGTTTCTGTCAATATGTGTGTTTGTGCCTGTGTGCTGCTGTATGTGTGTCTGCATGTGTGTCTGTTTCTGTGAGTGTGTATGCATCTGTGTATGTATCTGTGTTTGACTGGGTGTGTGTGTGTCTACATCTGTGTGTGCCTGTTTCTGTGAGTGTGTGTCTGTGTCTGACACTGTGTATGTGTGTGTATGTCTGCATCTGTGTGTGCCTGTTTCTGTAAGTGTGTGTGTGTGCACGTGTCAGTGTATGTGTCTGTGTGTGTTTGTATGTCTGTGTGTGTGTGACTGTTTGTGTTTGTGTGTCCGTGTATGTGTGTTTGTGTGTGTGTGTGTGTGTCTGTGTGTATGTGTGTGGGTCTGTGTGTGTCTGTGTGTCCTTATGTGCGCCTGTGTCAGTGTCTGTGTGTGTATGCGTGCGTCTGTGTCTGTGTGTGTGTGTGCGTGTATGTGTGTTGATGGTGCTGTGAGCTGCTGCCCTCCCCCTGTCCCTCCCAAACTGGATCCCTGATGATATTTACCCTCCACACCCACCTGTACAGTGTTGTGGGGAGGCCAGCAGAGACTGACAGCAACAGAAAGCTCAGCATTTCTGACAGCATCTGTGCACAGAAATGAAAGGACCCTTCCTCAGATCTCATGTCGGGGCTTTAAGCACTTTAAGCACCACAGAGACTGCAGACTCGCCTCACACTGATACACTCAGATAAACACACACTAATACCGAGACATAGAGACACTCACTAATGCACAGAAACTAATATAGACATGGAGTGTCTGTCAGTATTTCTCTTGCTCCACGGTGACCTTGTCAATGTTTCAATTATTCTGTCTGGTGTGTGTCAATATTTAGGTCCGTCCTTACGGAATGTGTTAATATTGTACTTGCTCACAATAGTGAGTGAGTCAGTACTTCTGGATGGAGTGTGACTGTATGATAATTTCAATGTTCGCAGATACCAAACCTGGAAGAATGATAAAGTATGTGGCGGACAGTGTGGAACTCTAACAGGACAGTGACACATTCGTTTAGTTTTCAGGTTTATGGCAGATCAAGATCAATGCAGATCAGTGTGAGATGATGTACCTTGGTAGGATTAACTCGGAAAGTCAATATAAAAAATTCTGGAACATTATAAAGGGGTGTAGGAGCAGAGGGTGTATATGTGCACATCTTATTGAAGATGTCAGGACAAGTGGGGAGAGCAGTAAATATCATAGATTAGTTTCAGTATCTGAGCTGTTTACAGAAGGAGGTGTAGGAGGGAGCTTCCATGCTCCCTTCCTGCTAGCTGGTGGTGGCGGTATGTTTTGAGCACACCCTCCTGCCCACCGAGACCATGGGGATTCCATTTGTACCAGCTCAACACAAAAGGGAGATGGCATCAGGGCCACTGCTTCTAAGTTGTGCCCGGGAAATGGAACTGCCTGTGGGTTTAAAGTGAGTATTTCCCTTCACTGAACATTGCTCTTTACTCGGTCGGTGGGACATGGATGATTCAGAGTCTCCACACGAGTATTCCTGGTCCTCTCCGGCTCATACCAGGGTCCTCCCCACATGAGGGGTGGGGTAGGGAAAGGATATCGGGAACTCCACCACCCAGCTTGGCCCTTTCTGTCCTATTCCAGGCTGTTTCTCCTGGAATGGGAGCAAAGGAGGGAGGGAGTGTGGGAGTAAGTGGCCCTGCTCTTAGTCTGGTGCTGGTGGGGTGGTGTCCAGAGGGAGTCGGTCCACAGTGTTGTATCCATGCAGTGTTATTTGTGTGGGAGGTAAAGTGGAGCGAGAGAGAGAGAAAAAGAGAGAGAGAGAGGGAGAGAGAGAGACTGCATGCAGTAGTGAGAATGGTGGAGCATGAGCATTGTTCGGGGGTAGGTGCTATAACAGATATACATTGGGTTTGCGGGAGCAGAAAGAATATGATGAGCCTTACCCTGATTGTTGTGGTTCTGTTCGCCGAGCTGGGAATTTGTGTTGCTCCTGATAGAGCGGGGAAGGTTATTGATGCTTTTTCTTTATTGCTGGACATTTACTCAGATTGCAGATACTGCACAGAGCTGGGTGGTGAGCTCAGACCATGCTCACACCAATATCCTGTTCAACCATCTTTCTGGGAACAATGGCTCATGGTGCAAGATACGGTAGAAATGTCTTCATTTCTGCATTCTGGAACCATGCTCACATCCTTCCATGACACTGTCTCTCAATCTCGCTCACTCTGTCTATTCCCAAACCCCTCCCATTTGTTGATACTTTAACTGATTTCCCCGCCATCTCTCTCTGGCAGTGATGTTTTCACCCACAGCACCCCCTTGTCATGGCACAAGGGAGATATGGAGCTGTAATTGGATGGGAGCTGCATATCCTGTCACTTCCAGCATAGGCTGCAAGTTTCCTCACACTGGGCAGTGCTTTCACACAGTGTTACTGAGCAATATACTAGGGTTATGGACACAATTCCACACCCCAATCAAATAGCTTAGCTGGGTTTATAGATCAATGCACTGCTATAATGTGCACAGTGTTCCGCTCTGGACAGATTGCAGGGTGGATTTTAGCAGTACACTAGCCTGGTCTGCGCAGTGCTCCATGCTGAACTGATATCTCTCTGGGTTTATAGTGTCTGGTCTGGTTCTGTGAGGCGGATTGAATTCTGACCAAATTCTGACTCCACCAGCCAGTCCCATTCGTCAGTTTAACTCCATAGTTCAGCAACGTGTTGTCCCGTGAGTAATTGTCCAGTTTCAATGTGAATAAATATTCTGTATATTTCCCGGGCCTTGGGCCTTGCTCATCCTGGAACATCGGAATTCACCGCAATAAACCTCAGTAATGTCACTCCTCAGAACCAACGATCCAGGGAACATAGCCCCAGACCATTCATACTCTCCATGTGGCTCAACATCAGTCGCCACCACCACCTGCACAATACTGTCAATATACTTCGAAATCTTTTCTGCATACTTTCTAGTTTAACAACATCTTTCCTGTAGCAGTGTGAACAGAATTAAAGGCAGTATTACAGAAGTGACTAAATCTAGCTAAAGTAAGTATTGCAGATGCGAGAGATTAGCGTCTAGAGTGTGAAAACATCGAAGTTTCCAGCTCCTCGAATGCTGCCTGACCCGCTGTGTTTTTCCTGCACCACTCTTTGAACCCAGTATATATCCCAGATGGACTCCTTCTTCAAAGACAGCAATTTACCCTCCCCCATGGTCGACGATGCCATCCAGTGCATATCATCCACTTCCCACACCTCCGCCTTCGAATCCCACCCCTCCGAACTCAACAGGAGAAGAACACCCCGTTCCTTACCTTCCATCCCACCAAACCTCCAGATACAAAGCATTATCCTACACCATTTGCGCCACCTGCAAACCGACCCCACTGCCATGGTCATATTTCCCTTCCCACCATGATCTGCTTTCCATAAAGAACACTCCCAGCGTGACTCCGTTGTCAGGTCCACACCACCCACAAACCCAGCCTTCACTCCTGGCACCTTCCACTGCCACCGCACGAATTGGAAAACCAGGACCCTAACCTTTGTCCGAGACCCCAAAGGATCCTTCCACATCCTTCTGAGTTTTACCTGCACTTACACAAGTCAAGTACAGTATCCGTTGCTCCTGGTGCCTCCTCGACATTGGGAGACAGGATGCCAACGTGTGGAATACTTCAGAGAATATCTCTGGGACACCGGCACCAACAAACCCCACCAACCAGTGGCTGAACACTTTAAATCCCCCTCCCATTCCGCCATAGACATAGGCATCCTCCACCGCCAAACCTTAATCATCCAATGCCTGGAGGAAGAAATACTGATCTTCTGCCTTGGGACCCTGCAACCACATGAGGTCAATGTGGATTTCACCAGTTTCCTCATTTCCCCTCCTCCCACTTTATCCCAGATCCAAACTACAAATTCAGCACCGCCCCATGACCTGTTCTACCTGTATATCTTCCTTCTCCCCATCCACTCCACCTTCCTCACCGACATTTTACCTCCAACCCCAACTTTATCGATCTATCACATTCTCAGCTACCTTCCCCCAGCACCATCCCCTTCCCATTTATCTCTCAGTACCCTTGGGCCACAAACCTCATTCTTGATGAAAAGCTTACACAAGAAATGTCGATGCTCCTCCAATGCTGCTTGACAGCCTGTGCTTCTCCAACACCACATTCTCGACTCTGAACTCCAGCATCTGCAATCCTAATTTTGTCCCTTGAGTTAATGAATTCAGTAATTTCCCCACCAGACACCTTAGTTAGCTTGTCTGTTAATTTATCCCTGTCCCTTTCTCCTTTATAAACAGAGTGAGACAAATACAGCCCCGCAGTGCTCTGGCAATACTCCCACATACAATGAAAAAGTTTTTTATAAATTGCAAGATTTATAGGCCATTCATCAGTAACCCTCATCCATTCTATTTAGGTTGAGTAAATATTCCCTTTTATTGTGATGTGAAATGTTATGTAAGGAAAGGGTTAACTAAACTTGTTTGTTTAGTGACTTTGATTAATGTCAGTCACCATGTTTTGTAATTATCCCAGTGGAGAGTTTCCATCTTTTAATGATCAATGGGCTCCATTCAATGTGTTGTGCCATAGTATGAGCGGAAACATCACCGACAGCACTAACAGGGATCAGCAGCTCCAGAGAGAAGGGGAAGGAGAGATCATTATCTGAGGACGTGAGACTTTAATGTTACAACAATGGACCAGAATCCGAGAACATTATACTGGAATGTTCCAACACTGGATCAGAATCTGAGAACTTTGGACTTGAACGCTACAACAATGGACAGGAGTTTATCCTATTATGTTTGGTTTCTTTCTACAAATTATCATTGATTGTCATTGCATTCGCAGATCTATTTTGCTCTTCGCATTATTCAATATTTTTATTATCCTCTCCTGTCTATCGTTGGTGTCCTTGGTAAGTCTCACTGTCCAGATATGTTTTCCTTTAAACTAGTTACGACTGCATTACTGTTCTGTCATATCGTCTTCACTTCTTGCCACTATTATTGTCCATGTTGAGACTCAGAATCCAGATATTCACTCTGGAGATCACGTCTAACTTCATCAGTGAACTTGTTCAGTTACTTACACCATCCTTGCTTCCGGTACTTTTACTCATGGGTCTCTATGTTGACCTACTCACTGTCCTTGTTATTTAAATATTGGGAGCGTGGAAGTCATTGTCCTCTATTCTGTTTAAAAACTCAGTTTCCTTCCTTGGACTCCAACTCCTCCCTGCCCAATATTTTATCCATTCATTTCTGGGACTTGGGTGTCGCTGGCTGGCCAGCATTGATAGCCTTGCTCTATTTGCCCTTGAGAAGGTAGTGGTGAGCTGCCTTCTTGAATCGCTGGAGTCCACTTGCTGTCGGTTGACCCATAATGCTGGTAGCGAGGGAATTCCAGGATTTTGACCCAACGACTGTGAAGAAGCAATGGTATATTTCCAAGTCAGGGGAGTGAGTGACTTGGAGGAGAACCTGCAGGTGGCGTTTAAACTAGACGAATCACACCATTGGTCATCGCTTTGGCCTTGAGCTGATTCTTGACATCATGCCCTGACCATTATTAGCTTTAACCATTCACTTTGCTAGAATATACTTCACTGGCTTAACTCATCTGCTGTTTAAACCTTGAGCTGTGAAATACAGACATAATGATGACAACAATCTGCTGCTGACACTCTCGGGTTGAAATCTGCAGAAACAAAACTGATTCGAACTCAGACCAAATTTCCATCCATCTGACATTCCTGTGCACGATAATCTGTATCGCTATTGTGTCTGGCAATGCCTTTATTTTACTATTCTCAAGTAGTTTAACTCATCTGTCCATGAAACTTCCCTCAGTCCCTTTGTGTGGATTATCCAAATCCCTGCCAATTGTTCATATTTAACCTGGTTTCCTTTAAGTATAGTTTTCAATACACCTCATGCTGGACAGATAATCCATTCTACTGAGCACTGCACTAGCATAGTCTGCACAGCTCTCCATATTGGCCTGTCATCTTGTCACAGCGTATGTTGTTTGAAGTATTCCGTGAAACCGATTCAGAATTTGATTAAACAATCCATTTCAGCTCATCCAAAAATACCTTTGTTCAATGATCTCGTTCTTGTAATTTTGCTCTCTAAGTAATCAATTCTCCAGTTAATCCCACTACCCAGCCTTTTTTTCCATATTTCCACAACATGCTCTCAGTTAGTTAATTGTCTGTTTCTGTCTTTAATGTGAATCTCTATATCCCACTGTATCTGTCCCTAGCCTTGGGCTTTGACACTCTAGTGTGTTGAGTGCTGGCATTGTGAAGCTCAGAAACAATGATATGGTATGTGTCAGGCTGTTGTTCACTTCCCAGTGTGTGCCATGTGGTGTTCCACGGATGGGGTGGGGGGGGAAAGAGATAGGTCATGTGTGTCAGCCTGTTATGCACTTCCATGTGGTGTTCCATATTGGAAAGGGGTGTGTGTGTGTATCGTTCGGTTCTTCACTTCCCAGTGTGTTCCATGTGGTGCTCCATGTTAGATAGGGGTGGCAGCAACTTTGACTCATGTCTTTGAAAGATGGTCTATGCCTGCCCCAGAACATCTGACGGCTGTATTTGTCCACCTGAGCTGATTGTGTGGTCAGTAACACGAGGAATCCCCTTGAGTATTATTGTAAAAGACCAGGTGTCTATCATCTCCGACAATGCTCGCACTCTTAAAAAAAAGTTTATTTTCTCCTTTTCTTTAATGAGAGATCTTAAAGGAGGAACTTCCTACTGCAAACGTCTGAAGTAAATGACTTAGAAGACTTCTAGGGTTTTTTTAAAAATAAATAGTGATAACAATGGCCAGCTCTCACAGACCAGACTTTCTAGGTTTGCTGAGCTGGAACAATCACCAGGTGCCTGGGGTGGGAGAAGGGTTGGATGCTTCAGTAAATGATCCCTAGCTGTGTTATCTCTGAAATCTGTCTTGATGCTGTTTCCTCCTGGATTGGATGTGTCTTTTTTGCCAAGGGACGAGTTTATAGGATGTTAGTACATTGGAACTCTTCATTAGTGGAAAGTACTGTATCTAATATTCTGTTAAGATTTCCAACACTTAAGTTATTCTAAACTTCTCTTCTTTTTGTAGGTATTTTTATTATGGTGTTTTAATAAATTGTGTTTTGGTTAAGGTTGAGTGGTTTGACCAGCCACATCACATCTGGAGCACCCATTTCACATCTACCTTTACTAAAAGGTAGGGGGCGACAGCACCAGGGACCCAGCTTCAATTCCCACTGATGACTGTGTCGAGTTTGCACATTCTCTCTGTATCTGCGTGGGTTTCCTCTGGTTCTGTGGTTTCCTCCCACAATCCAACGATGTTTAGATCAGGTGAATTGGCCATGCTAAATTGCCCATATTGTTAGGTGCATTAGTCAGGGGTAAATATGGGGTAGGGGAGAGGGGCTGGGTGGTTACGTCTTCGGTGGGTCAGTGTGGATTTGATGGGCTGTATGGCCTGTTTCCAAACTGTTGGGAATCTAACCTAAGACAAGGTTGGCGTCCAGTTAGAAGTGAGGTCTGCAGATGCTGGAGATCAGAGCTGAAAATGTGTTGCTGGTTAAAGCACAGCAGGTCAGGCAGCATACAAGGAACAGGAAATTCGACGTTTCGGGCCAGAGCCCTTCTTCAGGAACGAGGCGTCCAGGCTACCATCTTAAAACATTTAAGGCAGTCTAGTCCGTTCCATAGCAAAGTGGGAACAATTGTCCAGTTCAAAATCGATAATTCCAAATTGGGTTCAGGATTAGAATCCCTACAGAGTGGAAGAAGGCCATTTGGCCAAACAAGTTCACATCAACCCTCCAAAGAGTAAATTACCCAGACGCATTCGCCTCCCCTATTACTCCATATTTACCCTGACTAGTGCAAATAACCTACACATCACTGAACGTTACGGGCAATTTGACATGGCCATTTCGCCTAGACTACATATATTTGTACTGTGGGAGCAAACTGGAGCACCTGGAGAAAACCCACGTAGGGACGGGGAGAATGTGTACAGGGAGATTGTTCGACTCAAAGGCAGCATTTTGTAGTTGTTAGTAACTTTTGTTGTGGGTGTTGAATTCGTTTGGTTTGTACAATGTTTTGTGTAGTAATGGCTATTTCTGTCAACAAGAGTTCTCTGGGTGAAGACAAAGTGAAGTTGGAGATTTTACAAAAGGTGAGCAAGGCAAAGCGTTTAGGATTGGCAGACAAGCTGGAGTTGGGTTTGAGTTTGTGAGAAAAGGAGATAATTACAGCTATAGCTTGACATTTGTTTTTGCGGAAAGATCATCAGAATCTTTAGAAATGGCCAGAATTCATTTGCAGATGGAGCAGCCTGGACACAAAAAGTAATTGAGACAGTTTGAAATATGATTTAAAGTAGAAATAATATAAGAGAAAGAAGAAAGACAGAAAAAGAATGAAGAAAAGCAGAAAGAGAGAAAGTTTCAACTTCAAACGTTAGCAATTTGAGAGGAAAGTCGACTTAGCAGGGTGGAGGTGAAGGGAGATGGTAGACTGGATAAGGAGGATAGTGAGGATGAACAACTCTATGGTAGCCAAAGTCCCGAGGGGAAATCTGTTTAAATATGTACAGACATTGTCTAAATTTGATGAAAAGGAATTAGAAGTCTTTTTAATTTCATTTGAGAAAGTGGCTAAACGGATGCACTGACCACTGACCAAGTGGGTTTAGTTAATCCAAACAAAGCTGGTCGGAATTATGGGTGAGGTATTTGTATCCCTATTGGAAGAGGTATCTGGAGAGTATGAGAAGATAAAGAAAGACATTTGAAGTGCACATGAACTTTTGCCAGAAGCCCACTGACAGTGATTTAGAATGTAAGATTGTGTCCCTGGTTAAACGTACATTGAGTTTGAAAGGATTAACCAAAGTAATTTTGAAAGGTGAGTCAGGGTATTAAAAACAGAGCAACCTATGACACTCTTAGACAGACTCATACTTTGGAGGAGTTCAAAAACTCACTTCCTGCAGTCGTGACAACGCGTGGGGAAGAGCAGAGAATTGAAATGGCATGATTCGAATCTGAAATGGCTGATGATCATCAGTTGGTCCATAAATCAAACTTTCGCTTTTGGGAGGGCTTGAGGAGAATGTGCAAGATCTTAAAATAGATTCCTGTGTGTAAGATTTAGTGGCATAGGCCAGGATTAGCAGGTAAAGAGGTTACAGCATTAAGACGTACAGGAAGATGTAAATCCTTTAAGCTGAGACATAAGCGATATGTCATTGAGAAGGACTATGTTAGAGATGAGAAGTTTTCCATTATGTAAATTTGTTTGGAGTGTCCAGTGACGCCATCAATTGTAAAATATTTCACATTTGGGAAGGAGGCCTTGAGCTTGGTATTGATATTACAATATTTCAGCATCTAAGTTGCCAATACCGTGTCAAGACAAATATATATACTGATCATAACGCCTGAACGATTTTGGACAAATTTAGGGAGAATACTTCCAGTCAGTTCAGACAGAGGTTAGTATTGTTGCCATTCAATTTAAAAGTTATACAGGTGACCAGACGAGAACCTGTACTTGCTGACAAATTGTCAAAACTTAGATGAAGAAAATCAGAGGCGTTAAGTTGCAGAAGTAAACTGACTGAAATAGAATAGAGTTGGGAATGTTAGAACACTTAGTGTCAATGTAATATATATGTATTGCAATCTACTGGAACAATAAGAATAAAGTTTATAAATTAGGCCATCTTTGTATATTGATGGTTTTTTTTCACTTTAAAAAGTTTATTTTCTCTTTTTTTTTTGAAGAGAGGTCTTTAAGACAGAGATGCCGAACTGTCACCTGAAAACAGCTTAAGTAAATAACTGAGAAGACATTTAGGTTTCATTAAGGCATTGGGAACAATGGTAGGGTAGTGGTCAGTTTTTCTCGTTTTGTTTTTGCTGCAGCATTCAGAAGCTGCTTGGGATCCCAGAAGGTTTGGAAGTTTCAATGCATGATCCCCAGCTGCTATTCCCTCTGAAAACTCACTTAAAGTTGTTTCTTCCTGCATTGGAGAACTGCACATAAGATTCTGTGTTTGAATTTATCTTTTTGCCAAGGGGTGTGTTTATGGGATGTTCCTGTATTTGCGCAGTTAATTCGGAGAATGCACTGTGTCTAATGGTAGCATAGGTGTTCCACTAGAGAAGCCATCCCAAATTGTTCTTCTTTTTAATTGTGTCTTAACTGGAGCGTTTGAATGGATTGTGTTTTGTTTTACGTTGAGTGGGTCGACCATTTGCAACACATCTGGAACACGCAGTTAACATCTACATTTAAAATAAGGAAAAGGTAGGGTCTAGGCTGCCGGCTTAAAATATTTTGATGGGGTCTGGTCAGGTCCATTACACTTGTGGCTGATGGACTTCTGATTGTCTCCTGCCATTGAAAAGTTAGTGGAGGTGCTGGGGATGGTTTTCTGGAGGTTGTGCTGTGAGCTACCTCAGACATTCATGGAAACCTGAAAATTTGGTGACCCAACTCTGGATGGAGCACGGGGACTGTAGTTACAGCATCTGGGTCTGGAACATTGACACCAAATGGAGCAGAGGCTGCAGAGAGGGGTGCTCTGTAACCACGGAGTGAGTGTGTCTGGGGAAATGGATCTGCTGGATCTACCCCCTGTTTTCCAGAAACAGCTTGCCAAGCTGAACTTAACCCTGGAGCAGAGTATGAGGGGACCCTGACTGAACAAGGAGCTGGTCACAGAGCGGTGTCACCTCCTTGAACATGATCTGCAGCTTCACACCAGGGGGAGGACTGTGCTGCCAGTGATTGTTAGGGTCACTGTTTCATTCAGCTTCTATGATCAGGAACTTTCCAGGCCGGTGTGGGTGACATATGCATCGTCTCCCGGCAGTGGCTAGCACTGCTGCCTCACAGCGCTAGAGACATGGGTTCAATTCTCGCCTGCGTGGAATTTGCACATTCTCCCTCTGTCTGCGTGGGTTCACTCCGTGTGCTTCGGTTTCCACCCATAGTCCAAAAATGGCCATGCTAAATTCACCTAATTTCACCTGCGGCCCACAGCTGGTGTAGGAGCGAGGGCTTCAGATATGTACATAATTGGGATGCCTTCTGGGGAAGGTGGGACCTGTACAAGAAGGACGGGTTGCATCTGAACTGGAAGTGGACCAATGTCCTGGGTGGAAGGTTTGCTCGCGTAGTTCGAGAGGGTTTAAACTAATATGGCAGGGGGGTGGGAACCTGAGCTGTATACCGGAGGTGAGAGTTGATGCAGATGAGGCAAAAGCAAGAGGTAGACCAGCTAGTGGGAAGGATTTTCCTGGCAAGAAACAAGGTATCAGTTAAAGTGTGTTTGCTTTAACGCAAGGAGTATCGGGAATAAAAGTGATGAACTTAAAGCATGGATCAGTACCTGGTGCTATGATGTTGTGGCCATAACAGAGACATGGGTTTCTCAGGGGCAGGGTTGGTTGCTGGATGTTCCAGGATTTAGAGCATTTAAAAACATTATGGGGGGGGGGAAGAGGAGGGGTTGTTGCACTACTAATCAGAGAGTGTATCACAGCTACAGAACCTTCCATTGTCGAGGAAGATCTGCCTACCGCGACAGTATGGGTGGAAATTAGGAGCAGCAAGGGAGCAGTCACCTCGTTAGGGGTTTACTACAGGCCCCCCAATAGCAGCAGGGAGATGGAAGAAAGCATAGGTAGAATGATTTTGGAAAAGTGTGGACGTAGTAGTGTTGTTATATTGGGTGACTTTAACTTTCTCAATATTGATTGGAACTCCTTCGAGCAGAAGATTTGAATAGAGCTGTTTTTGTAAGGTGTATTCAGGAGGGTTTCCTAACTCAGAACGTTGACAGGCCGATGAGGGGAGAGGCCATTCTAGACTTAGTGCTTGTCTTTCTAAATAGATGTAAATCCTATCCCACAGAATCCCCTCCAACGAACTCCTCGACACTAATGTTGGCTGATTGAGTCGATAACTCTTTTTTTTGGTTTACTGCTCCTTTTTCTAGCCTCACTCCTCCACTGGCCACAAAAAAATAATTATAACTATGTTGGTGATATGACCAATGATATAGTTCTCAGAGTGTGTCAGGGTCAGTGTTAGGAACAAATCAGGCAGATTTCTTTAATCTGCTAAAACAACACGTTTATGACCAAAACAAAGTTACTCAAACTATGATGGAAAGAGGAATGACGAGAGAATATTGCAAATCTGTACATTAATATTTTCCTTTGAAAAATACTGAGAAACACACACAGACACACGCAGACAGACACACACACACACACACAGACACACAGACACACACAGACAGAGACATGCAGACACACACACACAGGCACACACACGCACGCACACACACGCGTATTGTCGATAACAAACTGAAAAGTAAAATATCTGCAAAGTTAACTTGAGAGAACATTGTCCAAATATGATTCGAAATCATGACCAATGGAAAAATGAAAGTTTGACCCAAGTGCTGCTCTATTTGTAGAGTCATCAAGTCCGACAGCATGGATGGAGGCAGAGAAGCCTTTTGGCCCAAACAAACCTCATTTCCCAGTCTGGTGTGTTTCTCAATGGAATGTTCCCGCCTTCCCACAGTAACTCTTGTTCGTTGTTTTGATCTAGCCTTTGACTTAAAGACGTGCGTCTGTGTCTCTATATGTATGTTTGTGTGATTTTGTGTGAGTGTGTGTGTGTGTGTGTGTGTGTGTGTGTGTGTGTGTGTGTGTGTGTGTGTGTGTGTATGTCTGTGCATACCTGTTTAATGGCAGGAGACAGGGTAGTCGTGAATGTTTGTGTTTTGAACTGGAAGCCTGTGAGCAGCGATTATTCACAGGCAAAATTGTTGGGTCGACTTTTGTTTATCATTTATGTAAATGATTTAGATGAGAATTATAGAAGGTATATTATGACATCAAGTTTGGCTATATAGTGGACAGAGTTTGCATAATGGTGAACAATTGACAATTACAATGTAATCATCCTAAATTAAATCAGTGATTCATAGAGATGTCCAACAGGGAAACAGACGCTTCAACTCGTTCATGCCATCCAAATATTCTAAATTAATCTAGTGCCATTTGTCAGCATTTGGCCCATATCCCACTCTTTATATAACCACCCAGTTGCCTTTTAAATGCTGTAATTGCTCCAGCCCCGCCCAGTTCCTCTGGCAGCTTATTCCATAGAAGCACCACCCTCTGCAGGGGGAAAAATGTTGAGCTTCATTGTCTTTCAATTCTTTCTCTTCCCACCTTAAACATATGCCTTCTAGTTTTAGACTCTCCTACCCTGGGAGAAAGAACCTTGACCACTCACCCTATACAAGCCCTTCATAATTTTACAAACCTCTAGAAAGTGCAAACGTGACTCCAATCAAGACGATTGGCTGTGCTTTCAGTCATCCTTGGTGTAAATGCTCAAATTCATAAGTCGTACGACTTCCTTCTCCATCAAGGCGCGATTCCAAAAAAGTTTAATCAACTTGTTCAGATATATTATGAAACAGCTTTGTGGGATTTGAAACTAGAATTTTCAGCGCAGTGATAGGGACACGACCACCATTCAACATTTTCCCGTAAATCTGCAACATGATGCTCCTTTGTGTTTCTTCCTCAGCCTGTTCTAACAAACTGTGACACACTTCCACAGGACATGAATACACACCACCTTCTCCGGATATGGGGCACTACCATACGTTCATAGACTATCATCGAATTCTGAGTTCCGGCTCAGAAATGGGGGGCCACCCACTACACAAGGTCTAAACCATGCCCAGATTTTGGGCCTTATTTTAGGCATATGGACTTCTGAAATTCTGGTTAACATTACCAAATTATACAGGGGACATTTCTTATTGAAAAAAAAGGGCAAGTTATTAGCCTCAACTATGGGATGTTGAATGCATTCGCTGTTCCATTGAGATAAACTACGAAGATGTTTAATTGCTTGGCTATGATTTCCGGTTTAAATGGCTATTATCAGTAGTCTGCTGAATTAGGGAAAGAAATCCAGAAACACACTCTGGGCGTGAACTCATTGGGTGGACGTGTGGTAGATGGAGTTTAACTTGGCTAAATGCGAGGTAAAACAAACAGACAGAGGGCTTATACAATTAATGCTGGACTTTGGTAGTTATATAGAAAAGAGGGAGCCGGGACGCTGTTAAATTATTTGAAGTTTATGATGCATGGTGTTTAAGGTTACTTCATTGCTCAGACCTTTCAGATTAGAAGTTGAGAAGTCATGCTGAGATTGTGCAGGACATTGATGAAGCCTCTTCTGTTGTATTGTGTGCAGTTCAGTTCAAGGAAGGAGATTATTAAGCTGAAGAGGGTTCAAAACAAATTTACCAGCATGTTACCAGGGACACCTCATCTGCTGCCTCAGGAGACTACAAACACACAGCATGAACATTGGATTGTCTGATTTACAAATCTCCCCTCGCCCACCCAGTTCCCAGATCCAACCCTCCTGCTCAGGTCCGTCCTCACGAGCGACCCTACCTGTCCAACCTCTTTCGCACCATTCGCTCCACACTCCCCACGGACCTATCACTATCATCTCCTACCATCACTCACCTATCGTTTACTTTTCCCCCAGCCTCACCCGATCATCCATTTTCTCTCAGCCCCCTTCCCCCTCCCCGTTCCTGAAGAAGGGTCCTGCCTGAAATGCTGACTCTCTTGCACCTCGGATGCTGCCTGAACTATGTGCCTTTTCTACTGCCGTGCTTTATGTACATTGAATTCTCCAGCATCTGAACTCCCCATTGTCTCTTAGGTACAATTTTCGTTTAATATATCAATGTCGTTGTCTGTTATAATCACATGTAGTCTTAGGGACATTTTCTTCGCAGATATGGATGATAAAAGTTCTCTCAGCGTGTTACTGATATTGAAATGCCTGATCAGTCGTCACAGAACGTAGGTTTAAATTTATAAACAGAGAAGCATGTTTATGTTCTGATAAACCTCTGGCATTGCTTTCATATGAAAAGCAGATTGAATGGTTACACACGATTGATCTACCAGCCCAAACGTTTGTTGCCTCAGTCAGCCCCACAATTCTGTCAGAATATGTAAATTTTAATCACTACTTTGAATTTTAATAAGAAGCATTGCATTAAAAGGGCTTAACTGGAGATATTTGTTCAGCAACTGTGATTGATGTCAGTCTCCGTGGATCCTAAAGGTGTCACTGGAGGGTTTAACTTTTCTATTAATTAGGGATTTGGTTCAAAGCGTGATGCCATAGTAACAGCGGGAGCATCACCGACAGCACTAACAGGGATCATCAGTTCAAGGGAGAGGGGGAGAAGAAATCAGAATTTGGGAACAGTAGACTGGACTGTTCCAACAATAGATCAGAATATGAGACCATTAGATTGGAATGTTCCAGCAATGGACTGGAATATATCTGATAGTCCTTACTGGTTTCTCAGCCTTGGATGTCATTAGCATTTCAGATCTAAGATGTACTGATGGTTATTCAAGGTGGTTACTATCCCATCCTCGCTATAGTTGGTGTTTCTGGTAAGTCATTTTATCTGTTCATTAAGCCAGGTTAAACTGAATTGCAACTCATATTATTTAAAATTTAGAAAGGTGGATGTCAACAGTTTCAATTCCAATGAAATATTCCATTCCTCACAAATTATAACGAGCAAATTACTCATCAATATATGAGGAGGAACCAGGGTGTTCTCAAACTCCATAATCCTTTCAGCCCTGCACAGTTCAACATTTCGATGTCCTCCCAACTCACTAATCCTGTCCAATAGCATCATAAAATCCCAGTCCCTCCCTCAGCCTCAGTGCAACTTCTGAATAAACCATCAATTGTGCCTTCAGTAAATCTGGATGCAACTTATCAAGTCCCTTCAAACCACGTGTCAAGTACAGAATAATTGGACTTGAGTTTGTTGAACTTGTTCACTGCACAGTACCTGTCAGACAGGCAGACACTGTATACTACTTATGTCATTGACACATAATCTAGAGGGAGAGAATAATAATCTGTTGAGATCTCATGCTGGAAATTGATGTAATCAAAATAAAACTATCATTTGCAAGAAAAAAATCATCTGCTTGCTTCATGTCCTTCAGAGAAGTCAATGGGTTATCATTCCCCAGTTACGTCCGTGCAAACCCACATCAATGTGTTCTACTTTTTACTGTCCTGTGGGACAGCTGAACGAGCCACTCAGTTCAAAATCCATATAACATGCCGGCCTCGCCATCGCTGCACACATCCCATGAAGGAAGAACAAAGGTAAAGTTAGATCCCTTCCTGTACCTGTTTTCATTATTCCTACACTTCATTTTCATTCAGGTAGGTGACCATCCCCTATGTCCCTATTTCTGACTGACTCTCTCCCCAAGAATGATGTACATCTCCAGGGGCACCTCTGGTGCTGGCTTTACTAATGCTGATATACAGATGTAAGGAACTTTTAAATTCCACCTCAGTGGCAGTGCATAGAGATGGAATGGGTGTTTACGTCATAATAAAGATATGGAGACCGGTAAGTGAGGGATAGAATTATTCTGATCATCACTGAGAGTGTGGTTGTGGCAGTATTTGGGGTATTATGGACATATTTCTCTCCTTTAACGGAATAATCTCATTGCAACAGAGACAGTGTAAAGGCATTTTACCAAACTAATCCCTGAGCTGATGGTAAAGGAGGAGTGAGTGAAAGGTAATCGGAAGCACTGTCAGAGAATAAAATGTCATTGCATTGAAACTTGATTCTGATGGACAATCACTCCTTATGTTCGACACAGACACTGAGAAGATGTTAAACTCCATGGCTTGTATTTGTTATTTTACTCGGGGTGTATGATTCTGGATATTTAATTGCCTCTGAGGATAAAATCTTCAGTCAAATCCTGCTTTGATATCAGGGTCAATCCATCTTTCCTGAGCATGTCAGTTAACCCCTTTTTTAATGTTCATCGGTGATGGTGTCTGTGTGAAGAGTGTTTTCGTATCACAGTGGGTAGAGAATGCCATAAATTCTCAGGTCTAGAAAGTTAGGGGAGCTAGATCACTGCAAGTATTTAAAGCGGAGATAGATAGATTTGTGAACTGTCAGAGAGCTGAGGGGAGGGAAGAATTGGGCATTGAAGAGGAGTTGCTACCAAAAGTCGGTCAGCCATGATCACATACAATAGCGTGAGCATCCGAATTACCTACTCCTGATCGTATCTTCTTATATTCTGTCTTTGGAAAATGAATGGTTGCAATTTTCCTATAAGTGCTGTTATTGACTGTTGAGGACAGTGAGAGAAAAGTATTTTGTGAGTCTCTGGGCGAGATCTGAGCCCGAAATTCACAGTGAATCTGGGCCTACAACATGACCAACAAATGAAACACCAGTTGCAGAGAGGAGGCACTCTTTAAAGAGGTGGGAGGACTCTTTCTTACCCAGCCTGGATTTCCCATCACATTTTCAAATCCACACCAAACCTTGTGTGAAGGACTGAATGATATCCTGTATTACTGCAGACCAGGTGTTTGGAGCAAGTGGTCTCCATCTGCTCCTTTACAGGTAGTTTTAAGGACTGAATGGAACAAGGACTTAGGAGCAGGAGTGGGTCATTAGACACTGTGTCATTGCTTGACCAGATAATAAAATCGTGGCTGATCTGAGTGTGGTCTCCGCAGCACTTTTCTGTCTGCCCACAATTTCCCTCCATTCACATGTCTGTCAAACTTTGAACAAAGTCAACTTTGAATAAATGCAGACACCCAGACACAATACTAGGAAACGACACACAGTCAAATTACACAGGCAGTATAATTCTGGTAGGCAGCAGGCATTTATCTATCTTGCTCCCATCCAATAAATTCTGCTGCAGTTTATCATTTTTGATTTGTTCATGGAATGTGGCTGTTGTTGATCGGCCACCATTTATGGACCATGTCTAATTACGCTGGAAGTAGTGGTATTGACCTTTCATCTTGGGATGAAACCTCTGGGGAAAAGAATTCCCATTTGAACGACCCCGTGAGAATTTCTCATTCCCGCTCTGACCAATGTTGAAGGATCACTGTTTCCCTTTCCAGTCCCACTTCTCCACTGGTTACAAAGGTTTGAAGTGTAACTTCGGTCATTTTCTCGAAAAATATGAGACACAGAGTCACACATATCCAGACACACACACAAACGCATATGTCTTAAGACGAAAAAGAACAAGGAAAGGTTTCCAGAGTTTCATAGTAGTTGAACTCATATAAAATGAAAAAGTGCTAATTTTTCCCAACTGCTATTCTGTATCCGACGTTATTCTACTCAAACAAACTGCTAGTATGAGAATTCTTCCTGGAACAGTTGGATTTAGCAGAATTTGTTTCCTTCAAGCAGTGGGGCGATTCCCATGAATCCTCAACAGGAGTCCTCCCTGTTTGATAAAGATGACTCAGGGATTTTTTACTCTCGCAATTTGCTTTCAGGAGGGTCAAAGTGATAGAGAGGAAGCAATCGGCTGCGGCTTACCACCATAAGATCATCGGACATAGGAACAGAAATTTGGCCATTCAGCCCATTGAGTCTGATCCACCATTCAATTATTGCTGACATGTTTCTGAACCACATTCTCCTACTTTCTCCCTGTAACCCTTGATCCCTTTGATACTCAAGAACCTATCTATCTCTGTCATAAATATACTCAATGACCTGAGCTTCACTGCCTTCTGTGAAAATGAATTCCATAGATTCTCTATTCTCTGGTTGAAGACATTTCTCCATATTAGATTAGACTTACAGTGTGGAAACAGGCCCTTCGGCCCAACAAGTCCACACCGACCCGCCGAAGCGAAACCCACCCATACCCCTACATTTACCCCTTACCTAACACTACGGGCAATTTAGCATGGCCAATTCACCTGACCCGCACATCTTTGGACTGTGGGAGGAAACCGGAGCACCCGGAGGAAACCCACGCAGACACGGCGAGAACTTTCAAACTCCACACAGTCAGTCACCTGAGTCGGGAATTGAACCAGGGTCTCAGGTGCTGTGAGGCAGCAGTGCTAACCACTGTGCCACTGTGCCACCGTGCCGCCCACGGAAAAGTCTTCTCAACATGCACACTGTCCAAGCTATTCAGTATTCTGTATGTTTCAATTGGATCTCCCTCATCCCTCTGAACTCCATCATGAACAGACTCAGAGTCCTCGAACGTTCTCATATGTTAAGCTTATCATTCCTGGGCCCATTCTCGCGAACTTCCTCTGAATCCATTCCAAGGCCAGCACATCCTTCCTGAGACATGGGGCTCAAAACAGCGAGTAAAATGTAAGGTCTGCAGATGCTGGAGATCAGAGCTGAAAAGGTGTTGCTGGTTAAAGCGCAGCAGGTCAGGCAGCATCCAAGGAACACAAAATTCGACGTTTCGGGCAAAAGCCCTTCATCAGGATTCCTGATGAAGGGAATATGCCTGAAACGTCGAATCTCCTGTTCCTTGGATGCTGCCTGACCTGCTGCGCTTTAACCAGCAACACATTTTCAGCTACTATCTCTCTTGTGTCAATTTCTTGCGATCAAATGTCCATTTTTGCCTCTCTTTTGCATTTTATGTATCGAAGGAAGCTCTGACAATTTTTCTTTACATGATTGGTTTGCTTACTCTCATATATAATCTTCTCACTCCTTATTTCTTTTTTCGTTTCTCTCTGTCGTTCTTTGCAACTGTTAAGACATGGCGGTGAAACTCTCTGTTAATTATACCAAATACCCAGGAAAGCTCGCCTTACATCATAATCTATTAGAAGATGAGTGACAGAGAACTCCCAAATTGCGCTATATAAACAAAATATTGTGAATTTATTTTTTAACTCTAAAAGTGAACATTACACAACAACTATTCACAAATCTAACCCCCCACACAACTGATTACTATCTGCCTCCAACTCAATAACTATATGCTGTTTCAATAAGACACTTATGAAGATTACATCAACTTAATTTTAAAGCCTCACAGCCACTGCCGTCCTCTGTGACATCACTCTTCTGGCTGTTGAATTCCCTTGGTCGTCATATTTCTGTTTACTGTGAATGTTTCATATGAAAAAATATCTTTGATAGTGAGTATTTCCTAATGTCTTTCAGAGCAAGATGATTGATTCACAAGCTTCTTCCGCCTCGATGGCGTCTGCTCTCTCCAATTTTCAAAATGTCCACATTTTTATATCGTCTCAATAGTTTGATGTCGGAAAAACAATAAATTCAAACTCAATTTGCTTCCAGTGACAGAGAGAGTGAAGGAAAGAGAGAGTTGCATGAAATAGTGCGAGTGGTGGAGCAAGCGCCTTGTTCTGGAGTAGGTGCTATAACAGATATTGCTAAAGTGAGGATCGTAGATGATGGAAACAAGATTTACATCAGAGTGGTGCTGGAAAAGCACAGCGGGTCAGGCAGCATCCGAGGAGAAGGAAAAGCAATGTTTCGGGCAAAAGCCCTTCATTGGGAATACAACAGATATACAGTGAGTGTGAGGGAGTAGAGAGAATACGGAGACACTTGTCCTGGCAGAGCGAGTAAGGATATTGATGCTTAGCCTGTTTTGATGGGCATTTCTTCGGATTATCTCAGCGTCGGGGTGAGCCTCCCCAGTGTCTTGTCCACGTCTAACACTAATAACATCACAGACCACATCCCACAGCTTCTTCAGAATCAGTTTGCGTCGATCTTTTAAACAACAAGGAGGAACACACATTGGTGCCTTACATATCTAAACCAAAACTGTTCCGCACATTTTGAGCATCCTATGCTCTGGAAATTAGATATGTAAATATTGTCGGTGTTGCAGTAATACTGGATGATCTGAAATTGCATCTAAACTGCGTTAACTAATTGATTGGTAATGCTGTGAAAAATAAATTCCATAAGTGTATATGAGGTAGTTTGAAGAGCATGTTGTGAATCAAGCTGGAGAGCAGGTAATATCAGGCGTGGTGTTGTGTGGTCACAAGGGCTAAGGAATAATCTTGGTTGGAAGCAGCTTTTGAGGAATCGTGACATTAACATGTTGTATTTTACACGGCGTCTGCATGCAATATACAATTTTTGATCATTGCTCTCAAATATCAAGGAAGCCCTGGGATGAGAGGGACAAGTGAATTGGAAAAATACAATATGACATTTAGTGTGAGCCAAATAATGGTTGTTATTGATACAAATACTGCAATGTCTGAAATATAAGTACATATCACTAAGTTACAAACATCAAAGAAAGGGGAAGTGGCTCAATGGTGGTTAATGTAAGAAATTAAAGATTGCATGAAGTCAAATGAAGCAGCTTCAGGCGAACTCCAAATTGAGAATTTTACTGTTCCGATAATAAGGACGAAGAAAGTGTTAAGGAAATCAAAAAGAACATGAAAACAAACAAACAGGAAACACAAAGACTGCTTAAATCTACGATCCATATACCAAAGAAAACAAAAGAAGGGTCAAATGTGGAAGTTTGTAAGGTAAAGGAGAAATTATTGTAGGGAAAAAGGAAATCTCAGAATATCTAGCAAGCTACTTTGTATCTGTCTTCATGGAGAAATCTCCAGCAAATATCCAAGGTATAGCAAGTGATCACATGGGACCTGTGGAACTAAAGGCATAAAGTCAATTCGTATCAGCAACAAAGTAATATATGAAAGTGTACCTAGATTTGCCATTGCTTTTTTTGATGGGCCAGATAAATTCATATCAAAATGTCAGAAATAGAACAGCACATTAATTGAACTGTCGATGACTGTGTTTTATTTTCCTGTAGATCCTGCAAAGGCCATAAGCCATTGTAGATAACAGGAAGTTAGTAAATATGATCCAACTATATACGCAGGCAAGAAGAGATAATGCAGAGGACAGCAAAACAATTAATTTGACATCTGTAGGGAAGCAATTGGAATCTACTATATAAGATGATATTGGGCATTTAGAAATGAACAGCAACATTGCAGAGAATCACTATGTATTTCTGATGGAGAAATCATAACCAACAAACTTCGGAATTGTTTGACGTTGTTTCTTGCAGCATAGACAATGGACAACCAGTGGAAGTGGTGTATTTGGATTTTCAGAAGTCTTTCTGCAAGAAATCACACAGTGAGTTCGTAAATGCAATTTATGTGAATAGTATTTCGAAGAATACATGTAATTGGAAAGTTAAAGTTAGTGTGGCCTTCGTTTGAGGGAATCTGAATATAAATGTAAAGACATCATTAAGCAGTTGCATAGAGTGTTGGTGAGAGTATACTTGGACAATTGTGTACAGTGTTGGTGACCAGTCTAAGAAAGAGTATACTGATCACGGAGGACGTGCAAAAGACATTCTCCAGATTAATCCCTCAGATGGCAAGATTTTCTGATGGGGGGACTTGTCTTGTGACCTCCTCAGTTTCAAAGGCCAATGAAATTTAGAAAATGTACGAATCATGTGACAAGATGGAATCAAACAGAATGTTTCTCTGGCTGTCTACTCTACACATAAGGCAAATAATGGCAGGATAAGGGACAGGCCATTTAAGACTGCAATAAGGAGGAAATTCTTCATTCAGAGTGGACTGATGCATGCAGGGGCATGGAAATCTGCTGACAGGGCAAAATTAGGGAAAATCCCCAGATATTCTACAGGTATGTCATCTGTAACAGAATAACCAGAGAACAGGTAGGACTTGTCAAATTGCATCGAAACTCAACTTCGTGGGAGAAGGATGTTTGTGTGACTGGAGATCCATGTCCTCTGGTGTACGGCAGAGATCAATGTTGGGTCCTTTATTATTTGTGGTATTTATAAATGATTTGAATGTGAAGTGGGTAGGGGGAGTGTGATAAGCAAGTCTGTGTTGGAAACAAAGATTGACGGGGTGGTTGGCAATAAGGAGGAAGGCCTTATATTACAGGAAGATACTGGCAGATTGGTCGGATGAAAATGATCAATCTCAGATGGAATGTAACTCTGATAAATATGATGTGATGCACTTTGGAAGATGGAACCAGATAGGGGAGAATTAAGTGAATGGCTGCAGACTAGGAAGTTTAGATTAGATTACTTACAGTGTGGAAACAGGCCCTTCGGCCCAACAAGTCCACACCGACCCGCCGAAGCGCAACCCACCCATACCCCTATATTTACCCCTTACATAACACTACGGGCAATTTAGCATGGCCAATTCACCTGACTCGCACATCTTTGGGACTGTGGGAGGAAACCGGAACATCTCCACACATGGCTGGTGCTTCTCCACACATCCTTGAACGTGACTGGATATGATCATTGATGAGTTAAGCAGGACCGTAGATATAACCTTTGGTCGCTGAACCAAAGATTATAAGAGGTATATAACACCTTTTTAAGGCCAATTTAAATACTCTGTGCAGTTCTGGCAGCCATATTACAGGAATGATGTGATTGTATTGCAAGAGGTGCAGAGGAGATTCACTGAGATGTTCCCGAGGATGGCACATATGAACTGTGGAGAGAGGCTGGATAAGCTCGAGTTGTTTCCCTTGGAGCAGAGAAAGTTGAGTGGGTACGTAATTCAGGTTTAAGATTAAAAGAGGCATGGACAGGGTGAATAGATAGCAGCAGTTCTTTCCAGTCAAAGTGTCAGCTTCCTTACAGTATGAAACCAGGGAAGGAGAATGGAGAGCAGAGAGACATGAATCAACTACTTCTCTTCTGTCTTCACAGAAAAAGGCATAAACAAAGCTTTCCCAGCAATAGGAGAAAACCTGAGACTGAGGAGAAAAGTATATAGTATGAAATTAGTAAATAAACTAATTTGGGAAAATTAATGGAACTGAAAATATGGGCATAGAAAAAAATCAACACACATTGATGACATGGGAAACATATTTGAGAAATGGACTGGTAGATTAATTACAGAAACTCAATAGAGGAACAAAAATTGGATTTTCAGCAAGATTTTTAATAGAGTCCCTTTTGGCTAAGACCAAGTGTCTATTCATATCAGGACGGGTGTCGAGTTGCGAGTCATCAGAACTCGTCGAGATCACCACTGGATCATGATTGGATGATGGAGGATCATTTGGTTGTGCTGTCCTGCTCCTGGTGGATCTTCATGCTGGCTTCGGCCTAGTGTCAATTCAGGGACTAGCAAAGCTAGGAGTTATGGCTTCAGCAGCAGTCCGCAGCCCAGGCCAGGACATTCGCAACACAGTCAGGGGGTCTGTGAAGAAGGTGGAGGATCGTACACCTGCTAATCGGATGGTATTTGTGTAGAAGATGTTGCTTTGGTGCTGTGGGTTTGAAGAAGCCAATGTGTGCTGTATGTAGGATTTTTCTGGGGCAGGCGATTTCGTTGTGACCTTCAGGAGCTGCTCTCCTTCCTTCAAGGAGAAGGAAGGAGAGCTTCTGTTCTCCATCTTGTCAGCTGTTGTGTGTGTCTCCTTCACAGAGCAGTTGGGTTGTTACAATTCATATATACAGCCCCCACGTTCCAGCAGCTGATATCCTCACCTTCCTGAGAAGATACGTCCAGGTTGAGGCAGAAAGCACTGATGTTGTTGACCCTTTCAGAATCTGGACCAGCAAGCGGCAGGTCAGGGTAACCCTGAGGGTCGATGACATGGGATCATTCTCTACCCACCCTCCAGCTTTGCAATCGTAGAGAGCAGTTTTGTGATCAGTCTGAAGGGAATAATGGTGTTGAACGTGGAGCCATAATCAATGACAAGGAATCTGACGTAGGTGTCCTTGTTGTCCAGATGTTCTAGGGATATGATTCCCGCTATGGACCCATTCCACTGATAGGAAAATTGTAGGGGATAGAGGCAGGCTGGGAGACTGGAACTGATGTGGGCCATAACTAGCCTCTCAAAGCACTTCATGCCGTCCCTCAGTCTCCTGCGCTCTAATGAGAAATGTCCCAGCTTATCCAACATCTCTCTATAAATCAGATCCTTGAGTCCTGGCAGCATCCTTCTAAAGTTGCAATTTAATACCATCCTTCCTGTAGCAAGGTGACCAAAACGGAACACAATGTAAATTTGGAACTACCTGCAACTGTAAGTTTTCTTTTTTTTTCCATAGTGAAGGGTAGGTATCAAATAGACATTTTTTCTTTTTTTTCGTGTGTGTATGTCTGTGTGCAGGTGTGAGACACAGTAAGAGACACAAGGTTGTCGAATCTTCAACTGTAAGTTTTAATCTGCTGCCAATGGTTATGCAGATGTGATATTATTTTATTACTTGTGTTATTCTGAAATCTTATTATTCATTAAATCTTCTTATCACAATCCCCTCGGGTGAACGTCCTCCTGACTGCTTGAATTTGAATCAATCAATTTTGTTTGGGCAGATATTTTGAGGCCGCTGCATATCAGAGAACAGGAAGAGATGATGGATGTTTGTGCAGTGTGTATCCTTTACTGGACCAGCTTGTCTCTCCAGGCACCTAAAACTTTTATTGTGGGTCAGAGTACCTCAGAATTGTTACATCACAGAAGAAAGCTCTTCAGCCCATTGTTGGTCCATGAACACAGAACATTACAGCTCAAAACCTGCAACATCCTTCGGCACTACCCATATCTCAATCGACCTTACTGTGAACTGTAAATTTACTAACTCATCCTTTCATTCCCTCATTAAGATCATTTTCAAAAAGACAAACAAAAGTCACCCCAAAACAGACTTTGACAGTATACCACTAGCGACTGAACTCGAGGATAAACATTCCCATCAAACACCACCCTCTGTCTTCTTTCAGCTAGCCAATGTCTGATCCAAACCATCAAATCAACCTCAATTCCACGTCTCCGTATTTTCTGGGAGAAATTAAGGACTACAGATATTTGAGATCAGAGTCGAAAGTGTGGTGCTGGAAAAGCACAGCAGGACAGGCAGCATCCGAGGAGGTAGGAGAAAGTGAAGACTGCAGTTGCTTGAGACCAGAACACTGATTCCTGATGAAGGACTTCCAAATGAAATGTCGACTCTCCTACTCATTGGACGCTGCCTCATCTGTTCTGCTTTTCCAACACCACACTCTCCATATTATCTGCAATAGCCTCACACTGGGGACTTATCAAATGTTTTACTGAAATCCTTGTACCCCAGTTTACCCTCATCCACCTGTTTGGTCACCTTCTCAATGAACTCAGTAAGATTTGTGAAGCATGACATACCCTTCACAAAAGCTTGTTGACTATCCCTAATCAAATGATTCCTTTCTAGATGATAATAAATCCTATTTCTTATAACTCTTTCCAACATTTTACCCATAACCAAAGTAAGTCTGGTATATAATTATCAGGGTTGTCTCTTCTCAATTTCTTGAACAAAGGGACAACATTTGCTACCGTCCAGTCCTCTGGCACTATTCTTGTAGACAATGACGATGAAAAGATTCGAACACATGGTTGTGTAACCTCCTCCCTTACTTCTCAGAGAATGCTAGGATTAATCCCATCTGTCCAAGGGGACTTATCTATTTTCACACTCTATAGAATTGCCAACATCTCCACCTTACGAACCTCAATCCCGTCTCGTCTAATAACCTTTATTCCATATAGGCCTTGACAGCATTGTCTTTCCATAGTGAATACTGATTCGAATATTTATTTAGTGCCTGTCCTACCTCCTTGGACTACACACACAATTTCACACTACTGTTCTTGATTGGCCCCAATCTAAATTTGGTCATTCTTTTATTCATGACATACTGCTAGAAAGCTTGAGGGTTTTTCTGTATCCTACTTGCCAATGACTTCTCATGCTTTCTCCTGGCTATTCTTATCTCTTTCTTTAAGCCCTTCCAGGATAACTTGTAACTTTCAAGGATCTGAACTGAGCCTTCACGTTTCATCTTTACATAAGCCTCCTCCTTCCTCTTGACAAGAGATTCAACTTCTTCAGTAAACCACAGCAGCCTCACTCGGCCAATTCCTTCTTTTCTGACATGCGTAAACTTATCAAGGGTACACAGTAGTTGTTGTTTGAAAAAGCTCCACATTTAAATTGAGCCCATCCCCTGCATTTTTCTTCCCCATCCTATGTATCCTAAAACCTTTTCTAATCGCATCATAATTGCCTTCCCCCAGCTATAACACTTGCCCTGCGGTGTAGACCTGTCCCTTTCCATCACTAAGGGTAAGATAACTGAATTGTAGTCACTATCAGCCAAGTGTTCGCCTACCTCCAAATCTAATACCTGGTCTTGTTTATTACCCACTACCAAAACCAATTTGGCCTTGTACCTTGTTGGCCTATGTACATAACGCGTCAGGAAACATTCTGCACACATTGGCCAAAAACTGACCCATATAGAGTAATTGAACTATAGCGTTTCCAGTCACTAATTGGAAAGGTAAAGTCCTCCATAACGACTACTCTGTTATTTTCGCTTCTATCCAGTATCATCTTTGTAATCCTTCCTCTACATCTCTGGAACTTTTCAGAGGGCTATAGAGAATTGGCAACAGGGTGACTTCTCCTTTATCGTTTCTAACCTCTTCCCATACTACCTCAGTAGACGAGTCCTTATCAAACATCCTTTCTGCCAACGTAGTATTGTCTTTGATTAACAATTCCACTCACCCCCCACCCACCCGCCACTTTTAGTACCTTCCTTGTTCTTAATGAAGCATCTAAACCCCGGACCCTCCAACGATCAGTCCTGTCCCTGCTCTATCCATTTCTCCAAAATTGCTACAAAATTTGTGAAAAGATTTGTAGCTCGGGTGCTCGTTGTTGTGGTTCTGTTCGCCAAGCTGGGAATTTGTGTTGCTAACGTTCCATCCCCTGCTAGGTGACATCCTCAGGGCTTGGGAGCTTCCTGTAAAGCGCTTCTGTGATGTTTCCTCTGGCATTTGTAGTGGTTTGTCTCTGCTGCTTCTGGTTGTCAGTTCCGGCTTTCTGCTGCAGTGACCCGTATATTGGGTCCAGATCGATATGTTTGTCAATAGAATCTGTGGATGAGTGCCATGCCTCTAGGAATTGCCTGGCTGTTCTCTGTTTGGCTTGTGCTATAATAGTTGTGTTGTCCCAGTCAAACATCAAGCTGTACAACTGCACAATTTGGAAACAGGGAGTGATTGGAGTGATGTTAAGCGAGGGTGAGTTGGATAGATCAAAAGACAGCATGAGGGAAGATAAACAGGAACAGACAGAAAATGGAAGTTTTATTTAGAAATTCTCACGGGGAGCAAGGCGTTTATCTAGTGTCATACCCCGTGAACACTGTGCGGATACTGGCTGTGGTTCCAGAGCATTTATCTTCAATAATATCACAGAGCTGAGTTGCTGACAGTTAAACAGAGTCCAAAAGGCAAAGTGATTTTTTTAAAATTAAGAGGGTGGTTTAATTTAAACAGACTGGGTGAACAGCAGCAGGAACTGAGAATCGTGCTCGATACTGATATACTGCGCCAGAGAATCTCAATGGGGTGGATAGCTGACAGAGGGGAAATAAGCATCTCAGCTGAGGACCAAGTAATGATTGAGAGAGATTGCACACCACTTCCGTGGTTTTGCAAAACACATTTCAATTTATGTAGATCAATTTCATGAATGTATCTTATTTCTTTGTACTTCCCATGGTTTAGTACGGACAGAAAATCATTTTGTCCCTGTATTTTGTGTTCAATAAACAAATTTTAGCTCCTCATTCCTCACTTTATATGTATCCTTGAGTCTGTACTTTATATGAGTTATAAAGAGTAACATTCCAATACAGATGACTGAGGAATATTATTGTCCCTCCCTCCTGTCTGAACTGCCATGTCTGCAAATTCTGTCTCCTCCACAATGCCGTAATCACACTGTGATTGAAGTCCAGTAAATGACATTTCATCACAGTTCACTAACATCGATAACATCAATAGCACAGGCCTCGTCTGCCTCTCTCCAAAACTGGAATAACAATCTGTATTGCATTTGTCACGTTCAATTCTCTGTTAACATAACCATGCCATTTGTCTGTTACAATCCCACGTTTCTCAGACACACATTCCCCTCAGATCATGAACTATAAAAATTGTCTCAATGTTTAATTGAAATTATGATGCTTGATCAATAGTTCCAGGATGTATGTTTCTATTTATAATCAGAGACGCATGTTTACTTTCTGATAAACTTATGGCATTACTCCTTCATCCAAGACAGATTGAATGGTTACACTCAATTGATCTACCAGCCTCAAGATTTGTTCCATCAGTCACCCTCACATCGCCCATCCAAAAAATGACAGTTTGAGTTATTGTTTTGAAATTTAATAAAACAATATTGAATTGAAAAGCGTTGGCTGGAGCTATTTGTTCAGTGACTGTGATTGATGTCAGTCTCCGTGGATCCGAGATATGTCACTGGAGGGTTTGCCTCTTCTATTAATTAAGGACTTGGTTCATTGTGTTAACCCAGTATGGGCGGGAGCATCAACTACTGGACTAACAGGGATCAATAGCTCGAGAGATGGAGGAGGAGATATCAGAATCTGAGAACATTAGATTGGAATATTACAACAGACAGAAGTTTATCCAAAGGTCTTTACTACCTTTCTCAGCCTTGGATATCATTAACATCACGGATCGAAGATATTCTTTGAATTATTCAAGGCAGTTACTATCCCATCCTCGCTATAGTTGGTGTTCCTAGCATCTGACCATTAAGCTGAGTTGAACTGAATTGCTATTCATATTCAAATTTTAAAATTTGGAAGTCATCATTTTCAGATCCAGTCAAAAATTGTATTCCTTACAAATTATAACTAGCAAATTACTATCCACAACTTACTCAACAATACGCGAGGAGAAACCAGACTGTTCTAAAACTCCATGATCTTTTTTCTCCATTCAGATTTACATTACTACATATTCTCGCCACTCAGCAATCCTGCCCAGGACCACTATCAGGATATTTCAGTCTCCTTCCCAGCCTCAGTGCAACTGCTGAATAATCCATAGTTTGTGCCTTTGGAAAAGCTAGATATAACCGTTTCAAGTCCCTTCTAACTATGCTTCTGTCACAAAATATTTGCACTTGAGATGGGTAATTTGTCCTCTGCACAGAATCTGCCAGATGGACAGACAGTGCATGGTGGTTAAGTCATTGACTCATAATCAAGCGGCACAGAATAATAATCTTTTGGTGTCTCATGAAGGAAGTTCATGGAATGCAAATTAAATCATTACAACTTGTTTTAAACAGAAGCCTATCTGTTTGCCTCATGTCCTGTTATCCTTCCATGTTCAGGTCTCTGTGTGACTGCAAACCTACATCAATGTGGTTTACTCTTTATTATTATGTGCAACAGCTGAATCAGCCACTCAGTTCAGGATCTGCATAACATACTGGCCTGACCAGGGCTGCACACATCCCGTGAGAGCAGAACAACAGGAAAGATATCTCCATTCATCTGCCTGATTTCCATGTTCCTGCAAGTAATTTCCATTCAGGTCGGTGACCATTCCTTGTTTCAAGTGAATTCATTCTGATTGAGTTTCCCTCTGAATGTGATATACATCTCCATCGACACCTCTGGTGATGACTGACGCAAAGATGTAAGAAAAATCAAAATTCCACATCATTCACAGTGTAGTGAGAAGGAATGGCTTTTTATACTACAGGAAAAAAAGCTGAGACAACTAAGTGAGGGAGCAGAATTAGTGTGATCAACCCTAGAGTGTTGTTGAGATAGTATTTGGGATATTGTGCACAGATTTTCTATCTTTTATGAGGAATAATCCTCTTCGCAGAAAGTGTGTAAAGGAGTTTCACCAGACCCATTGTTGGGATGATTGTACCATCGGGTGTGCATAAGGATTAATCTGTAGCACTTTGAAGAATAAGAGGTGATTGCATTGAACCTTAAGGTGATGGACAGTAACTCATCATATTCCAAACAGAACTAAGACGGTGATAAATTCCATGTTTTTTTTACTTGGTTTACATGATTCTCAGTTGCTTAAAAGATTCTGAGAACGTTCCTCTCACTCTACGCCTCTCCCCATTTCGACTGAGAGAGAGAGAGCGGGCCAGTCTTCAACTAAACTCTTCCAACATTAATACAGTGCATTTGGTGTGTGATCATACATAGAACTTCATGTTATCCACCATCCCAACAGGAGTTACAATACCTTCACTCTAAAACAGTTAACTATCCCCACCAGCTTCTGACCCCCACGGAGAACATGGGTCTGTCTTCCTGGAGATGGAAGATGCCTCCTGAAGGCTTGGCACAAAACATTTGGCTTCCTTGCTAACTGCTGGCAAAACACATTAAAGTATCATTTGTTCCACAGGCAAGGGAGCCACGAGGAACATTGTGAGCAGTCGATGAGTGCATTCTCTGCTCCATTCGTTTTCCAAGATGGAGCATCAGTGACACCCTCCTATTCCTATGTAAGTGTCTCGAGGGGTGAATGGTCTCCTCCTGGTTCTATAGAAAAGGTTTAGGGGTCTGACTGGACTCTGCCTGTTCCTGTTCAACAGCTCAATGTACTGACCAGACGCCTCCTCTTCCTGTGGAACAGGCAGGAGGATTGAATGGGCTGTCCCTCTTCTTGTTCAGTCATTTCGATGGGCTGAATGGTTTCCACATATCCATGTAACCAGCTTGAGATGCTGAATGAGCTCCTCTTTTAACTGTGAAAATGTGCAGTGCATCGCAGCACTGTTACATGAATGTTACTGACACTTTAACAGCACTAACGTGAATGTTGTTTGGGTCTTGCTGAATATAGACACAGACCGGCTCAGGAGCTGAGGGGTGACAAATTGTTCTAAATATTGGGTGATTTTCAGTGATCACCCTGCTTCTGATCTGGTGATAGATGGTGGGGGAGCGCCGGAGTGGGGGCACATAGACGGTGATGAAGGAGCTGAAGATGTTTGTGCTGAGCAAGTTAATCTGAGGATCTCCTGAAGAGATGTTCCGGGACTGAGAGGATTGTCGGCCAGCGACCACAAACATTTGTGCTCTGAAAGACACCAACCAGTGGGGAAAGTTAGACCTGATTCTCATTAAGCTCAAATAAGTAGGTGGTCCCTATGACATCCTCAGTCAACTGCTGCCTTGATCTCAGGGGCATTCACTCTTTTCTGAGCCCCTGTGTTCACCTCTGGTTCATATCAATAGGTGACAGTGTATGTGCAGAGAGTGTTTTCCTCTCACAGAGGGTAATCAATGTCAGGAATTATCTGAACTAGAGAGATAGGGGAACTACATCACTGAAAGTATTTAAAGAGGTGGTACATGAATCTTTGGCTTGTCAGAGAGCTGAGGAGTGTGAATAACTGGCCATTAAGGAGGAGTTAATGCTAACAGTAGGTCAGCCATGATTTTATACAATGGCTTGACCGTCCAAATTGCCTATTCATGTTCCTTATGTTTTCATTTTCTATAATTCCAAAGTAAACGGCTGTAATTTTCCTGGATGCAATGTTATTGTATGTTGTAATCATAGAGAGCAAAGCATTTTTGAGTCATCTCTGAGTGAGGCTCTACCATGCACTTTGATCTGATTAAGATCTCAGCAGCACTTTTCTGTCAGTGTACCATTTTCCTACATTCATTTGTCTTTCAATTTTGAACAAATGGAAATATCCAGGCATCACAATCTTCTGTGGAAGGGAATTCACACCTTGCCAACCATTTGAGAATCTCTTGTTCGTGTTCTGAGAAATGTTGGAGGGTCACTCATGTCTTTTCCCACTCCTCTATTGGTGAAAGCAAATTTTAAATGTAACCAGTTGAGTGTTGTGTCCAATGATATAGGTATCAGACTGGGTAATTTCCTAGAAAAATCTGACACACATAAAGTTAAACTGTGAACAAATGGTAAAATGATAGAGTGTCCCAAATGTTTTTTTTTCTGACTTTGAACTTATTCTGCTCACACAAATGTCTAAGAATGCGGATTTCTTCCCGGAACAGTTGGATTTGGCTGCATTCCCTTTGCTTCGAGCTGTACAGAGATTCTTATGAATCCTCATCAGGAATCCTCCACGAGTGGTAAAGATGACTCAGGATTTTTCTGCTCTCAAGCCTTGTTTCAGGCAGAACACAGTAAGAGAGAGAGAGAGAGCGAGAGAGAGAGAGCGTGACCAATTGGCTCCTGCTTCTGAAGCAAGTAATATTTTTCTCCATCTCTGTGTGGAAATATACAAGAATGTCAACTGAAAACAAACTGGACAACGTGCACTCTCCATGTACATTCTGTGGAATGGATGATAATAGACTGTATGCTGTATGCAGCATCATTGCTGTTGTTGTGCACAGTGCATTTCATTAGCAAATAAAATAATGTGCCCGTTTTATGATTTGATGAGATGTTCATGTGCATCTGCGTAATTTTAAAAAATGGGTTGATATCTTCATAATAATTATGTTAATACCAACGCATCTCATTCAAAAAATTATTATCTAGCTTCAGTCTTCTTAACAAGAGAAAATATGTATCCAGCTGAAAGACTTCTCTCAAAATCGTGGCTCAATAAGATTTTTCATCTAAGATCTAAACAGATCATCCCCGATATAAAAGGCCTTCATTTCGGGAATGAGTAAAGGGAAGCATCTTTGAACATCTTTGAAAGGAATTGTATACGGTTTTATTTTTAGTTTAGAGGATCAAAACTGCACCCAGTGTATCTGTTGTGGTCACAGCAATGCCCTGTACAGATAGAGTGAAGCATTTCTGATTAAACCCAATACCCGTTGCCACAAACAGCATCATTCCACTTACCTTCCAAATCACTTGCTGCATCTGCAGACAGACTTCATATGATTCATGTACCAAGAATATTAAAAACGTCTGCATCACAGAGTTCTGCAATCTCTCTCCATTTAAATTGTTCCCGACTGCAATAGAAAACTCACATTATGTTATTTCTGCTGAGGGTATGCTCACTAACCTTCCCTGTCTACATCATAATGCAGATTCGCTACCTCCATTTGAAGATCTATTGAATGATCATTTTGGTGTAAGATCAATTCAGTCCCTTCATCCAGATATTTGACATAGATTATTGATCATTGATGACCCTACAGTGATCTCTGAGTCAAAACTAGTTACAGTTTTGTGTAAAAAATCATACATCTCTATTATTTCCAGTTAGTGACAGCATCCTTGTTCCTGTGCAGCACTTCAGGCGCGTTGAATGGCCTCGTTATGGGCTGTGTGATGTACTCAACGAGCTGAATTACTTCATCCTATATTGCTGTGTAATTGTTTGTAGGGGCAGAATGATCTCCTCCCGTCTCATTGTAACGATCCAGTCTGGCTGAATGGGATGGTCATCTACCCTGCAATCGTATTGATAGGTGGATTGAGGGAACAACACATGGGGTAGGGACAGCAGTATATCTCTGTAACGGCCGGGAGCGTGGATTGAGGGAACAACACATGGAGTAGGGACAGCAGTATATCTCTAAACGGCCGGGAGCGTGGATTGAGGGAAAAGCACATGGGTAGGGGCAGCAGTATATTCCTGTAACAGCCGGGAGGGTGGATTGAGGGAACAACACATTAGAAAGGGCAGCAGTTGGCCATTTGGCGGCACCATTCGGAACGCTCATGGCTGATCCGAGTGTGTCTGACCAACCGTCTCCTGTCTGTTCCCAATAAATATTGACTCTCCTGTCCGGCAAAGATTCGTCAAGCTCAAACTAAAATATCTTAATTAACGGAGTCTTCATTGTTTCCTGAGGATGAGGACACCACAGATGACACAACAGTAAAGGGAAAGGGACATCCTTCTTTCATTGTGGGACAAATGTTTTAAAAACTGTATTAACCTCATATCAAATCACTGCCCCATTTTTGATATAGTAGTACAACAACTAGGAGTAGACATTAACCATTCTGCCCTCCAATCTTTTACCACATTACCACTGACTCTTTCCAATCAAATATGCTGCTGCTGCTGTCTCAGAAAGAGAATACCTGAGAGCATAACACCACACAAGCATTAGAAAAGGAGCAGAATTAGACCATTTGGCCTATCGAGTCTGATATGCCATTCAGTCATTTCTAATATGTTCCTCAGCATCATTCTCCTACCTTCCCCCTAGAATCTTTGGTCTCCTTATACATCAAAACTTATTTATTCGTGTCTTAATGGCACTACTGTCTGTGTCTTCATGTGCATTTATGTGTGTGTGTGTCCATGTGCTTGTTACTTTTTGTATTTGTGTGACTATGTCTGTCTGTCTTTGTATCAGCCTGTGTATTTCTATCTGTGTTTGTGTCTCTTTGTGTGTGACTGTTTATGTTCTTTGTGTGCTTTTACATGTGTGCATGCTTATCTCGTTGTATGCATTGTGCATGTTAGTATATTGGGGTATTTACCAATATGTCTGTGGATTTCAATGCCTGCATCTTTGTGCAATGGGATATCTGTGCTTCTCCGAGTGAGAGAGATGAGGTTCGAACTGACAGTAGTTTTGAATTGAGAATTTTTCTTTACTGAACACTACTCCTTACTCGGTTGGTGGGACGTGGATGTTTCAGAATCTCCACACAAGGCCTCCTGGTCCTCTTCGGCTCTCTCCAGGATCCTCCCCACATATCAGGGTAGGGGGATGAGGGAACGGCTATCCGACACTCCATCACCCGACTTGGCCCTTTCTGTCCTATTCCTGGCTGTTTCTCCTGGAATGGGAGAAAGTGGGAGAATGAGTGAGGGTGAGAGTGGATGACACTGCTATTAGTGCTGGGGTAGGTGAGGTGTGACATGGTGAGATGGCCGAAAGGAGTCTGTCCATAGTGTTGTATCCATGTAGTGCTATTAGTGTGTGGGGCTATTGCATCAAGGACAGAAAATGTGGGAGAGGGAAGGTTCCGAATTTAACAGCGGGAGCGGTCGTGCTTGAGCCTCATTTGGAGATAGAACGTGAGCCTTGGTTGAGGTAGGTGCTGTAACAAATATACAGTGAGTGTGAGGGAACAGTGAGAATATACGGTGACACCTATCCTGACACAGCGGAATGGATATTGATGCTTGTCCTGTATTGCTGGACATGTTTTTAGATCATTTCAGCATCGAGGTGAGCCTCCCCGAATGCCTTATCCAAGTCTATCACTGGTAACGACACAGGCCCTGTCCATCAGGTTCCACAGAAACAGTTTGGGTGGGTCTTACAAATAGCAAGGAGAAACCAACTTCTTGTGTTATATATCTGAACTAAAACTGTCGCGCAAATGTTTTGCATCATATGCTCTGGAAATTAGATAAGCAACTATATGCAAAGGGAAGCTATGACATATTGATATTATCGCTGGACTCTTAACCTAGAGACCCAGGTAATGTTCTGGGGACACGGATGCAAATCCTGCCATGGCAGATTGTGGAATTTGAATTCAATAAGTATCTGGAATCAAGGGTTTATGATGGTCAGGAATCCACTGTTCTTTGTTGGAAAAAACTCATCTGGTTCACTAATGTCCTTTAGTGAAGGAAACGGCTGTTCTTTATCTGGTCTGGCCTGCACGTCACTCCAGATCCAAGGCAATGATATTGACTATTAACTACCGTCTGGCATGACAATTAAATGCTGGTTATCCAGCGACGCCCCCATCCTGTGAATGAGTAACAAATACTCGTGGGTTCTGCAGTAATAATGGATGGTGTCAAGTTGCGTCGAAACTGAGTTAACTAAGTGACTACTAATGTTGTGAAAAATAAATTCCATAAGTGTGTATCATGTAGGTTGAAGACTATGTTGTGAACCAAACTAGAGAGCATATTATTTCGGATTTGGTGTTGCGTGATACTGATTAAGGATGATCATCCATGGTGATAATGAATGGTGCTGCAGGTTCGAAGGGCGGAATGGCCTACTCCTGCACCTATTGTCTGTTGTGTGGTCAGAAGGGCTAATTACTGACCTTGCTCTGAAGCAGCTTTGGAGGAATAGTAACGTTAATATGTTGTATTTTACACGGCGTCTGCATCCAATATGGAAGGTTTGAACGTTCTGGTCAAACATCATGGAAGCCCAGAAGCTAGAGTGTCAAGTTCGCTCCAGTGAATTGGGGAAGTACAATATAACATTCAGTCGGAGAACAATGGTTGTTAGACTCATCGAGTCTTACAGCACGGAGACAGGCCATTCGGCCCAAACTGGTCCATTCCGAACAAAATGTCCATTCACACTAACCCCATTTACCTGCCATTTCCCTGTATCTTTCTAATCCTTTCCTACCTGTGTATTCGTCCAAATGTATTTAAAATTTTGTGAATGTACCCGCCTCAACCACTTCTGCTGGTAGCTCATCCCATATGCATATCACCCTGTTTGTAAAAGAAATTGCCCCTCAGGTTCCCTTTTACTCTTACCCCTCTGACCTTAACTTGATGCCCTCTAATCCGTGATTGCCCAATGCTGGGGAAAAAAAGACTGAGTGCATTCACTCTATCCATGCCCCCCATGATCTTTTACACTACTCTCAGATCCCCTTCAGCCTCATACATTCTAAAGTAAAACTCCTAGCTTATTCAACCTCTCACTATAACTCAGACCATTGAGTCTTGGCAATATCCTTGTAAATTTATTCTACACTCTTTCCAGTTTAATAACATCCTTCCTCGAGCAAAGTGAACAAAACTGAACATGACGCTACAAGTGTGGACTCGCCAACATCTTGTATAACTACAACATAACTCCCTAATTTCGATGTTCAGTGCTCTAACTGATGAAGGCCAGTGAGCCAAATGCCTTTTTCAGTGCCTTGTCTACCTGGGACTCCACTTACAGAGAACCGTGCACCTGAATTCCAGGGTCACTCTGTTTCATTGCACTCCTTAAGGCCCTGCCATTCACCATGAAACTCCTGCCTTGATTTGACTTTCGAAAATGTAAGAACTTATACTTACCTGAATTAAACTCCATTTGCCATTTCTCGGCCCACTTTCCCACCTGATCAAGGTGCTACTGTAATTTCTGAAATTTCTCATAACCTTCCTCACTGTCCACGAATCCACCTATTTTAGTGTCACCTTGAAACCTAGAAATCAGGCCTGTACATTCTCATCTAAATCATAGGTATCTCTGTGTTTATATATATATATAGACCCAGCACCGACACCCGAGGCATTCCATTAAACACATGACTCCAGTCCGACAAGCATCCTTCCACAATTACCCTCTTCTTCCTATCATCAAGCCAATTTTGGACCTATTTTGTCAGCTTCCCCTCAATTCCATGTGATCTAAACTTCCAGAGCAGCATACCATGTGAAACCTTATTGAAGGCTTTACTGAAATCCATGTAGACTAAATATACAACCATGCCCTTGTCAACGTTACTGGTCACATTATCAAAGCAGTCTCACCAACTTGTGAGCTGTAACCCGCCATTCACAAGGCCCTGTGTTTCCAAATGCACGTATATCTTCTCCCTCAGAATCTTCTCAAGTAACTTACCTGCTACAGATTTTAGGTTTACTGGTCTATAGTTCCCCGGATTTGCTTTGTAGCCCTTCTTGAATAACGGCACAGCATTCACTACCCTCCAGTCCTCCAGGACATCACCCGTTGGCTACTGATGATGCAAAAGTACCAACCAGGGCCCCCGCTATTTCTTTCCTGTCCTGCAGTGCTCCTGAATATATATGGTCAGGACCAGGAGATTTATAGAAATACTACAAAGTCTGAAAAATATGTTTATTTATTTCGGGTAAAACACCCAAGAGTGAGAAAGTGAGTTAACAATGATTAGCATTATAAATTAAAGATTATATTAATCACATGACGTGACTTCAGAAGAATTCCACACATTGTGGAATCCTGTGACTTCTCAGAAATTTACGATCCAGAAAAGGAGCGCCATGAAACGGGTAAGGAAATCAAAAAGCGAACATGCATGCAAACAAGCAGGAACACAAAGACTGCATAAATCTATGTTTTATATTTCAAAGGAAAGAGAAAGGCATAGCCAAATGTGGAAATCTGCAATTAGGAGAGATGAGCTTACTATGGATAACAGTGAAATGGCCAAGTAAATAACCAGTTAACTTGCATCTGTCTTCATGGAGGAAGATCCAGAAAATCACCCAGAAATACGACATCATCATATAGGACTTGTGGACTGAAAGACATAAAGTCAATTTATATCAGTAACAAGGCTTTACTTGAACATGCAGCTGGATTGAGCATTGCTAACCTTGACAAACCAGATGTACTTCATACCAAAATCTTCAGAAATAAACCACTAATAGAAGAATTAGTTGCACTGTCGATGACTGTGTTCTATTTCCCAGTGCATTCTGCATAGTCTGGAAGCTTTTGTAGAAAGATGGACATCAGTAAACGTGATCCAAGCACTGTAGATGAACGGTAGTGATCCAAGCATCTACAAAGTGAATAAGAGATAGTGTGGAGAATTGCAGATCAATTAACTTGACATTTGTGGGGAAACTGTACGAATCTATTATATAGGAAGTGATATTCGTTATTTAGAAATTAACAGCAACATTGGAGAGAATCAGTATGCATTTCTGAAAAAGGAAATCATAGTTGACAAGCTTTGGAAATGTTTGAAGTTGATTCTTACAGCATAGATAATGGGGAACCAGTACAATTGGCATATTTTAGATTATTAGAGGGCTTTCTATAAGAACTCACACAATGAGTTCGTAAATGCAATGAATGTGAAGGGTATTTGGAGACATATATGCAAGTGGTAAGTTAAAGTTTGGATTGCCTTCCTTTAAGGGAGTCAGAATATAGATGTAAAGAAATGTTGAAGCAGTTTATCAACATGTTGGTGAGTACTGTACCTGGAATATTGAGTACAGTTTTGGTGACCAAATCTGAGAAAGAATATACTGACGACAGAGGAAGTTCAATGGACAGTCTGCAGATTAATCCCTCAGTTGGCGAGATTGCGTGATGAGGAAACTCAGCCTGTGTTCTCTAGCGTTTCAAAGAATGAGAGATAGCTCACTGTGAAATATATAAAAGTCACAAAACATATGACAAGTTGGAAATTAACAGGATGTTTCTCCGGCTGTCTAATCAACATTCATGGGAAATAATGGCAGGATAAAGGACAGACCATTTAAGGCTGCAATAAGGAGGAAATTCTGCACACGTAGGGGACTAACTAACACGGTTCATGGAAACCTGCTGGCAGGGCAAGTTAGGGAGAATTTCCAGATATTCCACAAGTGTGTCCAGTGGAATCAGAATAACTAGGGAACAAGTCGGTCTCATTAGTGACTTGCCAAATTGCATCCAAATGAAGTTTAGTGGTAGGACTCAGAAGGTAGTGGTAGACGGCTGCTTGTGTGACTGGAGACCAGTGTCCAATGGTATATCACAGGGGTCAGTGCTGTGTCCCTTATTGTTTGTGATTCGGAGGTGCTGGTATTGGACTAGATGGACAATGCTAAAAATCGCAAAACACCAGTTTATAGTCCAGCAGGTTTATTTGGCGGCACTACCTTTTGAAGTGCTGCTTCTTCATCAAAGCGCACAATCACCTGATGAAGAATTAGTGCTTCGAAAGCTTGTGCCTCTGAACAAACCTGTTGGACTCTAACCTGATGTTGTGTGATTTTCAACTTTAATATTTGTATAGTCATAAATGATGTAGCTGTGAATATGGAGGAGGGGTGGGGAGTGTGATATGTAAGTTTGTGTTTGATACGCAGATTGGCCGGTTGGTTGACAGTGAGGAGGAAGGCCTTAAGTTACGGGAAGATACAGATGGAATGGTCAGCTGTGAAGATCAATGGCAGATGGAATGTAACGCTGATAAATATGAGGTGATACACTTCGGAAGAAGGAACAAGACAGGGGAAGACTCAATGAATGGCAGCACACTAGGAAGGTCAGAGGCTGCTTCTACATACAACCCTGAATGTGATGGGCAGGTTAATACACAATTTTGGAAAGAATAGGGTACTGTAAACATAACCTTGATTCATTGAAGCACAGATTTGGTGAGGCCAAGATGGAATACTGTGCATAGTTCTGGAAACCACATTACAGGGAGGATGTGAGTGCACAGGAGGGGGTGCAGAGGAGATTCACTAGGATGTTCCCTTGGATGGAGCATATCAGCTATGGAGAGAGGCTGGATAAGCTTATTTGTTTAGCTTGGAGGAGAGGAGGCTGAGGGGGACGTGATTCAGAAGCATAGGATTACATGGTGGATGGACAGCAGTTGTTCCTTTTAGTAAAAGTCCCACACTTATAAAGTTAAGGGTTTGTGGTTTAGTGAAGATATGAGAATTGCATTTCACCCAGAGTGTGTTGGTGTCTGAAGTGCAATTCCTGAGAGGGGAGTTGTCATGGTAAACTCAAAACCATTAGAAAATACATGGTTGTGCTCTTGAAATGCCTTAAGATTCATGGCTATGGGTATCATATCGGGAAATGGGCCTCATTTAGACTGTGCTGCATCTTCGCTTCTGTGATTGTATGGCTGTGGAAGGCCAATCAGTGAGTACCTTAAAATAGGAATTGATAGGTTTCTGAAGAATATCTTTACAAAGTTTATAAGATAGAACTTGTAATATTTTCTGAAAATATTTCAATGGCAAAATTAAGAGAAATAAATGTGCAGCTTTCTTAGAGTTTGATACCAGATAATTGAGGACCAGGAAATAGCAGAATTATGGACCAAATGCTTCAGTTATGCCTGCACAGAGGAAAACAAAACAAAAAAGAAAATTTCCTAGCAATTCAAGGGATCTTTAGTCTGGTGAGAAAAAGGGAATATAATGAAATTAGCAACTAAACAGTTTAGAGAAAGTATTGGACTAACATTAATGGGCATAGATAAAGTCAACAGAGATTTATGAAACGGGAATCATATTTCAGAAAGTGCCTGTGAGCAAAATTATGGAGAAGCTATCAATGCAATACGAGTGGAATCTCAGAAAGATTTTTGATAAAGACCAAGCCTATTGTGCGAAATGGAATCCTGTGGGACTGAAGATAATATATGGTCATGGATTTAGAATGGGAGAGTTGGCTGGTAACACTGAGTAGGAATAAAACAATGCTTTTTTTTCAAAAATAGAAGGCTAGTAGGATATAGCAAGGATCGTGGCTTGGACCCCAGCTATTCCCAATACACATCATATATTTGATTGAGGGGCTCAAATGCAATATTCCCAACTATGCTGACAGCACTGAACGATGTCGGCATATGAGTGAGTGAGGGGGATGTAAAAAAGCTCCAAAGTAACTGAGACAAGTGGATTTACTGGAAAATACTTGGCAGATGAAGACCAATGGGAGAGACGAGATGTTGTGCACATTGATAGGAACAATAAAATGACAGCCTCTCATTTGAAAAGGGCGTGGTTGAAAAATGTTGCTCTATAAAGGAACTTAAGGTGCATTTTTGTTTATTTCTGCGCAGCCCTCTCGGTACATGTAGGGCAATGAGTTCTGAAGCCGGAAGTCAATACTGGGAATGGCATTGGCACGCTGACCAGTGTATGTGGACCCAGAAAGTGGGGAACTGGGACACTGAAATGAATCTGGATCTCCCTTTAAACCAGTCACTGAAAGGAATATTGCCGGAGCAGAAGGCAGGTAGGAAGATAAATGGTGTTTTCACCTTCATTTCAGGGGAATTGAGTACAGGAGTGAGAGTATCTTCCTGCAGCTGTGCAGGGCCTTAGTGAGACCCCATCTCAAACATTGTACAGTATTGTGTGCAGCTTTGATCTCCTTACCCCACAAAGGACAAACCTGACATTGAGGGAGAGCAGTGAAGGATGACCAGACTGATCTCTGGGATGGCAGGCTTGTTGTTGGAGCAGAGTTTGGGAAGACTGGGCTTTTGTTCCATGCCGTTTAGGAAAATGAGTGGTGATCACAGTGAAATATATAAAACTCTGACAGGGCCAGACAGATTGGAAGCAGGGATAGTAATTTCCTGGTTTGGACGTCTAAAACAAGGGGCCACATTATTAGGTACAGACAGGCCATTTTGCATTGAGATGAGAATAAATGTCTGCACTCAGAGACTGGCGAACCAGGGGTACCCTGTCCCAGATCAGGCTGTGGAAACCAAGGCGCTGAATATAAATAACGATTTCTGGAAATTATAGGGATAGAGAGAGAGCAGGAGTATCGTGTGAAGATAGATCAGCTATCAGTCCAGGTTGTTCTCCAATAGTGCTTTAGCTGTGTTCCTGTGCAACAGCGTGTTATAGAAAATCGTCCAATATTAATAATGGGGTCTATGAGAAAAAGTGGGCAAGAAACGAACCCCCCAAAATATCAGTAAATCAAAAAATTAATTTTAGTCTAACACACACACTAGCACAGTCTAAAATACATATTGTCATGAAACTGTCCTCTAAATGTAACACTTTCAAACTGACTGCAGCAGTGTACCTTTCACCACACTCTTCTCCAGAAAGCGCGTGGGGCTGACTAACCATGTGATGCTGATGGGAAAATTCCAGTTCTCCTCAAGATTCTCCCACATTTTGAAATAAAGTTCTTTCTAAATGGATACTACAATTCCCCGTTTCAGGCTCAGTTTCAAGGTTTCCAGAGCGGATTGCATTCCTGTTTTAGCTGAACACATTGATTGTATATTTTGCAGACAGAGGATCCTGAGGCTGGGTTGTGCTGTGCAGCTGGTTCCCGGCAAGGAATCGCGTCACAGTGAATGAGGTTCATGGAAAAAGGTTCATGAATCACATTGCAGCCAAATTGTATGTAATCAACAGGCGTTATCTGAGAACTGCCTGTATATTGAATGAGGAGCAAAATTGATGGGCTGAAGGGACTACAGCAAATCTCATTTTATATTTTGTAATGTTTAAACATATTAAGGCATACGAATATTGTATGTGTAAAACTGCATGAAGGAGATGTTCGGCCATTAACTAGGACAGGGAAAACTCAATGTGTTGTGTGATGTATCATTTTCCGATGTTCCTGTGCAGTCTGTGGGAAATCTCTGTAAATGTTATCACAAACCGTCAGATGTTAGGAAGGAGGTTTCTGCATGGTCAACAGGACTATGTTTCCCTTCCCCTTTTCCGACACCAAGGTTGGGGCCGGGTGTTCTCTCCGGGTGTATCTTTTAAGAGCTTGGACCAGTTGATACAACTGAGTATCTTGCTTGGCTGTTTCAGAGACAATTGAAGAGTTTATCACATGCCTGTGTGTCTGGAGTCACTTTTAGGCCAGAACAGGAAAGCATGGGAGATTCACTTCCTGAAAGTACATAGGGTAAGGAGATCGATGTTTACAATCAATATTGGACACAAGATCAGTGTTACTGAGACCTGATTTTATATCTCGATATGTTAATAATTGTTTTTTTAATTCCACCAGCTGCCAAGTATTAGCCTTGTCTGGATTAGTAATCCAGTGACATTTCCACAACAGCACTATCTCCACATGGGGACCTATCGGAAACCACGGGGTATTTCTGTGCTGCTTGGCAATCCTGTTAAAAAAAGAACTCCCACCAATTTGACTGTCGTGATAGGACTGATGGGGTGCTAATTGGTCAGATTGTATTTATGCCCCTCTTAGGGAACTGGACATAGCTGAGTAATTTTCCACATTGCCAGGGAGATGTCAGAGTTGGAGCTGGAATGAAACCCAACAGCCCTGTATTCACTGACCTCCTCTGCTTTCTGATGCGGCAACCCTTCCATTTACATACTCTCATTCTGTTGAAATTCTTTCCTTGTGTCACGCCTCCAATTTGTTACTTTAACTCAATCAATTTAAGGTACTAATCTGAATCTTTTCCTTTCAGTAATGCTATCTTCTGTATTTGAAGTGAATGTGTTTCCTTCTGTTTTTCTCCATGACCATGATTCAGAGCTCTGCAGTGTCTGTGATGCCAGCCTTATGCAGTTTCAGAGTCAAGGAACTTGTCACCATGCATTCCCAGTGTACGCCGCTCCATATTGGACAGAATGTTTGGGCATCTTTGACATATGTTGTTGGAAATTGTTCAAAAACAGAAATTGCTGAAGATGTTGCAGCATTTTCTGGAGTGAATGTAGACATAAACTTGCAGGTCCATTGAACCTTCTACAAAGCTCCCTGTTTCTGCAGCAATTTTTTGGTATTTTTATTTCCAGTATCGATCGTTATTTGTTTCATTGAAAATTTGCTCTGTTCATTTCTGGATAAACACAGCAGGTCTGTCAGCATTTGCAGAGACAGAGAAACAGAATTAGTGTTTCAAGTCCATATTAGATTACTTACATTGTGGAAACAGGCCACACCGACCCGCCGAAGCGCAACCCACCCATAGCCCTACATTTACCCCTTACCTAACACTACGGGCAATTTAGCATGGCCAATTCATCTGACCCGCACATCTTTGTGATGTGGGAGGAAACCGGAGCACCCGGAGAAAACCCACGCAGACACGGGGAGAACGTGCAAACTCCACACAGTCTGTCGCCTGAGTCGGGAATTGAACCCGGGTCTCAGACGCTGTGAGGCAGCAGTGCTAACCACTGTGCCACCGTGCCACCCGCAAAGTGTCTAGTGTGACGCTTGTTCAGAACTGAAAATGATTAGAAAATGTGCTTTTAATCCGTAGCCAGAGATAGGGAATGGGTGACAGGGAAAAGAGGGTGTGGCAAAAGATAAAGGAAGAGTATGTAAAACGGGTGTAAATTAAGATGTAACTGGGGGAAAGGGGTTTTCTCTATTGAGTGCAAGCTAAGGAAGACACAAGCACACAAGGCCATAGGGAGGCCAGGAGGGGGAATGTTGACTTTGTGATATTATATAGATCTAGCCATAGATACGTTTTCATTGTCGAAATCATCACCCCCTTTAGACAAATAAATTCAGGGTGCGTGACGTCTTATTGGCACTTGTAAGCGTTTCATGCTGCCTCAGTATTGTAATATGGAGAATGATAAATAACAAAATGAAGTTTGGGCTGAATATTATTTTACTGTCATGTTTAATATAGTTTCACATTTGCAGCACTTATCTTGAAATGCTTGTTCTTGAAGTTAGTATCAGATGGAGTGTAGAAGGTTGCCAGCTGACATTATAGAAGTTTATGAAATCATGAGAGGTATGGATCGGGTGAATCTCCAAGGGTTTACCCACAGGATCGGAGAGTTCAACCATAGAAGGCAGATGTTTAAGGTGAAAAGGGGAAGATTTAAAAGGTACTAAGAGGTAGCGTTTTTACACAGAGGGTGGTGTGGGTATGGAATGAACTGCCAGAGGAAGAGTGGTAGATCCATTGTACAGCTGCAACATTTAAGACTCATTTGGACAAACATATGAATGGGAAACATTTAGAGGCATATGGGCCAAATGAAAGCAGATGGGACTAGTTTAGTTTGGAAACCCTGGCCAGCATGGACATTGAGGAAAGCTTCACACAGAGTCAGTGTGGTTTTGTGAAAGGGAAATTATACTTTGCCCTGTAAGATCATGCAAAGTTTTTCTGGAGATGCCTGAGAATGTAACAAGCGGAATTGATAAAGGGGATCTGGTAGATAAGAGGCTTTCCAGTCATTTGCCATAATATATTACAGAATAAAAGATTTTACTCAAGTCAGAAGATCGTAGGATAACGGATAATGCATTAACATGCGATGATGATTGGTTAACACATAGAAATCGGAGAGTCAGGATTAATGGATCCTTAAGATAAAGGTGTAGCTGCTGGAGTACCATACATATCAGTGCGATGACATCAGTCATTTACAATCTATACTGATAGCCTGAAGGAGGGAGCTGAGTGCAATATACATCCGAGTTTGTGGATGACACTGAGATCAAAAGACAGACTGATATTTAATGGAGAGGACTTTCAGAAAAGGAGCAGTACAAAGTGATTGGAGTCTTTCAGTGTATGAAACATAAAGTCAGCATGCTGATGCAGCAAGTAACTAGATTGAATCATTAGCCGTCTTCCAGAGATGAAAGGGTTCAGTTATTCAGAATCTCTATAATGGTGAGGTGACTATTCATTGCGGTTTAAACAAATGAAGATTGATACTACTGAAACATACAAGATACAGAGCAGGCTTGAGAAGGTAGATATTGAGAAGTTGATTCCATATGTGGGCAGAGTGTTGAAGTCGAGGATATAGATACCGAATAAGGAACATCGATTTCAATCTGAGATGCAAAGTGATGTATTCTCTCAGAATGTAGTGAATATCTGGAATTCCCTAACCCAGAGAGATGTGAAGGGTTACAGGAGTCGTCAAAGGTTGGAGTTGAGCCCTGGAGTAGATCAGTGATGTTCTCAATAAATGAAGGGGCTAGCTTGAGGGGCCGAATGAACTACATCTGTTACTATTTATTAATTTCACATGTTATGCTTTTGGAACTTAACTGGTTATTTTCCTGGAAGTCGTGTTGCACAATGTTGCATTCAGGGACAGCAGATGATTTGTTTGGGTTAACCGTGGGTGGGGTATGGGGGCTGTATCCCCAGCGTATCTAGGTCTGCAACATGACCCACATCGAGAACAGATGTTACAGAGAGGGTAAGCCTGGAAAGAGACCTTGGGGTGGGGGTCGATTCCTAACCCAGGCTGGATTTTCCAAATACATTTCCAAAACTACACCTAACCGTCGGAGTGGCCTCGATCTACCCCTGTATAGCAGGTCCAAAGGGCTGAATGAAACATCAGAACACAGGGCTGAGGGAGACGAGGGGGCCATTCGGCCATTTGACACTACCCCACCGGTAAATAATGTTGTGGCTTACCCCATTGTTTTTCCAGCTGCACTTGGCTCTCCATGCACCATTATCCCTGATTCACCTGTCTGTGGAACATCACATGAAGCCAGCCTCGATATTATAAAGATGCAGCCCTCCCAAACTTCTGGGAAAGAGAATTCTCACTGGAATGAATGCCCACTTGGTGAATTTTCCTAATTCCTGCTCTGACTGAGGATGCAGGGTGCCACCATTTCTTTTTCTAGTCCCACTCCTCCACTGCTCCCAACAAACTTTAAATGTAACCAGGTTGGTGATATGGCCAATGATAAAGGTCTCAGACTGGGTCAGGTTTAGTGACAGGAAAAAGTCAGGCAGGTTTCTTTAATCAGCCACAAGTAACTACTAGAACAAACGGATGTGCATGGTCGATTTGTGGTTACCACTGCTATCTCGCATCCCCAAGGATCTGGGTTCAATACCAACCTCGGGCGACGCTCTGTGTGGAGTTTGAGCATTCTCTATGCATGTATCTGTGTGGGTTTCCTCACAATGCTCCAATTTCCTCCCACAGTCCAAAGATCCGCAGCTTAGAGTGGATTGGCCATGCTAAATTGCCCATAGTGCCCAGGGATGTGTAGATTAGGTAGGTTAGTCATGGGAAATGCAGGGTTACATGGATAGGGCAGGGGGTGCAGGTCCGGGGGGGATGCTGTTCTGCGGGTCAGTGTGGACTTGATGGACTGAATGTGCGGCTTTCACACTGTAGAGATTCTATGAAAAAGACAAGAAGTTTTGACTATACCCAGTGGGTATCTATCTGATCCACTCTCGTCTAGGTCTTGTATGTTTCAATAAGATCACCTCTCATTCCAAGAGTGACATGTTAAAGCCTTCATAATATAAGGTACGCATTCCTGAAATACGTGAAGTGAAACATCTTCGAACTGCTTCCAATATAATTATATCCTTTCTCAGATAAAGAGACAAAGAAAAAATAATCTCACACTCAGAGGTTGCGTTTTATTTTTGTTTTCTCAGTGTCGTTGGTCTTTGTAACTCTCTTCCCCACAGAGCATTGGAGGCAGAAATATTGAATATCTTTGAGGCACAGATAGAAGGTTCATAAATAACAACGGAATCTGGGATTATCGGAGAATGGGCAGGAATGTGCGTTGTGGGGAAAATGTGGACAGTATATTTGACACTGTTCCAAAACATCCAGGAACATAATTTAAAAAGAAATGATAATATAATAAAATGTTAAGGGGGAATCAAGAGGGCTGCGATCCAGAAGGTCTGTTTTCCTAGGCTCTGCATCACAGCACGGGCAAAGTGATTCTCTAACCCACCCCATCCCAGCCATTTACTTAAAATTCAACACTAGAAAGAGCGATAGAATCTTTACTAATCCCGTTTTGTCAAAGGGCAACGACAAAGCATGGGGAAAGGATCGAGTAAATCCCAACACACGGTGCACCCGTCAGAAACATCGAGCATACTTAAGGCTGCAGCTGTAACCCCCTCTGCTCTTCAATAGACCCAGTTACTCACCAGGCCTCGGTCACTGAGTTCACCAAGTTCTGTGAAATGATTGAAGCCATGATTGAAGAACAGTTCAGCAGGAGGCTAGAACCGCTCTCAGCCGTGCTCCAAAAACATCAGCAGCAACGTGACAACCTTGGAAAAAGAACAGACAATGTCAAGCGCCGAACTGCATTGACAGACACCTCTCGGGAGAGGATACACGCCCTTGAAAAACAGGTCTGCACCTTAGCTGAACAAGATGACCACCTTGAGAACAGGGACAGGATGAAGAATGTTCAGATTGTTGGTATGCTGGACCAGACAGCAGGTGGTCAGCCAGTGAGTTTTTTCTCGGTGTGACTGCTGTGATTCCTTTACTTCGATGCTGAAGTGGGACGGTGAAGACAAAGACAGTTCATCGGGTTATGGCGCAGAGGTCAGACTCAGACCAACACCTTCGCCCTGTCCTTGTGGGGTTACATAGTTATAGGGATAAACAAAGACTGATGGAAACTCAGTGTGGTTTGCGATGGCTTTAATTCCAGGATTAAATTCTTTCAGGACTTTTAAGCAGCGGTGATTCAGAAATGAAAACTTTTGATTATATCAAGAGAAGTGTAAGGGAACTCGGGATTCAGTATTCCTTATGGTTCCCAGCTGTGCTCCGCATTGCTTTGATTGGATCAATGAACTCGTCTGACTCTCCAGAGAAAGTGAATACTTTGTGGACATTTTAAAGTAAGCTGGATGTTTAGATAATCATGTTCCTCTCTTAAAGAAATTTTGTTGGATTTTTCTGGTATTAACCAGTGTTAAATTATAGTTGGGGATGGGTAGAGTTGTTTTAACATCTTCATTAGTATTACTACTCGTTTTCTCCTTCATTGCTTGTGTCTGGGGTGTGGCTTAAGCTGGAGGGAGTTACAAATGTGGTTGTGATGACTAATTGCTGACCTAAGAGCAGTTGAGGCCCGATTTTTGTTATTAATTGCCCTGGATGCCATATTGGTAGCGGGCAGAAGATAACGTTTTGGGATATGCAAGCGTTCCTATTGGGGAAGATGGGGTAAATTCCCCTATAAAGTGTCATTGGTACTTTGGATTTTGTTTCGTTCTTTGTTTTTTTATGTGTTTAGCTTTGGAAAGTTTTGAGAGCTTGTTAGTTGTAGTAGTTTTAGTTTGTAGAGATTTTAGGCTCGATGAGTCATTTGTCATTAATGCTCAGCGATGTGTAATTTGATGTGAAACTGTCGAGGGTTCAAATGTTGCTACAGCGTGTAATGAATGATAATGTGCTTAAATGGTGTATCTGAAACATAAGGGGAGCCATCTGCCAGTCAATCGGAAAAATGTGTTTTCTCGTCTTATAAAAGAGAGGGTGGATGTTGCCCTATTGCAGGAAATGCACCTTGATGACAAGGAACATTTGACTTTACAGCAGGGTGGATTTGATCGAGTTTACTAGGAGTAGGGGAGAAGTTATAATGGATAGGAAGAACCTTCCATTTAAATTACTAGATTGTATTAAACACCCGCGCAAGGATCATAATCCTCAAAGCTTTGAACTATGGGAAATAATACAGTATTTTGAATGCTTATTGCCACCCGGTGCACTCTCTTAAAATCCTGTTAGATGCATTATCCAAAGTAAGTTATCTTACATCTTGGCAAATTATTGTAGGAAATTTCAACTGTCTAATGGCCCTACGGTGGACAGAATGTCCAAAGGTCCCCCAATACCCTCGTTATAATGTAAGCAATTAGTGGATTTGTGTGCAGAACTAGAGCTGGTGGAAGTCTGGAGGGAAATCTACCTCACAAGTAGAGGTTTTATTTTCTCCTTTAACCCACAGAAATGGCTCACGAGGGTTGATCTCTTCCCCATTCCTGCAACAATCTTAGATTCGTGGCATCCTGCATGATTGGGAATATTACCCCAATATACCTGCCCCAGAGGTGGGATAGAAGTCATATAAGATTATGATGTATGCAGATGGTCTTATGTTTGTGTCAAATCCCGCAACTTCGGTAGATCACGTGATACAATGCATTAACGCACTTGTCGCCTTTTCGGGCTTTAAGATTAACTTTACAGAGTTGGAGGCCGTGCCTATGGGAGGTCTTAGGGAAATACCTGATGTTGAGGGCATCTCCAGGTTTCCTTTTAGATGGTCACGGGGTGGGGGGGGGGGGGGGGAGGGTTTCCCTGTTTCAGTATATTCATTACATTCGTCTTTGCTCATGTATTTAACATGAACTGTGTCCATTTGTTTGACAAAATTAAACATGACCTTCGAAGATGGGAGGCACTTTCAATATCCTGGCTGAGTCTTATAGCTGTTATTAAAATGAATGTCTTTCCTCATTTACTATACCCCGTGTGAATGCTTCCTTTGACGTTTCCCACACAGACATTTAGGAGACTTTATCGCTGGTTTAGCTCTTTTATTTGGCACCGTAAGCGACTCTTTATCAAGCTAACCAAATTGCAACTACTCCACAGATTTTGGGGAGTAGATCTCCCATATAAAAGCTATCAATTAAGTTTTTTTTATTCTATGTTAGTGTCTGGGCTGCAGAGGAATCGGCGTCAATAGGGTTAGCTATTGAACCCTCAGACAAAGTGAACCCTTGTTAGTCTATTGGTCTTAGACAGAATGACAATGCTTATGGAATATTGACATAACCCAATAATTATCAATACTGTTAAAGCATGAATGACAATGCATCAGATTAAGGGCAATACAGCCAAAACCATGTTTCTTACTCCTATAATTGGTATGCTGGGTTGTCATGCGGGGTTAATGGATTCCAGGTTTAAACTGTGGCCAGCCAGGAGCGTGCCTTGCTTGAGTGATTTAGAATTAGTCGAATCACTAATATCACAGTGTGGATATAAGCCCTTGGGCCCAGCAAGTCCACTTCGACCCTCTGAAGATTAACCCACCTATACCGATTTCCCTACCATTCTGTATTTACCCTGACCAGTGCCCAAACCTACACATCCTTGAACACTATGGGTGATTTATCAATGGCCAATTCATCTAACCTGCACATCTTTGCACTGTGGGAGGAAACCCACACAGACGCGACGAGAATATGTTAACTCCACCCAAGGCCAGAACCAAAGCCTCAACCCTGGTACTGTGAGGCAGCAGTGCTAACCACTAAGCCACCACGTCTTATTTGAGGGGTAAACAATGATTTCATTTGACCAAATAACTCGTACATATGGACTACCTAGTAGAGACCTCTTCTGTTATTTTCAAAATCAGAGATTTGATTTTAAAAAAAACACTTTAAACAGACTCTTACAGTTCCAATAGAGAGAAGGGGGTGCCTATTACTTAGAATACACTCTCTGAACCCTTTATCATCAGTTGGAGAGTGTTCCCTCAGACGAGACTCCGTTGCATTGTGATGTCTGCGACAGAGAGTTCAGAGTTCAGAACACTTCGGAGACATGGGAGGATATTTGTGAAAATGCTCGAAGGATTTTGATCTGTAACTGGACCCATTCCATGCAGTTGAAAATTCTTCATAGGATCTATCTGACCCCAGATTGTCTCTCAAAATTCAAAGTGGGAATATCTTCAGCATGTAGTAAATGCAGAATGATGACAGACAGTCTTACTCATTGCTTGTGGTCCTACTGCAGGCTTCAGATATATTGGAGCACTGTGTTAGGTGTGACAGTGTGGGTCTTGGGGACTGAATTAGAGATGGACCTGGTTTCTCTTTTCTTTGGCCTGCCCAGGGTACTTTACACAGATGCACATGGGAAAAAAGTCCTTAATTTTTGTGCTAGGAAAAATACTCTGTTTTGTTAGATGTCTGAAACCCCCGGGTCTGTTGGATCACTGTAAGCTCTTCATACACCCTTATAGTATAGTACACCAAAAAGCAGAGATTTCTATAAGACTTGGCAGCCCTTTTTAGGTTACGCTATACAGGCTTGTCTGCCACTCTAGGAAGGGCTTTTATGTAGCCATGACGATATTCTCTAATGAATCAACATCCAGAGAGGAAGAACTATGAATATAAAAATGCTTGATGATGAACGAATGCTATCGTTTTGTTATGCTGAGCTGTATTATTTATTCATTATTTATTGTTTATTTTTTGTTTTTCTTCTGTCTGTGTAGTGTTTTTAACTTGTTTTGTATGTACATGTAATTGGATGTAATTTTGTTCAGTTATTTGAGTTATCTTGTTATTGGTTTATTACAATATTAAAAATCTCTTTTTCAATAAAATATTTTTTAAAAATTAAAATGCTAACATTGATTGAATAGAGTCCCAAAAACTTTCATTAGAGTGACCACTCATAGAGGTGTATATTGAGGATCACCATACCTGGGGTGATGGGGTGAGATTGAGAGACTGTCCCTTTCAGGGTAACCTCTGTCAGTATGAGGAATTGAACCTGTGCTGTTGGCATCCCTCTGCATCACAAACCTGCCGTCCAGCTAACTGAGTGGGAGAAGTGTGTAACTGTTACAGACAGAAACAGTCACAGACAAAGGGTAAGAGAAACATTCATAACAAGGAAAGTGGTACAATTCAGATATCGGTCAAGATAACGGCTGGGGGTAAAAACGTTCTCTGTATGCAATTGTCCTTCATAACAAGATGTTTTAGAAGCTGTTTTTGGTTTAATATCATTAAAGTAAGTCAAGTGAAAGAACCAGAATTACGAAGTATGATTGGATATCTATAAACATAAAGTAAGTGTAGATTTTTGTTTGCTCTTTGTAATACGTGCTGACCATTGCATGAAAATATAAAGATGATGGAATATATTGTGAGGAGTGTCCATCCCCATGGGAAATGCCCTCGAACAAGCACTTGAAAAAATCCAGGGTAAAGGTGTTTGAGTGCAATCTGGTCACTGAAAGGAACCCAGGAGGTTGATTGAGTGAAAGTTTCTGTAACATGTAGTTGAGAAAACGATCAGATCAGCGGTTATCATATTAAATGCCAGAGCACGTTTGAAGGGCTGAATGGCCTCAGCATGGATTGAATTGTGTGTGATTTGAAAAACGCACATCTCTACTCCTTCCTCTTATGTGTTACACACTGGGACACTGCCATTTTCCAGAAACTGGGAAATATTTGGAACATTATCTGGAACATTCCATAATTGGCATTCACCAGAATATTCTATAACGGTGTGGTGGGGTGGGGGCGGATTACAAAGGCGAAAGATAGAGATAGAGAGAGAGGGAAGGTGCTGCATGTGATAGTGAGAGTGGGGGATCATGAGGCTTGTTCAGGGGTCCGTGCTATAACAGATATACAGTGAGTGTGAGGGAGCAGAGAGAATACGGTGATACTTATCCTGACAGAGAGGGGAAGGTTATTGATGCTTGTCCTGTATTGCTGGACATTTCTTCAGACTGCAGATACTGCACTGAGCTCAGTGGTGAGCTCAGATCATGCTCGGTGGGTCTGGTGATGTGGCTCCCTCTGGTAAGAGAATGGACCCCCTCTGTATCCATCTAATCCCTTCCTATATGTGTTTTTGCCCAAATGCCTTATCAATGTTATTATTGTACCCACCTCAATCACTTCTACTGGCAGCTCAGTCTATATGCGTACCACGCTCTGTGTTAAAAAATTACCCTCAGGTTCATTTTTTATTTTTTTCCTCTCCAAGCTTTAGTGGACGTCCGCTAGTCCTCGGTTCCCCAAACTTGCAAATGAATTTTGAAGTACTCACCCCATGAACGCCTCTCATGATTTCTTGAGAATTTCTTCAATGCCCTATTAACCCTATTTCTAAAGGCATCTCATGTCCACATTTTTCTGTCCCAATTTCCCCATTGACTATACACTTACTGCCCTTATACTCGTCTCGGGATTCACTTGATCTCAGCTCTGTTTACCTGACTAATGCCTCCTTCCTTACCTTGACCATGGCATCAATATATCTAGCCATCCAGCACTCCCTGCACCCACCAGCTTTGCCCAACTCACTAACAGGAACACATTGGCTTTGGACTCTACGAAACCAAGTTTTGATGGCTTTGCATTTTCCAAACTCCCTTTACCTGTGAATAGGGTATTCCAACCACCCTTTTACAGGGCTCGCCGAGCACTTTCAAAATTGACCTTATACAAAGTTATAACTTTAATATTTACATCAGGTCTTTCCTATTCCACAACTAGTTTAAATTTAATATTTATGCGTAACAGATTTGAAAGTTAAATAAACACTTCCTGCCCCTCTGTAACAGGCTAGAGAGGCTGAATTGCCTCCTCCTGTCCCTCTGTAACAGACTGGAGAAATTGTCTGGCCTCCTCCTGTTCCTATATTACAAACTCGAGAGGCTTTATGGCCTCCTCATTTGCTGGTGTAACAGACCCGAGACATTAAATGGCACAGCAGCCCATGGATTACGAGCAGCCAGTAAACTGTATCTAATGGAGGTCCATCCCTTCTCAGTTACAAAAACACAAACAACACAATGTACTCCAGGTGCCCTCTCAGTAACAACCTCATACTGCTGCAGCGACACATCTCTGTTTTGAATGATTCTGTTGTCAAAATGTGCCAATATTCCAGTTTCCACCATTTCAAGTAGCAACAGGCTAATATTGGTTGAATGGCCTTCGCTTATTCCGCTGTAAGAGGTTCATAGGAACAGAATTGTTTTGGCCTGTTCCTGAGTAGCAGTCTCAATGCTCTGTCTCAAGGTTATGAAAACATTTGATAACAGGGCATTAAAACCAGGAGTAGCCTCAATAAGTACCGTACTTTGTGTTGAGGTATCTAGAAACTTGCCCACCCAACTTATTTTTTTTTATGCGGCCGATCTGTTATTTTATAACTGCTTCCTTTCATAAACAGAGTGAAACTTATATAGACCCTTGCAGTGTCCTGTTATTACTCTCATACACAAGGAAGACAAGATTTAAAAGATTGAAAGATTTATGGTCCATCTCTCAGGAACCCTCATCCATTCCATCCAAACCCAGTAAATGTTCCCTTTTATAGTGATATGAAAAGTGATGCATGGAACTGGTTACTGAGCCCATTCGTTCAGTGACTGTGATTAATGCCAGTCTCCTTGTATTCTAATTATCCCAGTGGAGTGTTTCCATCTTTTAATGATAAATGGGCGCTGTTCAATGTGTTATCCCACAACATGAGTGGGAACATCTCCGACAGCACTGACAGGGATCAGCAGATCCAGAAAGAGGGGAAGGAGAGATCAGAATCTGAGAACATTAGACAGGAATATTCCAACAATAGACAGGCGCTTATCCGATTATGTTTGGTATCTTTCTGCACTTGATTGGTTGTCATTATCATCGCAGATCTATTGCGCTTCTCTCATTATTCAATACATTTATTATCCCTTCCTGGCTATCATTGGTGTTCCTGGTAAGTGTCACTGTCCAGATTTTGTTTTCTCTAAACCAGTTATGACTTTATTATTGTTATTTCATATAGTCACTATTATTGTTCCTGTTGAAACTCTGAATTCAGATTTTCACTCGACAGACCACTACTAATTACATCAATAAATGTGTACAATTACTGTCTCCCTCTCCCTGGCATTGTTACTCACGGGTCTCTACTCAATTTCAGCGGAGAACGGCAATGCATTGTATCATTGCCTTTATTTTTTTAAATATTAAGAGCATGGAGGTCACTGTCTACTGTTCTGGTTACAAACTTCACTTCCTTCCACTGTTTCCATCACATCCCTGGCCAATATGTGCGGCTAAAGCAGACAAGTCACAACTGTAGGAGATCCCTTTGACTATGAGCTGATTCTTGACACCATGCCCTGACCATTTCGAACTTGAAATACTCACCAATCCAGAATATATCTCACTGTCTTATTCCATCTGCTGTTTGAATCTTGACCTCTGAAATACAGTCTTAACGAAACCAATAATCTGCTGCTGACGCTCCCGGCTTCAATCCTGCCGAAGCAAATCTGATTCAAACTCACACCAAACTCCCATCCATCTGTCATTCATGTGCACGACAATGTATCTTGCTATTGTGTCTGGCAATGCCTTTATGTTAACATTCTCAAACACTTTACCGTATCTGTCCATGGAACTTCTCTCGTTTTCTCTGTTGATTAACAAAAAGCCTGCCCACTGTTTGTATTTAAAATAGTTTCCTCCATGTGCGTTCCTTTTCAAACAATGAATTTCGCATTCAAGCACGCCAATCGCGCGCACACACACTCTCTCTTTCAGTCTCTGATGATTACACACACACACACACACACACACGCACACACACAAACACACACACCAAACCTTCCCATTGGAGACAGTAATCTGATGCGAGTATAGTTAGCATAAGGTAATAAAGTTTGCAATACTCTCCATGCTGGGCAGATATTGCAGTTTACTGAACAACACACGAGCATGGTCTGCATAGCCCTCCATGCCGGGCTGTCATCTTGTCCCAGTTTGTGTTGCTTGTGTTGTTCTGTGAAGCAGATTCAGAATTTGATGTGACAAACCATTTCAGCTGATCTAACAATGCCTTTATTCAATGTTCTCATTCTTGTAATTTTACTCTTGAAGATCTCACATCTCTAGTTAGTCCCACTGCCCTGTCTTTTTCCTCATATTTCCACAACATTTCTCAGTTAATTAACTGTCGGTTTCTGTCTTTAATTTGAATCTCTCTGTCCCTCTGTATCTTTCCCTGGCCTTGGGATTTGGCTTCCTAGTGTATCGAGAGCTGGCATTGTGTCGTTCAGAAATAATGAAATGGTGTGTGTCAAGTTGTTGTTTACTTCCTGGTATATCCCATGTGATGGTCCAAGGACAGGCATGATTTAGATGTTATGAGACACATCCTTGTAACTTGGACTGTACCTGTGTTTATCCCGCTCAGATGACCTTGCGATCAGTAAACGAGGAAGACAACTGAGTAAAGGACCAGGCATCTAAATTATGTGACAATGCTGTCACTTTTGAAAAAAAAAGTTACTTCCTCCATTTTAAAGTAAGAGGTCTTAAATGTCAAACCGACTCCTCAAAACGGCTCAAGTAAATAACTTACGAGGCTTTTAGGTATTTCAATAAATATTAGGAACTATGGTCAGCTGGCACACACCAGGCTTTCTAGGTTTTTCCTTGTAGCTGTAGCAGTCATCAGCTGCTTGGTGTCCAGAAGGATTGGAAGTTTTACTAAATTATTCGTAACTGCTATTCTCTCTGAAACATCACTTGATTCTATTTCCTCCTGGATTGGAGAACTGCATGCAAGAATGTATGTCTGAATGATTCTTTTTGCCAATAGGTGTATATATGAGATGGTAGTACATTGGAACAGTTCATTTGTAGAAGGTACTTTATCCATTATTCGGTTAAGGTTTCCAATAGCTAAATTATTCTAAATTCCTCTTCATTGTGTATGGATTTTAATTAGAGTGTTTAAGTATATTGTGTTTTAATTAATGGTGAGTCGTTTGACTAGTATCATCACATCTGGAACGCCCACTTCACATCTACCTTTAAAATAAGGAAAGGTTGGCATCCAAGCTACCCTCTTTGAGGCATTTAGTTGGTATATAGCGAACTTGGAACTCTTGGCTGGTCCTAAATCGATAATATCAAAATTGGGTTTAGAATTACAGTCCCTACAGTGTGCAAACAGAACATTCGACCCAACAAGTCCACATTGACCCTCCGAGGAGAAACCTATCCAGACCCATTCCTCTAACCTATTATTACACATTTACCCCGACAACGGCTCCTATCCCACACATTTCTGAAAACTACAAACAATTTACCATGGCCAATTCATCTGACGTGCACATCTTTAGATTGTGGGAGGAAACCAGTGAATCCAGAACAGGTTCATGCAGACACTGGAGAGTATGCACTAGAAGACTATTGGGTTCAAAGGTTGCGTTTGGTAGTTGTTAGTGTCTTTTGTTTTGTTTACTTTAAACAGTGTATTGTGAATAAAGATTCTTTCAGTCACTAAGAGTTCTCTGGGTGTGGAAGAAGTGAAGTTGGGGGTTTTACAAAAGGTAGTGAAGTCAAAGCTGTAGGAATCGGCAGACAAGCTGGAGTTGGGGTTGTGTTTGTCTGTGAGAAAATGAGAGATAATTATAGCTAAAGCTCGGCAATAAAATTTGGTGGAAACACCATCAGAATCTTTGGAAATGGCTAGAATTCAATTTCAAATGAGGTACTTTGATCATGAGAAGGAATTGAAATAGTTTGAATTATGATGAAAAGTAGAAATAAAAGAAAAGGAAATGAAGAAGAAAGAGAGAAGAAAGGTAGAGAGTTTCAATTTCAAAAGTTAGCAATTCAAGAGGAAAGTTGAGATAGAAGGCGGAGATGAAGGTAGACGGTAGGCTGGATGAGGAGAATAGTGAGGTTGAGCAACCCTATAGTAGCCAATGGCGTGAGGGGTTCTGTTTAAATACATCCAGGCATTATCTAAATTTGATGAGAAGGTTGGGTAGCATTTTGAATTTCATTTGAGAAATGGCTAAACAAATGCAGTGGCCAGCGACTATGTGGATTTAGTTGATCCAAATAGAGCTGCTGGGTATTTGCATTCCTATCAGAGGAGGTATCTGGCCAGTATGTGGTGGTGAAGAAAGCCATCTGAAGTGTATATGAGCTTGGGCCAGAAGCCGACGTACAGCATTTCAGGAATCTAAAAACGGGTCCCTGGTTAAATGCACATTGAGTTTGAAAGGATCAAACAAAGTAATTTTGAAAGGTGGGTAAGAGCATTAAAAACAGAGCAAAACTATGACACTCTTGGAGAGATTCGTATTTTGGAGAATTTCAACAATTCACTTCCTGCAGTCATGAGAATTTGTGTGGAAGAGCAGAGAATTAAAATGGCAAGATTAGAACTGAAATGTCTGATGATGATGATTGGGTTCAAAAATCAAAGTTTGGTTTTTGTGAGAGATTGAGAAGAATGTGCGAGATTTTCTTAAAACACATATCTGTAAAAATAAGGTTTACTGGCAAAGGCCAGGATTAGCAGATAAAGAGGTTACAGCATTAAGAGGTACAGAAGCATGTAACTCTTTTATGCTGAGAAATGAGGAGCTATGTTATTCAGAGTGAGTATTGGAGAGATGAGGAGTGCTCCATTATGTAACATGTGATTGGAGTGTCCAGTGGAAACATCAACAGATTTATTCCACAATGGGGAAGGAGGTCTTGAGCTTGATATTGGCGTTCCAACATTTCAGCATTTAAATTGCAAATAACATACATGAGACAAATCTTTATCACTGATCTTGACCCGGTAAAGTTTTTGCAGAAATTTAGGGACAAAAACACCAGCCTGTTTCGATTGAGCTTATTATTGCTGCCATTCAATTTGAAAGTATACAGTTGAGGGGGCGAGAAAACCTAAGTTTTCACACATTTTGGAGATTTGGATGAAGAAAGTCAAAGGCATTCTGTGGCCGGAGCAAAATAATTGAATCGAAACTAGTTGTGAACATTTGTATGCTCAGAGTCAGTGTAATATATATGCATTGCAGTCTACTAATAGAGGAAGATTAGGAGGTCTAAAATGAATCCATCTTTGTATATTGATGCATTATTTTATTAAGGGTGGAGTTGTGAGGACAGTATCCATGTTAAAAGATTATTTTCTCTTGAGTTTTTTAGATTGCTTACAGTGTGGAAACAGGCCCTTCGGCCCAACAAGTCCGCACGGACCCACCGAAGCTTAACCTACTCATTCCCCTAACACTACAGGCAATTTAGCATTGTCACTTCACTTGACCTGCACATCTTTGGACTGTGGGAGGAAACCGGAGCACCTGGAGGAAACCTGCGCAGACACAGGGAGAATGTGCAAACTCCATACAGTCAGTCGCCTGAGTCGGGAATTGAACCCTGGTCTGTGGCGTAGCAGTGTTAACCACTGTGCCACCGTGCCGCCTTTAAAAGCAGAGGTGTGGAACTGCTGTCTGAAAACAGTCCAAGTAAATAACTGAGGAAGACTTTAGGTTTAATTAAAACGTTGGTAACAATGGAAGGGCAGTGGCCTGCTCTCCCAGACCAGGTTTCTGCATTTTGATGTTAACTGCAGCATTCAGAAGCTGCTGGGGATCCCAGAAGGGTTGGAAGCTTCAATACATGATCCCCAAATGAACAACAAATGGAGCACAGGCTACAGAGAGGGGAAACTCGGAAACCACGGAGTGAGTGTGTCTGGGGAAAGGGATCTGCTGTATCCACCCCGGGTTTTCCAAGAACAGCTTCCCAAGCTACACTTAACCCAGGAGCAGAGTGTGAGGGATCCTGACTGAACAAGGAGCTGGTCACAGAGCGGTGTTGCCTCCAACAACTCGACCTGCACCTTCACACCAAGGGGAGGATGGTGCTGCCAGGGGCTGTTAGGATCACAGTTTCATTAAGCTTCTATGATCCAGAACTTTCCAGGCAGGACTAGGTGGCATATCCATCATCTCCCAGTATCTCAACATCAATGTCACATTCGGTGATGGAGGATATATATGGTGGATGTGAGAGAGGATTTTTGGTTAACAACTATAATTAAGATGTGCATGACTAAAAGGAATAAAAGGGAGATTCTGAAGTAGACAACTGAATCATGAGCATTATAATACAGAGTGAGCTATACCTTTCTTAGCATCATATTACGGAGTGAGCTATACTTTTCTTGCTGCTTTAAGATGAATTTACTGATCTTTGTAATAGAACTAAGTCTTTTATATGAACATTAATACCTAACTGTCTTAAAGGCTGCCCCCCCCCGTTAAAATGTGCAACTGCTAGTATTTTTGTAAGAAAAACAAGTTAAATGGTGCCAGTGCTGACCTTGTGTTAACAGAATGGAGAAACAAATCCAGACATCTGCTGATGTATTGTGAAACCACAGGACAAGAATAAAATGTGAGATGTCTGTTGACCTGCTTTGAACCTGCTGCAGAACCACAGAGCAGAAGAACGACCCTGTGTTTTTTTTCTATGTGGTCAGAACTTGAGACAATGAGAGCATAACGGAAAATTACTGCTAGTTTAGAATGTGAACCCCGTGACTCTTTGGAGTCAAAGAGGGGAGGGACTTGTGCTGTATATAACGAGAGACTTTGTAATGTTCAGCGCGCCTTTTTCTTGGAAGGTTGCCCAACTCTGCAGACTTGCTAATAAAATTTTGTTTTCCTGAATTTGTCTAGAGCGATTATTAAGAAGCGATTTTCGTTTCTAACAAACTTGGGGGCTCGTCCGGGATCAACACTCCGGCTGCGGGGGTCCGAGGAAGGACATTGGAGAAGGTGCATCCTGCTGAGTTCGGCAGTCTCTGATTCCTTGCTCGTCGCCCCGCGCAGCTTGAGCGAGTGATATCCGGAAGGCTCAGGAAAACAAAGGGGAGACTTGAGTGGCCACTTGAGCAGGGACTGGTAATCGATCGAGTAATTTCGGTGCACCGAAGCCAGGTAAGGAGAGACTTTGTCTCTGGGATGTTTTAAACAGGTTGAGTCTTTTCGTGACACGTGGACCTACGGGGTACTTGTACCGCACTTAATTGACGTCGTAGGACACGGAGAACAAAAAGATTCAGGGTACCTGTAATCCGCGACCTGGTCGATCGGGGTAAGGGTCCGGGACGTGGACCTACGGGGTAGAAATACCGCACTTAATTGACGACGTAGGACACGGGGAACAATAGAGATAGTGAAAGGATTTTTTTTTTATTTACCGGTGATTAGAAGATTTTGTATTGATTCAGGTCTTTAATAATGGGAAATGAGGAGTCAAAGGGAAGTAATGAAAGAGGAAGTCAGGTTAAAGAAAATGAGAAGTACCCCAGGGTACCGGACGATAGCCCGTTAAGGAGAATGTTAGCTAACTGGAATCACGGAAGACGAAAAGGAAAGTCTAGACGGAAAAAAAATGGAAAAATTTTGTGATAAATGGCCCCAACAACCGATTCAGGGAAATTCAGTTTGGTGGCCAAAATTTGGATCGGACGAGGATTGGGTTTGTCAAATTTTAAATGATCATTTAAAGAATAAATATAATCCAAGACTAAAACAGAGAGAAACAGAGAGAGAGAGAGACATGAGGAGAAAAGGGGATAAAGAAGTAGTGAGACTGTCCCCGCACGGGAGGTCCCGGTTGGGGAACGGACCACAGGATTTGTTGTAGCCCCATTAAACTCAAATGATATAAGACAACTGAAGTTTTTTTACCAACAGTTTGCAGTAAGACCGACAGAGAGAGAGAGAGAGAGAGAACTGCTTGCAAAACATTTAACTCTCTGTGATTCGGGTTGAATGCACATTTGTTTGTTGGTGATTGAATGAGGAAGTTTTATTCACTGGAACTTGAGTTCCAGGATTGTTTTAAATGTGATTTTTTTATAGATTAGATTACTTACAGTGTGGAAACAGGCCCTTCGGCCTAACAAGTACACACCGACCCGCCGAAGCGCAACCCACCCATACCCCTACATTTCACCCCTTACCTAACACTACGGGCAATTTAGCATGGCCAATTCACCTGACCCGCACATCTTTGAACTGTAGGAGGAAACCGGAGCACCCGGAGGAAACCCACGCAGACACGGGGAGAACGTGCAAACTCCACACAGTCTGTCGCCTGAGTCGGGAATTGAACCCGGGTCTCAGGCGCTGTGAGACAGCAGTGCTAACCACTGTGCCATATGAAAACTTAACATGATTTATTTTCACTATGTGAAGGACAGTTGTAGTTAGGACTTCCATGGTTATTATCTGAGACCTTGGATTCGGCTAAGACAGTTATGATTATTTTATTACCTAAAGTATTGTAATTGAGAAATAGTTAGGAGTACACAAGAAAACTAATTTTGGATCTAAATTAGGATACTAAATCTGGGTGATTACAGTGGGTTTTAAAATTTGGGAACTGTATGTATTTTATATTTTAAATATTAAATACTAAATAAATGGATATATATATATATGTTTACAGTTTAGGAACAGGCTTTAAAGTTAGTCAAGCATGAATTATTAAATTGGTGTTTGAGGATATGAGAAGTTTGGAACATTACAATATTTCTTAAAAAGTGCCGATAGGGGACAAGGAAATTGGGTTTGTGTGTGACCCCCTCACCAGTGGGGAGGTCGGAACATTTAAAAGGAAATGATGGTCCTGGATGAGAATCCGATAGGATTGTCAGAACAAATTAATTAATGTTTGAGGCCCAGTCTATATATGTGGGCTGAGATAATGTCTATTTTTGAATATACTATTTACTGGAGGAGAAAGGAGACTTATATGGGGATACTGAATAGGGAAAGTGTTAATTGAGATTTTTAAAAAAAAACTAGTAACAGCGCCGGTATTAAGCTTGCCGGACAATTTGGCATGGGAGGGGGATGGTTAGGGGTGAGGACAAATATCCCCTTCAGAACCCTAACTGAGACAACCATAATATAGAAAAGTGAAATAATATACTAGACATGCAAAATTTGATAATCCGAGGGATACAAACTTGCATCCCCAAACAGCGAAAGTTAGCCAAGGTTTTCGACCTGAGGCAGGGAAAGGACGAGTCTCCCTGTCCATTCTTACACAGATTAAGGGAGTCGGTTAGGAAATGTTCGGGTATAGACCCAGATGGGGAAATAGGATGACGGATGGTAAAGGTTCACTTCGTGACAAAGGCATGGCCTGATATCCAGAAGAAGTTACAGAAGATAGACGACGGGAGCGGTAGAAATGAGTCGGAGTTGTTACAGGAGGTTCAGAAGGTATTTGTATAGAGAGGCATAATGGCGGAGGAACGGAAGGCTAAGATACTGGTAGCAGTAGTATGGGAGGACTGTATGAAAGACAAAAGGAGTTGGATAAATACGGTGTTTATCTAAACCTGAATATTTATGTCTGTGTGGGCCGCCCCCCCCCCCCCCCCCGTAGGAATTTTGTGTTGGTGAAGATTTATATGTGTCTTTGTGTGTGCAAATTTGATTGTAAAAAAAAAATAGTCTCTGTGGACGTGAGAATTTGTGTTTGTGTATGGATTTTTTTTATATAAAAAAGGGCTTCTCAGCTAACAAGCTGTTTAACACTTTGTGGTCTGGCTTGAATTCATCTGTTTGTTAGTGCATGAATGTTTGAGTGTTTGTCACCTAGTGCGTGAGTCATGAGATATGTGGCTTCGCTGTTTCTCGTTTACTCCACCAGGGATTCCTGACTCAGACCCCTCCACTCGATATCCACCTCCACAAAGTGGAACCGGGAGACTGGGTTTTGATAAAATCCTGGAAACCGGAGAAACTCCAATCACTCTGGGAGGGACCGTTTCAGGTGTTACTCACCACCGAAGTTGCCATACGAACAAAAGAAAAAGGGTGTACTCACGCCGCCAGACTAAAAGGCCCGGTGTCGCCGCCCAAAGAGGACTCTTGGTCGTGTGAGGCCGGTGATGGACCGTTGGTGGTGAAGTTAAAGAAACATCAAAAATGAACTCTCTTGGGACTCTTTTGCTACATACTGTATTATTATTTGCCTTCCTTTTAGTGGGGAAATTGACTGGTAACTGTGATAAATGCCGCTCTAGGGTTCGGGTGTGGGACACTGAGTTAGAGTTACGCGGATCCTTTGTATCCCACTCCTCTTATGCTAATAATACTCGCTGTTATGACAAATACTCACGCCAAAAGTGCTGGGAAAAGGGAAAACTATACTATCAAGTAAAAAACAGGGGATATCTCTGTCTATCCAAGGCTAGGGTCTATCGTTGCCCCTTTATAAATTACGAATGGTTGTGTATGTCAACAGACAGTTTACAGGGACATGCTGAATTGCTGGAAACAGATAAAAGAAGACCTAAAGGGGAATGTGCCAAATGCGGCGCCATAGTTCAACTGGGAGATCCTAACTTCTTCTCCCTTTGCCATGATGAGGAATCACGGGAGGAATGTTGGGAGGATGGGAAATTGTATTATCAAATGTTAAATAAGGGATATATTGGATGGCCTGAGGGGAGGGTCCATGAATGTATTTGGGAAGAACACGAATGGGTCTGCATTAAAAAAAAAGACAGTTGGGATAAGGCTAACAGGCCGTGCGACAAATGCCGTCAAACTGTGAAATGGGGAGACCATGTCTTTCCGGGGTCTTTTGTGTTTCACACTAAAATAAGTGATGCCTGTTACAACCGGGAGAAAATGATACCATGTTGGGAGGATGGGGAACATTACTACCAGGTATTCAGCCTGGGATATTACACGAGTGGAAATATAGACTGTCCACTTATGGAATAATGGCTCTGTATCAGTTTTACTGGCTCGGCAGCGGACCACTTTGACCGGGTTAAGGAAATATATCCCGGGCTAGAGAAATCTATTCCAAATTACGATGCCAGAATAGCCGCCTCAGCCAAGGTTTCCTCCCTCTATGAGGACATTGAGAGTTGGCTTACTCTTCCTTATGTTGCGAAAAAATCTCTTTATTGAATTCACGTCTCAAATTGCCAAAATTTTAAATGTGACGAGCTGTTGGGTTTGTGGGGGTCCGCATATGACCGAGCAGTGGCCATGGACGGGGGAGAGTTTGGATGTTCAGGAAATCCTTGAATACAATTGGACTTACTCCAAAAACAGAATTTATCAAGTCTGGAAATTGCAGAATACCCCGGCGGGCCACTTCTGCGTTGGGAAAAAAGGGTCTCGCCCAGTTGGTGACAGCCCCTGTCAGCGGGTCTTGAATCTCACCACAGACACTTGGTGGCCCCGACCCTTGGTTGGTTTCTCACCAAACAACCCCTTGGGTTGTCTTTCACCCAACAAGGGGATCTTAACTGTAGGCAGTTGAATCCCACCTCTGATTCCTGGAATTGCAGTGGTTCTGGCCCTTATGCGGGAATGCCGGGAATTAGAGAGGCGTGGGACGGTGTTGCCAGAGATAGTGGAGGGGGTCCGGCTCCTGATGGTCTATTTTGGATTTGTGGGGATCTGGCGTATTCCAGGTTGCCCGAGGAATGGGGTGGCTTATGCTTCCTCGGTATAGTCAGACCGGAGTTCTTTCTCCTCCCCCGGGATCAAGGGGCTGACCTGTGGGTTAAGTTGTTCGACTCCCTGCAACAGAGGCCCGGAAGACTAGCACAGAAACGTAGGAGTGGTAGTCAGTGGAATGTCCACAATTATGGAGACGTCCACTTGGCAAAGTGGGGCGCAGATTGGCCACCGACCCGTATCATCGAGTATTATGGGCCGGCAAGTTGGGCTCAGGATGGCTCTTGGGGTGACAGAACTCCAATTTATATGCTTAATCGTATCATTCGCTTGCAGGCGGTGATGGAAATTATCACCAACAAAACCGCCCTTGCATTGGAATTACTGACTAGACAGCAGTCTCAAATGAGGGCTGCAATATATCAGAATCGTCTTGCTTTAGACTACCTGCTTGCCTCTGAAGGGGGTGTCTGCGGGAAGTTAACACGACAAATTGTGGTCTGGAAATAGACGATAACTACGAGGCTGTCCTGGAGATCACCCGGGACATCCGTAAAATAGCCCATGTACCTGTCCAGACGTGGCGACCTATTGGAGACGTCAGTTGGTGGACTAAGCTGTTTGGTGGGGGCTGGTGGCACACGGTCCTGATGATGATAGCGGGTGTTCTGACGCTGCTCCTCATTGTACCATGCCTGGTCCCCTGTGTCAAGTTTTTGATCCAACGAAATATTGCCCAAATGCAAGCCATTGCAATTCCCCAACATGGGACTCAGGAGCTTAAGGTTCTGCTGTTACAGAAGCAGAAGGAATTCCCCGGACCATGATTAATTCTGTCCTTATGATACACATGCACATCTTAAAAAGAAAAAGGGTGGAATTGTGAGAGAGGATTTTTGGTTAACAACTATAATTAAGATGTGCATGACTAAAAGGAATAAAAGGGAGATTCTGAAGTAGACAACTGAATCATGAGCATTATAATACAGAGTGAGCTATACCTTTCTTAGCATTATATTACGGAGTGAGCTATACTTTTCTTGCTGCTTTAAGATGAATTTACTGATCTTTGTAATAGAACTAAGTCTTTTATATGAACATTAATACCTAACTGTCTTAAAGGCTGCCCCCCCCCCCGTTAAAATGTGCAACTGCTAGTATTTTTGTAAGAAAAACAAGTTAAATGGTGCCAGTGCTGACCTTGTGTTAACAGAATGGAGAAACAAATCCAGACATCTGCTGATGTATTGTGAAACCACAGGACAAGAATAAAATGTGAGATGTCTGTTGACCTGCTTTGAACCTGCTGCAGAACCACAGAGCAGAAGAACGACCCTGTGTTTTTTTTTCTATGTGGTCAGAACTTGAGACAATGAGAGCATAACGGAAAATTACTGCTAGTTTAGAATGTGAACCCCGTGACTCTTTGGAGTCAAAGAGGGGAGGGACTTGTGCTGTATATAACGAGAGACTTTGTAATGTTCAGCGCGCCTTTTTCTTGGAAGGTTGCCCAACTCTGCAGACTTGCTAATAAAATTTTGTTTTCCTGAATTTGTCTAGAGCGATTATTAAGAAGCGATTTTCGTTTCTAACAGTGGATAAGGTAAATACATTGTTTCTCCCACAGCAAGGAACTGTTATGTGTATCCAATATAGTGGGATTCCTGGTGGTGTACATGGCATCTGCATAGTACCCCATGTCAATGGGGAGAGGTAGAGGAACTGAAAGAGCTCTTTCTCTATTGATGTTGCTGCGCGCCCATGCATTGTACATCATGTTGGTGAATACCCACTGTCCTGGCAGCAGTCAGGGCCTCTTCTTTCAGAAACAGTCAACCATTCCCATCGTCATCGGGATTCCACGTAGAATGAAATTAATATATATTGGACAAAGGCGGTTCCCTCGATGCACCATCTCTACCACCAATCAACCACATCAAAGTATTCCATGTGTATGGAGAGCAATGTGGTCACTTGGAGCGTCAAGGAGCAGATGATCAGGGATGGAGCAAACCCGCCCATGTCTGGACGGGTCTAAGTGAACGTCCCGAGTACACAGTATTACTTAGATCTGTAATCCCTCTCCATTTCAGTAACATACTGCCTTCCATTATTCCTGTAAATGAAATGACAGGTTATATCATGTTAAATTCCAGCTGCCAAGCTATTACCTATTGCCTTTACCTCTCTGGATCTATTTGCAGACTCTCCACCCTCTCTTCATAAAGTAATCTCTTGCTTACCACAGCCACATCACCAAACTCAGCACCTGTATATCTGTTCCATCCTCCTGATCATTAATATAGACTGTAAATAATTGAGAACCCAGCGATGGTCAATGTGTGCCCCTACTGGTTACATTCTCTCTGACTGATTTATCCTGAGTGCCTGCTTCCTGTATGATACCCAGTCCTCCCCGATTCCTGGGCAACACAGTCAAAGAGTTGAGTAAGAACAAGGAGCATCTGTGAGGAATCCAACCCCTCGATGAGGCTGATGTCAATGCGGCCTCTGTTCCACTTTCCTGTCATCTCCTCCATCCTAAAACTCTAGTCTCTTGTTGTAGATTGCGCTACGTGAAAAGAAAATCCACTCCACAACTACACTTTCAATTACTTTTAACATTTTACAGACATCAATGAGATCTTTCTTTCTTATAAACTCGAGAGTATAGGCCTAAACCGCTCACTTTCTCTTCATAAAACAAACACTTCAAATATGGAATCAATCTAATGAAGCTCTTCTGAATTGCCTGCAATGCAAATATCTCATTCTGCAGGACACCAAAACTGTACTCCAGTTGCAGCTTCACTAATACCTTACATAGCTACACCAACACTCCCTACCTTTCTACTCTATCTGTTTATGAATAAACACTGAAATAGTGGCTGCATATATCCTTACTTGCAGTACATGCATACACGTTTTCTGTGATATGCAAGCAGACGCCCAAATCCCTCTGCACCTAAGCACTTTGAAGTTTCTCTCCATTTAGATAACAATTTGTCTTTCTATTATACTGGCCAACTTGAATAGCCACATAATTATTCACTTTACTTTTCCTTGCCAAATGTTGGCCCATTCACCCTAACTATCCGTATAGCCTTAAAATCTCTTGCACTGTCATTCTGAAGTAATTTCTCACCGATGTTAGTGTAATCTGAAAATGTGGTATCGCATTTTATATCCAGTCAACTGAATACAGTAATACTATGGATCGCAAATGGTTGAGGCATGAGTACTGAAATCAATGGCACCCCACAAATTGCATTTGCCAAAAGAAAATGAGACATTTATGCCATCTAACTGCATTTTGTTGGTTAACCAATTCTCCATCCGAGTTAATAAATAACTCCTCAACCCATGTTTTCTGATCTTACCACTCACTCTTTGGAGAAGTGGCACATCCAATGCCTTCACGAAGACCAGATATATTCCATCTACAGGATTCCCACTGTCCACCTTGTTTGTCACATCTTTAAGAAACTCAAACAAACACGTCAAACCTGATTTATCCTTTGTAAAACCATGTTGACGCCGATGGATTGTGGTTTAACTTTGCAAATGTCCTCAACAATGGATTGTCGTAAATTACAATAGTTTTATCGTTACGTTTTACTCTCTCATGCACACATTTGTTATAAGTACTTTCCTTTCGAAAATCTTCACGTTTTGTTTAAATTCCTGTTCAATGGGCAGAAGTTTTTAAGAGATCTGCTCCAATTGCTGTGTAAGAGCCATGTGTGGCTGACTGGACTCATCAACCTACTGGTATACAAACTGGATGGGCTGATGTCTTTCTGGTGTTCCCATGTTGTCACCTCCAAGAACAGAATGATCTCCTCCTGTTGATGTGTTAGAGGATTGGGAGATTATGGAAACTTCCGCTTGCTGTGTAACCTTTTGAGGGGATGCTGGGTCTTCTCATAATTCTCCATAACAGGTGGAAACACTGAACGGTCTCCTCATGTATCCCGGAGATGGGAGCGAGGGAGGGATTGGTCTTCTCTTGTTCCCATACAACAGACACGTATCTAAATTACCTCTTCCTTTCTCATGAAAGAAGTGTCAGATAGGTTTTATCCTTATCCAATTCTCTTGCAATTGGCTCGGTGGGTCTGAATGGCCTCTTATTATCCCAGTGTAACAATCTCCAGTCACTGTGTGACCTCTTCCAGTTCCTATGTTACAGACTTATGGAGGCTGAAGGGACTGATCCTGTTGCTGTTTAACTGGATACTGGTGCCGCATGGCTTATTCTGGGTCGAGTGTTCCAGATTCGAGGGGCTGATTGGCCTCCTTCTGTAAATGTATATCAGGCTCCAGGGGCTGAATAGCCTCGTCATGTTTTGGCGTAACAGGGTCGAAGGCCTGAATATCCGCCTGTTGTTTCTGTGTAACAGGCTGGAGAACGGAATGGATTCCTCCACTATCTGTGTAATTCCCTTCACTTGTTAACTGCTTCTGTTATCTATGTTGAAATAAGATCATCTTCAATTTTTGTAAACTCCAATGGTTATTGGGTCAACGTGGTCATTCTTTCACTATAAGCTAGCACCTTCATTGCAGGAACCATCTCTGAGCTGCTTCCAGTATAACAACATCCTTTCTTCATTGAAGCGAATAATTCTGTACGCACTACTCCAGATGTGATCTCACTAAGACCCTGTGCAGAAGCAGCAACACTTTACCAGCCTGCTGTAATGTTCTCACCCAGGTTAGAGCAGTCTCAGCTTTCTGGGGGAATATAGAGCATTGTTGGAAGATCATTGTCCTTCTCCATTCCAGCATCACGGGAGATCTGAAGAAATTAAAGTTTGAGATGATCATACATGATGTGGCGAGATGATCTCTGCCATTAATCTCCCCAGAGCCCACATCGCTCAGATTCTACAGAATCTAGTAAGGTGGAGCGCAAAACAGGAAGGAGGAGCAAACATTGATGGGAGCTGTATGGCAAAGTGAACGCTGCAATACAAATGTTGGGCATGTTATAAAACAGGAAATGAGATATACACATTGTGGTTACTGCAGTAATAATGTACTGTTTAAATTATATCGAAACTGTGTTAACCCAATTGAATGCTAATTCTGGGGAAAATGGATTTAATGAGCACGTGTGAGATAGTTTACATGAACATTATGTCGAGCACTGAGGTCGAGATCAGGTTATTTAGGAATTTGTGTTGATTGATCAGAACAATGAATTGAAAATTTTCCTGTCAATGACCTTTTGGGAACAGTAACCACAATGTATTGGTTTTCTTTTATGAATACATGACAGTTTTTGTTTTATTTAAAGTAACCGTTTTAAATCTGAGTCATGCAAGCCACGAAGGTGTGAGCAGAAAGTGGGAACAAAAGATGCTGGAGATCCGAGTCGAAGAGTGTGGTGCTGGAATAGCACAGTCAGGCAGCATACTAAGAGCAGATAAATGGATGTTTCAGGCATAAGACCTTCATCAGGAATTAAGCTTATGGGGCCAAGGGAGGTGGGGGATAAATGGGAAGGGGGTGAGGCAGGAGGGATGTTAGCAGGGATTGCGGTAGGTAGATGAAGGTGGGGTTGAAAGTGATAGGTGATGAAGAGAGACAGAACGCCTCATCTACTTCATCCATTAAACCCAATGTGGTCTTCTCTACATTGGCGAGGCAGGAGGTCAACTTGTGGATCATTTCAGAGAACATCTCTGGGACAGTCACATTGAACAACTTCATCGCCTTGTGGCTGAGCATTTTAACTCCCCTTCCCACTCTGCCAAGGACATGAGGGTCCTGGGCCTGCTCCATTGCCAAATCAGAGCCACCAGAAGCCTGGAGGAGGAAAGCCTCCTTTTCTGCCTTGGGACTCTCCAACCACAAGGGATCATAGTGGATTTCCCCATTTCCCCATTTCCCCTAATCCCACCTTATCCCACGCCAACCTTCCAAGTCAGCACCGACCTTTTGTATCTCCCTATGTGTCCACCTTCCTTCCTATTAATCTGGTCCACCCTCTACTCCGAGTATCACTTTCAACCCCACCTTCCTCTATCTATTAGATGAAAGAAGGCAGCTTAGAAAAATGCCAAGTGTTGCTGTAAGCCAGTGGATTCAGAGAAGTGTAGGACCCAGCAAAGGATGACCAATAAACTGAGAAGAAAATCAAAAAGAGAAAAAGCGTGCAAATGAAAGAAAAACATAAAGACTGCTAAAAAGCATCTACCAATGTATGAAAAAAATAAAAACACGGTCAAATATGCAACAGTTGGTGCGCGTTCAGGATGATTTGTTGCAGAGAACAGTGAAATCGCAGGGAAAAGAAACGGTTTCTTTGTGTCTATCTTCATTGAAGAATGTCCAGAAATTCTGCCAGAAATAACAAGTGACCATGAAACTTGTGTAAGTAAAGTCTAAGGTCATTCTTATCAGTGTTGAGGTCATGTTTGAAATGAAAGCTGGATTGAGTATTTATAAATCTGACGCCTAAATGTACTTCATACAAGAATTTCAGAGGAAGCAGCAATAGACATGTTGATTGCATCGCGGATTTTCACTTTATTTTCCGACACATTCCCGAAAGACATTAGCCAATCTGGATAAGGTAAAAGTTACAAATATTATCCGACAGTTTAAGAAAGGATGAAGGTGGAGAGTGGTGTACTACAGACCAGTAAGTTGTCATCCGTAGTCGGTGTCTGTTTGACTCAATTGCAAAGAACATGCTACTAGATTCTTAGAAGGTAATAACATAACTGGGGCGTATGATAATGTATCAATGAAATGGACGGCAGAAGTGACAAACTTTTTTGGAATGGTTTGAAGATGATTCTTGGAGACATAGACAATGAAGAACCAATGGATAACGTGGAGTTGGATATTCAAGAGCTCTTTTTTAAGAACTCACAGAGTAAGCTCATAAAAAAGTTAAAGCGAGAGGTATTGGGAAGAACACGTGCAAATGGGAAAGTAAAAATTAGGTTTACATTATTGTGAATGTAATTGGAATATAGAGGATGTAGTGAACCAGTTGCATCGAGTGTTGTTGAAACTAACCTTAGAGTATTGTGTATTGTTCGGTGTCCCAATATCAGAAAGAATATACTAACTATAGAGGAACTGCAAAAGGTATCATCCAGATTAATCCGGAAAATGATTATCCAGATTAATCCCTAAAATGGCAAGTATGTCTGATGTGGAAACTCAGCCTGTGATCTTGAGTTTCAAAACATGAGAGGTGATCGTAGTCAATCTTAGAAACATAGAGGGGACTGAAGAACAGAGGGACATGGAGAAGTGCAAACAGGCGAGATAAGGGAGAATCCCACGATATTCTATACGGACAAGGAGAAGAGAATAATCAGCAAACAGACGGTGCCCGTTAGAAACCAAAGGGGCAATCTGTGTGTCAAGCTGGAGAACATTGATGGATTGTTACATGAGACCTTAACATCTATTTTACTTGGGAGAAGGAGGATGCAGGTACAGAATTCAAGAAGATGGACAGGGAAGCTCTTGAACAGATTGATGTAAAATATGAGCAGGGATTTGAGGTTTTGTTCTGTACATTCAGACCAATCTCCATGTGTGAATGAGTTGAATCAATGGCGGGTATTGAGGTCAAAGAAGGAAAGATCCTGAGTGATTTTTTTAAATTAGAATCTGACCATAGGGGAGATGCCAGAGAATTGGAGAACTGCTAATACGATTCCACTTCACAGTAAGGGTGGGAGAGATAGATCAGGTAACTATAGACGAGCAAGCATTAGATCACTGTTACGGAGAAAATAGGGAAGGAGAAAATCGAACTCCAATCGGAGTCGCAAGGTTTGATCAGGGATAATTATCATGACTTTATCAGAAAGAAGTCACATCCAATGGATTTGATTGAATTAGTTTGAGGAGGTCGATTGTTTAGTTTTGTAGGAAGGCCTTTGACAAATTTCCATTTGGGAAACTGAAACATAATGTAAAATCTCACAATATGAAGGATAACTTGACAAGTTACAACGAAAATTGTCTTATTGACAGGAGGCAGAGGGTGGTGGGAGAAGGCTGTTTGTGTGACTGGAGACCAGTGTCCCCTGGTGTACCACAGGGATCAGTGCTGTGTCCCTTACTGTTTGTGTTATTCACAAAAAAAGATGTGAATGTGGAGGGGGCTAGAGAGTGGGGGAGGTGTGATAAGTAAGTGTATGTTTGACATAAAGATTGGCTGGGTGGTTAGCAGTGAGGAGGAAGGCCTTAAGGTACAGGAAGATGCAGATAGAATGGTCAGATGGGCAGATCAATGGCAGATAGAATGTAACCCTGATAAATATGAGCTGATGCACTTTAGGGAAGGAACCAGGCAGGGGAGGTCTCAATGAATGGCTGCACACTTGGAACCTCAGAGTGTGCTTCTCCACACATCCCTGAATGACTGGACAGGTTAATGGACTAGTTAAGAATTGTACCTTGGGTGTAGCGTTTCCTAATCAGGGCGTAGACTATAAGAGTAATACAGGGTTTTGGTTCGGCCAAAATGGAATACTGTATGTAGTTCTGGGAGCCACATTCCAGGAAGGAAGCGATTGTACTGGAGAGGGTGCAGAGGTGATTCACCAGGATGTTCCCTAGGAAGGAGCATATCAGCTATGGATAAATTTGGGTTGTTTACTTTGGAGCAGAGAAAGCTGATTGGTCAGTGATTCAGAAGGATAAGATTGTGAGCGACACGGACAGGGTGGATAGACAGCAAATGTTCCTTTTAGTCAGAGGTCAAGAACAAAGGAGCACACTTTTAAAGTGAAAAGTTTGAGGTTCAGAGAGGATTTACACATTTTATTTTCATTTAGAGAGCATTCCGAGTTCTGGGATTACTTCCTGAGAGGGCAATTATCACGGATAACCTCACAATCGTAAAAAAGTACATGGACGAGCACTTGGAAGTGTCATAACATTCCAGGCTATGGGACTGCTGTAGAAAGTGGGCCTAAAATAGATCGTGCTGTACTTCTGTTGGCACAGAGTCTATGCTCCTGTGAGTGTACCGTGTGGAAGGTCAATTATTGAGCATGTTAAGGCAGGAATTGATGAGTTTCTGAAGAGTATATTCACAAGGGTTATAAGAGTGAACGGTAATAAATTGTTAATTCATGTCAATGTGAGAAATATGAAAAAACAAGTGTAGTTTGCTGACAGTTTGAAACCACACAATGGAGAATGGGGAACAGGGACATGGCAGAACTATGAAGCTACTACTCCAGTTCTGTCTTCATGTAACTTTCAAACAATACAAGGAAAACCAAGTCTGGTGTGGGAAAATGAGAGAGTACATGGAACATGGAACATAGAACATCGTGAGGAAATGGTTTAGGAGAAATTATTGGGCCTGCAAGTAACGGTCATAGACATCACTAACATAGATTTATGAAATGGGAATTGTGTTTGAGAAACAGACTGGGAGATAAATGAAAAAAAGACGCAATGGATGTAAAACATGTTGAATTTTAGAAAGATTTTGGTAAAGCTCCAAGCCCAGTTTGCAAAATCAAATCTTAGTGGATTGGGGCTAATGTATGGCCATGTTTTTTTGAGAATGGGACAGCTGGCAGGAGACAATGAATTTAAATGAACAGACTCGTCAAGCAATAGCCTGACATTATCTGTAAGGTATGACTCTGTGAAAATGACTATGTCCCAAACACCCCATCACCTTCCCCAGATATCTCCTGTCTCATCAGCAGGACAGACACAGCAGAAGTGGTGGAACAGTGGGATACAGTTGGAAGGAAAATTCTCTGGGAATCCTCAACGGTGGCTCCGTATCCCATAAAGTCTCATGGCGTTAATTTACACATGGGAAAGTAAACCTCCTGCTGATTACCATGTGCCAGCCTATCTCACATGAAGAATCAGTACTCATCTATGCTGAACAACACTTGGAGGAAGCACGGAGGATAGCACGGACGCAAGATGTACTCTGTGTGGAGGATTGCAATGTCCACCTCCAAGTGTATCTCGGCTACATCATCACTAATCGAACTGGCCGAGTCCCAAAGGATATAACTGCTAGACTGGGTCTACGGCAAATGGTGAAGGAACCAACAAGAGGAAAATACATATTTGACCACAGCCTTACTAATCTGCCAGTTGCAGAAGTACTTCCCATGACAGTATCAGTAAGAGCGGCCACCACAGAGTCATTGTGGAGGCAAAGTCACACCTGCACATTGAGAATAACCTTCATCATTTTGGGTGGTACTATCACGGTGCTAAATAGGGCAGAATTCGAACAGTATCCAGCAGCTAAAATCTGGGTGTTCATAAGGTTTTGTGGGTCATCAATACACCCCATCGCAGCCATTTACGTCAAATTCAACAATAAAAGAGCAACAGAATCTTTACTAATCCCATTTTGTCAAGTGGAAATGACAAAACACGGGAAAGGATCGAATAAGTCCCAACAAGTGGTGCAACTGTCAGAAGCATCGAACATGCCTAAGGCCGCTGCTGCAACCCACTCTGCTCGTTCGATGGACCCAGTTACTCACCAAGTCTTGGTCACTGAGTTCATCAAGTTTCGTGAAATGATTGAAGCCATGATTGAAGAACCGTTCAGCCGTGGCTACAGCCGCTCTCAGCCGTGCTGCAAAAACTTGAGAAACAACTTGACAGCCTTGGAAACAGAACAGACGATGCCAAGGGCCGAACTGCAGTGGCAGAGACCGTGATCGATTCCTCTCAGGAGAGGATACTTGCATTTGAAAACCAGGTCCATACCTTAACTGAACATGATGACGACCGTGAGAACAGGGGTAGGATGAGAATGTTCACATCGTCGGTTAGCTGGACTGGACAGAAGGTGGTCAGCCTGTGCGTTTATTGAGAACTGGCTGCTGTGATTTCTTCACTTCAAAACTCAAAAGGGGAAGGCGAAGACTGAGACAGTTCATCGGGTTATGGTGCGCAGGTCAGACTCAGATCAATGCCTTCGCTCTGTCTTTGTGCAGTTACATAGTTATGGGGATAAACAAAGATTGATGGAATCTTCCAGAACACAATGTTCCGATTGCTTTAATTCAAGAGGGCTCCAGTATTATGTTCGTTCAGGACTTTTCAACGCTGATGATTCAGGAAAGAAAATCTTTTGATGACATCAACAGAAGAGTAAGGGAACTCTGGATTCAGTATTCCTTATGGTACGAACTGATACTCCATATTGCTTTCAACGGATCCATGCACTCTTCTGACACTCCAGAGAAAGCGAAACCTTTGTGGACATTTTAAAGTCAGATGGATGTTTAGATAATCATGTTTCTCTCTTTAAAAAAATTTCTTGGATTTTTCTGGTATTAACCAGTGTTAAACTGTAGTCGGGGATGGGGAGAGTATTCACTTTTAACTTCTTCATTAATATTTCTACTCTTTTTATCTTTCCTTGCTTGTGTTTGGGTTGCGGCTCAAGCTAAAATGGGTTACAAAGATAGTTGTGATGACTAAATACCGACCAAAAGGCAGTTGAAGCCCGATATTTGTTGTTAATCGCCCCGGATGCCATATTGGTAGCGGGTAGAAGATGACGTTTTGTGATATGTAACCGTCTCCAATGGACGGGTGTGGGGTAAATTCACTATCGAGTGTCATTGGCACTTTGGATTTTGTTTCGTTTTCTGTTTTTTTTTAGTTGAGTTTTGGAAAGTTTTGAGAGCTTGTTAGTTGTCGTAGTTTTAGGTTGTGCTGTTTTTAAGCTTTACTAGTCGTTTTTCATTCATGATCAGTGATGTGTAATTCGAGTTCTTCCTCTCTAGAGCTCAAATGTTGCTACGGTGTGTGATGGATAATGATGTGCTTAAATGGTGTACCTGGAACAATAAGCGGAGTAATCGTCCAATCAAGAGGAAAAATGTACTTTCTAGTCTTAGAAAATAGAGGGTGGATGTGGTCCTATTACAAGAGATGCACCTTTCTGACAAGGAACATTTGCCATTACAGCAGGGCGGGTTTGATCGGATTTATTTCTCGTTTTTTTAAGAGTAGGAGTAGGGGAGAAGCCATACTGGATAGAAAGAAACTTCCAGTTAAATTACTAGATTATATTTGACACTCAAAGGAGGATCATATCCCGAAATCCTTGAACTATAGCAAAGAGTACAGTATTTTGAATGTTTATTGCCTCCTGTCGCATCCTTCGAAAACCATGTTAGATGCAGTTTCCAAATTAAGTTATCTTGACTCGTGGCACATTATTATAGAGGATTTCAACTGTCTCACGTACCCCAAGTGGATAGAATGTCCAAGGGTTCCCCCCATACCCTCGTTATAATGTAAGCAATTAGAGGATTTGTGTGCAGATCTAGAGCTGGTGGATGTCTGGAGGCAGATCTACCTCACAAGTAGGGATTTTATTTTCTTTTTTAACATGCAGAAATACCGCACGAGGGTTGATATCTTCCCCAGCCAGCAACAATCTTAGATTCGGTGGTATCCTGCACAATTTGGAATATTACCATGAAGCAGTACACCTATTGATTAAGATTAAGGGCAATATAACAGATTTAAGACACCGGCGAATGTATCCCTTTATTCTTAAGGCTAGTTAGTTCATTGAGTATTTCTGTAACGAATTCAGATCTTTCTTAGTCATTAATTCAGATTCAACCAGTAACCCATCCATTCTATGGGAAAATGCTAAGGCTTATGCCAATGGAATAATTATTCCTTAGGATGCAGCAGAAGGGGGAGCAGGGGCGTTGATTTGAGGCACAGCTGAGGGCAGCCGAGAGGGCATATTGTGATAGACCCTCAGTGGTTAAGCTGCAGTGGATCACAACGCTTCAGTCTACAGTGAATTCCACGCTCACACAGACAGCCAAGAAGGAACTTACTTTTGCAAAACAAAGGCTGTTTGAACATGGTGATAAGTCAGGCAAGTATTTAGCCTATCCTGCCAGGAAAACGAGCGCCCCTCTCAAGCCATTACCTCAATTAGGGAAGGTACTGGGATCCTTACTTTTGATTCCAAAAAGATTAATGTCTCCTGTCTGAGATCTTTCTCCGAGTTATTTCAGACTGAATATTGTGAGGAGAGATGTATTATTATGGTGTCTTTTTACAAGAACCTGGGTTTTTTAGGAGTAACCGCTGAATAAGTGTTGTGCCTTAATGCACTATTGTCAGTGCAGGAGGGTGTGAAGCAGCTTCAGAATGTAAAGGCGCACGTTCCTGACGAATGTCCTAGTTAAATTTATAAATAATTTATAAACCTATTGTCAGGGCTGATGTTTAACACTTTCCGTCACTCATACAGTCACAAACCCCTCTCTCCATCCTTAAGAAAGGCTCATATCTCTCGGATGCTGAAGAAAGGAAGACCCAGGAAGATCGTGCTTCTTACACACCAATCTCATTTTTAAATGTTGATTTCAAAATCCTGTCTGAGACCCGTGCATTAAGGCTGGAAACTTTGCTGCCTTTCGTTGCCAAAGAGGACCAAACAGTCTTTATAAAGGGCCGTATATCCAAGAGTCTCAACAATAATCTGTCCAGGGATTATTGATCGCATTAGATGAGAGAAGGCATTTGATTGGGTTGAGTGGCCGGATCTCTTCTGTACAATAGGACGGTTTGGTCTATGCAAAGTTTTTATCCAGTGGGTGAGGGTCCTTTACCGTGATCCTCTGGCTGCGCTTCTCACTAATGGTGTGCCAACCACAATGGTTGACACCTTTCGCCATTGTTGTTTACGTTGGGGATTGAGCCACTGGTGGAGGCCATCGGGAGGGATGCCAACATATCTGCCCCAGAAGTGGGATAGAAGCCACGTAAGATTACATTGTATGCAGATGAGTGTCTTATGCTTTTTTGTCAAATTCCACAATTTCGGTAGTTCGTGTGATGCAATGCAATAATTCACTTGTTGCCTTTCCGGGCGATAAGATTAGTTTTACAAAGTTGGAGGCCATGCCTATGGGAGGTCTTTGGGAAATATCTGATACTGACGGCAAATCCTGGTTTCCTTTTAATTGGTTATGGGGGTGGTTTCCCTATTTCAGTATATTCATTACATCTGTCTTTGATCATTTATTTAACGTGAAGTATGTCCATTTGTTTGACAAAATTTAAACAAGACCTTCAAAGATGGGAGGCATTTCCAATATCCTGGCTAGGTTGGATAGCTGATATTAAAATGAATGTCCTTCCTCATTTCCTACACCCCATGTGAATGTTTTCTTTGATATTTCCCAAACAGATGATACATGTGAGTGGCACGGTGGCATAGTGGTTAGCACTGCTGCTTCACAGCGCCAATGACCAGAGTTCACTTCCCAGCTCAGGTGACTGACTGCGTATCGTTTGCACATTTTCGCTGTGTCTTCATGCTCTTCCTCTCACAGTCCAAAAATATGAGTTGGTCATGCTAAATTGACCAAAGTGTTGGGTGACAGGGTAAATGTAGGGGAATGGGTCTGGGTGAGTTGCGCTTTGGCGGGTCGTTGTGGGCTTGTTGGGCCAAAGGGCCTGTTTCCACACTGTAAGCAAGTAATCTAAGTTGTTTTTTAGGAAAGGATTGGCTGATTTAGCTCTTTTATTTGGCACCATTAGCGATTCTTTATTGAGCAAACAAAATTGCAACTGCCCCACAGGTTGTGGGGAGTTGATTTCCCCAATTGAAAGCAATCAATTAAGTTTTTTTCATCCTATTTGAGTGCCTAGGCCGCTGAGGTCTAGGTATCAATGTGGCTAGACATTGACCCCTCTCAGAAAAAGTGAACCTTTATTAGTCTGTTGTTCTTAGAATAAATGACAACGTTAATGGAGTATTGTCATAAACTAATGATGAGCAATACTATTAAAGAATGAAGGACAATGTGTCAGATTGAGGACAATACAGACAAAACCAATTTTCTTACCCTTATAATTGGTATACCGCGTTGTCAACCGGGCATAATGGATTCCAGGTGGCGGGGGGGGGGGGGTACCTTGCTTGCATGAGTTAGAATGAGTAGAATCCCTACAGTGTGGAAGCAGGTCTCTGGGCCCCACAAGTCCACTTAGATCCTCTGAAGAATAGCCCACCTGGACCCATTCCCCTACCATGCTATATTTACCCTGATTAATGCCCCAACTTATAGATCCTGGAACACTATGAGCAATTTAGCAATGGCCAATTCATCTAACCTGCAAACGATGTGACTGTGGGAGAAAACCTATGCAGACACTGTTGACAATATACTAACTCCACACAGTCAGTCACACAAGGCTGGAACCAAACCCTGGTGCTGTGAGTCAGCAGTGCAAACTACTGAGCCACCACGTGCTACTTGACGGAGAAACAATGATATCATTTGATCAAATAACTCGTAAGTATGGACTACCTAGTAGAGACTTCTTCTGTTTTTTTCACACTAGAGATTTGATTTAAAAATTACTTTTAACAGACACTTATAGATCCGATATAGAGAAGAGGATTCTTACTGTTAAGAATACCCTCTCTGTCAGCACCCTTTATCCTAAGTTGGATAGTGTCCCCTCAGACAAGACTGTGCAGCTGCGTGATGTCTGTGTGAGAGAGTTGGGGGTTTAGATCTCTTCAGAGACATGAGAGGATATTTGTGAAAATGCTCGAAGGATTTTGATCTGTAATAGGACCCATTCCATGCAGTTGAAAATTCTTCCTAGGGTCTATCTGAAACTAGATTTTCTCTCAAAATTCAAAGTGGGATTATCTTTAGCATGTCCTAAATGCAGAATGACTACAGACACTCTTACTCATTGCATGTGATCCTGCTGCAACCTTCGTATATATTGGAACACTGTGTTAGGTTTGGTAGAGTGGGTCTAGGGGACCGAATTGGAGATGGACCTGATTTTTCTTTTCCTGGCCCTGCTCATAGTATATTACATAGATAAATATGGGAAAAAAATATATATATCCTTACTTTCTGTGCTAGGAAAAATATCCTGTTGTGTTGGATGTCTAAAAACTCCCCGGGGCTGTAGGGTCTTTGTAAGCTCATCATGGAGAATATCCCTTTGGACTTTCTCACGAGAATGGTGCACCAAAAAAAACAGAGATTAATATAAGTCATAGAATCATAGAGTCATGGAGATGTAAAGCATGGAACCATACACTTCGGTTCGACCCGTCCTTGCCGATCATATATCCCCAACCAATTTAGTTTCACCTGCCAGCACCCAGCCCATATCCCTCCAAACCCTTCCCAATCATTTACCCATCCAAATTCCTCTTAAATATTGCACCTGAATCAGCCTCCCCCACTACACCTGGTAGCTCATTCCACATACGCACCACCCTCTGTGTGAAATAGTTGCCCCGTAGGCCTCGTTTATATCTTTCTTCTCTCACCCTAAAGCTATGCCCTCTAGTTCTGGACTCCCCGACCCCAAGTACCTATTTACGCTATCCATGCCACTCATAATTTTCCAAACGTTTATAATGTCACCATTTAGCCTCCGACGCTCCACAGAAAACAGCCCCAGCCTGTTCAGCCTTTCTCCATAGCTCAAATCCTCCAATAATGGCAACATCCTTGTAAGACTTTCCTAAACCCTTTCAAGCTTTACAACATCTTTCCGATAGGAAGGAGACGAGAATTGCATGCAATGTTCCAACAGTGGCCTAACCAATGTCCAGTACAGCCACAACATGATCTTCCAACTCCTGTAATCTATACTCTGACCAATAAAGGAAAGCATACCAAACGTTTTCTTCACTATCCTATCTACCTGCGACTCCACTTTCAAGGAGCTATGAACCTACACTCCAAGGTCTCTTTGTTCAGCAACCCTCCCTGTGACCTTACCATTAATTGTATAAGTCCTGCTAAAACTTGCCTTCCAAAAGTGCAGCGCCTCACAATTATCTGAATTAAACTCCATCTGCCACTTCTCAGCCCATTTGGCCATTTGGTCAAGATCCCGTTGTAATCTGAGGTGACCCTCTTTGCTGTTCACTGTACCTCCAATTTTGGTGTCATCTCCAAACTTACTAACTGCACCTCTTACCTTCGCATCTAAATCATTTATGTCAATGACAAAAAGTATTGAATCCAGCACCTATCCTTGTGGCACTCCCCTGGTGACAGGCCTCTGATCTGAAAAACAACCGTCCATCACCACCCTCTGTTTTCTACCTTTGAGCCAGTTCTGTATCCAAATGGCTAGTTCCCCTACTAACCTTGCTAATTAGTCTCCCATGGGGAACCTTATCAAAACACTTACTGAAATCCATATAGATCATATCTACCCCTTTGCCCTCATCAGTCCTCTTTGTTACTTCCTGAAATAAACACAATCAAGTTTATGAGACATGATATCCCACGCAAAAAGCCATGTTGATTATCCCTAATCAGTCCTTGCCTTTCCAAATACATGCACATCCTGTCGTTCAGGATTCCCTCCAACAACTTGCCCACCACCAACGCCAGGCTCACTGCTCTATAGTTCCCTGGCTTGTCCTAACCGCCCTACTTAAACAGTGGCACCACGTTAGCCAAAGTCCAGTCTTCCAGCACCTCACCTGTGACTATCCATATTACAAATATCTCAGCGAGAGTCCCAGTAATCACTTCTCTAGCTTCACACAGAGTTCTAGGGTACACCTGATCAGGTCCTGGGGACCCATTTCAAGACATCCAACACTTACCCCTTTGTAATATGGACAGTTTGCAAAGGTGTCACCATCTATTTCCCTACATTTTAAGTATTCCATATCTTTTCAACAGTAAATACTGATGCAAAATACTCGTTTATTATCTCCCCCATACTTCCTGTGCTAGGAAAAATATTCTGTCGTGTTGGATATCTGAAAACCCCCTGGATCTGTTGGGTAGTTGTAAACTCGTCATGGAAAATATCCCTTTGGACTTTTTCACCAGTATATAGTGCACCAAAAAGCATAGATTTATATAAGATATGGCAACCCTTTTTGGATTACCGAGATTAAGGCTTATCTGCCACATTAAAAAGGGCATTTATATAACCATGATAATATTGTCTAATGAATCAAATATGAAGGATTATGAACACATGAATGTGTATCAGTTGATGCTTTCGAAGAACGAGAGCTATCATTTTGTTATGCTGAGCCGTATTATTTGTTTATAATTTATTGATTTTTTTTGTCCGTTTAGAGACTTTAACTTGTTTTGTATGTACATGCACAAGGGTGTAATTTTTTCAGTTATTTGAGTTGTTTTGTTATTGGTTTAATATAATAATAAAAATATCTTCTTCAATACAACTTTTTTGTCAAAAAAATTAAAATGCTAACATTGATAGAATAGAGTCCCAAAGAACTCTCATTAGAGAGACCACTCATGCTGGTTGACACTGACGGTCACCACATGGGTGATGGGTGAGGTTGAGAGAGCGCCCCCTTCATGGTAACCTCTGTCACTGTGGGGAATTGAACCTGCGCTGGTGTCCTCCCTCTGCATCACAAACCAACCATCCAGCCAACTGAGTGGGAGACTGTGGAATTGTTACACACAGAATCAGTCACAGACAAGGGGCAAGATAAAGGAGCACAGCCGTTTTCCTGAAATTGGGAACAAATTGGAACATTATCTGGAACATTCTATAATTGGCATTCGGCAGAATATTCTATAATTGGTGGGGGGCATTAGAAATGCAAGAGAGAAAGAGAGGGAAGATGATGCATGCAGTAGTGAGAGTGGTGGAACATGAGCCTTGTGGAAGGTGCTATAACAGACATACAGTGAGAGTGAAGGAGCAGAGAGAATACGGTGACACTTATCCTGAAAAAGGGGGCAACGTTATTGATGCTTGCTCTGTATTGCTGGGCATTTCTTCAGCCCGAAGATACTCCACTGAGCTGGGTGGGGAGCCCTGAGCTGAGTGAGGAGCTCAGACCAGGCTCAGTGGGTCTGGTGGTGTGATCCCTCTGGGGTGAGAATGGTCCCCCTCTGTACTAGCCTATCCACCAGGACCTCCGTGCTGCTGTCGACAAACTATGATGTGATTTCCCCTTAGCTGCCATGCTTGGGTAAACTGTGCAGGACAGCTCCAAACTGAGAAAGTTCAACCGTGTGCCAATTGGCCGTTTGGAGATGGCATCATTTCCAGAAATCACAGAATATCCAGGGGCATCCAGGTGACTGTGAGTACTTGCAGTCATGTAGGTGGGAGAATCGGGCTGGCATTGTATGCGAGGGACACAATGGAGTGGGATGGGTAGTTAATGAGATGAATTTGGTAAGATGGCGCCAGGAAACTCAGTCGGCCTCGTGCATACAACCCCTCTGTCACACTCTGTTGTCCTCACTCCCAGTCATGAAGTTGCAGAACAAATGGTTATCCAAAACTGTCCATCGCCTGAACTGACAGCAATATCCCTTTCACTCATAATTATTCATAATATTGACCCGTGTTGAATGATACTATCGAAATGTCTTCATTTCAGCATTCTGAAACCTGTGAAAATATCCGTCCATGACTTTTTTTCTCAGTCTCCCCCCCTCTCTGACTCCACTCCAAAACACTCTCACTTACAGTCGTACTGCACGAGACTGCCAGTATGACTGACCATTTGGCCCAGCTGGTCCACGCCAAACAAAATGACCATCCACACTCACCCCATTTCCCTACCTTTGCTCTGTATCCCTCTAATCCTTTCCTATCTGTGTATTTGTCCAAATGCCTTGTTCAATGTTGTTATTGTACCCACCAACCACTTCCACTGGCAGCTCGGTCCATATGCGTACCACGCTCTGTGTAAATTTGTTGCCCCTCAGGTACCTTTTTATACATTTTTTTCCTTTCCAAACATTCATGGGTGTCTTCTAGTCCTCGATCTCCCAACCTTGGGGAAAAAAATGAAGTATTCACCCCATGCACCCCTCTCATGATTTTATAAGAGTTGCACTTCTCTAAGAACCCCCTCAGTTTCCTATGCTGTAAGGAAATAAGTTCTAACCTGTCCAACCTCTGCCTATAACTGAGAGCCTTTAGCTCAGGAAACATCTTTGTAAATTTCTTCTACATTCTTTTTTGTTCAATAATATCATTTCTAGAGCAAGGTGAACAAAACTGAGCACAATACTCCAACTGCAGCCTTACCAACATCCTGTACAATTGCGACATAATGTCCCAAATTCTCTACTCAATGTGGTGATATAGGCCAGTGTACCCCAACAGCCTTCCTCACTGTCCTGTGTATCTGTGACTCAAATTTCAGACAACCGTGCACCTAATCTCCAACGGCCTTTTGTTCCACTACACTTCTTAAGACCCTTTCAATCATCATTAAACTCCTACCTGGATTTGACTTTCCAAAATACAAGATGTCACACTTATCTATATTAAACGCCATTTGCTATTTCTCAGCCAACTCTCTCAGCTTATCAAGGTACTGCTGCCATTTCTGATAATGTTCCTCACTGTAAATTATGCCTCCTAATTTAGAGTCATCGGCAAACATACTAATCTTGCGCTGTGCACTTTGGTCCAAACCATTGATATAGATAACAAACAGCAATGGGCCCATGACCGACCACTGAGGTACACCACTAGTCACAGGCCTCCAGTCCGACAAGCATACCTCCATCATAGCTATTTGCTTCAAAACGTCAAACCAATTGTGTCGCCAATTTGTCAGTTTACATTAGAGTCCATGCGATCTAACCTTCCAGAGCGGCCTACCATGTGGAACCTTACTGAGTTCCACATAGACTAAGGCCACCACCCTCCCCTTGATAACCTTTCTGATCACTTCCTCAAAAGCTCTAACAAAATTTGTAAGACATGATCTGCCATGCACAAAGCTATGCTGACTGCTCCAAGTCAAACTCTGTCTTTCCAAATGCATGCATATCTTCTCTCTCAGAACCCTCTCAAGCGGTTTACCGAAAACAGATGTGCAGCTTACTGGTCTATATTTCCCGGGCTTTTCTTTGCAGCACTTCTTGAATAAGGGCACATGTGTTACCGTCCAGTCTTCCGGGTCCTTGGCCCCTGAACTGTCTTCTCTCACCTCTTGCATCTGTCTGGTCAGGACCAAGATTTATCTGACTTTAAGCATTCTAATATGTCCATTAGTACCATGAGTGATATGAACGGTAAAAAAAAAATGACAATTAACGTCCCAAAGGTAACAGGTCTTCATGTCTTTCTTCATGTTAAACACAGAGGGGGAATTGAGGAACTCAACCATCTCTTGAGGTTTTACACATGCATGCCCATTTTGGATTGTAAGACGTCCTATTCTCTCTCTGGTTGTTCTTTTTCTTTACTATACTCAATTTGGATTCACACCAATCTGCTCAGCCAAGGCTATCTCATATCCCCTTTTCGCCTTGCTGATTTCCTTCTTCAGTAAACTCCTGTGTCCCCTGTGTACCTCCAGGGATTCCCTTGGTCACAGCTGCCTGTATCTGAGCCATGTCTCCTTTTTTTGCTGGTCAGAGCCTCAATATCGTTTGTCATCCAGAGTTCTCTCTTCCAACTTCAGTTTCCCTTAACCCTCACAGGAACATGTAGACCTTGAACTCGAACTATCTCACTTTTGAAGCCCGCCCCCTTGCTGGGGACCCTTTTACCTGGAATCAAACTGCTCCAATCATCCCCTGCAATCCCCTGTCTAATTGCAACAAAATACGCCTTGCCCCAACTTAGAACTTGAATCCGTGGACCGATTTTGTCCCTACCATAACTATTTTAAAATTAATACAGCTCTAGTCAATTTTCCAAAATTTCTTTCCACTTTACCTACGTCACCTATCCTACCCTATTTCCCGAAAGTCGGTCGAGTTTGTCCCTTCCTCAGTAGGAAACTCTATATATTGCTTGTGGAAACTTTCCTGAACAAACTTAACAAATTGCGTTCTATCTAAGTTCTTAACCATCTGTAAGTCCCAGTCTATGTTAGGAAAATTAAAATGATCTATTATGACAACACTATTGCTCCTGCAAGTCTCGCCAGTCTCCCTATATATTTGTTTCTCTAATTCCCATTGATTATTTAGAGGCTTATAATGCAACTACTATAACATCACCATCCCGTTCTTACTTCTTTGCCCAGTTCACAAAATCTCATTGGATATTATCTCAGTTATTTCATCATTAAATACTAGAGTGATATGCGCCTTTATCAGAACTATTGGTATTTAAATTGTTTCCATTTACATTTCTTACTTGCAGTGATTTTCACATTTGCAGCACCCCTTGTCATGGTACAGTGGAGATATGGAGCTGTAAATAGATGGGAACTGCACATCTTGTCACGTCCAGCATCGGCTGCATGTTTCCCCACACTGGGCAGTGATCTAACACAGTGTTACCGAACAATGCAATAACCTGGGTTTATTTATGAATGAACTAGTGCGGACTGCACAGTTCCCCACACTGAACATTTGGCTCATGATTATAGATCAAGCATTGGTGTCGGCTGCACAGAGTTTCACTCTGGACATTGCAGGGTTGCATACAGCTGTACACGAGCCGAATCTACACAGTGCTCCATCCTGAATATGTATTGAATGGGCTGGTCATGAGAGTTGCATTGCGAATGTGAGAGTACTAAACATCTGACAATACCTTTATTTTGTGTTTTCAATCTTGTGATTGGACCCTTCAAATCCTGACTCATCCTGTTAGATCCATCCTTCTGGATGAGACATGGTGAGTGTTGTTGCAGCATCTGTGTCTGCAACATGACCAACAACCGGAGCAGAGGCTGCAGAGAGAGGAGTATCTGTAAAATGGAATAAGGGAATCATAATCAGATCAGCCGTGGTCATAGTGAATGTTGGCGCAGGATTGAATGGACCACTAATGCAACTTATTCATATATTTCTGTTTGTTCCCAGCAAACCCCCCTTCTCTCCCAGTATCCCATACTGGTGGGGAGTGACTCACCTCCTGCTGTCCTTGCATAACAGTATGCTGGGGCCTCACTAACCTCCAGATTTCCCTGTGCCCCGTTTCTAGCTCTGGGGAGCTGTGCAGTCCGCACTAGTTCATTCATATATAAACCCAGGCTATTGCATTGTGACTCCCTCCTGTCCCTGTGTCTCAGTCTCAAGCAGTTGAATGACTGCCTCCTATTCAGGTGTCCCAATCTTGTACAGCTGAATGACTACCTCCTGATCCAAGGTTTGCAATAGTAGATGTCCTCTTCCTGCTACTGAGTAACAGGCTCTAATATCTCTGTCCTCACCTGCTGCTCCTTTGGAATGGAGTTGAGGGCCTTAATGGACTCTTCACATTCCTTACAGCTTCTCTTGAATAAAAGCCTTTCTCCTGTTTGTATAAAACACCATCAACATTTGAATGATGTATTTTTGTATTTTACTCTCAACAATTGAGCAAACAAGCTGACTGGCAGAATTCAGAAGCTGAATAGCCTCCTCCTGTCCTTGTGTCACACACGCAAGAGGCAATAGAGTCTCAGAGATTCACAGCACAGAAAAATACCGACCAAATATCTTAAATTAATCTCATCCCCCTTGCCAGCACTTGGCCCATCTCCCTCTAAACACTTCCCATGCATGTATGCATCCAAATGCCTTTTAAATGGTGTAACTGTACCTGCCTCCACCACCTGTTTTGGCTGCTCGATCCATACACGCAGCAGTCTCTGTGTGAAAACGTTGCCCCTCATCTCTCTTTTTAAATCTTTCCCCTCTCACCTTAAACCTTTGTCTTCTAATTTTGGACTCGCTAAACCTGGGTAAAAGACGTTGACTGTTTACCTTATCAATGCCCCTCATGATTCTATATACTTCTTTAAGGACACCCCTCAGCCTCAACACTTGAAAATAGCCCCAGCGTATTCAGAGTCTCCCTGTAACTCTAACTCTCCAACACCTGTAACATTCTTTTAAATCTCTTCTGCACCCTTTCAAGTTTGACAACATCTTTCCGACAGCAGGGTGACCAGAATTAAAGACAGTATTACAAAAGTGGCCACACCAATGTCCAGTACAGATGCAACATGTCGTGAAAATGTTTAGACACAAAGCACGCACCAGCAAAGGGAAGATCACGAAGTGCCTTCTTCACTACACTATCTACCTGCGATGGCACATTCAAGGAACGGAGAACCTGCACCACAAGGTGACACAGTAGCTCAGTGTCCACTATTGCTGCTTCAGAGCACAACAATCTGGGTTTAATTCCATCCTTGAATGACTGCCTGTATGGAGTTTGCACATTCTCCCCATGACTGCATGAGTTTTCTCCAGATGTTATGTTTTCCTCCGACAGTATAAAGATATACAGATAAGGGTACATTGGCCATGTTAAATAGCGTAAACTACCCAGGAATGTGTAGTCGAGGTGGATTAGCCATGGGAAAAGGAGGCTCAGAGGGATAGGGTAGGAGTTTGTCCAGTGGGATACTGTTTCGAGGTTCGGTGTGGCCTCGATGGGCCGAATAGGCTGTTTCCGCACTGTTGAGATTTGATAATTTCGATGGAGGTTTCCTTGATTGGCAGTTTTAAACAGGACCCTACCTGCATGTCTTGCCTTGATTTTTCTTGCCAAAATGCAACATCTTATGTTTATCTAAAATAAACTCCATCTGCCTCTCCTCGGTTCGCCTCAGCAAAGTCCCATTATAGTCTGAGAAATCATTCTTCACTGATGACTACACCAACAAATTTGGTATTATCTACAAACGTACTGATCATACTTCATATACTGAAATGCAAATGATTTGTATACGTGACAAAAGGCAGTGGACCCACTGTTGATCTTTGCGGCACACCACTGGTCACAGGTCTCCATGTTTAATGAACAGATGTCCTCTGTCACGCCCTGTCTCCAATATTCAAGAAAATTTTGGATCTAAATAGCGAGCTCTCCCTGGATCCCAGGCAGTCTGACCTTGCTAACCAGTCTACCATGTAGAAAATTTTGGTTTTCTTACTGAATTGCATAAAGACAACATCCACTTTCCTGCCTTCATCAATCATCTTCATCACTTCCTCAAATAAATCCACCAAGTCAGTGAGACATGATCTCCAATGTACAAAACCCTCTTCAGCCCTTGTCTTTCCAAACGCATATCGATCCTTTTCCTCGAAATCCCCTCCAACAATTTAGTCACCATTAACATCAGGCTCATCGATCTATAGTTACCTTTTTTTCCCTTACTTTCTTAAATAATGACACTCTGTTAGCAGCCCTCCAGTCTTTTGACATCTCACCTGCGGAAATCAATGTTACAAATATATCAGCAAAATGCTGAGCAATCAATTTCCTAGATTCCCACAGATATCTGGGATACAACTGCTCAAGTCACAGGGATTTGTTCACCTTTATGTGTTTTAAAATGTCCAACACCTCCTTGTAATATAGACACTTTTCAACATATCATTACATATTTCTTCATTCTCTCGCTCTTGTAAACTCCTCCACATTAAACTCTGAGGAGAAATACTTGTTTAATATCCCTCCAACGTATGTATATGTGGTTCCATACATAGGTAACCTTACTGATCTATATGGGTCCCTATTCTCTCCCTAATTATTTTTTTGTCATTAAAGGATTTGTAGAATTTCTTCAATGCCTCATTAACCCTATTTCTAAAGCCATCACTTGTCCACATTTTTCTGGCCCAATTTCTCCATTGAATATACACTTGCTGCCCTTATACATCTCTCGGGATTCATTTGATCTCAGCTCTGTTTACTTGACATATGCCTCCTTCCTTACCTTGATCAGAGCATCAATCTATCTAGCTACCCAGCACTCCCTGCACCCACCAGCTTTGCCCCTCTCACTAATGGGAACACGTTGGCTCTGGTCTCTCTGAAACCAAGTTTTGATGGCCTTACATTTTCCAACCATCCCTTTACCTGCTAATAGGGTATCCCAACCAACCTTTCACAGGGCTCGCCTAACACTTTCAAAATTTGCCTTGTTAAAAGTTAGAACTTTAATGTTTACATCAGGTCTTTCCTATTCCAAAACTAATTTAAAACTAATAGTTATGCCTAACAGACTTGAAAGTTAAATAAACACTTCCTGTCCCTCTGGACTAGGTTCGAGAGGCTGAAGGGGCTCCTTGTGGCCCTGTGTAATAGACTGTAGAGGCTAAATGGCCTCCTCCTGCCCTTGTGTAACAGACCCGAGACATTAAATTAGATAGCAACCCGTGGATTGCGAGCAGCCGGTAAACTGTACCTGATGGAGGCCCATGCCCTCTCAATTACAGAAACACAAACAACACAATGTACTCCAGGTGCCCTCCCAGTAACACCTCATACAGCTGCAGCGACACATCTCTTCGTTTTGAATGATTCTGTTGGCAAAATGTGCCAATATTCTAGATTTCCACCTCTTTCAAGTTGCAACAGGCTAATATGGGCTGAATGGCCTTCTCCTATCCCTCTGTAAGAGGCCCATAGGGGCAAAATTGCTTCGGCCTGTTACTGAGCAGCAGCCTCAATGCAGTGTCTCAAGGTTATGAAAGGATTTGATAACAGGGCATTAAAACCAGGAGTAGCCTCACACTGGTCGATAAGTACCATACTTTGTGTTCAGGTATCTAAAAACGTACATACCCGAGTTCTTTTTTATGTAACCGATCTGTTATTTTATAATTGCCTCCTTTCATAAACAGATCGGAACACATATAGACCCCTGCAGTGTCCTGTTAATACTCTCATATACACGTTTAAAAATAAATTTAAAAGGTTTAAAGATTTATGGTCCATCCCTCAGCAACCCTCATCGATTCCATCCAAACCCAGTAAATGTTCCCTGTTATAGTGAAATGACAAGTGATGTGTGGAACTGGTTAACTGAGCTTGTTTGTTTAGTCATGATTTGGAGATGCCGGTGTTGGACTGGGGTGTACAAAGTTAAAAATCACACAGTACCAGGTTATAGTCCAACAGGTTTAATTGGAAGCACATTAGCTTTCAGAGCGCCGCTCCTTCATCAGGTGATAGTGGAGGACATACTTCTCAGGTACAGAGTCTTTCGCAAAAATTTACAGTGTTATGTAACTGAAATTAAACCTTGAAAAATACCTTGATTGTCTGTTGAGTATTTCATCTGTTCGAATACCATGGTAGTTTCATTTCTTTCATGTGTAAATAACAAAACCTTTTTCTTTTAAAGTTGCATTCTCAGGTTAGCTGTAAAATTGAGTGATAGCTAGACAATATGTTGAAGGTGTTCACTCCCTGTGTTCTCTGTCTATACCATGATGTTTAGATGGATTCTAATCTGAAAAGTGAGATAACAGAGTTTTACATGAATTCATGCAGTTTTTGAGCTCAGTATGAATGCATGTAGTTTTTGAGGAAAGTACAATTTAACTCTTCAAGCACAAGTTCATCCCACAAAATGTATGTGTGCATGTGGGTCTTTGTCTGTGTGTGTGTGTTTGTTTTGGTTGGGGGTTGGGAGTGTGAGATGGTGTGTACATGTGTGTGTAGTGATGTAGAGTGTCTTAAGTCTGTGAGGGGGTGCATGTGTGAGTGTGGGAATGTGTGTGCGTGGCTGGGGTGGGAGGGGTTGAGTATCAGTGAGAGAGAGTGTATATGGGTGTGCATGAGTGCAGAGTGGTCTAAGTCTCTTATCAGATGCCTGTCTGAGTGTGGGTTTCTGTAAGGGTGTGTGTGAGTGTCTATGTGCGTGTCTGTGTGCATGTGTGTCCGTATGCATGTGTGTGTATAGGAGTGTGTGTGTGTGTATATACAGTGCGATGGTGGTCATCTGTAATGTGTCGTGAACCCAGTGTCCCGGTTGAGGCCTTCCCTATGGGTCCCGAAATTAGTTATCAGCTTCTGCTCAGCCACTGTTCGCTGCTACCTGTCCCGAAGTCCACCTTGAAGGATGGTCACCAGAAGGTCCGAGACTGAATGTCCTGGTCCACTGAAGTGTTCCCCAACTGGAAGGGAACACTCATGTCTGTTGATTGTTGTGCGCTTCCCATTCATCCGTTGTTGTAGCTTTTGCTGTTTCCCAGTGTTTGTTCAGTGACTGTGATTAATGCCAATGTCCATGGATTAAAATTATCTCAGTTGAGGGTTTCCATCTTTTAATGATAAATGGGTACCGTTCAATGTGTTATCCCAAAGTGTGACTGGGAGCCTCACCGACAGCACTGACAGTGATCAACAGATGTAGAGAGAGGGGGAGGAGAGATCAGAATCTGAGAACATTAGATTGGAATTTTTCAAAAATGTATCAGAATCAGGGAACATTAGACTGGCATGTTCCAACAATAGACAGGAGCTTATCCAATTATGTTTGGCGTCTTTCTGTATTTATTGGTGGTCATTATCATCGCGGATCTATTACGCTCGTCTCATTATTCAATATTTTTATTATCCTTTCCTGGCTATCGTTGGTGTTTCTGGTAAGTGTCACTATCCAGATTTTTTTTCTCTATAAACCGGTTATGCCTGTATTACTGTTCTTTTATATAGTCTACACTTCTTGTCACTATTATGTTCCTGTTGAAACTCTCAATCCAGATATTCACTCTCCACACCACTACTAACTACATCAATGAACATGTTTAATTACTGTCTGCCTCTGCTCTGGCAGTTTTTTCAGGGTCTCTATGTTGACCTATTCAGTTCCAGCGGAGAATCACAATGCATTGTATCATTGCCTTTGTTATTTAAATATTTACAGCATGGAGGTTGTTCTCTACTGTTCTGGTTACAAACTCCACTTCCTTCCACTGTTTCTATCCCATCCCTGGGCAATATCTGCGGCGAAAGCAGACAAGCCACAACTGTGGGAGATCCCTTTGATTATGTATTCATTCTTCACACCATTCCCTGACCATTTCCAACTTAAAATTCTCACCACTCCAGAATATATCTGACTGGCTTATTCCATCTGCTGTTTGAATGTTGAGCTATGAAATATAGTCTTAAAGAAGCCAATAATCTGCTGCTGATGCTCTCGGCTTCAAACCTGCCCAAGCAATTCTGATTCGAACTCACACCAAACTCCCATCCATCTGTCATTCATGTGCACGCGGATGTATATTGCTATTGTGTCTGGCAATGCCTTTATTTTAACATTATCAAACACTTTATCTCATCTGTCCATGAAACTTCTCTCACTCTTTCTCTGCCGCTTAACAAAAAGCCTTCCAGTTGTTCGTATTTAAAAGTTTCCTCCATGTGCGTTCCTTCTCAAACAATGATTTTCGCATTCAACCACTCCAATCGCGCACACACACACTCTCCCTCAGTCTCTGATGAACACACACACACAGACACACACACACCAACCCTTCCCATTGTAGGCAGTAATCTGACGCAAGTATAGTTAGCATATGATGGTAAAGTTTGCAATACACTCTATGCTTGGCAGTTAGTGCAGTTTACTGAGCAATACACTAGCATGATCTGTATAGCTCTCAGTGCTGGGCTGTCATCTTATGTTGTTGGTGGTGTTCTGTCAAGCAGATGCAGAATTTGATGCAACAAACCATTTCAGCTGATCTAACTATGTCTTTATTCAATGTTCTCATTCTTGTAATCTTACTCTCGAAGATCTCACTTCTCCAGTTAGTCCCATTGCCCTGTCATTGTCCCCATATTTCCACAAAATCTTTTCATTTAATCAATTGTCTATTTCTGTCTTTAATATGCATCTTTCTGCCCCTCTGTATCTTTCCCTGGGCTTGGGTTTTGGCTCCCTAGAGTATCCAGTGCTGGCATTGTGAAGCTCAAAAACATTGAAATGGTGTGTGTCAGGCTGTTGTTCACTGCCTGGTATGTCCCATGTGATGGTCCATGGACAGGCTTGTTTCAGAAGTTATGAAACACATCCGTGTAACTTGGTCTGTACCTGTATTTGTCCCTCTCAGGTGACCTTGCGATCAGTAGCATGAGGAAGCCCCTTAAGTAATGGACCAGTTATCTAAATGGTGTGACAATGCTGTCACTTTAAAAAGAGATTATTTTCTCCGGTTTTTAAATAAGAGATCTTAAAGGACAAACTGCCTACTGAAAACGGCTCAAGTAAATAACTTACGACGCTTTTAGGTTTTGTAATAAATAGTAGTATCACTGGCCTAGTAACTGATCCAAAGGTCCTACTCTCTGTGAAACCTGACTTGATGCTGTTTCCTCCTACATTGGAGAACTGTATGTGAGAATGTATGTCTGAATGTTCCATTTTGCCAAGGAGTGTGTTTATGTGATGTTAGTATATTGTAACAGTTCATTTGCAGAAGGTAATGTATCCATTATTCGTTTAAGGTTTCCAACAGTTAAATTATTCTAAATTCCTCTTCATTTTGAATAGCTTTCATTCCAGTGTTTAAACATATTGTGTTTTACTTAATGGTGAGTGGTTTGAATAGTAGTATCACATCTGGAACTCCCACTTCACATCTACCTTTAAAATAAGGAAAGGTTGACATCCAAGCTACCCTCTTAAAATAGTTTGAGGCAGTCTGGTTGGTCTATAGCAAACTGGGGTCTCTTGTCTGGTTCTAAATCCATAACACCAAATTGGGTTTAGAATTACAATCCCAACAGTGTGCTAACAGGCTATTCAACCCAACAAGTCCACGCCGACCCTCCGAGGAGTAACCCAACCAGACACATCCCTCTCCACTGTTATTACATATCTAGCCGGACAAAGGCTCCTAACCCACACATCCCTGAAAACTACAAACAATTTAGCATGCCAATCCACCTGACATGCGTATCGTTTGGTTGTGGGAGGAAACCAGAGAATCTAAAATAAGCCCATGCTGACACTGGAGAGTGTGTATCGGGAGACTATTGTGTTCAAAGGTCACCTATTTTAGTTGTCAGTGTCTTTTGTTGCGGATGTTGAATTCAGTTGGTTTAAACAATGTTTTGTGAATAAAGATTCTTTCAGTCACTAAGAGTTCTCTGGGTGTAGAAGAACTGAAGTTGGGGGCTGTACAAAAGGTAATGAAGACAAAGCTGTAGGAATTGACAGACAACCTGGAGTTGGGGTTGTGTTTGTCTGTGAGAAAATGAGAGATAATTGCAGCTGTAGCTCGGCAATTACATTTGGTGGAACCGCCATCGAACTCTTTAGAAATGTCTAGAATTCAATTTCAAATGAGGTACTTTGAACATGAGAAGGAATTGAAACAGTTTGAATTATGATGAAAAGTAGAAATAAAAGTAAAGTAAATGAAGAAGAAAGAGAGAAAATGAGAGAAGAAGAGCAGAGTTTAAACTTAAAAAGGTAACAATTACAGAGGAAAGTTGACATAGAAGGCGGAGATGAAGATGAGCTGAATGAGGAGGTTAGTGAGGTTGATCAACCTTATAGTAGCCAAAGGCCTGATGAGGTTCTGTTTAAATACATCCAGGCATTACCTAAATTTGATGAGAATGATAGGAAGCCGTTTGAATTTCATTTGAGAAAATGGCTGAACCAAAGCAGTGGCCAGTGGCCATGTGGACTTAGTTGATCCAAACAGAGCTGGTCGGTATTTGCATCACTATCAGGAGGTATCGGGCCAGTATGAGGAGGCGAAGAATACTATCTGAAGAGCATATGAGTTTGTATCAGAAGCCGACAGACGGCATTTCAGGAATCCAAAAAAGTGTCCTTGTTGAAAGGTGCATTGAGTTTGAAAGAATCAAACAAAGAAATTTTGAAAGGTGGGTAAGGGTATTAAAACAGAAAAAATCTATGACACCCTTAGAGAGATTACTATTTTGGAAAAAATTCACAATTCACTTCCTGCAGTCGTGAGGACTCGTGTGGAAGAGCAGGGAGTAACAATGGCAAGATTAGAAACTGAAATGGCTGCTGATGATGATTGGGTTCAGAAATCAAAGTTTGGTCTCTGTGAGAGATTGAGAAGAATGTGCGAGATTTTCTTAAAACATATACCTGTGAAAGTAAGGTTTACTAGCATAGGCGGGGAGTAGCAGGTAAAGATGTTATAGCATTAAGAGGTACAGAAGTATGTAATTCTTTTATGCTGAGACATGAAGAGATATGTCATTCAGAAGGACTATTGGAGAGATGAGAAGTGCTCCATTATGTAACGTGTGATTGGAGTATCCAGTGGAAACATCAACAGATTTATTCCACAATGGGGAAGGAGGCCTTGAGCTTGATGTTGGCGTTCCAACATTTCAGATTTTAAATTGCAAATAATATACATGAGACAAATCATTTTCAACGATCGTGGCCCCTGAAAGTTTTTGTAGAAGTATGGAGCAAAATACCAATCTGTTTCGAGTGAGCTTATTATTGCTGCCATTCAGTTTGAAATTATAAAGGTGACAGGGCAAGAAAACCTAAGTTTTGACACCTTGTGGAGACTTGGATGAAGAAAGACAAAGGCATTCTGTGGCAGGAGTAAAATGACTGAAATCGAAACTAGTTGTGAACATTTGTATGCTCAGAGTCAATGTAATATGTATGCATTGCAGTCTACTAATAGAGGAAGATTAGGAGGTCTAACATGAACCCAACTTTGTATATTGATGGATCATTATATTAAAGGTGGAATCGTGAGGATACTAAAAAGGTTATTGTCTCTTGGGTTATTTTTTGAAGAGAGGTTTTAAAGGCAGAGGTGCAGAACTGCTGTCTGAGAACAGTTTAAGTAAATAACTGTGAAAACCTTTAGGTTTCATTAAAACGGTGGTAACAATTGAAGGGCAGTGGCCGGATCTCCCAGAGCAGGTTTTCTCATTTTGTTTTTAGCTGCAGCATTCAGGATCCCAGAAGTGTTGGAAGTTTCAATACATGATCCCCAGCTGCTTCTCTCTCTGAGATCTCTGTTGACGTTGTTTCCTCCTGGATTGGAAAACTGCTGTAAGGATTTATATTTGAATATATCTTTTTGCCAAGCGGTGTAAACCAAGAAGGTACAGTATCTATTGTTTGTATAAGTGTTCCAACATATAAGCTATCCCAAAACAGTATTTTCTTTGATTGTGTTTTAAATAAAGCAGATGAATACATCATATTTTGCTTAATGTCGAGTGGTATGACCAGTCACACCATATCTGGCACACTCACCTCCCATCTACATACAAAATAAGGAAAGGTTTGGGTACAAGTGGCCTTCTTAAAATATTTTGCGGGAATCTGATCTGGTCCACAACACTTGTAGCTGAGGGGGGTCTGACTGACTCCTGTAATTGAACATTTAATGGAGGGTCTGGGGATGGTTTGCTGGAGGTTGTGCTGGACGCTGCCTCAGACATTCAGGGAGACCTGAGGATTTGGTGACCAACTCTGGATGGAGCATGGGGATCGTAGCTACAGCATCTGAACATGCAACATGAATAACAAATGAAGCAGAGGCTGCAGACATGTGAAGTTCTGAAACCACGGAGTGAGCGTATCTCGGGAACGTGATCTGCTGTATCCACCCCGGGTTTTCCAGGACCAGCTTCCCAAGCTCCATTTAAGCTAGGATCAGAGTGTAAGGGGATCCTGATTGAACAATGACCTGCTCATAGAATGGTGTCACCTCCTTCTACACGACCTGCAGCTTCATACCAGGAGGAGTCCAGTGGCTGTTAGGATCACAGTTCCATTCAGCTTCTATGATCCGGAACTTTCCAGGCAGGAGTGGGTGACATATCAATCATCTCCCAGTATCTCAATATCAATGTTACCATTCGGTGACGGAGGATGTATATGGTGTATTAGGTAAACACATTGTTTCTCCCACAGCAGGGAGATATCGGGTGTATCCTCATTTTCCCAGTATAGTGGGATTCCGGATGGTGTACATGTCATCTTCGGAGTACTCATGTTAATGTGGAGAGGTAGAGGAACTGAAAGAGCTCTCTCTCTATTAATGTCATAGTGTGTCCATGTACAGTGCATCATGTTGGTCAATACCCATGTCCTGCCAGCAGCCATATTCCTTCATTCAGAAGCAAGCAGCCATTCCCATCGTCTTCTGATCTCCTTGTAGAAAGGAATGAATGTATCTTGGATAAAGTCCGTCCCCTTGATACACATTTCAAAACATCATCCCACCACCAACCAACCACAACAAAATATTCCATGTGTATGTAGAACAATGGGGTCACTTGGAGCATCAAAGAGGAGACGATCGGGGATGGAACAAAACCTCCCCTGTCTGAACGGGTCTGAACCCCCCAATACGCAGTATCATTAAGTCCTGTAATCCCTCTCCATTTCGGTAGCATACTGCTTTCCGTTATTCCTGTAAGTGAAATGACAGGGTATATCATGTTGTATTCCACCTGCCAAATGATTATCCATTGCTTTTACCACTCTGTATATATTTGCAGACTCTCCACCCTCTCTTGATAATGTAATCTCTTCCTTATCACAGCGACATCACCAAACTCAGTATCAGTACATCTATTCCATCCCACTGATCATTGATATAGATTGCAATTAGTTGAGAACCCATTGGTGGTCGGCTGCTCCGCCATTGAATACAATCATGGCTGATGTCATCTCTGCTCTGCCATTGAATGCAATCATGGCTGATGTCATCTCTGCTCCGCCATTGAATACAATCATGGTTGATGTCATCTCTGCTCCACCATTGAATACAAACATGTCTGATATCACATCTGCTCCACCATTGAATACAATCATGGTTGATGTCATATCTGCTCCGCCATTGAATACAAGCATGGCTGATGTGATTGCGGCCTCTGTTCCACTTTCCTGCCATCTCTCCATCTTAAAACTCTGCTCTCTTGCTGTAGATTGCCCCACATGAAAAAAATATCCAGTCCACATCTACACTTTCAATTACTCTTAATATATTACAGACCTCAATGATATCCTCCTTTCATTTTTATAAACTTGATAATATAGGCCTGAACTGCTTAATTTCTCTTCATTCGACAAATGTTTCATCTCTGAATCAATCTAATGAACCTCTTATGAATTGCCTCAAACGCAAATGCATCCTTCCACAAGTCAGCACAGCCAAATATACTCCAGTTGCAGCTCATGAATGTTTTGCATAGCTACAGTAACACACTCTACCTTTCTACTTTGTCATTTTCCAAATAAACACTGAGATTATGTTTGCATTTCTCATTACTTGCAGTACCCACATACAAGTTTTCTGTGATATGCAAGCGGACATCCGTATCCTTCTGCTCTAAAGCACTTTAAAGTTTCTGTGCTTGAGATAATAGTTTGTCTTTCTATTAGGCTGGCCAACTTGAATAACCCATATTTTTCCAACTTAATTTTCATTGCCAGATTTTGGCCCATTTGATCAATCTATCCATATTGATTTTTATATCTCTTCCATCTTCATTCTGAAATAATTTCGAACCAATATTAGTGTCCTCTGAAAATAGCATTTTCCATCCTGTCAACCGAGTAATAATATCAAACTCACATAGTTGAGGCATGAGTACTGAAATCTATGGCACCCCATAAGTTGCATTTACCAGAAGAAAATGACACATTTATTCCATCTGACTGCATTTTATTGGTTAACCAATCCTCCATCCAAGCCAGTAAATTATTCCTAAACCCATGTTGTCTGATCTGACCATTTTCTCTTTGGAGAAGCGACATATCCAATGCCTGCAGGAAGACCAGATAAATTCCATCTCCAGGAATCCTACTATCTACCTTGTTTGTCACATCCTTAAGTAATTCAAGCAAACAATTCATACTCGGTTTATCCTTCGGAAAACCGTGATGGATTGTGGTTTACCTTTGCAAATGTCCTAACAATGGATTCTAATAATTTGCCTTAAATTACAATAGTTTTATCGTTACGTTTTACTCCCTAATGTATATCGTTATAAGTTCTTCCATTTTAAAAACATTTATACTTTCTTTGAATTCTTGTTTAACTGGCACACGATTTTAAGGGATATGCTCCAATTGCTGTGTAAGAGGCATGTGTGGCTGAATGGATTCATCATCCTGCTGGTGTACAAACTCGATGGACTGACGTCTTTCTGGGTTTCCTATATTCTCAAATATATGGCCTGAATGATCTCCTCCTGTTGATGTGTTAGAGGGTTGGGGGATTATGGAATCTTCCTGTTGCTGTGTAACATTTTGAGGGGATGATGGATTTTCTCATATTCTTCCACCATAGGCTGGAAATACTGAATGATCTCCTCATGCATCCCTGAGATGGAACTGAGGGAGTGATTGGTCTTAACTTCTCTTACAACAGACACGTGTCTGAATTACCTCCAACTTTCTCATTCAAAAAAGTCTCAGATACTTTTTATCCTTGTCCAATTCCCCTACAATAGATCTAAGGGGCTGAATGACCTCCTGTTTTCCAAATCTCCAGTCACTGTGTGGCCTCTTCCAGTTTCCGTGTTACAGACTTGATGAGGCTGAATGGACTGATCCTGTTGCTGTGTAACAGGATAATGGTGCAGCATGGCCTACTCTGGGTCCAGTGTTTTGAATCAAGGGTCTGATTGGCCTCCTCCTGTAACCTTATATCAGGCTCCAGGGCTGTATATCCTTGTCCTGTCCTGTTGTAAAACGGTAAAAGGGGTGAATACCCTTCTGCTGTTCCTGTGTATCAAGCTGGAGAAATGGAATGGCTTCCTCCATTTGTTGTTTAATTGGCTTCTATTACTGACCCCTCCCGGTGTTCAATGTAAAAATATGATCATCTTTCATTCTTCTAAACTCAACCTGATCATCCTTTCCTTATAGGTTAACACCTTCATTACAGGGATCAGTTGAGGGAACCATCTATTCCAATGTAACAATATCCTTTCCTCAGTGAAGAGATTAAATCTGTACACACTACTCCAGATGTGATCTCACTAAGACCCTGTACAGCAGCCGCAACACTTTATCAGCTTGCTGTATGGTTCCCAACGAGGGTACAGCAATCTCAGGGGAAATGCACAGTGTTGTTAAAAGATCATTGTCCTTCTCTACTCCACAGAATAACAGAAGGTCTGACGGAGACCAGAAATGATGTGGCGAGATGATTATGAACATTAATTTACCCAGAGATCACATCGCTCAGATTCTACAGAATCTAATAAGGTGGAACTCAGAAACAGCAAGGAGAGCAAACATTGATGAGAGTTTTCTATCAAAGTGAAAGTTGCAATATAAACGCTGGGTATGTTATAAAACAGGAAAGTGAAATATACACATCTGTGGCTACTGCAGTAATAATGTGTTGTTTAAATTACATCTAAGCTGTGTTAACCCAACTGAATGCTGATGCTGGGAAAATGGATTTCATAATCTGTCTGAGATAGCTTGTATTAACATTATGTCGAGCACCGAGCTCGGGATCAGGTTATTTAGGAATTGGTGTTGGATGATCAGAAGAACTAATTGAAACCTTTGCTGTAAAGGACGTTTTGGGACCAATGACCACAATGTATTTGTTTTCTTTTATGATGTTTGAGTACACAGCAATTTTTGTTTTATTTGAAATAGCCATTATAAATCTGAGTCATGCAAGCCATGAATGTGTGAGGAGGAAGTGGGGACTGCAGATGCTGAAGATCAGAGTCAAAGTGTGTGGTGCTGGAAGAGCACAGTCAGGCAGCATACTAGGAGCTGGAGAATCGATGTTTTGGGAATAAGCCCATCATCAGGAATGAGGCTTGTGGAACAAGGGGGCTGAGAGATAAATGAGAAGGGAGTGTGGCAGGGGAGAAGTAGCTGGGAATGTAATAGGTACATGAAAGTGGGGCTGATAGTGAAAGGTGATGAACGGAGACAGAATGCCTCATCGACTGCACCCATTACACACAATGTGGTCTTCTCTTCATTGGCGAGACAGGACGTCAACTTGTGGATCCTTTCAGAGAACATCACTGGGACAGCCACATTGACCAACTCTACACAGTCTTGAGGCTGAACACTTTAACTCCCCTTTCCACTCTGTCAAGGACATGAGGGTTCTGGGCCTGCTCCATTTCCACTCCCTAACCACCAGTATCATGGAGGAAGAAAGGCTCATCTTCTGCCTTATCCCAGTCCAAACATCAAACTTAGCACTGCCCTTTTGAGCATTCCTATGTGTCCACCTTCCATCCCATCAGTCCCACCTTCATCTACTTATTAGACCAAAGGAGGCAGCTTAGAAAAATGCCAAGTGTTGTAGTAAGCCAGTGGATTGAGAGAAATGTAAGGCCTAGTAAAGGATGACCAAGAAACTGAGAAGAAAATCAAAAATGTAAACCATGCAAACAAAAGAAAAACATAAAGACTGCTAAAAAGCTTCTATCAATGCATGAAAAAAAACAAAAACAAGTTCAAATGTGGGACAGTGAGTGTGCAGACAGGATCATTTATTGTAGAGAACAGAGAAATCACAGGGAAAAGAAACAGTTATTTTTGTGTCCATCTTCAAGGAAGAATATCCAGAAATTCTCCCAGAAATACCAAGAGACCATGGGATTTGTATAAGTAAAGTCTAAGATCATTCTTATCAGTGATGAGGTCGTCTTTGAAAAGACAGCTGGATTGAGTATTGATAAATCTGACAGATCAGATGTAGTTCATACAAGAATTTCAGATGAAGCAGCAATAGACATAATGATTGTATTGCGGATTTTCATGTTATTTTCCTACACATTACTGAACGGCATTTAGCCAATCTGAAATACGTGAAAGTTATAAATATTATCTGACAGTTTAAGAAGGGATGAAGATGGAAAGCAGTGAACTGCAGATCGGTAACCTGTCATCCGCAGTCGGGTGTCTGTTGGACTCAATTACAAAGAACGTGCTGCTAGATATGTAGAAGAATGGCAAAACTGGGAAGTATGATAACGCATCGATTAAAAGAAAGCCATAAGTGGCAAACATTTTTTGGGATGGTTTGAAGATGATTCTTGTAGACATAGACAATGAAGAAGCAATGGATAACGTATAGTTGGGTTTTCAGGAGCAACCTTTTAAAGAACTCACACAGTAAGCTCATAAGAAAAATTAAAGTGCGAGGTATTGGGAAGAATATATGCAAATAGGACACTTAAAAATAGGTTTATATTCATGTGAATATAATTGCAATGTAAAAGATGTCGTGTACCAGTTGCATAGAGTGCTGGTGAGACTAAACTTAAAGTATTGTGTACTGTTTGGAGTTCCAATCCAAAATGGAATAGAATGACTACAGATGAACTGCAAACGGTAGTATCCAGATTAATCCCTGCAATGGCAAGATGGTCTGATGGGGAAACTCAGCCTGTGATCTTGAGTTTCATAAGGTGATTGCAGTTAAAGTGTCAAGAACAAGGGAGGACACTCTTAAAGTGAAGAGTTTGCGGTACAGAGAGGATTTAATTTTTTTTCACCCAGAATGTGTTGGCGTCTGGAATGCACTTGCTGAGAGGGGAGTTTTCGTGAGTAGCCCCATAACCGTTAAAAAGTGCTTGGACGAGCACTTAGAAGTGTCATAGCATTCCAGGCTATGGGTCTGGTGTTGGAAACTGGGACCAATATAGGTCGTGCTGTATTTCTGTTTGCACAGAGTCTATAGTCTTGTGAGTGTATGGTGTGGAAGGTCAATTATTGAGCAGCAGAAGTTGATCGGTTTCTGAAGAGTATATTCACAAGGGTTATAAGAGTAAACTTTAATAGCTTATTAAATCATGTCAGTGTGAGAAGTATGATAAAATAAGTGCAGCTTCCTTACAATCTGAAACCAGAGAATGGGCAATGGGGAGCAAGGAAATGGCAGAACTATTAAATCACTACTTCAGTTCTGTCTTCACAGAACATTTTAACAATACTAGTAAAACCAAGTCTGGTGTGGAGAAAGGATATAGTACATGCATTATAGAACATAGTAAGTAAATGGTTTAGGAGAAATTAATAGGACTGAAAATAATGGTCATAGACAATATTAACATAGATTTATGAAATGGGAATTATGATTGAAAAACAGACTGGGAGACAAATGAAAGAGAAGCAACGGAGGTAATACATTTGGATTTTCAGAAAAACTATGGTAAAGCGCCAAGCCTAGTTTGCAAAATTAAATCTTAGTGGATTGGGGCTAATAGAATGTTTCTGGAATGGGACAGCTGGAAGGAAACAGAGAATAGAAATAAATAGACTCGTCAAGCAACAGCCTGACATTGTCTGCAAGGTATGATTCTGTGAGTATGATTATGTCCCAGACACCCCATCACCTTCCCCGGATATCTCTTGTCTCACCGGCAGGACAGACACAGCAGAAATGGTGGCACAGTGGGATACAGTTGGAAGGGAATTGCTATGGAAATCCTCAATAGTGACTCTGTATCCCATGAAGTCTCACGGTGTTAGTTTACGCATGGGAAAGGAAACCTCCTGCTGATTATCATGTACCAGCCTCTCTCAACTGATGAATCAGTACACCTCCATGCTGACCAACACATGGAGGAAACACTGACCTTGGTAAGGACGCAAAATGAACTCTGGGTGGGCGATCTCAATGTCCACCAAAAAGAGTGGCTCTGCAGCAGCATTACTAATTGAGCTGGTCGGATCCTAAAGGATGTAACAGCTAGACTGGGTCTGTGGCAGCCGGAGAAGGAACCAACTAAGCGAAAATACATACTTGGCCACATCCTTACTATTCTGCCAATTTCAGAAGTATCTGTCCATGACAATATTGGTAAGAGTGACCTCATAGTCATTGTGGAGACGAAGTCACACCTTCACATTGAGAATAACCTCCATCATTTTGAGTGGAACTATCCATGTGCTAAATAAGACAGACTTCGAACAGATCTAGCAACTCAAGTTTGGGTTTCGATAAGTATTTTGGGTCAGCAATAGCAGCAGAATTGTACTCCTGCAAACCCTCATGGCCTGACATATCCCCTCACAACAATTACCATCAAGCCAGAGGATCAACCTTGGTTTAATGGAGAATGCAGGAGGGCAGGAACAGCACTTGGCACACTTGACAATGAGATGTCAGCCTGGTGAAGCTACCAAACAGGACAACGTGTGCACCAAACAACATAAGCAGTAAGTGATAGACAGAGCTTAGTGATCCCACAAGCAACGGATCAGATCTAAGTTCTGCAGTCCTTCCACATCTAGTCGAGAAAAGCTGGGGACAATTAAACAATTCACTGGAGGAAGAGATTCCACAAATAACCCCTTCCTCCATGATGGAAGAGTCCAACACTTCAGTGTATACGATAAGGCTGACGCACTCGCAACAATTTTCAGTCAGAAATACCGAGTGGATGATCCATCTCAGCCCCTCCAGTGGTCCTCCGCGATTCAGTAAACACTCATCAGTCAATTCGATTCACCCCACGTGATGTCCAGATTCAGTTGGAGACACTGGATACTCCAAAAGGCACACATGCTGACAACATTCTGGCAATAGTAATGAAAACGTGTGTTCCAGAACTTGTCACTGCCCTACCAAAGCAGTTCCAATACTGTTAGGACAATGACATTTACCCGATTATGTGGAAAATTGTCCAAGTATCTCTATACGTAGAAGTAGAACAAATGCAATCCGGCCAATTACCACCCCATCAGTCCAGTCTCGATCAGCAGTAAAGTGATGGAAAGTGTCAGTGCTTTCAAGCAGCACATGCTCAGATATAACCTGGTCAATGACGCCCAGTTTGAGCTCCACCAGGGTCACTCAGCTCCTGATCTCATTACCTTGGTTCAGACATGGACAAAAGAGCTGAATTCCAGAGGTGGGGTGAGAGTTATTGCCCTTTAAAACAAGGCTGCCTTCGACCAAGTGTGGCATGAAGGGGCCTTAGCAAAACTGGAATCAGTAGGTATTGGGGCAAACTCCGAACTGATTAGAATCATACCTGACACGGAGAAAGATGGTCATGGTTGATAAAGATCAGTCAACTCAGCTCTAGGACAAGTCTGTAGGAACCCCTCGGGCAGTGGCCTAGGCCCAAATATCTTCAGGGCTGATTCATCAATGACCTTCCCTCTATTATAAAGTCAGAAGTCGGGTTGTTCGCCAATGATTGCACAATATTCACCAGCATTTGTGGCTCCTCAGATACTGAAACAGGCCATATCCAAATGCGACAATTTCTGGACAGTATCCAGGCTGACACGTGGCAAGTAATATTGATGCCACACAAATGCCAGACCGTGACCATCACCACTAAAATACAATCTAATCGCTGACCCTTGGCATTCAATGGTGTTACCATCACTGTATCCCCCAGTATCAAAATCCTGTGGGGGTTAATCGTTGCTCATAAACTCACTGGACTCGCCACATAAACGCAATAACTACAAGAGCAGGTGAGAAGCCGGGAATACTGCGGCGAGTAACACACATCCTGACTTTCAAAAGCCTGTCCATTATCTACAATGCATAGGTCAGAAGTGTGATAGAATACACCCCATTTTTCTGGATGATTGCAGACCCAACAATACTCAAGAAGCTTGATAACTTCCAGGACAAAGCAGCCAGTTTGAGTGTCGTTTCATCCACAATACTCCACCATCAACGCTCAGCAGCAGCAGTGCTTTACTATCTACAAACTGCACTGAAATGATTCACCAAAGATCCTCAGACAACATCTTCCCAACTCACGATCACGTCTATCCAGAAGGACAAGGGCAGCAGATGTATGGGAACACCACCATCTTCAAGTTCCCCTCCAAGCCATTCACCATCCTGATTTGGAAATATATCACCGTCCCTTCACTGTCACCGGGTCTGAATCCTGGGATTCCCTCCCAAATGGCATTGTGGGACAGGTGGACTGCAGCAATTCAACAAGGCAGCTCATCACCACCTACTCAAGGGCAACTAGGGACAGGCAATAAATGCTGGCCCAGTCAGTGACACCCAGATTCTCGAAATAAATAAATCAGAAATATAAAATTAACAGAGGAAGGTTGCTGAGGTATCGCAGGGATCGGTGCTCGATCCCCAGTTGTTCATAATACCCATTAAACATTTGGTTGCGTGAATCAAATCTCAGCCTGTTGACAGCACTAAAGGATGTGTGATTGTGAGTGGGCGAAGAGGTTGCAAAAAAGCTCCAAGGTGACTGAGACAAGTGGAGTGAATGGGTAAATACGTGGCACATGGAGAGCAAGGTGGGTAGAGGTGACGGTGTGCCCTTTCGTGGGAACAAGAGATTGGCAGTCTATGTTTGAACCATGTTGATCTACAAAGCGATATATGCTCCTTTTTGTTGTTTCCTTTTGAACAGCCCTCCGAGGTCCCTGCAGCGCAGTGAGGTCTCAACCCAGAGGTCAATACTGGGAATGGCATTATCACGCTGCCCAGTGTACATAGACCCTCCAAGGGGGGAGTTGTAACATTGAAAAGGATGTGGATTTCCCTGTACACCAGTTACTGAAAACAATATAGCAGGAACAGAAATTAGATAGGAAGGTAACTGGTGCATTGACCTTCATTTCAGGAGGATTTGAGTCCAGGAATAAGGGTTTCTTACTGCAGCTGTACAGGGCCTTGTTGGGACCCCATCTCGAACATTGCGCAGCATTGTGTGCAGTTTTGGTCTCCTTACCTAATAAAGGACAAACCCGACATTGAGGGAGAGCAGTGAAGGATGACCAGACTGATCTCTGGGATGACAGGCTTGTTGTGGGAGCAGGGTTTGGGGCAACTGGGCCTGTATTCCATGGGCTTTAGGAAAATAAGTGGAGATTTCAGTAACATATATAACACTCTGACAGGGTGAGACAGATTGGAAGCAGGGATGATAATTCCCCTGGCTGGTATGTCTAAAACAAGGGGCCACAATATTAGATACAGGCAGGACACTCTGCATTGAGATGAGAATAAATGTCTGCACTCAGACACTGGTGACCCTGGGGAATTCGCTCACACCTGGAAGCAAAGATACTGAATATAAATAAGGATTTAGAGACAGTAAAGGGATGGTGGGAGGGCAGGAGTACGGTGTGGAAATAAAGGGCCAGCCATCATTATATTGAATTGGGGAGCAACCTTGATGGACCAAATGGAGTACTGTATTTCCTATTTTATAGCTCTCCAAGGTTACTCATGTCAATGGATATATTCGTAGTGTGGGATAAGTGCATTGAGGAGATGTTTGAACATGAACTAGAATGCGTGAGGCTCAATGTGCTTTACAACCTCCTCCTTTACCGATGTTTCTGTGCAGTCTGTGGGAAAGGTGTCACCATCTTTCAGATGTTAGGAAGGAGATCTCTGTAGGATCAATAGCATTGTGTTCACCGTTCCCTTTTCCGATACCGAGGCTGGTGCCGGGTGTTCTGTCTGGTTTTATCCTTCAAGACCTCGGAGCAGTTTGAAACAATAGATTATCTTGCTTGTCCGACTCAGAGACCATTGAAACGTTGATTGTATATCTGTGTGTCTGGAGTCACGTTTCGGACAGACCAGGAAAGTACGGGAGATTCGCTTCCTGAAAGTCCATTGGGGAAGCAAATTCGTGTTTACAATCGATATTGGCTTCAAGGTCGTATTACTGACACCAGATTTTGCATCTTAATATTTTATTAATTCTTTTAAACTTCCACCCGCTGCCATACCATTAGCCTGGTCTGGATTAGTAATCCAATGACATTTCCACAACAGCCCATCTCTACATGGGGACCTATCAGAGACAACACTGAGCTGGTTATTTCTGTGCAGCTTGACAGCTCTGTCAAAAAGAACTCCCACCAACTTGACTATCGTGACTGTCCCGAGGGAGTGGTAATTTGTCAGATTGTAATTATTCCCCTCTTAGGGGACCAAACATAGGTGAGTAATTTTCCACATTGCCAGGGAGATGTCAGAGTTACAGTTGGAATGAAACAGCTTCCCCAGGGACACGGCTTGTTGTGCAGCACAAGTCTTCAGTCCTATTTCGGGGGTCAGGGCCCATGGCCTTTTTCGTATCTACTGTGTTCAGCTGTTTCTTCATGTCACGGGCAGCGAGTCAGATTGATTAAAGACTGGCATCTGTGATTCTGTAGGCATCATGGCGAGAGTGAGGTGGATCATCGACTCAACACTTCTGTCTAAGGATGATGCAGATACTACATCCTTGTCTTTTACGCCGATGTGAAGGTCTGTTCCATTATCTAGGATGGGGATGTTTGTGGATCGCTTTCATCCAGTCATTTGTTTAATCTCCATCACCATTTATTACTGAATGTGGCAGGACTGCGGAGCTTTGATCAGATCGGTTGCTCAAGTGCGGTAACATTAAATGGGTTAGCATCAATAGACAATAGACAATAGGTGCGGGAGTAGGCCATTCTGCCCTTCGAGCCTGCACCACCATTCAATATGATTATGGCTGATCATCCTTAATCAGTATCTTGTTCCTGCCTTGTCTCCATAACCCTTGATTCCACAATCCTTGAGAGCTCTATTCAACTCTTTTTTTAGATTAGACTTAGATTAGACTTACAGTGTGGAAACAGGCCCTTCGGCCCAACAAGTCCACACCGACCCGCCGAAGCGAAACCCACCCATACCCCTACATTTACCCCTTACCTAACACTACGGGCAATTTAGCATGGCCAATTCACCTGACCCGCACATCTTTGGACTGTGGGAGGAAACCGGAGCACCCGGAGGAAACCCACGCAGACACGGGGAGAACGTGCAAACTCCACACAGTCAGTCACCTGAGTCGGGAATTGAACCCGGGTCTCAGGTGCTGTGAGGCAGCAGTGCTAACCACTGTGCCACCGTGCCGCCCACAAAACTTGCAGTGTGGAAACAGGCCCTTCGGCCCAACAAGTCCACACCGACCTGCCGAACCGCACCCACCCAGACCCATTCCCCTACATTTTACCCCTTCACCTAACACTGCGGGCAATTTAGCATGGCCAATTCACCTAACCTGCACATTTTTGGACTGTGGGAGGAAACCGGAGCACCCGAAGGAGACCCACACAAATAGAGGGAGAATGACTGTGTGGAGTTTGCACAGTCGCCTGAGGCGGGAATTGAACCCGGGTCTCTGGTGCTGTGAGGCAACAGTGCTAACCACTGCACCACCGTGCCGCCCAATAAGTAAGTGAACAGCGCATTTCAGGCGAATGGGTAGCCAAAGAATCTTGTTTCCCTGACCGGGAATCGAACCCGGGCCGCAGCGGTGAAAGCGCTGAATCCTAACCACTAGACCACCAGGGATACCACCAGGGATCTTTCTTAAATGAATCCAGAGACTTGGCCTCCACTGCCCTCTGGGGCAGAGCATTCCACACAGCCACCACTCTCTGGGTGAAGAAATTTCTCATCATCTCTGTCCTAACTGGTCTACCCAATATTTTTAAGCTGTGTCCTCTGGTTCGGCACTCAACCATCAGCAGAGACATGTTTCCTGCCTCCAGAGTGTCCAATCTTTTAATGATCTTGTATGTCTCAATCATATCCCCTCTCAATCTTCTAAACTCAAGGGTGTACAAGCCCAGTCGCTTCAGTCTTTCAGTGTAAGGTAATCCCGCCATTCCAGGAATTGACCTCATGAACCTACGCTGCACTCCCTCAATAGCCAGAATGTCTTTCCTCAAATGTGGAGACCAGAATTGCACACAGTACTCCAGGTGCGGTCTCACCAGGGCCCTGTACAGCTGCAGAAGAACCTCTTTGCTCCTATACTCAATGTTGTGAAGGCGAGCATGCTATTGTTATGAAGGCAAACATACTATTAGCCTTCTTCACCACCTGCTGTACCTGCATGCTTATCTTCATTGACTGGCGTACAAGAACATTCAGATCTTTCTGTACTGCCCCTTCACCTAATTGATTTCATTTAGGTAGGAATCTGCCTTCCTGTTCTTGCCACCAAAGTGGATAACCATACTTTTATCCACATTAAACTGCATCTGCCATGCGTCTGACCACTCACCTAACTTGTCCAGGTCTCCCTGTAATCTCCTAAAATCCTCATAACATTTCACCCTGCCACCCAGCTTAGTATCATCAGCAAATGTGCTAATGTTATTACTAATACCATCTTACCCCACTGGTCACTGCCTGCCATTCCAAAATGGAGCCGGTTATCACTATTCTTTGTTTCCTATCAGCCAACTAACTTTCAATCCAAGTTAGTACTTTGCCCCCAATACTGTGCGCCCTAATTTTGCTCACTAACCTCCTATGTGGGACTTTATCAAAACCTTTCTGAAAGTCCAGGTACACTACATCTACTAGTTCTCCCTCGTCCATCGTCAGAGTTACATCCTCAAAAACTTCCAGAAGATTAGTCAAGCATGATTTTCCCTTTATGAATCCATGCTGACTCTGACCTATCCTGTTACTTTATCCAGATGTGTCATAATTTCATCCTGTATAATAGACTTCAGCATATTTCCCACCACTGAGGTCAGACTAACTGGTCTATAATTTCCTGCTTTCTCTCTCCCACCTTTCTTAAAGAGTGATATAACATTAGCCACCCTCCAATCCGCAGGAACTGATTCCAAATCTATCGAACTCTAGAAATAATCACAAACACATCCACGATTTCTCTAGGCACCTCCTTCAGTGTCCTGGGATGTAGACCATCAGGCCTCGGGGACTTATCAATCTTCAGACTTAACAGTCTTTCCAGCACTAATTCCTGGCAAATATAAATTCCGATCAGTTCAGGTCGTTCAGCCAATGTTACCCCAGGGAGATTGCTTGTGTCTTCCCCAGTGAACACAGATTTGAAGTACCAACTCAATTCTTCTGCCATTTCTTTGTTCCCCATAATATATTCTCCTGTTTCTGTCTTCAAGGGCCCAATTTCAGTCTTAACCATTTTTTTGCCTTTCACATATCTAAAAAAACTTTTATTATCCTCCTTTATATTATTGCCCAGTTTACCTTACCATTTTTTCTCTGCATATTTCCTTCTTAGTAATCCTCTGTTGTTCTTTAAAAGCTTTCCAGTCCTCCGTTTTCCCACTCATCTTTACTATGTTATAATTTTTCTCTTATAACTTTATATGATTCTTAACTTCCCTCGTCAGCCATGGCCACCCATGCCTCCTCTACGATCTTTCTTCCTTTTTGGAATGAAAGGATCCTGCAACTTCTGCATTATACACAGAAATATCATCCGTTGTTCCTCCACTGTCATCCCTGCTAAAATATTGCACCATTGAACTTTGGCCAGCTCCTCCCTCATAGCTCCATAGTTCCCTTTATTCAATTGAAAAATTGTCACTTCTGATTGTGCCCTCTCCCCCGTCAAATTGCAGATTGAAGCTTATTGTATTATGGTCACTACTTCCCAATGGCTCCTTCACTTCGAGGTCCCTGACCAATTCTGGTTCGTTGCACAATACCAGATCCAGAATTGCCTTCTCCCAGGTCGGCTCCAGCACCAGTTGTTCTAAGAATCCATCTCTGAGGCACTCCACAAAGTCTCTTTCTTGAGGTCCAATACCATCCTGATTCTTCCAGTCTACCTTCATGTTGAAATCCCCATAACAACTGTAGTAACATCTTTGTGAAAGGCCAATTTCAGCTCCTGATTTAACTTACATCTGACATCCAGACTCCTGTTTGGGGGCCTGGAATAACTCCCAAGAGGGTCTTTTTGCCCTTAGTATTTCTCAGCTCTATCCACACTGACTCTACATCCCCTGATTCTAGGTCCCCCCTCGCAAGGGGCTGAATATCATCCCTTACCTACATGGCCACCCCACCCCATCTGCCCGTCAGTCTGTCCTTACGATAGCACGTGTAGCCTTGAATATTCATTTCCCAGGCCCTGTCCACTTGAAGCCACGTCTCAGTTATCCCCACAATATCGCATCTGCCAATTTCCAAAAGAGCCTCAAGCTCACCCATCTTATTTCTAATGCTTCGTGCATTCATATATAGTATTTTAAATTTGTTACTGCCCTCACCCTTTCCATCAACTCCTATTTCACTCAACCTTACATCAGCATGATCCCTTTCTGAGTTTTCTGTCTCATTGATACAGTTGTCTTTCTTGATTTCCCTTCTTCTAACGTTCCCTACAATTTCCTTCTTAAACATCCAGTTTGTCCCCTTTCCCCGCGACTTAGTTTAGACGTAACTGTGTTGCAGTAGCAAACCTGCCTGCCAAAATGTTGGTCCATAACCTATTAAGGTGCAAACTGTCTCTCTTGTAGAATTTATGCTTACCACAAAACGTACCTCAGTGATCCAAGAATTTAAATCCTTGCTTCCTGCACAAGTTCCCCAGCCACACGTTCAAGTCCATTATCTCCCTGTTTCTGCCCTCACCAGCCCGAGGAACGGGAAGCAAACCGGAGATAACCAACCTGGACGTCCTGCTTTTCAGCCTTCTTCCTCGTTCTCCGAAGTCCCGCCGTAATATGTTCCTCTTCTTCTTCCCGACATCATTTGTGCCGAAATGTACCACCAACTCTGGCTCTTCACCTTCGTCCTTGAGGATTTCCTGCACTCTGTTTGTGATGTCTTTAACCCTGGCACCAGAAAGGAACACACCAAGCTTAAGTCCCGTCTGCTGCCACAAAAACCCCGGTCAGTTCCTCTCACTGTGGAGGTCTCTATTACCACAGGCTCTGTGCGATGTCCGACTCTTCCGCTCTGTATCCACCCCAACTTTTGATTGACGGACCTGGCAGCCTCGCGGACTGGCACTGTCATCTGTCTCTACTGTTTCTAAAGGATTAAACTTGTTCCTGACAGATACTTCCCCCGGGGTCTCTTGCGCCCGTCTCCTCTCTGCCTCGCTCATCATCTGCTCTCTTCTGGTACAATTGGCGTAATTACCACGCTGAAGGTCTTGTCCAGAAAGGTCTCGTTCTCTCAGATGAGCCTAAGGTCCTCGAGTTCTTTCATCAGTGCTGCAATATGGCTCTGTCAGTAGCTGAACGTGCACACACTTTCCACACTTATACGAGCCAGACACACCAGAGTCGTTGACCTCCCACATAAAGCACAGCTTGGCAGTCACGTCTTCACCCTCTTCAACTGTGGCGTAATCACTTCCACTCAAATAACAATCACTTACCTTCCCGAACAGCTTTGCGCACCAACTTCACTTCTGCCCAGCTCCCCCCTCTCTCTGATGCGAAAGACCGTTGGCATCGAGATAAGCTCTTAAATAACAATCACTTACCTTCCCAACCGGCTTTGCGCTCCGACTTCACTTTCGCCCGGTTCCCGCCGCTCTCTGATGCGAAAAGCAGGTTTAGGTTCACGTGGTTCTGATCCTGACATCTTCACCCACAGTCATTGTTAAAAATAGATCGTGTTGATTGTAATGGCAGACTGAGGAGATTATCCCTGGGTAAGATATTACAGGTGGTAGTTGAATGGTGTTCTGCTTCTCCTGCTGCTGTGTTCTACAGCACAACATGAATACGCAGTTTTGAGCTGCAATAGCTGCAATGCAATTCTGCTGCCTGTCCCCTAGTTCGCATCGAGACTCTTTCACCCATCAGCCCTGTACTCAGTGACCTAATCTAGTTTCTGATGTGGAAATACTTGCATTTTCATATTTTCATTCTGCTGAGGTCATGGTTCCAATCTCACACATTCCGTAAAAATATTTAACTGATTTTATTCAATTGTTTAATTCATCGGAATCTTTTTCCTTGAGTAATACCATCTTCTCTGTTTAAAGTGAATGTGTTTCCCTCTGTTTTTCACCCTGACCATGATTAAGAGCTCTGCAGTGTCAGTGATGCCAGCCTTATGTAGTTTCAGAGCCAATTAATTCCCTAGATTCCCAATCATCTTCACCACATTGTATGTTTTCTCTTTTGGTTCGTTGACTTATCACTCATGGCTGTCTTGTCCTCTCGTGAGTATATTTCATCTTCTTTTGGAGAATTTCTGATATCCTCCGAATTATCCAAAACAAATTCCTGCCATTGTAGATCCGTGGTCTTCCCTGCTCGGCTTCCCTTCCAATGAACTTTAGCCAGCTCCTCCCTCATGTCTTTGTAGTGACATTGCTCAATTATAATCACATTACATCAAGAATAGAGCAATAGATATCAATCAAAATAATGTGTTTTGAGAGATGGGACATAAAGAATAATTGGTAAATTTCTTGACTAGATACAAAGAAAGAACGAGAGAGAGGATATGGATGGGGACATGTGAAAAATGAGTAACTAGATTATTGAAAGTAGTAGATGCACATCCCTCAATGTTTTGGCAATTCCTGTGTGCTGTGGTTCTTTGTACAGTGCAAGGACAACAGAGTAATATCTTCAAATGCTGGGTCTGATGCCAGAATTTTAATCTCCAATAATATGACAGGCACTAGCTTTGGAAAGAACTCAACAGGCCAATATATTGAAGTGCCAGTAGAAAGGGGATTAACTGAAATAAGTTGGGATACCAGAAGAAAGAATGTATAATGCACAACCTGATAAGAATGAAAAATTAGAGTCGAGAATTCTAGAAAAGGAGGGAACATTGCGAGAAGGGGAACATATCACATTAGATGAGCATCAAATAATGTTTTATACATTTTATACATCATGTGCATCATTTTTCAATAACTGTGTCTCCGTTGTTCATTTAGAATATGTTGTACACATATGAAAAATATCTGCACACACACACACACACACACACACACACACACGCACACACACACACACACACACACATTGATTAAACAAAGTATACAAAATCATTTTTCTGCCATTGAAATGGTCCTGTTGTCGTGAGCAGGATACATGAACACCAACTGGCCACCAAAGACATGACCCACTATCACTATATTCCATAATACAGACAGAGAAGGGCATCACTTTGACTGAAACAACACACGCACATACTAAGACATGCAAGGAAGTTCCCGGAGGAATGGCATTCTAACCAGAAGTCCATCAATAAATGCATCAGTTTGGATCCTATCTACCTTCTCTTGTAATAAAAAACCTGGAATGACATCACACACCTTAAAGAAAAACCTATAAATAGAGAGGCGAGACATACCACCAGCACTTCAGCGGAGACTCTCACTGATGATGTCACCTAATCATGGTGACAAAACGTCTGAAAACAAATATTCATGCTCAGTGAGCTAACTTGCATACATATAAATTGTGACTTTTCGTTAATTAGTGGAATTTAGGATTTCTCTATCGCTCATGTTTTAACAAATGATGATGCGAGGTGAGCTTTGATGGGTGGGTGGTTTTAATTAACAGAGGGGTTCAATATTGATGTCATAACAGTTTGGGGCCTTGCTGGGGACTTGGACAGACCTGAACAGATTTGCGGTACAAAAGGTCCAACAGATTCCAACACATTGCAATTAGTGACCTGGATCTTCAAACAAAACCGTTGGGAAAATTCATTTAATTCTGTTAACTTGTGGTTGGTGAAAGTAAAAGTGAAAGAATTGTTTTTTAACTTTACTAAAGATGTTCCCAAATTTGCCAAGGAAGTTTACAAAGTCAGAGGAAGGAATATTTTTAGAATTAGCAAATAGGTTGGAATTGGGTTTAACCAGGGACAAAAGGAAAGCTGAAATTGGAACGGAGATGGTCAAGCACTTTGGTGTGTCAGAGAAACAGCGAACTGCAGTTGAGTTAGAAAAAAACTTAAATTGCAAATATGGCAACTGGAGTTAGAAGGTGAAAAAAGCGACAGAAACAGAGCGAGAACAAAGGGAAAGAGAAAGAGAGGAAAAAGAGAGAGAGAATTTGAAATTCAGTAGTTGGGAATTAGACAAGAGAGTTAAATTAACAGGATAGAGACGAAGGGATATATACAGCTATGATAATACATTGTCATATTTCGGTGAGAAAAAATGTCAATATCTGTTTTTATTTCATTAGAAAAACAAAATGGCTCAGCAGATGGCGTGTCCAGTGAACTTGTGTGTCATGCTCGTTCAGACTACACTGGTGGGCGCAGGAGTGAGGTATTTGCAGCACTGGCAGGTGAGGGGTCAAGAGATTATGCAGATGTCAATCTGGCTATTTTGTTTGGTTATGAACTGGTACTAGAAGTATATAGGCAGAGGTTTAGAAATATAGAAACGAAACCAGGTCAGGCGTATGTTGCGTTTGAAAGTATTAAACACAGTCATTTTGATAGATGGGTGCTGGCCTTAAAAATGAATTAAGACCTGTGAGGCTCGACAGGAGATTAATCTGCTGGAGGAGTTTGAAGACTCACTATCGGAGATGGTAAAAATTCGTGTGAATGAATAGAAAGTTCAAGAAGTGGGAAGCGCGGCAGAAATGACAGGTAAATATGCATTGGTGCATGAGATGAAATTTAGCTTCTGGGAGGAGTTTCATCCTGTGAAGAATAGAAACTGGGAGAAGGCGAGATCACACACTACAAAGCGAACAGTAGAACACAGTAGTTTACTATCGGTGAAAAAAGAAGCCCAAGGGAGTTGAAAGGAGGTGAGAGTCCTATTGTGTTCTCACTATTAGGGAGTGAAACTCATACCATTACAGTGTCGATGGTTTAAGAAAGGCACTGGGAAAAGGAGCTTTCACTGCAGTAAGCTGGGACACACTGCGCTGGGGGTTGAAGGAAGGCACTTTAGGAAAAGACGTGGTAGAAGAGGCTAAGCCAGTGGCATTAGTGAAACTGGTAAAGAGAACCCTAAGTCTCCAAGGAGCTGTAGGAGAGTTCACAGCCTAGGTACAGAGTCAGTGCCCGGTCTCTATAAAGAATTCGCCTCTGTGGATAAAGTTTACTCAGAAGTTGGGGTGGGGGGTGCGAGGGAGGACGATAAATTATAATTTGCTGAGATATGGGATTTGCTCAGTCGCTAATAGTTGAGAAGTGAGGTGCCAGAAAAGCACAATAGATCAGGCAGCATCTGAAGAGCAGGACAATCTACATATCAGGTATAAACCCATCGTCACGAATGTGGCAGGGGGACAAGGGGGCTGAAAGATAAATGGGAGGGTAGGAGCTGGACTGGTGGGAGGGTCACTGGGAGGGCGACAGGTAGATGTAGGTGGGAGTGATAGTGATTTTTTGGAGGAGAGGGTCGAGTGGATAGGTGGGATGGACAATGGACAATTAAGACAGTTCAAGAGGGCTGTGCTAATTTGAATGGTTAGATCTGGCATAAGGTTGTGGGAGGGAAGATTTGGAAATTGGTGAAGTCGATGTTGATGCTGTATCGTTTTAGGGTTCCAGCTGTCCTACCACCCATCCATTTCACTCTCCTCTCCGACCTATCACCATCACCCCTCGAAACGCATCTACTTATTGCCTTGCAAGCTACCTTCCACCCAGCTCCACCTCACCCTCCTATTTATTTCTCAGCCTCCTTCCCCCTCCCTTACCTCCCACTTATCTGATGAAGGACTTGTGCCTGAAACGTTAACTCTCCTGCCTCCCAGATACTGCCTGATCTGCTGTGCTTTTCCAGCCCCTCATTTTTCAACTCTGACCTCCATCGTTTACAGTCCTCACTTTCTCTCAGCCCCTAATAGCAAGAGATGGAAGGATTTTCACTCTTTCTGACATGTTACTCAAGAGCGTAATAATTTGTGGAATTGGGACAGAAATTAAGGTTGGGGACAGAAACATCACATTGGAGTGCCAAGTCAGGATTAGGGAAGTAACAGACAGAGTGAGTGACAGAGTGTCAGTCCCAGGAATACAGTTTGTTCTTGTGAACGATTTAATAGGATCCAAGGTGGGAGAGACCTCTTATGGTGGAGAAGTCACATGAAAACTAGGGAACCGAGGAGTTAAAAGAAATATACCCAGGAATTTTCCAGACTGTGTAGTAACAACATCCCACTGTCATAAGTTACAGCAGGAATGAAAAACGAAAGAAAAAGACAAAGGAGTTGATGTTCAGATACCTGACACCCTGTTTGATAACACTGTGCAGGAAAACCTGAACGTGGAGAAAAACGGTAGAATAGTGCAGAAGGGAAATGGGCCAAAATGCACTGGATCGTTTGACTGGTAGCATACCGTGTTTCGGGTAACACACAAACTAACTGCAGGTGGTCACTTTGGTGTGCGGAAGGCTCAGGTTAAGGTGCAGAAGCATTTCTAGTGGCCTGGAATGCAAAAGGACGTGGTTAATTTTTGTTTTACATGTCACACATGCCAAATGGTAGGCAAGTCACAGGCAATAAAAACCAGCACCTTTGTTGCCAATTCCTGCATTCGAAGAACCCTTCACGTGGGTTCTGATTAATTGTGGAGCTCCCCTTTCCAAAATAAAAGTAGAAACCATCATTTGCTGACAATAATGATATTTCTCCCAGATTTCCAGAGGCAATTCCATTATTGGAGTGTTAAGGCAAAAAGGGAGGTAGAGGAGTTGGTAGCTTTTCCTTACTTACTTTGGGCTCCGCAGAGAGATTTAATCAGACCAAGGGTCTCATTTTACCTCTCAGCTGTTTAATGAAGTCATGGATAGCTTAGGCATACAGCACTTCAAATCAAGGGCGTCCCATCCTGAATCCCAGGGAGCATTGAAAAGTTAGCATCAGACACTGAAGACCATGTTAACAACATACTGTCAGGATTGGCCAAATGATTGGGATAAAGGTGCCCCAGTAAATTGCTTATCATTGAAGATGCCCCAAATAAATCTACTCCGTTTATTTCCTTTACTTCCTTTACTTCCTTCGTGCATGAAGTGAAATCCTTTGAATTTAATTAAATCTAAATTGAATGGACCGAAGTCGGAGATCTCACACTTGGATTATGTATGTGAGGTGAGGGAGAGATTAGGCCGAGTAGGTGAGTGAACTCAATAGCACCTGAGGAGGACACAGCATAGAGTGAAGCAGGTGGGGATGTCGTATTCGTAGTTTAACGAATGCTCAGGATACCAGAAGCCAACTGAATTAGAATACTATTGTTTGGACAGCTGGAAAGCAATCAAATTATGAGAATTATTGTATCATGGGGAGTAAATCAACTCGGCATTTTGAACACTAGAGAGAGTTACTGCCATCCAAGAGCAGAGTAACTGCTGCAGCGTAGGAGTGCTAACTGGCCATTTCGACCAAAGATACATGTTCATGACAAACCTACTTGCAGTAAAACAAAACATGACCCAGGGAGATCAGCAGCTGGAAGAGTGAACACAGCGGGGAAAATAGAGACTGTGTGGTCTTGAAATTGTAATGTTTAATATGTGGGTTGTTGGAACAGCATACTTTTACAGAGTTGGAAACAGATAGTAAGTAGCAAAGAAAAGGGAGGCTTGTATTTGTGAACAGCTGTTGTTTAGTGTTCACTATTAAAGTTAACAAACTAATTTGTGAATATTTGTTTAAATAGTGGAATGTAGGAGATCTGCGTCATTCATATTTTAACAGGTTACGAGGTGAGGTGAGCTTTTCTGGGTGTTTGGTTTTAATTAACAGAGAGGTTCAACTCCACCTTGCAAATGTCTATCCACACTAACCCCATTTCCCTGCAGTTGGTCCATATCTTTCAAGTCCTTTCCTATACACATATTTATCCAAATACTTTTGAAATGTTGTTAATGTACCCCCCTCAACCACATTTGCTGGCAGTTCATCCACGTACCAGCCTCTGAGTAACGAAATGGCCCCTGAAGTTCCCTTTTCTTCCTTCCTCTCTAACCTTAAACTGTTCCCCTCTAATCCTCGATTCTCTACACCTTGGAAAACACTGACAGCATTAACCCTATCCATACCCCTTGTGACTTCATGCAGCTCTATAAGGTACCCCCTCAGTCTCCTCCACTCTAAAGAAAAGGTCCTAGCTTGTCCAACCATTCCCTATAACTCAGACCATTGGTCCTGGCAACGTCCATGGGAATTTATTCTGCACTCTTTCTAATTTCATAAAATGTTCCCTATAACAAAGTGACAAAACCTGAACAGAATACTCCAAGTACAGCCTTACCAATGTCCCGTATAAATGCAACATAAATTCTCAACTTCCATACTCAATATCCGGCCTGATGAAGGTCAGTGTGCCAAATGCCTTTTTCATTGCCCTGTCTACATGTGAATCCACTCTCAGAGCACCGTGCATACCAAGGTCTCTCTGCCCTCTACACCCCTTAAGGCCCTCCCATTCATCGTGCAACTCCTACCTTGAGTTGAGTTTCCAAAATGCAAGACATCACGCATCTATATTAAATTCTATTCGACATTTCTCTGCCCACTTTCCCATCTGATTAAGGTCCTGCTGCAATTTCTGATAAACTTCCTCACTGATCATGCTCCCACTTATTTTAATGTCATCTGTAAACTTACAAATCATACCTTGTACATTCTCAACTAAATCATAGATAACAAACAGCAGTGGACCCAGCCTCCAGTCTGACAAGCATCCTTCCGCTAAAACCTTTGCTTCCTACCATCAAGCCAACTGTGCATCCAATTAGCCAGTTCCCCAGCATTCCACGTGATGTAACTCTCCAGAGCAGCCTGCCATGTGGAACCTTATCAAAGACCTTACTGATATCCATAGAGACTATGTTTGCCACTCGGCACTCATCAACCTTCCTGGTCACTTCATCAACGATCTCTAACAAATTTGGGAAGCATGATCTCCCACTCACAAGTCTATGCTGACTGCTCCGAATCAAACCCTGTGTAAGTAATGGGTGCAGTCAATGGTGTGTTGTCCTTCATTCTAGGATGATTTAAGTACATAAGTAAGGCCATCTTCCGGCTGTTGTAGGGCCTTGCTGAGAGCGTGGTTGGGACACTCTGTATGGATTTGATCTCCTTTGTAAGGAATGATCTCCTTACCACAGACATGGATGATGGTATCACGAGGATGGTGTGAAGAAGCTGAATGTTTAATCAGTGGAGCTGTGAGAGAAGAAGAAATGGTGACGATAAACACGAGGAGTGGCAGCAAACACTTGCTTCCAAAAGAGACATTGACAGTGTGAGAAATTCCATACTTTATCAAGGATTGGTTGGTTTGATCTATTGCCTTGTGTACCTCAGTATTTTATTTATGAGCAGTGGAGGAAGATCATAGTCAGCAACGCCAGACAGATCATAGGGTGGAAATAGGCTTAGACAGTGTAAGGCATACATGTTACACTGAACAGGACGTGCACTAGACAAGATCAACATGAACAAGATCAGCATTATTTTAACTTAGAGAGTCCCGTCATCAATCTAACGTGATTTTCCTAATAGTTTATATGCCTAATTAACTCTCCCCACGTTATTGGGCAGTCGGCGTGTAAACCCGTACTGAACGTCATGTTGCTCACAATCCCCAACAGCAGCGACAATACCTTCATTCTGAAATAGGTAGCCATTCCAATTAGCTTCCGCCTTACATAGAGAACACCAGGCTGGCTTCTCAGAGATGGAAGGTGCCTTCTTGAGACTTCACACAAGACATATGGCTTCCATCCTCACCGCTAGAAAACCACGTTAAAGTCCCACGTGTGTTTCATGACAGACGGAGCTACGAGGAACAACGTGGAGCAGTCTGTCTGTCCAGCTTCTGCTCCACTTGTTCATCATGTTAAAGCATCAATTAGGAGACAGCGAGGACTGTTAATGCTGAAGATCAGAGTAGACAGTGGTTTGCTGGAAAAGCACAGAAGGAGAATTGACGTTTCGGGCATAAGTCATTCATCAGGATCGGCATCAATTACCTCATTCTGCCCCTGTGTAAGTGCACTGAGGTGGGAATGGCCTCCTACTGTTCCTGTTTAAGTGACTCAAGGGACTGACTGGCTTCTTCCTCGTCGAATTGGACAGGGCCAAGGGCCTGATTGGGTTACCTCTGGTTCCTGGTTCCAGCTCGATGTGCTGACCAGTGGGATGATGCTGTAGCTTTAAGAGGTTATTTTGTTCTGGTTTCTTTTATAAGGGAGATTGAATGACCGTTACCAAGATGGCTAGTTAAGACCACTTGAGTAAACAACTAGTGAGGCCTTAGGTTTATTTTAATGCAGATGGAATGGGTATGGTCTGCTCTCACAGATTAGGATTTCTGGGTTTTGGTTTCTCAGTAACATCAGAAATTATTGGGGTCTCCACCGAGTTGAAAGTTTTAGTGAATGTCACCTGGCAGCTACTCTCTATGGATTTTCTCTTGGTGCTGTTTTTAAATCCTGAATTGGAGAAATATTTGTGCCATTCAGTGTCTGAATATTCCTTTTTGCCAAGGGCTGTGTTCATGTGATTTTCCAGTATTGGAACAGTTCATTCGTATTAGTTACTAGATCTATTATTCTGTTAACTTGTCCCATATAATTACATTATTCTAAATTCTTCTTCCTTTGGTTTTATTTCATCTATCGCGTTTAAGTAAATGGTGTTATGCTTAACACCGAGTTGTTTGACCAGTCACATTGCATCTGGAACAGACGCTTTCCATTTTCTTTAAAATAAGAAATCATTAGAGTCTAGGCTCCCGCCTTCAAATATTGTCGAGTGGTTCTGGTGCGAAACATCACACTAGAATCCTTTTCTTCCTGAGTAATATATTGCAGGCACTGAATGGGCTGTCCCTGTTCTTCTCCAATAGTGTCAATATGAACGACTTCCTCATATTCCTGTGAAACCAGTGTGAGGTGCGGAATGATCTCTTATTTTACTGTGGCAATGTGCAGTGTCAGACAGTCCTTTATATGAATGTTACTGACTCTGTAAAAGCACAAGCCTCAATGGAGTCCATGTCTTGCTGCACATGGACACAGCCCAGTTCAGGAGCTGACAGGGTTATCAAATTATTCTGAACATTGTGGAATCCTCAGTGACCATCCCCACTTCTGATTTTGTGATGGGGAAGGTGAGGGTGGGGAGTCATTGATGAAGCAGCTGAAGATGTTTGTGAAGAGGAAGCAACCCTGAGGATCTCCCACAGAGGTGACCCAGGACTGAGATGATTAACATCTTCCTTTGTGCCACGTTTGACTCCAAACACTGGAGAGTTTTCTCTGATTCCCATTAAGTTCAGATTTGTTAAGCTCCTTGATGTCAACGGAATCCTTGATGTCTGGGCCAGTCATTTTTACCTGGTCCCTTGTGTCAACCTCTTTTGTTCAAATCAATAGGCCATGGTATAGGAGCAGGAAGAGTTTTCTTCAACCAGGTGACATTGAATGTCAGGAATTCTCTTCTTACGAGTGTTCGGGCGCCAGATGACTGAAAGTATTTGAAGAGGAGGTAGATGGATATTGACCTGACAGAGAGTTGAGGGCAATGAAGAATTGGGTATGAAAGAGTATTTGAGACCAACAGCTGTTCAGCCATGATCTTAGTGAAGGGCAAGGCAGGGTTGGGGAGTGAACGACCTTCCCCAGTGTCTGATGTTCTCACATTCTGTTATTGGAAAGTGAGTGGATGTTATTTTCATGAATGTTCTGTTATTGAATGTTGCCATCAGGGAGACTAGAGGATTTTGTGAGCCATCTCTCGGTGAGGTATGGGGGCTGTATTCATAGTGAATTTGGGTCTACAACATGACCAACAAACTGGGCAGACGTTTCAGAAAAGGGAAGCTCTGTAAAGAGAGATGAGGGGCCTCTTTCATACCCAGCCTGGGTTTTACAATTACATTTCTCAAATCACCTCAAAGCGTGTGAGACAGTCTTGAAGGGCCGAATGATCACCTCTGTTTCTGTGCACCAGGTTATAGAAGTAAGTAGCCTCTAAATGCTCCTGCCTAATAGGTTTAATGGTCTGAATGGAACACAGGAACACGGGATTGAGGGAAAGGAGTGAGTCATTAGACACTTTGAGCCTTCTCCACCAGGCACTAAGGTTGTAGCTGATCAGGTTGTGTTCTCAGCCCAACTTTCCTGTCTGTGTCCCATTATCCATGACTCAGTTCTCTGTCAAATATTTCACTAACGCAACTTTCAATCAATGTGAACATAGAGGCACGATAAAATTCCAGTGAAGAGGATTCGGATTTGAAAGGTACTTACCGAATTTTTCGTCATCCCTCTTATAGAATCAGAGTCATGCAGAGTAGAAACAGACCCGTTAGTCCAATCTCATCACTCCGTTCAGATATCAAATCTGATTTAGTCTCATTTGCCAGCATTTGGCCAATATCCCTCGACTTTCAGATACTTTTTAAATGTGCGATTGTAACCGCCTTCAGCACTTCCTCTGACAGCACTTTCTGTACACACACCACTCTTTGTGTGAAACATTTAACTTCAGGTCCCTTCTAAATTATTCGTCCTCTCCCCTTCAACCTATGCTTTCCTGTTCCGGGATCCTAGGGAGCAGAACATGGCTGTACAGAATAACACTCCAAGGGGAAACACCTCAAACTAATCAACCTCTCCCTAAAGCTCAAATCTCCAGTCCTGGGACATCCATGTAAATCTTTTCTGCAGACAACCGAGTTGTACCCAGCATTCTTAAAGTGGCCTCACCAACATCCTGCACAGATGCAACATGCCACCACAACTCCTATACTCAATGCTCTTACTGATTAAGGCAAATTTGTAAAATGTGTTCTGTACCACACTGCCTGCATTCGATTCCACTTTCATGGAACAATGTACCTGCAGCCCTATGTCCCTTTGTTTCACAACACTCACCAGGCCCTTACCATTAAGTGTACAATTTCTGCCCTGATTTACCTTCCCAAAATGCATAACCTTGTATCTATCTAAACTAAACTTTCTCTGTCACTCCTTGCCCCTTTGTCCAATCTATTTGTGGTCTCATTGTACTCTGAGATAATCTACTACACGACCTTTCTGATGTCATCTGTAAACTTACTATCTATGGCCCCAATATTCACTTCTAAATCCTTTGCATAAATGATGAAATGCAGTGAACTCAGTTCTGATTCTTACAGCACACTTCTGCTCACAAGCCTCCAGTCTGAAAAATACCCCTCTTCCTTCAAGCTAATTGTGACTCGCTTCTTCTGTATCCCATGTGACTGAAACTCACTAATCTGCCTACCAATCGGAATGTTATGAAAACCTTGCTGAGGTCCATACAGACAATGTCTACCAAACTGCCTTCATCAGTTTTCTTTGTCACCTCTTCAAAAAACTGAACCAAGTTAATGAGACATGATTTCCTATGCAGAAAGCCACGTTGTCTACCCCGCTCAGCCCTTGCCTTCCCAAATGTATGTAAATGCTATCCCTCAGAATCCCCTCCAACAACTCACCCACCACTGACATCAGGCTGACCGGTCTATAGTTCCCCGGCTTTTTGGGTCACTATTTCCTTTCTAGTCCCACTCCTCTACTGCTCACAACAAATGTTAAATGTAACCAGGTCGGTGATATGGCCGATGATATCGGTCTCAGACTGGGTCAGGGTCAGTTTTAGGAACAAATCAGGCGAGTTTCTTTTAACTGCTCAAATATCACGTTTATGATCCAGATCAATGTTACTCCATAATGATGGAATGATGAATGGCAAACTGCTTGGATATTGCAAATAAAGAATCAATATTTTCCTTTCTAAAAACACACACACCCACACACACACACTCAAAATAAACAAAATCTCTGCAATTTCACGTTGAAAGAACTTTGTCCAGATATTATTGGAACTCATGACAATAGGAAAAATTGAGAGATTGTCCAAAATGTTACTCTGCTTCTGAGGATATTCTACTCACACAGCTGCTAGCAATGGGATTTTATCCTGGGAGATTTGGATTTGGCTGAATTCCCTTTGAATTAGGCTGGCAGGAGGCTCCAGGTTAGTCCAGTGGCTCAGTAGTTCGCACTGTTCCATTATAGCATCAGAGGCATAAGTTCAATTCCAGCCTCAGGTGACTATCTGCGTGGAGTTTGGATCTTCTCCCCTTGTCTGCGTGAGCTTTTGATGGGTGGTCCTGTTTCCACCCACAGTCCAAAGCTGTATAATTCAAGTGGTTTGGTCAAATGTTCAGCGATTTCTACTTTAGGTGCACCAGTCAGTGGTAACTGTAAGGGCATGGGAAGGTTACTCTTTGGAGGGTTAGGATGGACTTGTTGGGCCGAAGTGCTTGTTTCCACACTGCATGGATTCTATAAAAATAAGAATGGTAACAATAACCATAGAGTTTTGGTTTAGCTCGTAGACGTTACTGTGATGAGGAACAATGAAGGAGAGAGAGTGCAATAGGCCGTTCCTTCTCGGTCAGATGACATTTTCTCCCTCTCTGAGTTGAATCACATAATGATGTCATTCTCTCCCAAACTGGACCATGTGAGTTGTCCAAACTATGTCTCCATCACATTCCCTGTTCCATGGAGGTGCATCATTGCTGCTGTCATACACAGAGCCATATCCTGAGCAGCAAGTGGTCTCGGTCGTTTACCTGGCTCTGCGTCATTAAAAATAAAATGTTTAATTTATTCAAAATGCCTGTGTTAAAATGAATGCATTTTTTTAAGAAAGACAGAAATTTCTGGAAAATCTCGGTAGGTCTGTCAGCACCCAGATACCTTTTACATGCTATAGTTGTACCAGCCTCCATCACTTTCTCTGGCAGCTCATTCCATACACACACCATCCTCTGTGTGAAAAGGTGCCCTTTAGGCCTCATCAAAACCTTTCTCCTCTCACTTCAACCAACGTCCTCTAGTTTTGGAGCCCCTAATCTGGGGAAAAAACCTTGACATACTCACCCTATCCATAACCGTTCTGATGTTATCAACCCTTACTGCGGCGAAATGTGACTCCAATCAACATGAATAGCTGTACTTCCAATTATCCTGGGACTGATTTCTGAAATGCAATACTAACACCGCTTCCTTCTCCATCAAGTCACAATTCGAAATCCGTTTTAATCAGTTTGTTCAGATGTATCATGAGACACTTCAGTGGGCTTTATACCTAGCCACCAAGCAGGACTACTTGTGCGCCAAACAGCAGAAGCAGTAAGTGATAGACAGAGCTAAGTGATCCCACAAGCAAAGGATCAGATCTAAGCTCTGCAGTCCTTCCACATCTAGTCGAGAAACGTTGGGGACAATTAAACAATTCACTGGAGGAAGAGATTCCACAAATAACCCCTTCCTCCATGATGGAAGAGCCCAGCACTATAGTGTATAAGATAAGGCTGATGCACTCGTAACAATCTTCAGTCTGAAATGCTGAGCGGATGATCCATCTCAGCCCCCTCCAGTGGTCCTCAGTGATTGAGTTACCATCATCAACCAATTCGAGTTGGAGATACTGGATACTCAAAGGGTCCATACTGTGATATATAAACAGAACAAATCCAATCGGGCCAATTACCACCCCATCAGCCTACTCTCGATCATCAGTAAAGTGGTGGAAGGTGTCAGTGCTTTTAAGCAGCACTTGCTCAGCAATACCCTGGTCAATGATGCCCAGTTTGGGCTTCCCCAGGATCACTCATGTCCTGACCTCATTACCTTGGTTCAAACATGGACAAAAGAGTTGAATTCCAGGAATGGGGTGAGAGTGATAGCCCTTTAAATCAAGGCAGCCTTCCACCAAGTGTGGTATCAAGGGGCATAAGCAATGGGTATCGGGTAAAAGTCCCGCTGGTTAGAATCATACCTGACACGTAGGAAGATGGTTATGGTTGATAAAGGACTGTCAACTCAGCTCCAGGACAGGTCTGTAGGAGTCCCTCGGGCAGTGGCCGCGGCCGAAAACTTCTTCAGCGTTGCTTCATTAATTACCTTCCCTCCATTTTAAGGTCAGAAGAGCGGATGTTCGTCAATGATTGTACAATGTTCCGCAACATTTATGGCTCCTCAGATACTGAAGCAGTCCATGTTCAAACGCGACAAGATCTGGACAGTATCCAGACTGACACGTGGCAAGTCATATTCAGGCCTCACAAATGCCAGACCATGACCATCAGCAATAAAATACAATCTAAACTGCCACTTGGCATTCAATGGTGTTACTATCACTGAATCGCCCAGTATCTAAGTACTGGTGGGTAATCATTGCTCAGAAACTCACTGGACTCGCCACATAAACACAGTAACTACAAGAGCAGGTCAGAAGCTAGGAATACTGCGGTGAGTAACTCACGTCCTGACTTCCAAAAGTCTGCCCATCATCTAAGTCAGAAGTGTGATAGAAGACTCCCAATTTGTCTGACTTAGATTAGATTAGACTTAGATTAGACTTACAGTGTGGAAACAGGCCCTTCGGCCCAACAAGTCCACACCGACCCGGCCGAAGCGCAACCCACCCATGCCCCTACATTTACCCCTTACCTAACACTATGGGCAATTTAGCTTGGCCAATTCACCTGACCAGCACATCTTTGTGACTGTGGGAGGAAACCGGAGCACCCGGAGGAAACCCACGCAGACACGGGGAGAACGTGCAAACTCCACACAGTCAGTCGCCTGAGTCGGGAATTGAACCCGGGTCTACAGGCGCTGTGAGGCAGCAGTGCTAACCACTGTGCCACCGTGCCATCCGTCTGGATGAGTGCAGCCCCAACAACACTCAAGAAGCTTTATACCATCCAGGACAAAGCAACCAGTTTGACTGTCCCTTCATCCACAATGCTCCACCATCAACGCGCAGCAGCAGCAGTGCATTACTATCTGAATGCTGCAATGAAATGATCCACCAAAGATCCTCAGAGACCACCTTCCCAACTCACGTCCATGTCTACCTAGAAGGACAAGGGCTACAGATGTATGGGAATACCATTATCTTCAGGTTCCCTCCAAGCCATTCACCATCCTGACTTGTAAATATATCACCGGTCCTTCACAGTCGCTGGGTCAGAATCCTGGGATTCTCTCCCTAATGGAATTATAGGTCAACCACAGCAAGTGGACTGCAGTGTTCAACAAGGCAGCTCACCACCACCTTCTCAAGGGCAACTAGGGACAGGCAATAAATGCTGGCCCAGCCATTGACACCCAGATTGACGAAATACCGAAATAGAAATTAATAGAGGAAAGTTGCTGAAGTGTCACAGGGATCAGTGCTTGGGACCCAGCTGTTCACAATGCCCTTTAAACATTTGGTTGCTGGAATCAGATACAATACATCCCAGCCTGCTGACAGCACTAATGGATGTGGGATTGTGAGTGTGTGAGGAGGTTGGAAAAATGTACCAAGAAGACTGAGACAAGTGGAGTGAATGGGTAAATACGTGACAGATGGATAACAATATGGATAGAGGTGACAGTGTGCCCTTTGGTGGAAACGATAAATTGGAAGTCTACCATGTGAAAAGGATTGGTTGAAACATGCTGATCTACAAAGGGACTTATGCTCCGTTTTGTTGTTTCCTTTTGCATGAACCTCTGAGGTCCCTGCAGCGCAGTGAGTTCTGTAACCAGAAGTCAATACTAGGAATGGCATTGGCACGCTGACCAGTGTATATACAACCAGCAAGTGGGGAGCTATAACACGGAAAAGGATCTGCATCTCCTTGTACACCAGTCGCTGAAAGCAATATTGCAGAAACAGAAAGCAGTGAGGAAGATGAATGTTGTGTGGACCTGCATTGCAGGGGGATTTGAGTCGAGGAGTAAGGGTGTCTTACTGCAGCCGTACATGGCCTGGTGAGACATCAGTTCGAACATTGTGCAGCGTTATGTGCAGTTTTGGTCTCCTCACCTAATAAAGGACAATCCTGACATTGATGGAGAGCAGTGAAGGATGACCAGACTGATCTCTGGGATGACAGGCTTGTTGTGGGAACAGAGTTTGGGGCAACTAGGCCTGTATTCCATGGAGTTTAGGTAAATGAGTGGAGACTGCAGTGAAATATGCAAAACTCTGATAAGGTGAGACAGATTAGAAGCAGACATGATTATTCCCCTGGCTGGGATGTCTAAAACAAGGAACCACAGTATTAGGTACAGGCAGATCACTCTGCATTGAGATGAGAATAAATGTCTGCACTCACTGACTGGTGAACCTGGGGAATTCGCTTGCACGTGGAAACCAAGACACTGATTATAAGGATTTAGAGACAGTTAAGGGATGGTGGGAGAGCAGGAGTACGGTGTGGAACTGAAGGGCCAACCAGCATTACATTGAGTTAGGTAGCAAATTCGATGGACCAAACGTACTACTGCACTTCCTATTTTATAGCTTCCCAAGGTTACTCACATTAACCGATATGTATATCGTGTGGGTAAGTGCATTGAGGAGATTTTTTCCATGAACTAGAATGGGGAGGCTCAATGTGTTGTATGACCTACTCCTTTCCCGCTGTTTCTGTGCAGTCTGTGGGAAAGCTCTGTATATGCTGTCACAAGCTCTCAGATGTTAGGAAGGAAGTCTTTTCAAGGTTGACAGGTTCCCATTCCCTTTTCTGACACTGATGCTGAGGGTGTTCTGTCCGGTTTCATCCTTTCAGACCTCGGAGTAGCTTGATACAAATGAGTGCCTTGTTTGGCAGTTTCAGAGACCATTGAAATGTTTATCATATGTCAGGGTCTTTGGAGTCAGTTTTAGGCCAGCTCAGGAAATCACCGGGAGATTCACTTCATAAAAGTAGATTGGAGAAGGAAGTTCTATTTACAATCGATATTGACTTCAAGGTCACTGTTACTGACCCCAGATTTTAGATCTCGATATTTTATTAACTGTTTTTAACTTCCAGCTGCTGCCAGAGCATTAGCCTGGTCTGGGTTAGTAATCCAGTGCCATTTCCGGCACTATCTCCACATGGGGAACTATCAGAAACCACACTGAGCTGGTTATTTCTGAGCTACTTGACAGCTCTGTCAAAAATAACTCCCTCCAACTTGACTGTCGTGATGGGACTGAGGGAGTGGTAATTGGTCAGATTGTAATTGTTCCCCTCTAAGGGGACTGGACATAGCTGAGTAATTTTCCACATTGCCAGGGAGATGTCAGAGTTGGAGCTGGAATGAAACGGCTTCCCCAGGGACGCAGCTTGTTGTTCAGCACAAGTCTTCAGTCCTATTGCAGGAATCGGGTCAGGGCCCATTGCCTTTGTCTTATCCAGCTGTTTCTTCATGTCGTGGGCAGCGAATCGAATTAGTTGAAGACGCGCATCTGTGATTCTGTGGGCATCATGGCGTGAGTGAGGTGGATCATCGACTCAACACTTCTGGCAGAGGATGGTGCGGATAAAACATCCTTCTCTTTTACACTGATGTGCAGGTCTGTTCCATTATTTAGGATGGGGATGTTTGTGGAGCCCTCTCCTCCAGCCATTTGTTTAATTGTCCATCACCATTTATGACTAAATGTGGCAGGACTGCAGGGCTTCGTTCAGATCTGTTGGTCAAGTCTGGTAGCTTTAATGAGTTAGCATCAGATTAAGGTTCATGTGATTCTGACTCTGACATGTTCACCCACACTCGTCACTGAGCCATAGATGGTATTGACGGTAATGACAGACTGAGGTGTTATCCTGGCAAAAAGTTTCAGGTTGTAGTTGAATGCAGGTCTGCTTCTCCTGCTGCTGTGATCTACAGCACTACATGAATACGCAGTTTCGAGCTGCAATATCTGCAATGCAATTCCGCTGTCTGTTCCCCAATTCCCAATGAGACCCATTTACCCATCAGCTCTGTACTCAGTGACCTAGCCTGGTTTCAGATGTGGAAATATTTCAATTTTCAAACTCTCATTCAACTGAGGGTCTGTCTCCCGGGTCTTGCTTCCAATCTGACACATTCTGCAAAAGCATTTAACTGATCTTAATTCAAATGTTTAATTCACCTGAATCTTATTCGCTGAGTAATGCCATCTTCTGTGTTTGAAGTGAATGTGTTTCCCTCTGTTTCTCTCCCTGACCGTGATTAAGTACTCTGTAGTGTCATTGATGCCATCCTTATGTAGTTTCAGAGTCAATGAATTCTCTGGATTCTCAATCATCTTCATCACATTGTATGTTTTCTCTTTTGTTTTGATGCCATATCACTCTTGGCTGCCTTGCCCTCCCAAGAGTATGTGTCATCTTCTTGGGTTTGAATTTCTGGTATTATCTTCCGAAATATCTCCAGAAACTCCTCCCATTGCTGCTATATGGTCTTTCCTGCTCAGCTCCCCTTCCGATTAACCCTGGTCAGCTCCTCTCCCATGTCTTTGTAGTTACATTACTCATTTATTATCACATTACATGCAGAACAGAGCAATAGATATAAACCGAAAGAAGGAGTTTTGAGAGTTGGGACACAAAGAATAATTGGTTGATTTCTTAACGAGTAACAAAGGGAGAACAAGAGAAAGGATATAGATTTGGAGATGTGGAAAATGAGTAAACTACATTATCGAAAGAAGTAGATGTACATCCCTCAATGTTTTGGCAATTCTAGTGTGCTATGGTCCTTTGTACAGTGCACGTACACGTTTCTCTCCTATAATATGACAGGCATTAGTTTTGGAAAGAAGCCAGCAGGCGCCAATATATTTAATCCCCGGTAGAAAGGGGATTAACTGAAATAAGCTGGGACACCAGAAGCAAGAATTTGTAACTCACATCCTGAGAAGAATGAGAGATTAGAGTTGGAAATCCCAGAAAAGGAGGAACGTTGAGAGAAGGGCAACATGTCACTTCAGATGAGGATCAAATACTGTTTTAATGCTTTGCAAATGTTATACATCATGTGCATCACTTTTCGTTAACTGTGTCTCCGTTGTTCATTCAGAATGTGTTGTACACATATGAACAATGTTACGTATCTGAACACACACTGATTAAGCAGTGTATATAAACTTATTTTTCCTCCATTTCAAACCGTCCTGTTGGGCAAGCAGGATATAAGAACACCACTGGCCACCAAAAGATATGACCCACCATTACTCGTTTCCATAGATACAGACAAAGAAGGACACCACGTTGACTGTGACAGCACACAAAGCCGAGGACAAAGCCACACACGACAGTTCTTAGAGGCATGACATTCTAGCCAGAAGTACATTAACAAACACATCAATTTAGATTCTATCTACCTCCCATTGAAAAAATAAGAACTGGAAATGACATCACGTACCTTAAGAAACCAAGACCTATAAGTAGAGAGGCAGAACATACCACCAGTGCATCACCAGAGACTCTGACTGATGATATTCCCTAGTCACGGTGACGAAACATCTCAAAACAAATCTTCAAGCTCAAAGAGTTAAGATACATACGAATAAATTGTTATTTTTCTCTTAATAATGGAATTTGGGACTACTTTGTCACTCATGTTTTAACAGATTACGAGGTGAGGTGAGCTTTTCTGGGTGTGTGGTTTTAATTAACAGGGGAGTTCAACATCGACATCATAACAGTTTGAGGCTTTCCATATGGGATTTCGACAGATTTGAACAGATGTCGGGTAGAAAAGGTCCCAGCAGGTTCCATCACTTGGCAGTTAATGACCTAGATCTTCAAATAAAACATTTGAGAAAATTTATTTAATTTTGTTTCCTTGTGGTTGGTTAAATTAAAAGAAATGGCTTTTATCATTACTAAAGAGGTTTCAAGATGATTCACAAATTTGCCAAGAAAGTGTAGAAAGTCAAAGGAAAAACATACTTTTAGAATTAACATGTAGATTAGAATTGGGATTCAACAGAGACAAAAGGAAAGCTGTCATCATAATGAAATTGGTCAAGCACTTTGGTCTATCAGAGAAGCAGGAAACTGCAATCGAGTTAGAAAAAACTTAAATTGCAAGTGTGACAAATGGTGTTAGAAGCTAAAGAGTGAGACAGAAAGAGAGAGAAGATAGAGAAAGAGAAAGAGAGAAAAAAGGAGGAGAGGGAGAATTTGAAATTCAGAAGTTTGAACAAGATAAGAAGGTCAAATGAGCAGCATGAAGATGAAGGGAGAACGTAGCGATGTATACAACCATGTTAATACATTGCCATACTTCGGTGAAAAAAATGGCAAAACCGTTTTTAGTTCATTTGCAAAACTGGCTCGGTAGATGGCGTGTCCAGTGAACTTGTGGGTAATGCTAGTTCAGACTAAGATGGTGAACACAGCTTGAGAGGTATGTGCAGTGCTGTCACAATGGGGGAGCAAGAGATTATGCAGATGTCAAACAGGTTATTTTGAGTGCTTATACAAGAAGATTATAGACAGTGGTTCAGAAATATAGAGACAAAACCAGGTCAGACTTATATTGAGTTTGAAAGAATTAAGTGCAGGCCTTAAAAATGGATAAGACCTGTGAGGCCCGATGGGAGATTATTCTGCAGGACGAGTTTAAAGGCTCACTTCCAGAAATGGTAAGAATACATGTGAATGAACAGAAAGTTCAACAAGTGAGAAGCGTGGCAGAAATGGCAGGTACATATGCAATGGTGCGTGAGATGAAATTTAGCTTCTGGGAGGATTTTCATCCTGTGAGGGATAGAAATTGGGAGAAGTGCTGTCACAAAAGGCCTCAAAGCCTTCCGCTTCCTCCTTTCCCGCCGACCCTTTCACTGACACCCTCCTTCGACTGACTGAACTGGTCCTCACTCTGAACAACTTTTCTTTCCAATCCTCCCACTTCCTCCAAACCAAATGAGTAGCCATGGGCAATCGCATGGGCCCCAGCTATGCCTTCCTCTTCGTCGGATATGTGGAACAGTCCACCTTCCACAGCTACACTGGCACCAGCCCCCACCATTTCCTCCGCTACATCGATGACTGTATTGGCGCAATCTCATGCTCCCACGAGGAGGTTGAACATTTCATCCACTTTACCAATACCTTCCACCCCGACCTCAAATTTACCTGGACCGTCTCAGACTCCTCCCTCCCCTTCCTAGACCTCTCCATTTCTATCTCGGGCGACCGACTCAACACGGACATTTACTATTAACCGACCAATTCCCACAGCTACCTAGATTACACCTCCTCCCACCCTGCTCCCTGGAAAAACGCCATCCCATACTCACAATTCCTTCGCCTCCACCGCATCTGCTCCCAGAAGAACCAACTCCAATACCGAACAACCCAGATGTCCTCCTTCTTCAAAGACCGTAATTTCCCCTCAGACATGATTGACGATGCTCTCCATCTCCTCCATTTCCCGCTCCTCTGCCTTGAACCCGACCCTCCTATCGCCACCAGGACAGAACACCACTGGTCCTCACCTACCACCCCACCAACCTCCAGATACATCGTGTCATCCTTCTTCATTTCTGCCAACCACAAACAGACTCCACCAGCAAGGATATATTTCCCTCCCCTCCCCATCGGTGTTCCGGAAAGACCACTCCCTCCGCAACTCCCTCATCAGGTCCACACCTCCCACCAAACCAATCTCCACCCCCGGTACCTTCCCCTGCAACCACAAGAAATGCAAAACTTGCGCACACACCTCCCCCCTCACTTCCATCCAAGGCCCCAAGGGGTCCTTCCATATCTGTCACAACTTCACCAGCACATCCATACACATCATTTCCTGCATCCACTGCACCCGATGTGGCCTCCTCTACATTGGGGAAACAGGCTGCCTACTTGCAGTATGTTTCAGAGAACACCTCTGGGACACCCGCACCAACCAAACCAAACTCCCCGTGGCTGAATACTTTAACTCCCCCTCGCAATCCACCAACGACATGCAGGTCCTTGGCTTTCTCCAACGCCATACCATGGCCACACGACGCCTGGAGGAAGAGCGCCTCATCTTCCACCTAGGAACCCTTCAACTACACGGGAAGACTGCAGATTTCTCCAGCTTCCTCATTTCCCCTCCCCCCACCTTATCTCAGTCCCAACCCTCGGACTCAGCATCATCTTCTTGACCTGCAATCTTCTTCCCGATCTCTCCGCCCACACCCCCTCTCCGTCCTATCACCCTCCCCTTAACCTTCTTCCGCCTATCGCATTCCCAATGCCCCTCCCCCAAGACCCTCCTCCCTACCTCTTATCTTAGCCTGCTTGGCACACCTTCCTTATTCCTGAAGAAGGGCTTATGCCCGATACATTGATTCTCCTGCTTCTTGGATGCTGCCTGAAATGCTGCGGTTTTCCAGCAAAACATTGTTCAGCTTTTATCCTACACTACAAAACATGGAGGAAAACACACTGACAATAGTTTACCACTGGTGAAAAAAAAAAGCCGAAAGGGGTTGAAAGGAAGTGAAAGGCCTCAGGGGTTCTCACTATAAGGGAGTGGAACACATAGAATTACAGGACCGATGGTTTTAGAAGGGCATTGGGAAAAAGAGCTTTCACTGCAGTAAGCTGGGACACACCGTGCTGGGGGTTGAAGGAAGACACTTTGGAAAAAGTTGTGATAAAAGAGGCTAAGCAGGTGGTATTAGTAAAGGCGACCCCAAGTAGAGCCGATGAGCTGCAGGAGAGTGCACAGCCTGGGCAGGGGCTGGGTATGGAGGCAGTGCCTGATCTCTCTCAAGAATTTGCCTTTGCAGATAAACCTTACTAAGGAAAAAATGTGGGGGGAGGAGAAGAAGTTATAATTTTGCGAGACACAGGATCAGTTCAGTATCTAATAGTTGAGAAGTAAGGCGCAGGAAAAGTACAACAGATCAGACAGCATTCAAGAGCAGGACAATCGACATAACAGGTATGAACCTATTTTCAGAAATGTGATGGGGGGACAAGGTGGCTGAAAGATAAATCGGAGGGTGGGAGCTGGGAGGGCCACTGGGGAGGCCATAGGAAGATGTAGATGGGAGTGATAGTGATATGTCGAAAGGGAGTGGGAAGTGGATAGGTGGGAAGGAAGATGAACAGTTAGAACATTTCAAGAGGGTAGTGCTAAGTTGACCGGTTGATCTGGGATAAGGTTGGTGGAGGGGGGATTTGGAAATTGCTGAACCAACGTTGATGCCGTATAGTTTGAGGGTTCCAGCTGTCCTACCACCTATCCACTTCACCCTTCTCTCCGACCAATTACCATCAGACCCATCTGAATCTACCTATCACCTTCCAAGCTACCTGCCACCCAGCTCCATCCCCACCCTGCTGTTTAATTCTGAGCCTCTTCCCCCTCCCTTACCTCCCGCTTTCCTGATGAAGACTTATGATGGAAACGTCAACTCTCCTGCTCCTCGGATGCTGCCTGACCTGCTGTGCTTTTCCAGCCCCACACTTTTCAACTCTAATCTCCAGCATTTGCAGTCCTCACTGTCCCTCAGCCTCAAAATAGTAAGAGATGGAAAAATTTTAACTCTTTCTGACATGTTACTCAACAGCGTGATAATTTGTGAAATGGGAACAAAAATTAAGCATTCCCTATGTAACATCAGGTTGGAGTGCCAAATCAAGGCTGGGGAGGTAAAAGTGAGATTGAGTGACAGAGTGTCAGTTCCAGGGATACAGTTTGTTCTTGGGAATGATTTAGCAGGATCCAAAGTGGGAGAGGCACCCCTAGTGGTGGAGAAGCCAAAGTAAGACCAGGGAACTGGGCAATTAAAAGAAATATACCCAGGGGTTTTTGCAGACAATGTAGTAACAAGATCCCACTGTCATAAGTTACAACAGGAATGAAAACAAATAGAAAAAGCCAAAGGAGTTGTTGTATGGAAGACTCAGGCTAAACCATGTCTAATGGTTGGAATGCACAAGGACGTGGTTAATTTTTGTTGTACATGTCATACATGCTAAATGGTAGGTAAGTGAAAGGCTGTATAAACCAGCACCTTTGTTGTCAAATCATGTATTCGAATAAAACTTTCATATGGGTTATGATTAATTGTCGAGCTCCCCTTTCTAAAATAAAAGTGGCAACTAATATCTGCTGATCATAATGGATGTGTCTACCCGATTTCCAGGGATAATTTCATTATGGGGTATTAAGGCAAAAAGGGAGGTGGAAGTGTTGGTAGCTTTCTTTGCTCGCTGTGGGCGACGCAGTGTGATTCAGTCAGACCAAGGGTCTCATTTTACCGATCAGCTGTTTAAGGACGTCATGGATAGCTTCGGCACAAAGCAGTTTAATTCAAGTGCATCCCATCCCGAATCCCAGGGAGCCTTGGAAAGTTGGCATCAGATGCTGAAGACAATATTAACAGCGTACTGTCAGAATTACCCGAATTATTGGAATAAAGGGGTCTCATTATATTGTTTGCCTTTAGAGATGCCCCAAATAAATCTACTCACTTCACTTCCTTTTAGTTAATATTCGTACATGAAGTGAGAGGTCCTTTGAAATTAATGAAATATAAATTGACAGGACCGAAGTCGGAATTGATGCACTTGGATTATGTATCTGAGGTGAGGGAGAGATTGGATGGAGTAGGTGAGTTAGCCAAACAGATCCTGCAGAGGGCACAGCCTAGAGTGAAGCAGGTGTCAGATAAAAACTCTGAAATTTTGACGATTTCCCGTGGGGATGACGCATTAGTATTGCTACCAGTGGTAGGAACTCCCTTCAAAGCAGGTTTATTGGCCCCTTTCAAATTTAAAATTATTGACTCAGTTAAACTATCTGTTAAAGCTACCGAATATGACAACAAAATTTAGAAAATGTCATGTGAATGAATAATGCTCCAGACACATTTATGACTCAGGAACAGAGTTGTGGCCAGATGAACAAATTGCGCAGGTTATCTGTATGATGTAGTGATATTTAACAAGTGATTGAAAGCTCACATGTTACATTTGGCAGAGCATGTTGGACGATTACAAGAAGCAAACTTGGTAATAAACTTAAAGAAAACAGAATTCGCAAAGGCAGAGGTGACGTTCTTGGGACATTACATTTGAAATGGAAGGTTGACCCCATGGAACACAAAGACGAAGGGTTTTGAGGAATTACCACGACCATCCTCGAAGAAAGAGGTGCTTCGACGTTTGGAACTGAGTGGATTCTATCGGAAGTTTGTTGCAAACTTCAGCAGCGTATTGTCACCACTGCTGGATTTACTAAAGATGAACACAGAATTATGGTGGACAGAACAATGCCAGGAGGCATTTTAGAATTTTAAAGCAGGGTTAATCATCGCATCAGTTTTAGCTGCACCAAATATTTTGGAAAAAAATTGAAAATTGTGTTTGTCACTGGGGACATAGAATTTGGAGATGTATTGATACAGAAAGATGATGATTAAATTGAATGGCCAATTGGTTACTTGTTGAAAAAACTCAATATCTACCATAGAAAAAATACAACATCTCCATTATTGAAAAAGAATGATTAAGTTTCGCACTGGACTGACAATATTTTAATGTTTATATGACAAAAAAAAATGTCAGAGATGATTGTGGACAACGACAAACCTCTCCCATTTTTTTGGAATATTTAAAGGCCAGAGTATAAGAGTATTTCATTGGAGTCTTATCTTACCCACTGTATACTTACAGAATATACATTCTGTGGGTCCTAAAATGTGATAACAGATGTGTTATCGCAGATTTAAATGAAAAATGGTGAGATCAGATTTGACTTATTGCAATGTTATATATCTGTGCAGAATTAATATGTATGGTATAGCTGAGATTAATACTTTTGTAATTCATAATAATGAGATTAAGAATTAGAGGAAAAGAAATGAAGCATCTTTTCATTCTGCTGCTTCATGTTTTCTTTTTCTGAAGCGGGGAGGTGTTATGAAGCCGAAAGCATGCCCGGTCATTTTAAGACAGACGGGTTTTGCTAAATAAAAAGCACAGCCACAGATGCCAGCTGAAGGTCAGCCTGTTCCACCTATCACCGTTATCTGGGAAATGGATACCTGAGTTTTGCTTGCTGTTTTGACAACAATTCAAGTACAACCAAAGAGTTTAAATAATGCTCAGGATACCAGAAGCCAAGGGAATTTGAATATTATTGTTTGGAAACCTGGAAAGCAATCAAATTATGAAAATTATTGTCTCAAAGGAAGTCTATAAAAGCAGTATTTTGAAACTAGAGGGAGAGCCACTGCCACCCAGCAGCAGAGTAACTGCTGTAGAGCAGGAGTGCTAACTGGTCATCTCAACCACTTTCTATCAAAGATACATGTCCATGTGAAACCTACCAGCAGTAAAATAAAATACATGACCCAGGGAGATCAGCAGCTGGAAGAGTGAAGACAGTGGGGAAGATGAAATATGTGTGGTTTTGAGATTGTAATGTTTAATATGTGGGTTGTTGGCACAGCACATTTGATAGAGATGGAGTCAGATAGTAAGTAGCTAAGAAAAAAGGGCTTATATTTGTGAATAGTTGTTGTTTAGTGTTCACTATTAAAGTTAAGAAATGAACTTGTTAATGCTTGTTTACATACTGGAATGTAGAAGATCTGTGTCACTCAGGTTAGGCGGTGAGGCGAGCTTTTCTGGGTGTTTGGATTTAATGAACAGAGAGGTTCGACTCTACCTTGTAAACGTCCATCCACGCTAACCCCATTTCCCTGCAAAAGACCATAAGACATAAGAGTGGAAGTAAGGCCATTCGGCCCATCGAGTCCACTCTGCCATTCAATCATGGCTGATGGGCATTCCAACTCCGCTTCCCAGCATTCTCCCCTTAGCCCTTAATCCCTTGTGACATCAAGAATTTATCAATATCTGCCTTGAAGACATTTAGGTCCCGGCCTCCACTGCACTCTGCGGCAAAGGATTCCACAGGCCCATCACTCTCTGGCTGAAGAAATGTCTCCGCATTTTTGTTCTGAATCGACCCCCGCTAATTCTAAGGCTATGTCCACGGGTCCTAGTCTCCTCGCCTAACGGAAACAATTTCCTAGCGTCCACCCTTTCCAAGCTATGTATTATCTTATAAGTTTCTATTCAATCTCCCCATAATCTTCTAAATTCCAATGAATACAATCCCAGGATCCTCAGCCGTTTCTCGTATGTTAGACCAACCATTCTAGGGATTATCTGTGTGAATCTCTGCTGGACACACTCCAGTGCCAGTATGTCCTTCCTGAGGTGTGGGAACAAAAACTGGACACAGTACTCCAAATGGGGCCTAACCAGAGCTTTATAAAGTCTCAATATAACAATCGTGCTTTTATATTCCAACCCTCTTGAGATAAATGACAACATTGCATTCGCTTTCTTAATCATGGACTCAACCTGCATGTTTACCTTTAGAGAAGCCTCAACTAGCACTCTCAGATCCCTTTGTACTTTGGCTTTGCGAATTTTCTCACCGTTCAGAAAGTAGTCTATGCTTTTATTCTTTTTTTCCAAAGTGCAAGACCTCTCATTTGCTCATGTTGAATTCCAACAGCCATTTCCTGGACCACTCTGCCAAACTGTCTGGACCCTTCTGCAGCCTCCCCACTTCCTCAGTACTACCTGCCTGTCCACCTAACTTCGTATCATTTGCAAATTCCGCTAGAATGTCTCCAGTCCCTTCATCCAGATCATAATATATGATGTGAAGAGCTGCGACCCCAACACAGAACCCTGTGAGACGCCACTTGTCACCGGCTGCCATTCTGAAAAAGAACCTTTTATCCCAACTCTCTGCCTTCTGTCAGACAGCCAATCCTCAATCCATACTAGTAGCTCACCTCGAACAACATTGGCCCTCACCTTGCTCAGAAGCCTCCCGTGTGGGACGTTATCAAAGGCCTTTTGGAAGTCTAGATAGATCACAACCACTGGGTTTCCCTGGTCTAACCTACTTCTTATCTCTTCAAACAATTCCAGCAGGTTTTTCAGGCATGACCGCCCCTTACTAAATCCATGTTGACTTGTTCTAATCAGAACAAGTTTGGGCGGCACGGTGGCACAGTGGTTAGCACTGCTGCCTCACAGCGCCTGAGACCCGGGTTCAATTCCCGACTCAGGCGACTGACTGTGTGGAGTTTGCACGTTCTCCCCGTGTCTGCGTGGGTTTCCTCCGGGTGCTCCAGTTTCCTCCCACAGTCCAAAAAGATGTGCGAGTCAGGTGAATTGTCCATGCTACATTGCCTGTAGTGTTAGGTAAGGGGTAAATGTAGGGTTATGGGTGGGTTGCGCTTCGGCCGGGTCGGTGTGGACTTGTTGGGCCGAATGGCCTGTTTCCACACTGTAAGTAATCTAATCTAATCAGACTCTGCTCTTCCAAGAATTTAGAAACTTCATCCTTAATGATGGATTCCTAAATTTTACCAACAACCGAGGTTAGGCTAATTGGTCTATAATTTTCCATCTTTTGTCTTGATCCTTTCTTGAACAAGGGGGTTACAACAGCGATATTCCAATCATCCGGGACTTTCCCTGACTCTAGTGACTTTTGAAAGATCTCAACCAATGCCTCCACTATTTCCTCAGCCACCTGTCTCAGAACTCTTGGATGTATGCCATTGGGGCCAGGAGATTTATCAATTTCAGGACCTTTTAGCTTTTCTAGTACTTCCTCTTTTGTAATGGCAATCCATACTCAACTCCGCCCCCTGACTCCCTTTAATTGTTGGGATATTACTCATGTCTTCCACTGTGAAGACTGACGCAAAGTAATTGTTAAGTTCTCCTGCTATTTCCTTATCTCCCATCACTAGACTTCCAGCATGAGTTTGAAATGGCCCAATGTCTACTTTTGCCTGTCGTTTGTTTCTTATGGATTGAAAAAAACTTTTGCTATCATTTCGAATATTACTGGCTAGCCTACCTTCATATTTGATCCTCTCCTTCCTTTTTTCTCTCTTTGCTATCCTTTGTTTGTTTTTGTAGCCTTCCCAATCTTCTGATTTCCCACAGCTCCTGCCCACGTTATAGGATCTCACTTTTTCTTTAATACATTTACTGACTTCCTTTGTCAGCCATGGCTGTCTCATCCCTCCCTGGATAATCTTTCTTTCCTTTGGGATGAAACTCTGTACAGTGTCCACAAACTCCTGTCATTTTTGTTCTACTGTCTTCCCTGCTAGGCTCTGCTTCCAGTCTATTTTTGTCAGTTCCTCACTCGTGCCCTCATAATTACCTTTATTTAACTGTAACACCATTACATCTGATTTTACTTCTCTCTTTCAAACTGCAGACTGAACTCTACCATATTACGATCGCTGCTTCCTAAGGTTCCTTTACTTTAAGATCTTTTATAAAGTCTGGTTCATTACATAGCACTAGGTCCAGAATAGCCTGTTCCCTTGTGGGCTCCATGACAAGCTGTTCCAAAAAGCCATCCGATAAGCATTCCATGAATTCCATGTCTTTGGATCCACTGGCAACATTATTTACCCAGTCCACCTGCATATTGAATTCTCCCATGATCACCACGACCTTGCCTTTCTGACATGCCTTCACTATTTTCCGGTACATGTTGTGCCCTTGGTCCTGACCCTAGGAGGTCTGTGCATAACTCCCATTATGTTATTTTTGCGTTTGTGGTTCCTCAATCCCACCCACACAGATTCCACATAATCTGACGCTGTCATTCAGTGCCATTGGCCCATATCTTTCCAGTCCTTTCCTATCCACATATTTATACAAATGCTTTTGAAACGTTGTTAATGTACCCCCCTCAACCACATCAATTGGCAACTCATCCACGTACCAGCCTCTGTGTAAAGAAGTGGCCCTTCAGTTTCCCTTTTATTCCTTCCCCTCTAATGTTAACCTGATTGCCTCTAGTCCTCGATTCTCTCAACCTTGGAAAAAGACTCAGATCATTAACCCTATCCATACACCTCGTGATCTTATACAGCTCTATAAGGACTCCCTCAGTTTCCTACACTCTAAATAAAAGGTCCTAGATTGTCCAAACTTGCCAATAACTCAGACCATTGGGTCCTGGCAACGTCCTTGTAAATTTCCTTCTGCACTCTTACTAATTTCATAACATCCTCCCCATAACAAGTTGATAAAACTTAACACAATACTCTAATTGTGGCCTTACCAATGTCCTGTGTAACTGAAACATAAATTCCCAACTTCTACACTCAATATCCTGCCTGATGAAGGCCAATGTGCCAAATGCCTTTTTCACTGCCCTGTCTACCTATGACTCCACTCACAGAGAAGCGTTTGCACCCGAACACTAAGGTCTCGCTGCACACTGCACCCCTTAAGACCCTTCCTTTCACCATGAAACTCCTACCTTGATTTGAGTTTCCAAAATGCAAGACCTCACACATCTATATTAAATTCCATTTGCCATTTCTCGGCCCACTTCCTCACCTGATTGAGGTCCTGCTGCAATTTCTGATAATATTCCACACTGATCATGCTCCCACTTACTTTAGCGTCATCTACAAACTTACAAATCATACCTTGTACATTTTCAATCAAATAATAGATAACAAACAACAATGGACCAAGCCTCCAGTCTGACAAGCATCCTTCCACTAAACCCTCTGCTTCCTACCGTCAGGCCAACTTTGCATCCAATTGGCCAGCTCCGCCAGCATTCCACGTGATGTAACCTTCCTGGGCAGCCTGCCATGTGGAACCTTATCAAAGGCCTTACTGAAATCCATTGAGACTCCGTCCCATTTGCCAGCATTTAGCCAATATCTCTTTCAGATACTTTTTAAATGTGCGATTGTAACCGCCTTCAGCACTTCCTCTGACAGCACTTTCTGTACACACACCACTCTGTGTGTGAAACATTTAACTTCAGGTCCCATCTGAATCATTCGCCATCCCGTCTTGAGCTTTTGCTCTCTTGTTCTGGACTCCCCTATCCTGGGGAGCAGAACAGTGTGGGCGGCACGGTGGCACAGTGGTTAGCACTGCTGCCTCACAGCGCCTGTAGACCCGGGTTCAATTCCTGACTCAGGCGACTGACTGTGTGGAGTTTGCACGTTCTACCCGTGTCTGCGTGGGTTTGCTCCGGTTTCCTCCCACAGTCACAAAGATGTGCGGGTCAGGTGAATTGGCCATGCTAAATTGCCCATAGTGTTAGGTAAGGGGTAAATGTAGGGGTATGGGTGGGTTGCGCTTCGGCGGGTCGGTGTGGACTTGTTGGGCCGAAGGGCCTGTTTCCACACTGTAAGTCTAATCTAATCTAAAAAAAAACATGGCTGTTCAGAATATCCATGCCCCTGCTGATTTTATAAACCTCTATAATGTGACCCCTCAACCTCTCAACCTCTCCCTAAAGCTCAAACCTCCAGTCCTGGGACATCTGTGTAATTCATTTCTACAGGAAATTGAGTTGTACACAGTATTCTTAATGTGGCCTCACCAACATCCTGTACAGATGCAACATGCCACCCAACTCCTATATTCAATGCTCTGACTGATTTAGGCAAATGTGCCAAATGTGGTCTGCACCACTCTATCTACCTGCAACTCCACTTTCAAGGAACAATGTACCTGCAACTCTATGTGTCTTAGTTTCACAACACCCCCCCCCCCCCCAGGCCCTTTCCATTAAGTGTATAATTTCTGCCCTGGTTTGCGTTCACAAAATACAAAACCTCGTATTTATCTAAACTAAACTTCACCTGTCACTCCTTGCCCCTTTGTCCCATCTATTTGTGGTCTCGTTGCACTCTGAGATAATCTACTACATCACCTTTCTGATGTCATCTGTAAATTTACTAACTATGGCCCCAATATTCACATCAAAATCCTTTATATAAATGATGAAATGCAGTGAACTCAGCACTGATTCTTATAGTAAACTGCTACTCACAAGCCTCCAGTATGAAAAATATCCCTCTTCCTTCAAGCCAATTGTGATTAGCTTCCTATGTATCCCACGTGACTGAAATTTACTAATCTGTCTACCGTTCAGAATGAAATACTAGCTATGAAGAGAGGCTGAGTAGATTAGGCTTATTTTCACTAGAAAAAAGGAAATTGAGGGGGGACTTGATTGAGGTTTACAAAATCACGAAGGATATAGACAGGGTGGATAGAGACAAGCTTTTTCCCAGGTTGAAGGATTCAAATACGAGAGATTGTGTTTTCAAAGTGAGAGGTAGAAAGTTTAAGGGGGATACACGCGGTAAGTACTTCACAGAAAGGGTGGTGGGTGTTTGGAACACGTTGCTAGCAGAGGTGGTAGAGGCAGGCACGGCAGATTCATTTATGATGCGTCTGGACCGATGCATGAGCAAGTGGGGAGCAGAGGGATACAGATGCTTAGGAATTGACCGATAGATTTAAACAGTACATTTGGATCGGCTCAGGCTACTAGGGCGATGGGCCTGTTCCTGGACTGTAAATTTTCTTTGTTCTTTGTTCTTTCAATGAAGTCCTTGCTGAGGTCCATATAGACAATGTCAACCAAACTGCCTTCATCAATCTTCTTTGTTACCTCTTCAAAAACTCAACCAAATTAATGAGACATGATTTCCCATGCAGAAAGCCACGTTGTCTACCCTGATCAGCCCTTGCCTTCCCAAATGTATGTAAATGCTATCCCTCTGAACCCCCTCCAACAACTCACCCACCACTGACATCAGGCTCACCGGTCTATAGTTCCCCGGCTTTTTGGGTCTTTGTTTTCCTTTTCCAATCCCACTCCTCTACTGCTCACAACAAATGTGAAATGTAACCAGGTCGGTGCTACGGTCAATGATATCCGTCTAAGACTGGGTCAGGGTCAGTTTTAGGAACAAGTTAAGTTAGTTTTGCTGAAACAACACGTTTATGATCCAGAGCAATGTTACTCAAAGTAAGATGGAAAGATGAATGGCAAACTGCTTGGGTATTGCAAATATATAATCAATATTTCCCTTTCTACACACACACACACACACAAACACTCTGCAATTTTAACTTGAAAGAACTTTGTCCATATATTATTGTAACTCATGACAGAAGTAAAAATTGCGGGATTGTCCAAAACGTTATTCTGCTTCTGTAGATGTTGTACTCACACAGCTGCTAGCAATGGGATTTCACCCTGGGAGATTTGGATTCGTCTGAATTCCCTTTGCTTTAGGCAGTGAGTAGATTCCAATTAATTCTCGTCAGGGATCACGCAAAGGGTAGCACGATGGTTAGCCCTGCTGCCTCACAGCACCAGGGACTTGGGTTCGATTCCAGCCTTGGCTGGCTGTCCATGTGGAGTTTGCACATTCTCTCCCCTGTCTGTGTGAGCTTCTAATGGGTCCTCCACTTTCCTCCCACAGCTCAAATTGTGTAGGTTCGGTCGAGTGGCCGTGCTAAATTGTACGTAGTATTCAGGGATTTTTAAGTTAGGTGCATTATTCTGGGTAAAAATAGGGGAATGGATTGGGAAAGTTGGTATGGGCTTGTTGGGCCAGAAGGTCTGTTTTAAACTGCAGGGATTCTATAAAAATAAGGATGGGAACGATGATTGTAGAGTTTTTATTTTAGGGCGCACACATTGCTGTGATGAGGAATAATGAAGGAGAGAGAGTGCAACAGGACATTCCTTGTCGGACAGATTACAGTTTCTCCCCCTTTGAGTTGAGTCACACAACAATGTCATTCTCTCCCAAACTGGACCATGTGAGGTCTCCTTGTACATTGTCCAAACTATGTCTCCATCACATTCCCTGTTCCATGTTGGTGCATCATTGCTGCTGTCATACACTGAGCCATACCCTGAGCAGAAAATGTTCCCGGTCGATTTGAAGATATGTTTATAAGTCCCTGCGTCATTAAAAAATAAAATGCTTAATGTAATCAGAATACATAGAACATAGAACATAGAACAGTCCAGCACAGAACAGGCCCTTCAGCCCACCATGTTGTGCCAACCATTGATCCTCATGTATGCACCCTTACATTTCTGTGACCATATGCATATCCAGCAGTCTCTTAAATGTCCCCAATGATCTTGCTTCCACAACTGCTGCTGGCAATAGATTCGATGCTCTCACAACTCTCTGGTAGTGGTTAGCACTGCTGCCTCACAGCGCCTGAAGACCCGGGTTCAATTCCCGCCTCAGGCGACTGACTGTGTGGAGTTTGCACGTTCTCCTCGTGTCTGCGTGGGTTTCCTCCGGGTGCTCCGGTTTCCTCCCACAGTCCAAAGATGTGCGGGTGAGGTGAATTGGCCATGCTAAATTGCCCGTAGTGTTAGGTAAGGGGTAATGTAGGGGTATGGGTGGGTTTCGCTTCGGCGGGTCGGTGTGGACTTGTTGGGCCGAAGGGCCTGTTTCCATACTGTAAGTCTAATCTAAGTCTAATCTAATCTAAAGAACCCACCTCTGACATCCCTCTATACTTTCCTCCAACTAGCTTAAAACTATGACCCGTCATGTTAGTCATTTCTGCCCTGGGAAATAGTCTCTGGCGATCGACGCTATCTATGTCTCTCATAATCTTGAATACCTCAATTAGGTCCCCTCGTCTCCTCCTTTTTTCCAATGAAAAGAAGTCCGAGGTCAGTCACCCTCTCTTCATTAGATAAGCCCTCCAGTCCAGGCAGCATCCTGGTAAACCTCCTCTGAACCCTCTCCAAAGTATCCACATCTTTCCTATAATAGGTGACCAGAAGTGGACGCAGTATTCTAAGTGAATTCGAACCAAAGTTTTACACAAGATCTCACGACTCTTAAACTCAATCCCCTGTTAAAGAAAGCCAAAGCACGATATGCTTTCTTAACAACCCTGTCCACTTGGGTGGCCAATTTAAGGGATCTATGTACCTGCACACAAAGATCTCTCTGTTCCTTAATCCTGTACTCAGCTTTCAAATTTGGCCTTCCAAAATGCATCACTTCACATTTATCCAGGTTGAACACCATCTGTCACCTCTCAGCCCACCTCTGCATCCTGTCAAAGTCCCGCGGCAGCCTACAACAGCCCTCTTTTCTGTCAACGACACCTCCAATCTTCGTGTCATCTGCAAACTTGCAGACTCATTCTTCAATCCCCTCATCCAAGTCATTAAAACAAATTACAATGAGTAGAGGCCCAAGGACAGAGCTCTGTGGAACACCACTCACCACTGACTTCCAGGCAGAATATTTTCCTTCTACTAGCACTCGCTGTCTTCTGTTGGCCAGCCAATTCTGTATCCAAACAGCTAACACAGATACAGGTGTTAAAATGAATGTTTTAACAAATACAGAAATTGCTGGAAAAGCTCGACAGGTCTGTCAGCATCCAGATGCCTTTTACATGATGTAGTTGTACCAGCCTCCACCACTTCCTCTGGCAGCTCATTCCATACGCACACCACTCTCTGTGAAAAGCTGCCCCTTAGGCCTCTTCAAAATCTTTCTCCTTTCACTTTCCACCAATGTCATAGAACATAGAACATAGAAGGATACAGCGCAGTACAGGCCCTTCGGCCCTCGATGTTGCGCCGACCGAATCCTACCTAACATATACTAGCCCAATAACTTCCAAATGCCTATCCAATGCCCGCTTAAATGACCATAAAGAAGGAGAGTTCACCACTGATACAGGCAGGGCATTCCATGAACTCACAACCCGCTGTGTGAAGAATCTACCCCTAACATCTGTCCTATACCTACCACCCCTTAATTTAAAGCTATGTCCCCTAGTAACACCTGACTCCATTAGCGGTAAAAGGTTCTTAGTATCTACCCTATCTCAACCCCTAATCATCTTATACACTTCTATCAGATCTCCCCTAAACCTTCTCTTCTCCAATGAGAACAGCCCCAAGTGCCTCAGCCTTTCCTCATAAGATGTCCTCTAGTTTTGGACGCCCCTAACCTGGGGAAAAACCTCGACTACAAACCCTATCCATGACCGTTCTGATTTTATAAACCTTTACTGCTGCGAAATGTGACTTCAATCAACACGAATGGCTGTACTTTCAATAATCCCGGGCCTAAATGCTGACATTCAACACCAACACCTGTTCGTCTCCATCAAGTCACAATTTTAAAACCAGTTTAATCAGTTTGTTCAGATATATTAGGAGACACTTCTGTGGGATTTACACCTCGACCTTTGTGCCCGGAAGTAGGGACACGAGCACCAATCGGCAATATCCATAAAGCTGTAACATTATTCTCCTGTGTGTTTGCTCATCAGCCTGTTATGGCATGTTGTGACATATCTTTGCAACAGGCAGGACATGAATCCACACCTTCTGGTCCAGAGCTAGGAACACTACCAAACAATTTCCGGAATTGGAATCAAACCCAGAGCCATAGCTCAAAGGCAGGGACACAACCCACTACACGACTATAACCAGATTTTGGGTCACATTTTAAGGGACAGCGTTCAACTCGGTGTGGATTTATTATAATCAGGTTACCATTACTGAACTACACAAAACATCTTGTTTTGTTAAACAAGTGTAAGATTGAAATTAACTATGAACATCTTTAATCGCTATTATCTGTAGTCTGTAATATTAGGGAAAGAAATCCTGCATACATACTCTGCCCAATGAAGGGTCTCAAATAGATATTTATTCCAGAACATCAGACACGGAGAAAGACCATAATTTCTGGTCCCAAAACACCGATCAGTATAACCCAACTCTCACGTGTTTCTGCCCTCTGCCTAAAACCATGAAATGATACCACACCGCTGATTACTGTCCAGCCTCTCCTCCCCACTGACTGTGTCTGCAATCTGTCCCTCCTCCCTCGAAACACACAAGGCAAACCGAGCTCAGAGCCTTTGTGAAAATCAAGGCCGGAGTGTGCAGGCCTCCTGGAGAGGGGTGGGCATTTTAAAATTAAACGGGGAAGGTGAGGAGGTGGTAATATCACTCACTGGCCGAGGCGTGGCAGATGGATTTTAGTTTGGATTAATGCGAGGTATTGGATTTGGTAAATCAAACAAGAGGAGGACTTATACACTTAAACGTCGGGCCTTTGGCAGTGTTGTAGAACAGAGACCGCTGTCATCAGGTATAATTCTTTAAAAGTTGCATCTCATATAGATAATGTGATTAAGAAGGTGTTTTGCACACTTGTCTTCAATGGCCAGACCTTTGAGTATCAGAATTGGGACGTCATGTTGAGGCTGTACAGGACATTGATGAGACCTCTTCTGGAATACTGTGTCCAGTCTGGACATCCTGCCCGCTCATTCCATAGGCACACCACTCTCTGGGTGAAAAATCTGCCCCTTAGGTCATTTTTAAATTTTTCCCCTCTTACCTTACAACTATGTCCTCTAGTTGTGGTCTCCACTGCCCTTATAAAATACATTGATTATTCACTTTGATATTATTGATCTTGATATTATTAAGCTGGAGAGGGTTCAGAAGAGATTAACCTGGATGTTGCTGGAAATGGAGGGATTGAGCGATAAGGAGAGGCTGAATAGGCTGGGACATTTTTCACTGGAGAGTATGAGATGGAGGGGTAACGTTGCAGAGATTTACAAAATGATGAGGGGTACAGATAAGCTGAAGGGCTGATGTCTTTTCTCTAGAGTTGGGGATTCAAAACTGAGTGATATTTTAAGTCGCGAGGAAAAAGGATTTTCACAAGTCAGTAGAGTTAATTATTTTAGACAGTAGATGGCTTGTGTGTGAAATGAACTTGCAGAGCAAGTGGTGAAAACAGGGACAGTAATAACGTTTAAAGGACATTTTGATCATTACATGGATAAGACATCAGTTGGGATGGTGCTGTGCGCAGCTGCCCTCTCCCTCCCCCTCTCTGAATGAATCCTGTTGGTTTTCTCCCTCTGCCAATGCCTGTGCAGTGGCATGTGGAGGCCAGCAGATGGTGGCATTGCATCACTTTCAGCACCACAGAGACAGCCAGACCTGCCCCACACAGAGACACACAGATACACACACAACAATTGTTAGGACAAGGCATAGATCCCATCTGGTAATTTAAACTAAAAATAAATAAATGCTCAATTCGCCTCATAAACTGTTAAAATATGAGTGACAGGGAACTGTCAAATTCCACAGTTTAAATAAAAACAACAATGTATTTTTTAACACTGAAAGTGAACTGAAAGAGACCCTCTATCTCTTAACTGCTTATAACCCGACTTCAGCTCTACAGCAATATACTGTTTCTGGGTCTGCCATCCTCTCATATCGCAAGTACTTGTAAGCTCTCAGTTCAGAGCAGCATTCACTCTCTCTTAAAGGTACAGTCCACACTTTCAACTTCATCCCATTATACCCTGGTGAATATAGATAAGTGGAACCTATCCAGATTTCTCTTGCTCTGTGGTTTGTCGATATTTCATCCACTCTGTATCGTATATGTCAGGATTTTTGTTGCCCCATTGACAGTATGTCATTATTCGATTCTGTCCATGGGAATATTGCAGTATTTCACTTGCACACACTCGTGTGAGGGGGGCAGGATTTCAGTTGTTTCATGGGGACTGTGACACGATGACAATCGTAATGTTTGTAAATGGTACCAAACTGCAAGAATTGTAAAGTCTATGGAGGACAGTGTGGAACTCTAATAGGACAGTGACACGCTGGTAGACGGGGAACAGAGCAGAGCAGTGTGAGGTGATGCACTTTGTTATGAAAGATAAAGAAAGACAGTTTAAATGAGGCTGTGCCATTATAAAGGGGCTGCAGGAAAAGAGTGCTGGGTGTATATGAGCACAGATTGTTGAGGTTGTCAGGACAAGTGGGGAAAGCAGGAACTATCACAGATTAGTTTCAGTATCTGAGCTGTTTACAGGGGGCAGTGTAGGAGGGAGCCTCCATGCTCCCTTTCTTGGAGGTGGTGGAGAGGATGTGTTGTGAGCCCATCCCCCTACCCCCCGAGACCGTGGGGATTCCATTTGTACCAGCTCGACACAGAAGGGAGATGGCAGCAGGGCCATGGCTTCTAAGTTGTGTCGGGGGGAATGGATATGCCAGTGGGTTTAAAGTGTGAGTTACCCTTCAGGGAAATTGCTCCTTACTCGGTCGGTGTGGTATGGATGTTTCAGACTCCCCACACGAGTCTTCCAGGGTCGTAACAGGGTCCTTCCCACATGGCGGGGGTGGGGGGAGGGCGAGGGAATGGATATTGGGCACATGCTGTTAGTGCCAGTGTAGGTGGGGGACATGGGGATGGGTTCGGATGGAGTCAGACCACAGTGTTGTATCCATTAGTGTGAGGGGTAAAGTGGAGGGAGGGAGTGAGAGAGAGGGAGAGAGAGGGCAGAAGAGAGAGGGGGAGAGAGAGAGAGAGAGTGCGGCGGGGTGGCAGGTTTGGGAAGGTGCCATAACAGATATACAGTGAGTGCGAAGGAGCAGAGAGAACACGGTGACCCTTATCCTGTCAGAGTGGGGAAGGTTATTGATGCTTGCCCTGTATTGTTGGACATTTCTTCAGATACTGCACTGAGCTGGGTGGAGAGCTCAGACCATGCTCGGTGGGTCTGGTGCTGTGGCTCCCTCTGGGAAGAGAATGGTCCCCCTCTGGACTAGCCCATCCACCAGGACCGCCGTGGCACCAGTGCCAGGGATCACGGAATACCCAGGGGCACCCGGGAGATGGTGAGTACCTCGAGCCATGATGGATGGGAGAATCGGGCTGGGATTGAACGAGAGGGATACCATGGGGATCGGGTGGGGAGTTAATGAGGTGAGTTCAATACGATAGCACCAGGAACTTAGCACAGCCTCATGCGAATGATCCCTCTGTTCCTGGATTACAGATCAATGCATTGGGGTGATGTATGCAGTCCTACATGCTGGGAAGGTAACTGGTCCTCGTTTACAGATCAATGCACTGGGGCGGGGTACACAGTCCTACATGCTGGGAGGGTAACTGCTCCTGGGTTACAGATCAAAGCACTGGGGTGGTATACACAGTCCTACATGCTGGGAGAGTAACTGCTCCTGGGTTACAGATCAATGCAGTGGGGTGGAGTACACAGTCCTACATGCTGGGAGGATAACTGCTCCTGCGTTACAGATCAATGCACAGGGGTGGGGTACACAGTCCTACATGCTGGGAGGGTACCTGCTCCTGGGTTACACATTAATTTACAGGTGATCACTGCACAGGTCGCTGTGCTGGTCAGACTGTTTGGTTGAAATATTATAGATAATACAATGATGTGGTCTGTGCAACTCCCCATGCTGAATGGATATGTACCCTGCGCACGGTACATCATGTTGGTGGGGTGGATGGGGGGAAAGGTGATGGACAGGTCAAGGAGATCCCCGGAACTTTCCGTTCCTGACATTCTATAACTGCCATTCGACGGAACGTTCTGTCCCCAACATTCTATAACTGACATTCCCCGGAACGTTCTGTCCCCAACATTCTATAACTGACATTCCCCGGAACGTTCTGTCCCTGACTTTCTATGACCGACATTCCCCGGAACGTTCTGTCCCTGACATTGTTTGTTTGTGAACGGCCGGACGTCAGTGAATTGAACAAACGATAAGATCCCGTGGTAAGAGATCCCGTTCCAGGGAGAAGGAGATACTGTTCCGAAGGTCCCTCAGGCAGTTAAAGGGGTGAATACGTTTTCCCTGCGTTTACATTTCTTCACCACACAGGATCGACCACAATTTAGACCAAAATACAGAAACTCCCATCTCCGTTTGTCTTCAGGAAACTGGGAGAGAATCCTTTAGGACAGCAACGTTTCCACCCTCCGTATTAGGAACTGGGAAGGAGTGACCTGTGCCGGTCTCCAGTGATTGAGTGTGTGGGAATGATCTAGAAACCATCTGTCCTTATGGATGTGTCTCTGTGTGTTTGGGGAGGGAGGGTTTCTTGTGGTTTATGTCACATTTTTGTCAGTAATTCCGACCTTCCCATTTGTTATTCCAGCTCCAATTATTTTATTATTATAAATCCCTGAACACAGGGACACATTTGAAAATCTCACTGGGTGCCCGATCACACGGGTCCCTTTGTCTCCAGGCTGATGGATAATGGGTTTGTTTTCCTTCCTCACAGTTAACGTAGTGACCATCTACATCCTGCTTTATAAAGATTGTGGATTGTCTTCATGTGTCAGACGTTACCTGGGGGCCATGGCAGCGGCGGATCTCCTGGTCATTATCCTCGACCTGATCCTGAGACACATTCCCATTGTTTATCGGGAACAGTTTTATTTCCTGTACTCTGTCCCTGTGTGTAATATCCACGCCGTCCTGCTTCATGCAGCCACTGACTGCTCTGTCTGGTTCACTGTCACTTTCACCTTTGATCGGTTTGTGGTTTTATTGCCAGAAGCTGAAAAGTAAATATTGCAGTGAGAAAACGGCGGCTGTGGTTCTGGGAGCAGTGACTTTGCTGAGCTGTTTAAAGAACATTTTCTGGTATTTTATGCTCACTGCTCGGTACTGGCTGCTGAATGAGCCCTGGTTTTGTCCTGTAACAGACGCTGTTCAATTCTCCATTGTCTGGGTCACAATCGAGTTCCTCCACCACATTCTAACCCCGGGTGTCCCATTTCTCCTGATTCTGCTGCTCAATGTTCTCACCGTCAGACACATTTTAGTGACCAGCAGAGCCCGCAGGAGACTCCGCGGTCACACCAATGGGGAGGCTCAGTCTGACACTGAAATGAGAAACCGAAAAAAATCCATCATTTTACTGTTTGTGATCTCGGCCAATTTCATCCTTTTATGGTCAACGTTAATGCTGTTTTCTATATGGAGCCGGATGAGGGATATTGTTTATCAGTCTGTGTATCTCCATCCCTTTGTGCGGGAATTGGGCTTCATGCTGCAGCTCCTCAGTTGCTGCACAAACACCGCGATTTATGCCGTGACCCAGACTAAGTTCAGGCAGCAGCTGAAGAATGTGCTGAAATATCCCTTCACCCAAATCCATCCATCAATCAAATTTCCACATTAATCAATCCATCCGCGATTTTCACATTTCAGTTCAGTGTTTCAGCGATGGAGCAGCCTGTCGCAGACTGAGGGTAGACTGAGGTTAGCCCTGGTTTGGCCATCATTATCCGACAGTGGGGTTCCAGGGAAACATTTCAATGTTTCTCACAACTCAGGGGCCAGTGAGAAAAGGCACCATCGCACTGACTGTATCCATCACTTCCATTTGTAACCAATAAAAATGTTGATTAAAGCGTGCCGAGCAGCAGATTGACTGATGTTGTTGTGTGTCTTTGTGTTGGAGAAGCTGAGCTGGAGAGAGACAGACTCAGCCCCAAATCCTGGTCCTCAGGGAAGGGGACTCTGAGCCGCACCCTAAGCTCAGGAGCTGGGTTTAACTCCCTCTGTCCCCCCCAGCTCCAACTTGGACTACCCATTTCCTCTTCCCTCCTCTATCTCCTCATTTCCCCTCTCTCTCTCTCTCTCTCTCTGCACACTCTCTCTTTCTAACCACCTCTCCCTTTCACTCTCCCCCGACCACCCTCTCTCTCACAAACCCCTAACCCTGATTTTTTCACTCTTTCCTCTCCCCCTCCCCTGCAATCACTCTCTCCTGCCATCTGTCTCCCTCCCACAATTCCGCCTCTACCCCCTCCTCCCACCTCCCATATCTCTTTAACACCTCACACCCACCCCTCCAACCAAATGCAGCCAAAACACCAACCTCCCCCACCCTCCCCCGCCCAGTGTCTGGCCGAGAGGAAGAGGGAAACGTCAGAGAGACAAAGTGTGTCCGAGAGAGAGGGAGGGGCAGGAGGGAGAGAGATTTAGTCAGAGAGAAACAGAGCGAGGTGGGGAGAAAGCGAGACGGAGGTAGGGAGACCGAGACCGAGAGAAGGTGGAGAGAGAGTGAAGGAGCAGGGGCAGAGAGAGAGGGGGGATGCAAGGGAGTGATAAGGTGGTGGAGGGAGAGAGAGAAATAGGGGATGTCATGATGAGAGATGGGTCAGAGTGTGGGGGAACAGAGCGAGGCGGAACAGGAAACTGGGAGAGAATCCTTCACCGCCCGGATCTACCTCCTGTCCAAAATCCACAAACCTGACTGCCCCGGCCGACCCATTGTCTGAGCCTGGTCCTGCCCGATGGAACTCATCTCTGCATATCTCGACACGGTCCTGTCCCCCTTAGTCCAAGAACACCCCACCTACATTCGGGACACCACCCACGCCCTCCACCTCCTCCATGATTTTCGCTTCCCCGGTCCCCAACGCCTTAACTTCACTATGGACATCCAGTCCCTGTACACCTCCATCCCCCATCACGAAGGACTCAAAGCCCTCCGCTTCTTCCTTTCCCACCGCACCAACCAGTACCCTTCCACTGACACCCTCCTTCGACTGACTGAACTGGTCGTCACCCTGAACAACTTCTCTTTGCAATCCTCCCACTTCCTCCAAACCAAAGGAGTTGCCATGGGCACCCGCATGGGCCCCAGCTATGCTTGCCTCTTCGTAGGATATGTGGAACAATCCATCTTCCGCAACTACACTGGCACCACCCCACACCTTTTCCTCTGCTACATCGATGACTGTATCGGCGCTGCCTCTTCCTCCCACGAGGAGGTTGAACAGTTCACCCACTTTACCAACACCTTCCACCCCGACCTCAAATTCACCTGGACAGTCTCAGACTCCTCCCTCCCCTTCCTAAACCTTTCCATTTCTATCTCGGGCGACCGAATCAACACAGACATCTACTATAAACCGACTGACTCCCACAGCTACCTAGACTACACCTCCTCCCACCCTGCCCCCAGTAACAACGCCATCCCATATTCCCAATTCCTTAGTTTCTGTCGCATCTGCTCCTAGGAGGACCAGTTCCAATACCGTACAGCCCAGATGGCCTCCTTCTTCAAGGACCGCAGAATCCCCCCAGACGTGATCGATGATCCCCTCCACCACATCTCTTCCACTTCCCGCTCCTCCACCCTTGAGCCCCGCCCCTCCAACCGCCACCAGGACAGAACCCCACTGGTTCTCACCTACCACCCTACCAAACTCCATATACAGCGTATCATCCGCTGTCATTTCTGCCACCTCCAAACGGACCCCACTATCAGGGATATATTTCCCGCTCCTCCCCTATCAGCGTTTTGAAAAGACCACTCCCTCCGTGACTCCCTCAGTGACTCCCTCGTCAGTTCCACACCCCCCACCAAAACAACCTCCACTCCCGGCACCTTCCCCTGCAACCGCAAGAAATGCAAAACTTGCACCCACACCTCCTCCCTTACTTTTCTCCAAGGGATCCTTCCATATCCGCCACAAATTCACCTGCACCTCCACACACATCATTTATTGCATCCGCTGCACCCGATGTGGCCTCCTCTATATTGAGGAGTTAGGCCGCCTACTTGAGTAATGTTCCAGAGAACACCTCTGGGACACCCGGACCAACCAACCCAACCACCCCGTGGCTCAACACTTCAACTCCCCCTCCCACTCCACCAAGGACATGCAGGTCCTTTGACTCCTTCATCGCCAGACCATAGCAACACGACGGTTGGAGGAGGAGCGCCTCATCTTCTGCCTAGACACCCTCCAACCACAAGGGATGAACTCAGATTTCTCCAGTTTCCTCATTTCCCCTCCTCCCACCTTGTCTCAGTCAAATCCCTCGAACTCAGCACCACCTTCCTAACCTGCAATCTTTTTCCTGACCTCTCCGCCCCCATCCCACTCCGGCCTTATACCCTCACCTTGACCTCCTTCCACCTATCGCATTTCCAACGCCCCTCCCCCAAGTCCCTCCTCCCTACCTTTTATCTTAGCGTGCTGGACACACTTTCCTCATTCCTGAAGAAGGGCTTATGCCCGAAACGTCGATTCTCCTGTTCCTTGGATGCTGCCTGACCTGCTGCGCTTTTCCAGCAACACATTTTCAGCTCTTGATCTCCAGCATCTGCAGTCCTCACTTACTCCTATGGAATGCTTTGCCTGCAACTGTAGTAGATTCGCCACCTTTAAGTACATTTAAGTTGTCATTGGACAAGCATATGGACATACATGGAATCGTGTAGGTTGGATGGGCTTCAGATTGATATGACAGGTGGGCGCAATATCGAGGGCCTGAGGGCCTGTACTGCACTGTAATATTCTATGTTCTATGTTAACTGGTTGCAGCATAAATAAACATCTCCCACTTCCCAGAGTTCTGTCTGCCTTCTGAGTCTTCATTCAATGGAAAACACTCCTGCAGCTATGATGACACTTCAGTTCAATACAAGCACTTACTTTGTGTGAAATTATTACTTTCCGAGCAATATAATTTCCATGTTAAAATTGTTTTACTTTTTATGTGTGCAAGAAATCAATGTAGGTACATCCATTTGTTCTTTAGTTCAACTAACACTAAATTTTAATTTATTGGAAACACTACACTGGGGTGAAAAGAACGATTATTCAGCTCAAATCTCACATTAAATGGCTGTTTCTATTTTGCAAATCCTATGACCTCCAAAACCATATTTATTTAATTTCATAAGAAGAAAAAAACTGCTCTTGAAATGCTGAGATAGTTTCTTTTTCTTCCAACATTAGTTTTCAATGTAAAATAATCACACAATTATCAGTCATTTGGTACAAAATGACTTCTGGTACCAAACGTCATTAACTCGACCTTTCCTTCACAATCATACTCACTTTCCTGGCCTAAATATTTTCTTCCTAATTCTGACATAAATGTCTAAACATTTATCACGGTAAAAATTACATTAATTAAATAGATATGACTCTACAAAAAAAAATCAATTGTTGCTGATTGTTTTTTAAATTATTAAAGCCACCTTTTACATTTTAATTTTCAGTTTATTAGTATTAATGAATATACAATCGACATCAGAGCAAAGTGCTCTCAAAATATTAAGTCAATTTATCTATCAGGATTTTAGAAACAATTATCAATTACAGTAATTACACAACACTTTAGCTTAGAATTTGTAACAAGCATGAGATTGTCGCCTTGCCCAGTATGGTTGGGAACGTTATGAAGGAATCTTGTGCAGCTCTGTTACTGTCTCTGCTACCACACCAGTAGCCACAGTTTCAATTCCCACCTTGTACAGAATTCTGATTCGAAAATATCTAAGAATCAATTGAATTGCCTGTCAAATCAATATTCGATTTGCTTCCATCTGTTGTTAATTCCAGTAATCACAGTATTTGTTATTTACTTTCTTTAGGTCACTAATAACAGTATGTATCTAATTCCACTCAATCAATATTCCTTGGAAAATATTTGAGAATGTTGCAATCATAAAGATGAAATATACTTAGGAATTATATTCATTGATTTTGTTTTGTTCTGAAGAGCTTAGTTCGGACAACACATAGAACTTGATGCTCCAGTGCTACAAATATTAGAAAATAATATTGTTCTTCTTCAGTAAAATAAACAAATGCCACTTGCTATTATTTATCAATTTTTAGTTATTGATCTGTTTGTGAATTGTATGAAATGTTTAGTTTTCCACTCACCTATTTATGTTGACTGTAAGATTGAAATGCCGTAAAAACATCAGAACGTGTTCATTTGAAAATTGACTTTACATATTTCTCACTTACCTCATTTATTGCATGATGTCTTAAGTGTGTTTTGCTCAGCAATTTTAGTAAATATTTAAAATTGTCTAATCCTAAAAAAGATCCTTCACACCCAAATATCAGTCTACTCCTAATTCATGTAAATACCTCAATTTTATCGAAATCAATGGTAACACAAAACAGTGCACATGAAGCAACACAAAGTTCCTTATCACCACCTGATTACTGAGTAAATACCTTATTTTTCCTGAGACTAATAACAACAGTAAGCATTTGTCTACTATTCGCTGCAGTAAGTGCAATTGATATCTTATATTTCAGTCCAGTCGTCAACGATGATTTATATAGTTTCAACCAATAATTCTACTTTATCATGGACATTGACTGCAATTCAAGAACATTGGGAACAAAAGTTTTGTCATTCTAACAATTTTTAAGCCTTTTGTTGTGTGCAACAGACAATTCAAATTATAACCATTTTTGTTGCAAATTCAACAAACGCTTCATTTCAAATTTCTGAAATTCCTACGTTTTTGCAAAAAATTTTCTGTTCATGTCCATTACAAATATTTGGAGAAAGTGAGGGAAAGCAGATGCTGGAGATCAGAGTCAAGCATGTGGTGCTGGCATAGCAAAGTATGTCAGGCAGCATCGGAGGAGCAGCAGAAACCACGTTTCAGGCATAAGCCTTCATCATCTTATTGAATTCTTTGAGGAGGTGACCAAGCATGTGGATGAGAGTAGAGCAGTGGATGTAGTGTACATGGATTTTAGTAAGGCATTTGATAAGTTTCCCCATGGTAGGCTTATGCGGAAAGTCAGGACGCATGGGATAGAGGGAAATTTGGCCAGTTGGATAGAAAACTGGCTAACTGGTTGTAGTCAGAGAGTGGTGGTAGATGGTAAATATTCAGTCTGGAGCCCAGTTACAAGTGGAGTTCAGCAGGGATCAGTTCTGGGTTCTCTGTTGTTTGTAATTTTTATTAATGACTTGGATGAGGGAGTCGAAGGGTGGGTCAGTAAATTTGCAGATGATACGAAGATTGGTGGAGTTGTGGACAGTGAGGAGGGCTGTTGTCGGCTGCAAAGGGACTTAGATATGATGCAGAGCTGGGCTGAGGAGTGGCAGATGGAGTTCAACCCTGCCAAGTGTGAGGTTGTCAACTTTGGAAGAACAAATAAGAATTCGGAATACAGGGTTAACGGTAGGGTTCTTAGTCAGGTGGAGGAACAGAGGGATCTTGGGGTCTATGTACATAGATCTGTGAAAGTTGCCACTCAGGTGAATAGAGCTTGTAAGAAGGCCTATGGTGTATTAGCGTTCATTAGCAGAGGGCTTGAATTCAAGAGTCGTGAGGTGATGTTGCAGTTGTCCAGGACCTTGGTTAGGCCACATTTGGAGTACTATGTGCAGTTCCGATCGCCTCACTTTAGGAAAGATGTGGAAGCTTTGGAGAGGGTGCAGAGAAGATTTATCAGGATGTTGCCTGGAATGGAGAATAGGTCGTACGAGGATAGGTTGAGAGTGCTCGACCTTTTCTCGTTGGAACGGCAAAGGATGAGGCGTGACTTGATAGAAGGTTTATAAGATGATCAGAGGAATAGATAGAGTAGACAGTCAGAGGCTTTTTCCCCGGGTACAACAGAGTGTTACAAGGGGACATAAATTTAAGGTGAAGGGGGAAAGGTATAGGGGGGATGTCAGGGGTAGGTTCTTTACCCAGAGTGTGGTGGGGGCATGGAATGTGCTGCCTGTGGGAGTGGCAGAGTCAGAATCATTGGTGACCTTTAAGCAGCAATTGGATAGGTACATGGATAGGTGCTTAAGCTAGGAGAAATGTTTAGCACAACATCGTGGGCTGAAGGGCCTGTTCTGTGCTGTATTGTTCTATGTTCTATGTTCTATCGTGAATCTCCGGCTCCATGGATGCTGCCTGGTCGGCTGTGCTTTTCCACCACCACACTTTCGACATAAAAAATATTTGTCTGCTTATTTGGAGCAAATACTCTCTTTTTTCCTCGGTAATATAAATTTACTGTGCTTTCCATTCACTCAAGTTCTCATTTTAATAGCTCCACGTTTTCTTCTTAATCCGATACAAATCTCAAAACTCCGTGCACAATAAAACCGATATGAATTATAAGTTAGTATCCGGACAAGAGAACCAATGAACAGCTACATAGACCTCTTGAACATCCGAGATATTTGAATGAAAAAGCAATGCCTTCCAAAAAATCTCTGCACGTCTGTCTCCTTTATCAATTCAATAATCCTGCAAACAGCTTATAATTGTCAGTTGATCTCTCTTAATGAGTACCTAATCAATGTCATTGTAAACCACTGAAACAATTGAAACTTTTATTTGTTAAAATGCAAAGATTCATTCTCAATTCGTTATTAAAACAATAAGGGAACCATATTTTACCTGTCCATAAGGTCAATTGACCTGTGGCCCATAATTGAACATGCTAATTATTCTTAAAGCTTGAAAAATCAGATCTAAAAAGGTCAAACGAAAGCAAGCATAAGACAAAATAACCAGTTCCAAAAAACAGTGGAAATCCCGGTTAAAGAGCTCACAACTTTTCTGGAGATCCAGTAACAACCAGCCCGAGAGTTGAGCTTTGGAGAGTTTTAAGCAGACTTCCTGGCACCTTAACTTGCAGCCAGTGCCTGAGCGTTAGACACCTCGCTTGAGAATGACGACAAGTGAAGGGTGTTTGCACGAAACCCATTGAATGCTTAGAATCCAGAATTTTGGTGAAATGTTGTGAAACATTTCCCAGATCATGGAAATCAGCTCAACATTATTGAAATCAAAGTACTCGTAATGGTCTTCAAGACCACTTAATTACTGTTCGGTGAAAAACACTTTGTACGTGCCTTATTGTTCTCAGGATGAATAATCACAGCAAACATCACAGTCTCACCGGATCCAAAGATATGTAACAGACACCTTATTATAATTTACACACTACATCTTTCCCAGACCAATGATGACACCTTATTACATCTGACTGAAGATACTACTCATAACATGTATCGAGATGAAGCAAGTCTTAAATGTAGGAATCTTTTTCTGATAGATTTCCAATCCAAACATTATGATAAAAATGTAATTGTGGCTCATTACATTGTCAACAGATCCCCATTAAACATATTTATCTGTTTATTCAGAGAAAATATTGAAACAAATACCTTGATAAATGTTGTTGACTATATGTTTCTGTGAAAATAAATCTTCTTTATTGACTTATTTTCTTTATAATTCTGACTCATGTGTCTAAATATTGATGATATGAAAAATTGCATAAATTGAAAACAATGCAGAATTTGTTCTTATTATATATTATATTTCTCCAGAAGAAAAGCTAAGCAGAAATCTTGAAGATCTGAGAATTTTGAATGACAAACCATTTCTGATCAACGTTCATTGAATGTCTAATGTCTTGCCACATCATCATGCCAGAATTTGTATTCTCAGCTGACAGATTAAGAAATATCTAGTCAACATCAGAGCAAACCCGTTTGGAAATATTGAATCATTTACTTTTGCCAAAGTTCTAAAATTAATTATCAATTCATTGTCTCTCCAAAAATCTCACAGTAATTCAGTTTAGGTTTTGGAACAAACATCGTCTAATTGACATTTTAATTTAATCCACAATTTCTTAGTGCCAATATTAAAAAGGAATAATAGTTCTCTCATTCCAGGTCAACACAAACACAAACTAACTAATGATTCCCCATCCAACACTCACAGGTAATATCTGTTCCTTTCTAATTTGAATGTTCACAGAAATCATTAGATTAATATTCGGCCTTACATAGTAAGTGACGCCTGATTTTTTTTTGAGTTTAGATTACTTACAGTGTGGAAACAAGCTCTTCGGCCCAACAAGTCCACACCGACCGACCGAAGCGCAATACACCCAGACCCATTCCCCTACATTTACCACTGCCCCTAACATTACGGGCAATTTAGCATAGCCCATTCACCTAATCTGCATATTTTTGGACTGTGGGAGGGAACCCACGCAGACACGGGGAGAATGTGTAAATTCCACACAGTCAGTCGCCTGAGGCGGGAATTGAAGCCGAGTCTTTGGTGCTGTGAGGGAGCAGTTCTAACCGCTGTGCCACCATGCCACCCATTACACTCCAACAAATGCTGTTCATTTTCACATATGACGGGCAGCTATATGAGATTTCTAATCAGCTGTCGCAACAATAGAAGAGTTCGTTTGTCAAAAATAGTTATTATTTTAAAGTTACTAAGAATATTAAACGAAGGTTCTAATTACAGATTCCTGAGAATCATAGGGGTAATTTGTAACATAATTCGATATATGTAACCAATGCCTAGCAAGAAAACATTATAGAAAAGCATTTAGGGTTAGATGTGCAGTTAGCTAGTTTTAGGAATTAATGTCACGGTATGATGTTGACTGCCCATTAATTATAAAGTCCTGACAGTAAGAGAAGCTGGATAATTTCACACAATGTAACAAACACTATAAAACAAGTCATATTACTAATCTTATAGCTAATTAAAACTAACTGTCTTTTGTATTTCTTTGTATATATATATATATATATATATATAATTAGGACAGTGAGCAATATGAGAAGTAATTGACTTTGATAAAATAAAATATAATGAATAGCAGAATTCAAAATGTCCCAACTGATAAGGCATCCTGAGAGGCCCGAGGGAGTGCAGGAATAACTTTGGAATCTGAATTAATAAGATGCGTGGAAAGATCGCAAAGCCTAGAGATTATCGTACCTGTTAAACAACATGAGATGAAAGGAATTTCGGAATGTCCATTAGAATGTCCATCTGCGATTATGTGTTTGAATTGGCTGTCGGGATGAGGAGGAGAGGGCTGTAACCACATTGCATGTGGCCATTGTGATGCAGAAAGTCCATAAAAATACTGATTTTTATTGTCCATGTTACAGTGTGTCATGGATCTCCCTTCCGAGATTGGCCTTGGGGGATGATCCCTTCATTAACTGGTTGCTGCATGAGTAAACATCTTCCACATGCCTCATAAATATGAGAAAAGATCAATTAATCCTTCAGTAAAATAAACAAATATCACATGATATTATTTATTTTTTTATATTACTGGTCAGTTTATGAATTGTGTGAGATTTGATTTTAGCTTTCCAGTCATTTATTTATATTGAATGTGACATTGAAATGGTGTGAAAATATCAGGTTGTGTTCATTTGAAAGTTGGATTTGCCGACTCTCACTTATCCCATTGATTGCATGATGGTTTAAGAACGTTTCACTCAGCAATCATAGTAAATATAAAAAAAACTGTCAGATTTTAAATCAAATCATTGGCATCCAATTATCAATCTGTTCCTAATTCATGTAAATATCTCAATTTTATTGAAACCAATGTTCACGCGAAACAGTACACATAGAGCTACACAAAGACTTCCATCACCATCTGACTATTGTTCAGTAGAATAACCTGAGTAAGGACCTTATTGCTGCTGAAACCAATGACAACAGTAAGCATTTATTTACTATTCCATGCAACAAGTGCAATTGATATCTTCTATTTCAGTTCAGGAGTTAAAGATGATTTATGTTGCTTAAAACAATGCTTCTACTTTATCACATATATTGACTGTAATACAATCATGCAAACAACAAACGTTTTGTCATTCTAAAAATCTTTAAGTTTACTTATTTTACATTTGTGTGCAAGAGATATTTCAAATTACAACAATTTTTGTTGTATAATTCAGCAAACCTACACTTTGAATTTGGGAATGTCTCCATTTTTGCAAAATGGAATTCGTTTTCAGTTTATATAACACCGTAAATGACTTTTTTTTTCCAAATCACGCGCTCTACAAAATGATTATTTATTTCAGTTAATTGTAAGAAAAGAACTGCTTTGAACACCTTGATTCCTTTTGTCTTTTCTATTCCAACATTATTCATCACTGCACAATAATGACACAATTATTATAATTCCTTTATGTACCAAATGTCTGCATCATTTGTTCACTTTCATGCACACTTTCATTATCTATTAACTTTCTTCCAAATTTTGACACAAATGTCTGAAATCTGATCATAATATTAATCATTTGAATTAAAATAACTTGTCTCTATAAGGAAACCATTTGATAGAAATTCATATTTCTTGTGTTACCTGTATTTACTAAAGAAAAAAAATGTTCTATAATCGCTGAATGGCTCATTTTTTCTTCAATTCATAAAGCTAGTTACTATATTGTATTCCACAATATAACAATTTTAATAAATATTCAATCAACATAACAGCAAAGTGTTTTTGAAATATTGAATCATTTTAATTGCTCATATAACAACATTATCAAGTCATTGTCATGATAATAATTGTGCAATTATTTAAGAAAGTCTTGAACAAGTAAAGTGAGATTCACATTTTAATTTGACCAATTGTTTCTGAGTACCAACACTGCAATATGAAACTTTATTTTCAAGTCACGTTTCCCACGATGGATCCAAGGACTTCCCATCCAACATTAATTATGAATGTCTGATGTTTGCTTATTTGAATGATCTCCATAATCACAGACTTTAAATTCACAGACCAGCATTTACTTTTCACTGCAATAATTCCTGTTTGTTTGCACATATTCCTCAGTCACATAGCAAAATGAGATTTCTCACTGTTTCTAAATTCATTGATCGAATTTTATAATTCAGTTGTTGCTCATACCTAATAATCATTCAATCCAGTATTTGCTGTAAATGTGGAATTGCGGCTCGTTACATAAATAACTAAATATATTGTAGTATACAATCTCTCAATCATTGTTAATATTAATTCTTATTTTACCCACAGAAACATAGTTGAATTCATTTAAATATATTTCACTTCGATGCAAACATTTATTGTACTTCTAATCACAATAAGATTTAAGTATTTTTCATGCAACAAAATCACGTAAAATTTTTGCGTTTTGTTAAGTCAAATGAAAAAGAATTACCATCTCTGTATTGTTTCATTAAACAATGATAATGCATTTTGAATTTTTCGAAGTTGAGCATTTTTGCAAAGAAGGGATGTTGTCTTCAGCTGAATAATGCAACCAAATTAACTAATTTTGCTGGTTCTAAATTCCTGGAAAGTATTTGATATTGTTGCAGTCTTAAACATTTCAGGCACATAAGTTGCTATTCTGCAGAGCTACAAAGATGAAAAGCAAGTCAATTTCTTCATCAGTGAAATAAACAAATGTCACTTCCCGTTATTCGTTAGTAAGCTCATCCCCAAATTTGTAATTAAACAATGCAATTCACCTGAATATTGTGTCCTTTGATCATACTAATTTTCTAATTATTGTTCTTTTGTGATTTGTTAGAGATTTTTATTTTTTGTTTTGCACATCTCTTACTTATTTCAGTTCTTGTATGGGGGATGGGCAATGAGAACAGAGGATCAGTGGTTAGCACTTGTGTCTTACAGTGTTATGCACTTGGGTTTGATTCCATCCTCGGCCACATGCTTGTGTGGAATTTTCATGTTCTGGTTTTCTCCCACAATCCAGATTAGGTAAATTGGCCATGCTAAACTGCACGTCTGTTCAGGGATGTGTAGGTTCGGTGCATTATTCAGGGGTAAATGTCCAGTAATCTGACTGCAGAATGGTGCTGAGTGGATTATTCTTTGGAACGTCAGTGTAGACCTGTTTCTACACAGTAGGGATTCCGTATAATTAGAATTGTGTTTCGCTAAACAAAACTGACATTTAAAAAAAATGTCGACTTTAAAACTTATCTTTAACAGTCAATTGTTAATCTTGTAAAATATCTCAATGTTACTGAAATCAATGTTCAAACAAAACACTGCACACGAAGCCACACAAAGATCTTCATGACCATCTAATTACTGTTCAGTGGAATAATCACAGTAAATGTCTTACTGTTCCTGAGATTAATCACCACTATCACAGTAAGGATCTGGTTATCATTCCCTCCAATAAATGCAATCGTTGTCCCTCTGGTATTTCAGTTCAGTAGTTATACACCATACTGGTTGTTCAAAGCATGGTTATTCTTTATTATGAATGGCCAAGGGTTCTAACGGCAAGATATGTTGTTCGATCTGATTTGTTGCATGTTCTCAAACAGGTTTTCACTATAAATATTGCAAAAAATGTGTTAACTTGGTCTTGTTCAAGTTCTGATGCTAACATATACCGTTCATGTTCATTAAACATATTTGGAGAAAGTGGGGAAAGCTGAAGCTGAAGATCAGAGCCAAGAGTCTGGCATTGGACAAGGGCAGGCACATCCAAAGAGCAGGAGGATCGACCTGTCGGGCATTGAGCCATCATCAGAAAAGATTCCTGATGAAGGGCTTATGCCCAAAACGTCGATTCTGCTTCTCTTCGAATGCTGCCTGACCTGCTGCGCTTTTCCAGCACCACGCTCTTGACATTAGAAATATTTGACTGAATATTCAGAGATTATACTAGAAGTTGCCTCTGTCAATTCAACTTACTTTGCTTTCTATTCACTAAAGTTTTCATGTTAATTGTTTCTCCTTTCCTTCTTAAATCTGATACAAATCTCAAAATACAGAACACATTAAAATTCACATGAACTATAAATTTGCATTCTCGACAAGAAAACCAATGGAAGGCGAGATAGAATTCTTGAAGAGCCGACATATTTAAAAGAAAAAGCAATGCCTTCCAAAAAAATGTTTGCCCATCTGTATCTCTCTTTCAATTCAATAATCCTGCAAATAATTTATAATTGTTAATTGATCTCTCTGAATGGGTACCTAATCAATGTCAATGTAACCAGCTGAAACATTAACAACAGATTGGTAACTGGGTGTTACAGATCTTATTTGAAGTCAACAAATGTTTGGAATTTACTCGAATTCCACCAGGAAACATTCTTGAATCATAATACAAGAAATGAGATATGTGAGAGATGCGCCAACCTTATTTTTAAATGAACAAACTCAATATTTTCAAAACATTTCAATCTATCGCTCAAAATGAACAGGTGAATGGAAAAATAAAAACAAGTTTCTGACAATTAATAAACTGAACAACAATCACAAATTCACTTTGATCAAAGGACAGAGTAATATTTAGACGAATCACAACATTTAGTTCCAAAGTAGGTAACCAGCTGACTGACAAGTGATAGGTGGGAGCATTTGTTAGTTTACTGAAGAAGATATCAACTTTATTTCAAACTTATAGCACGAAAGAATAATGTTTAATGCGTTTCAATTGTTTGGACTTGCCCCTTTGCAACAAAAAAAGATCAATCTCATTACTTAGACATGGTAATCTTTAATTCTGCAAAATTTTCAAATATTCTCCAGGAACTTATAAGCAACAGAATTAGATACAGGTATCCCTAATATCCGAAAGTAGAACGTTATTATGAAACCTCACATAAACTGAAAAGGGGCAAATCGAAGAAGCATTAATTTATATGGGAAACATCTCCGCTTTTTTCGTAAAAGTGAAAATCCTCTTCAGATTTCTTTCAGTTAGAGAAAACAGGGACAGATGTAAGTCTTTTGTAAAAGCAAAGTGGCTAAATTGAAGTTTCCAACACATATTTCTTGGTAACCTGACACAAATAACTATCAGATTTTGTGATTATTGATATAATAGATAAAAGCAGATCTAATGTTGAATTGAAAAGCAGTTCAGTCTGTGCTTAGGTGCTCTCTATTCACCATTCAGATAGCTCTTGATAAATATCTAGTGAAGGTGTGATTTGAAACCTTCCCTCGGGTCTAGTAATAGAGACACTGCCACAGCTCCACAAGCTCCTTTCATAATGTTCCCACTCAGGACGGGCAGGACTGCAATATTATGTTTAATGTGGTTACACAAATCAAAACTAATCAGCTGTTTATTGTAATAATTCGAATGGGAATTAATTAGGTAGTTTCTATGTGTAATGGACTGGAAATTAAACAATATTTTACAATAACAATACAATGGTGGTCTTAAATAAACAGCAAGTGTCTCATGACAATTCTTTGAAAGACAAATTGATAAAACTGCATGATCATTGTACTTTGATTTTAAAATTGCAATTTCCCTTCCTTTCAAGAATGTACAACTTCCATAAATTCAAAATGAACAGTCATCGATAAAGAAAGGAACAAGCAGATGTTAATTCTATTTTCTGTATATAAACGTGCGATGAATTTTAAGTAAGTTATATATATATATGTGAAAATGAAACTCTTATTGTGAAACTCTTAAGTGAAATATAATCAAATCAATTCAACTGTGTTTTCTCAGTTAAAATACAGCTCAAAATTCAAAGTAATCGAGTGATTGTACACTGCAATATCTTTACATTAATTCAGTGCTGAGACATAATTCCACATTTATACCCCTTATACTGAAGCAAACATGTGCCAGGTGTCAGAGGGGGTAGGGGATGTCCTTAATGAGTACTTTGCTTCAGTATTCATGAGTGAGTGGGACGTTGTTCCTGTGAGGACAGCGTGAAACAGGCTGATATGGTCGAACAGGTTGATGTTAAGATGGAGAATGTGCTGGAAATATTGAAAAATCACAGGGATAGATGTCCCCTGGGCCAGAAAGGATATAATTTAGGTTGTTATGGGAAGGGAGGCAAGGGGTTACTGTGTTTTGGTGATGATCTTTGCATCCTCACTGTCCACTGGAGTCATACCAGATGATTGGAGGGTGGCAAACGTTATTCCCTTATTCAAGAAAGGCAATTGAGATAATCCTGGGAATCATCGATGAGTCAGTCTTACATCAGTTGTGGGCAAATAATTGGAGAGAATTCTGAGAGACAGGATTTGTGATAATTTGGAAAAGTATTGATTAATTAGAGATGGTCAGCATAGCTTTGTGAGCGGCAGATTATAGCTCACAAAACTTATTGAATTATTTGAGGATGTGACAAACACATTGGTGAGGACAGAGCAGTGGATGTGGTGTATATGGATTTTAGCAAGGTGTTTGATTAGGTTCCTCATGGTAGGCTCATTTAGAAAGTAATGAGGCATGGGATACAAGGAAACCTGCCTGGTTAGAGAATAAATTTGCTGGCCCATAGAAGACAGGGTGAGATTACATGGATAGTTTTCAGCTTGGAGCACGGTGACCAGTAGTATTCTGAAGGGATTAGTTCTGGGAACTCTGCTTTTTGTGATTTTTATAAATGACTTGGATGAGGAAGTGGAAGGGTGGGTTAGGAAGTTTGCCAATGACACGAGAGTTGGTGGAATTGTCGATAGTGTGGAGGGCTTTTGTAGGTTGCTAGAGGACTTTGCCAGAGCTGGCCTGAGAAGTGGCAGATGGAGTACAAGCTGGGAAAGTGTGAAGTTATTCATTTTGGAATGTCAAATTTGAGTGCATATTTTCGGATTAAATGCAGGATTCATGACAATGTGGAGGAACAGAGGGATCATGGGGTGCACATCCATACATCCCTCATGGCTGACATCCAAGGTTTATTGAGACGGTGTATGGTGTGTTGGCTTTCATTAGTGGGGAGATTGAGTTTAAAAGCTACGAGATTATGCTGCAGCTCTATGGATCCCTGGTGAGACTACACTTGGAATATTGTGTTCGGTTCTGATCACCTCATTATACATAGGATGCGGAAACTTTAGAAAAGGTGCAGATGAGATTTACCAAGATGCTGCCTGGACTAGAAGGCATGTCTTATGAAAAAAAGGTTGAGGGAGCTGGGGCTTTGGTCATTGCAGTGAAAGAGGGTGTGAGTTTACTTGATAGATTTTTATAAGATGATGAGAGGCATAGATAGAATGGATAATGAAAGACTTTTCCCCACAAAGTGGCATAATTTTAATTTGAATGTGGGAAGTTGTGGGGAGATGTTAGAGATAGTTTCTTTATAGATAGTGGTGGGTGCGTGGAATGCACTGCCAGTGGTGGTAGTAGATTCAGATCCATCAGCGACTCGAAGTGACTCTTGGATAGGCACATGGATGATAGTAAATGAAGGACATGTTGGTTAGTTTGATCTTAGAGTAGGATAAAAGTTCGGAACAACATCGTGGCCAAAGGGCCTGTACTGTGCTGTACTGTTCTGTATTTTATAGAATGAAATGAATAATTATTATATATTTGCAACATATAGATTTTCAAAATTCTATTAGCATACTTAAGAATAATGATAAATTTCATCTTACTATATTACTGTGCTATCTGCAAAAATGAACAGGAATTGTTGCAGGGAAAATTAATTAGGTTTTTCTAAGTTTATAAGGCTGGGATTACACAGATCATTCAAATGAGCAAAAGTCATTTTTAACAGTGCGTGTTGCATCAGAAATAATGGATTCGTTTGTAGGTGTGTTGATTGGAAATAAAATGGATTTTTATATTGCTATATAGGTACTAGGGAAGATTGGATTAAATTTAAACATAAACTTCACTGTAGTTGTTAGCAAGACTAAACTAAAGCATGCTATAATTATTGTCATGCAAATGCCTTCATAATTACCGTTAGAATCCTGAAAAAGGATATATTGAATCATTTTTCAAACAGTCAATAACTTAAATTGTGAACCTCAGTATACTTGTTACCCAGACCAATTATTATGCAATCATTGTAATGGTAATGACTTGATAACTAATGCTAAAACCTAAACAGATAAATTGGTTCAATACTTTGTAAGCATGTTGCTCTAAAATTGATTGGTTATTTATCAAGATCGTTAAACTGAGGGATAAAATATGATAGCTCCCTTGATAGAATTGAAGGAAAAAATGAGACAGTGTTTATTGAACAGGATTGTTTTTGTTTAAAAATTCAGTTGATGCAAGAATAATATATTTTCATCCATTGGTTTTCTTGTACAGACATGTTTTTTTTAATGTTGTCATGATTCAATGTTGAGACACTTGTGACAGAGTCTGCAAAGGGGAGAGTGAGAGAGAAAGAAATTTTTAAAAAGCAGAAATGAAAGGAACTGGCGAGCAGAGGAGCTCCAACTGTAGTGTCGCACCCTGCCAACATCTTATTGGGTGAGCTGGAATGCAGACTGGTCAAGGAACAACCTGACACAGTCATACGCACAGTATTTTAGCTTACAATGTCCTAGACACCATCGTCACCATCCCTGTTTATCCTGTCCCACCAGCAGGACATGAATGTAACTGAAATGCTGGAGCATGCAGGGTAATGGACTAACATCTGCAGAATGCGATCAATGTGATCTATTTGACATTTCTCCAGAATATTAAACTCCAGTCCAATTTGAAACGTTACTAGCGTCATCAGACTTTAACTACAAATGTCAGAAAAAAAATCAGAAAGTTCAAGCACAGATCGAGGCCACTTGGCCAATCCTGGGTATGTGTTGGCTGTAATAGAACTCCACAGGATCTACAGATTTTTGTACTCTCCATTGAGAGCAACAATTTTAGACTGTCCTCTGCCCTCTATGCTTTTATAATCTGCTTTTTAACATATTTCTTTGACAGCTGCACACCTTGTTTCCTTGTTTCTTTCCCAGCCCTAACTCCATTCCCCGTGGCCTTGAGGGACTACCATTTCTACTGTTTAATCTCTACTGCCTTCCCCTGTGTGGCAGACTGTCTTTTTGTCCTTGTCTCACTCCCACCTTACTCACAACCTGTTACATTTTTGGTGGTTCCCAGACCTCTGTAACTTTCACTGCGCCCCCTGGGACAATGGCACGAGTTTTGAATTCTTTTCCTCCTGAGATAATCAGAATTTTTTCCGGCTGCAGTTTCCCCCAGATTTTATTTTGAAAATCAGAGCATTTATGTCTGAATCAAGTATTTGTGAGCCTTCATCCACAATTCCGAGCATTTGGATGTAATTTGTGACCCTCCCACAGATGTGTAACGTTACTGGATTGGTTATGCTAACATGGCCACAGAGTGCAATTTAGGTGGGTTGCGCTAGCCATGGTTAATGTGGGGTTTTGGGGGTAGGGTGGGTGAGCAGATCATTGCAGACTCGATGGGCCAAATAGACAATTTCTGCACCCACGGGATTCTGTCATTCTAACCAGTTGTGATTGTTGTCCCATTTTCCTCATGCCAGGTTCATTCAACTCAGATACATATGCTTCCGTTATGATTCTGTGGATGCTCACTCACTCCTTCCCTTCAGTTTTACATCAATTTCACACTGTATGTGAGGGTGGGAATGGATTTGTAAATATAAATACTCCAACCGAAACCCCTCACAGGTCAGGAACTGTTTCTGCTACTTTCATCACTCACAAGGAACAGGAAAATAAAGGTTCAGTCCCAAATCTTACAGGAACATAGCGGTTATAATCACCAGGAAAGGCTGAACAGCTCAAAACGCTTTTCTCAAGAAAAGAGGAGGCTCAGAGAAAACCTGTTACAAGTAGGAAGATTTGTGTCTGGGTTTTCAGAGATTTGAGGTTGAAATCATTGGGTTGAAAGCATGTTTCATTGTCCCAGATCATCAAAGGTGCTATCTAAATGTGCATCTTTCTTCCTATCTGTCTGAGGTAACAATCAGATGGACAGGTCAGTGTCTGAGTGTCTTAACAAATCCCTGATTAAATCTGTCTCCCCCCACAATCTCAGGTGCCTCACCACTCACTGGGTCATGGAGAAACTCTGCCGTTACAATGAGACCTGTCTTTGCTGTCACGTCTCCTTGTACTCCCCCCAGTCCCCACTTCCCTTCATTAAATCCCAGCTGCCTCTAGCCCACCCACATGGGCATGTTGAAGAGCACGACAGGAGAAAGGATTGAAACCGAGAGTTCAATAGCCAGAATGAAAGAGGAAGAAGGAAATAAATGGTGATTGTGGATCCCAGGGGACACAGACTCCAGGATTAATCCCTGTGGGCATTCCTGCGGTAATACAAGACAGCATTCCATGATGAGAATTAAACCCGGGAGGCAGGAGAGGGAGCCACTGAACATTAGCAAATTTAGTTCAAACACAGGAGGTTTCCTCAGTCAGTAATAGTGTGTTCGTCATGGAGGTGACGTGAGCAGTGAGGGCAAATGCTATCACAAGCTGACGATGGATAACTTTCATTGGAACAGGAGGAGGCCACTCAGACCTTCAACCCTGCTCTGCCATTCAGGATGAACATAGCTGATGCGTGACCTAACGTACAACTTTCAAAACCGTCTCATTTCATCAATAAACTCCTCTGCAACAGAGGAGTATTGCAAAACTAAACATCTGCAAATGCTGCGAAATCAGAAACAAAGTCAGAAATTGCTGGAAAAACGCTGTAGGTCTGGCAGCATCTGTGGAGAGTGAACCGTTCGTGCCCAGTGATCAGTCAGGTGACCAGCTGCAGGGGAATGAGATTGTCAATAACAGCTGAGAAAACAGGAGGACGTACTCAATTAGAATTAGGAATTCACTTACCCCTCCCAGAGGGACACTCACCGACACAGTCACACTGCGGAGAGGCTGCTCACCTGCCCCACGTATGGGAAGGGATTTACTCGATCTTACAACCTGCTGAGGCACCAGAGGTGGCACACTGTGTTTAAATCCTTCACCTGCTCCATGTATGAGAAAGGATTCATTCAAATCTCTCACCAGCTGAGATGTCAATGCATCCCCCCAGGGACAGGCCATCCACCTGGTCAGTGTATGGGAAAGCATTCACTCAGTCCTCTGACCTGCTGAAAGACCAGAGAACTCACTCTGGGGAAAGGTCATTCGCTTGTTCCCAATGTGGGGGGAGATTCACTCAAATGCACCACCTGCGGAGTCCCCAGTCAGCTCACACAGGGGAGATGCCATTCAGATGCTCAGTGTGAGAGAGGGGATTCAGTGATTCATCCTGCACCCTCATCCCTCCCCACCACCTGCGGAGTCCCCAGTCAGCTCACACAGGGGAGAGGCCATTCAGATGGTCAGTGTAAGAGAAGGGAATCAGTGATTCATCCTGCCCACTGAGACCCCAGCGGGTTTACACTGGGTAGGAGTTGTTGAACTCTCTGTGTGACAACGGATTTGCTGCGTCTTTAACATAATTGAGAGACCAGTGAGTGCTCACAGGGAAGTGGCCATCCCCCTGCTCCATGTGGACTGCAGGACTCTGATTCTGATGTTACTGTTCATCAGAGTCACGAGTGGACCTTGTACGTGATGACACTGTTGGAGTATTGATTTTGTTGTTGTTAACCACATTAACTGGGCTGGAGTTGATTGAACTTACATTGCCACTTTCTAAACCTCAGGATGTCTCTCTGGGCATTAAGTCTCCACAAACAGCAATGGGATAATGAGCAGGGATCATCTGTTTTGATTTAAATTGTGACTGTAGCACGGCTGCTTCACAGCACCACGTACAAGGTTGGAGTCCAGCCTTGGTCAATGTGGAGTTCCCACATTCTCCCCATGATAGTGTGGGTCCCCTCCAGGTACTCTGGCTTCCTCCCACAGCACAAAGATGTGCAGGTTACGTGGATCGGTCGTGCTATCTTGTCGACAGTATCCAGGATTGTGCAGACGAGGTGGATCAGCCATGGGGAATGCAGGGTTACAGGAATGGAGTGCTCTGGCTGGTATATTCTTCGGATGGTCGCTGGGGTTTGATGGGCTAATGTTCTCCTTCCACACTGTCGGGATTCTGTTCTATGATTGAGGATAAAAACTACACAGCAGGGTGTCCTTGGAGAAGGAGCATGTGGTGTGTATCACTGCTCTCGCTGCCTTTAGATAGAGGTGGGCATCGCAGGGGATATAGTGCTTTATCTCCATCGCTGCCCCCTCCCCCCTACTCTACTATGATTTACTCCCTTCTCACTCTATCACTTGTAATGGTTTGCATGGCCCGGAATGGGCTTTGTTTGGAAATATTCAATTGGTTACACAAATGGTTTACTGCTGGTGATGATATGTCTAGATTAGAATGGTGCTGGAAAAGCACAGCAGGTCAGTAGCCGGAAAATCAACATTGTGGCAAAAGTGCTTTTCCAGCACCACTCTAATCTCGGCTCTGGTTTCCAGCATCTGCGGTCCTCACTTTTGCACTGGCGGTGATTACACCATTTTGCTTTTGGTTAACATATAATGATGACTTTTATGGTGGAATGGTTGCTGTGATAACACTTCTGGGTCGGTGTAATGAAGTTAACGAATGCTTCACAGCTCACAGACCGAGAACTGAAAAGCAGTTAAATCAAACCAAAGGTTCAGACAGGGAGGGAATATTTCCCTGGAGTTTGAGTAGCTGGAAAGTGATGGTGTCTGGGAATAGACAGGATTTTGTATTACAGAGGTTGAAAGTTTTAAAACTGTTATATTCAGACAGTTTAATGTATTTCCTTTAATTTTATTTGCTGTGCAAAAACTTTTACAACGTTGTAAAACCAAAATTTACAAACCTTGTGTTAAATATAAATGTTAAATAAAATCCATCAAACTATCCCTCACTGAAACCTGATGTGGAAGTGCAATCTCCTGGAGAATCCCTGCCCACTTCTTCCTACCCGGGCTCCATGGTTATGTACATACCTGAGAGATAGCAGCAGGAGGAGGCTATTCGGCCTTTCAATCCTGCTCCACCATTCAATGGGAAACAGCTGACCATCCAGCTCAGTCTCCTGTTCCTGCTGTGTTCCAATCCCCTTTCATGACTTTACCTCGTAGAACTAAATCTAAGTCCTCCTTTAGCTTCACTGCCTTTTGTTCCAGTGACATTGTGGTGTTACTGTGTGGGTGTAGGCAGGAGTAATGTGATGGTGCTGCCTCCTGGCGGATGCACTCAGCATCCCTCATCATCCTGCTGTAATATCAACAGGGTTTCAGCAACTAGAGATAGGAACCATTTCCAGGATATTGGCATCGGTGGCGCAGCCAGCATTTATTCCCCATCTCTAGTTACCCTTGAGAAGGTGGTAGTGAGCTGCTGTCTTGAACCATTCACAGTACATTTGGCGCAGAGAGACCGACAATTCTGTGAGGACAGTGTGTAGGATTTTGGCCGAGTGATTCTCTATCTTTGGTTCTTCAAATGCTGGTTAACTTAATCACAATCTGCACATGATTTGGAGATTTCAGTCTACAAATCTTCACCGTCTAGCACCCTGTATAAAGGAATATGTACAGATTAGAAATTCAGAAGACAATTCTAGTTTCTCTGGAATATCTTTTCCCTTTCCCACCCCCCATAGCTGTAACCCTCCAGCCCACTTACTCTCTCCCACCATTCTGACTCTGCTACCCCCAAATGTACACCCTCCCCATTCTCATGGAGTTACTGATAAACAGATCCGTACCACCACTTCCCGTCCTGGTTAGACTCTGCACCCTTTCTGGGTTCACTTCCTTTCCCTTCAGTTGCTGCAAGTCAATAATGTAACAGCAGAATGAAACAAAACGAAACCGAAAGGGAGGTGGCTTCTCCTGGACAGAAGAGGAACCTTCAGTCTGGGAGAATGGGTCAGACCCTTCTTTGTTTCTCATTGCTCGATTCCATGTTATGACAAGTTGGGAATGTAACTTGGTCCCATGTGGGGGGTGTGGTGACACTTTGACCCTCCAACAGACCAATACCACAAGCAAATACGTTCCTACTCCAGACAATCACAGTGTGAAATACTTTCCTCTAGTTATCCCAAAGCACATGCTCCAAAGCCCACTCACATTCTGTACTTGTGCAGTGCCAGGTTTCCCCACAGATGTGCAGTCCCTGCCTCGGAATTTGGAAGTTGTAGTCCCCATGCAGCCACTGGAGCCCTGTCTCTGGAACGCGAATGAAAAGTGTGGGGTGGAGGATGTTGTGTATCGGATCCCCATTCAGACACACGGGACATGTGGGCTGTCACTGGGATTTACAGAGACATCCGCTTAGACAACCTGGTTTCTGACGTAAGGAACATAGATCCAGCCAATTGGCGGATAGGGAGGTTAATAAGGCGCAGTAGGTTTTAAGCAGAGGTGGCTCAGTGGCTTGCACTGCTGCCTCACAGCGTCAGGGACCTTAGGCGACTGTGTGGAGTTTACACATTCTCCCCATGTTTGCATGGTTTCGTGCAGTTCTCCAGTTTCCTCACACAGTCCAAAGATGTGCAGGTTAGGTGGATTGCCCTTGCTAAATTGCTGACAGTGTCCATGCACATTAGCCAAGGGAAATGCAATGTTGCAGGGAATGAGTGGGTCTGAATGGGATGCTCATCATAGGGTTGGTGTGGACTCGATGGATGAATACCCTGTTTCTGCACTAGAGGGATTCTATTCTATTCTCATGAGGAAGAATACACTTATTTCGATGTGCTGTGAATCTGTGGAATTCCCTATTCCAAATGCGGTGGATGCCAGGACAATGTGCAGATTTAATGAAGAGATACTGATGTTGAATTTACAATGAGATGAAGGGTGAGAGAGAGCAGGTGGGAAAATCCAGCTGAGACCAAGGTGAGCTCAATCATCACCGTATTAAATGGTGGGGCTGGTTCGAAGGGCTGCATTGCCTCTCCTGTGTCCAGTGCTTATCTTCTTACGGTAATAACTGGAAAGCTGAATCCAAAACTCACCACCTTCACAAAAGGAGATTTTCAGAAAATGACAAATACTCAGGTGGATTAGCATTCCAAACTTCGATAGTGAGGTAGCGTGTAGGAGATAATGATTTTGCAATTTTAAACTGAGGGGAGACAGTGATTTATGGTGTTAGACTGTGTAGGACATTCACACCGTCCAGGATACGCTGTTGTGAATATCTATCCTGTACTTTATTACAAAGCCAAGGTCTCTGACAATGAAAACCAAAACACCCAGGTAACATCGTCTCAACTCGTAATCTGATAAAAGACTTGTAATAAGTCTGGTTGAACTTAGAACACAAATGGAAAGCTGGAAGATTCCCAAGATCCAGTGCTTAAACAAAAAGAGACTACAATAGGATGAGGCAGGAGTTGGCTAATGTAGACTGGAAACAAAGACTTTATGGTGGGAAAGTTGACGGACAGTGCAGGAATATCAAAGCAATTTTTTGAAGTGCTCAGCAAAAGTATATATCAGGGAAAAGGAAGGAATGTAGGAAAAGGAATAATCTGCCATGGGTGGCTCCGGAAATAAGGGAGTCTACCAAACTGAAATAGAATGCATACAAATTGCCAAAGACCAAGGAGATTAGAAAAACTTTAAAGATCAACAGAAAGCGAGATGGGATTGGGAGAGAAAAGTGATGAGTAGTTATCCCCAGGGCCGGAATAGCAGTTTACACTGCTAGAGGGGAACCTATTGTGTGGGGAACATGTGGCCTCTAATTTTTGAAGCACTTAACTCTTACCATAGAGATAATCCTGATCAAGTTAAAAACCACAGCACAGTCCAAAAGCTTTTGCTTCCAAATAAACGTGTTAGACTATAACCTGGTGATGTGTGGTTTTTAACTTTGTCCACCCCACCACCGGCTCCCCCACATCAGAATACTGATAGATATCCCACTGAAACTGAAGCGCCTGTCAGATAGTTGAGGGAGCCATGAGGGTGTGGGAGGAGGGGAGTGTGGTTTAACCACAAGGTGCTGAACTGGACAGACTTTCTAACTGCCATTGCCATGGAGATAATACTGAGGGACAGTCTCTATTCAAAGTCCCAAACCACAAAGGTATAAAAATGGGAGCTGTACATCGGACAGATGGGGAGTTACCTGATGCTGCCTGGAGATGTTTTGCATGTACACTATCCAGGTAACTGCCATGTTTCATCAATAAAGACTCAAATAAGACCTCTCAGAGTTCTGTACCGAGTTATTACTATCCAGAAGGGTTTAGGAAAATGAATACACCGCAGTCAGTCTTCACAGTGGAGGATACGAAGAACATGCCAGTAATTGATAAGGAGATTAAGGAAGATGAGGACCTAGATATAACCATTATCATGAAAGAGTTAGAGCTGGGCAAGCTAACAGAGCTAAAGGTAGACAAGTCTCATTGCCCTGATGGAATACATCCCGGGATACCAACAGAGTTAGTGGGAGAAATAGCAAATGCACTTAGAGTTATAGAATCCTACAGCAGAGACATGCCCTTTGGTCCAAACTGGCCCATTCCGACCAGAATGTCCATCCACACTAACCCTCAATGTCCATCCACGCTAACCCCATTTCCCTGCACTAGGCCCATTTGCTTCTGACACTTTCCTATCCAAATGTCTTTTATCTGTTGTGAGTGTTCCTGTCTGAACCACTTCCACTGGTAGCTCATTCCATATACATTGGTAAGTATGTACCAGTCAGGCAGGGAGGAAAGGGTCTTGTGAGGGAGCCGTGGTTTAATAAGGAATTGGAATCCCTTGTGAAAGGGAAGAGGGCGGCCTATGTAAAGATGAGGCATAAAGGTTCAGTTGGGGCGATTGAGAGTTATAAGGTAGCCAGGAAGGATCTAAAGAGAGATCGAAGAGCAGCGAGAAGGGGACATGAAAAGTCCTTAGTTGGTAGGATGAGGGAAACCCAAAGGCTTTCTATAGGTATGTCAGGAATAGAATCCTCACTTATCCAACCTCTCCCTATAACTCAGACCCCTGAGCCCTGGCAACATCTTTGTAAATTGTTCTGTACCTTTTACAGTTTAATAACTGAAACCTACACTGCATTCATCATATTTCCAGTGTTTCCCCACTGCGCTGGAACCGACGTGACAACGCCAATGGATTACAATCCATGATCGAGAATGAACTCCTTTACAACAATCCCATTTTCATAGTATTTCCCAAGGTGCAGGTATCCTTGTGTCTATCTGGTTGTATGGTTAATTAAAGACGTGTCCTTCTACAAAGCAAAGCTGTGGCTTAATTGTTCCTGGGAGATGTGCCATGATTTTTCAGACTTTCAAAAACAAACAAACTCTTTCTCCACAGTCACCACGCTAACATGGACTTGGCTGTACCTCAGTATTTTTTCCAGTCACACTGACATTTGGAATATTCGCCCACGGACAGAATACACACCTTTCCTTCCACATGAAAAGGCCAATGAATATTCAGATCGGCACGGATCAAGTAACTATCAAAACGGAACATGAAGTTCAATTTGAATTTCTCATCCACAAATCCACCCTTTCAGTACTCTACAACAGAGAAAACAGGTCACCACTGTTAATACAGGATGCAACTTTATAAGACAATTATAGTATTAAATTGTAGTTTCTTGTTCCCCAAAAGTTTTAAATCTCAGTCTAACAATTTCTTTCTTCTGTGAACTGAAATCCAAACCAATCTCCTCACTCCTTCCCTCCACACCCAGTTCTCACACTCTCTCCTCTCTTTGAATTCAGTTTCCTAGCTCTTGTCTGCAGACTAAGAACCGAATCAATGAGTCTGACTCTGAGTCCACCAGAGGGGCGGGGTGCGTTGTTGGTGAATCCTCTGATGACAACCATCCATTATACACTGCTTCCTGCACACTCTGGCCAAAACCCGTCTTACTAAAATGAACCGAATTAGAACTCAAATTGCAGGCCATCCTTGTCCCTTTCCATAAAAGTCCTGAATCTTCACAAAAGAGTTCTGATAACTTTCTGCAAAATGCTGCACCACTGATAGTCTGATCACATGTCAGGGGGGCCAGGAAAGGGGCCATTCCCCTGGGTCCTGCTCCCAGAGGGAGGAAGCTGCCAATGACAGATTATTCCCATACACCCACAGCCTCCCTCTCTGGCACTGACCTGTACTCTGCATACAATTGGCCAGCTCTGCGCCCATACACTGGTCTCCCCTCCTGCAGCACGTGTTCCCGATCAAACAGGAGTCCGGGTGATTGACAGCAGCTGCTGCCCAATATATCAGAATCCCTCCAGTATGGAAACTGGCCCTTCGGCCAAACAAGTCCATACCAACCCTCCATACAGTAACTTACACTGACCCATTCCCCTACCCTATATTTACCCCTGACTATTGCAACTAATACGTGGGGAAATTTGGAATGGCCAATTCACCTGTCCTGCACATCTTTGGGATTGTAGGCAGAAACTGGAGCACCCGGAGGAAACCCGCTCAGACACGGGAAGAATGCACAAACTCCGGGTTTGGCCGGAATCGAACCAGAGTACCTGGTGCTGTGAGGCAGCAGAGCTAACCACTGAGCCGTCTCTATGGATCGGAAGGGGCGGGGCTGGAGAACTGGGGTAATGGGATTGCAAACAATGAATGAACGTGCAGGACACTGGGGGATGGACAGGTCAGTGAGAGAGAGGATCAGTTCAGCAGCAGGACGGGACTCTGGATAAACTGAGCAATGAGAGAGTCTGACAGGACAGAAACTACAGGATGGTTCTGTTTGGAGGCTCAGGCAGGGACAGCTGGGAGACAGTATGGCCTGGTGGTTCGGGCATGTTTTCCAAACAGCCTCTTCAAAGATGCTGTTCCTCAACTCTGAGCCCGATTCTCCTGGTCCAGAGGTAAGGACACTGCCACCATTACCTGGTGGGCAAGGGATACAGGTGCTGCCTTTCAAAAGGTCTCAAAAACCTGTGTTGGCGATATGTGTAAATCCTGGATATTAATAACAGTTTTGTGCACGGGAAATCATGTCTCATGAATCTGACTCAGTGTTTTGGAAGAAGTAACAAAGAGGATTGATGAGGGCAGAGCGGTGGACATGATCTACATGGACTTCAGTAAGGCGTTCGACAAGGTTCCTCATGGGAGACTGGTCAGCAACGTTAGATCGTATGGAGTACAGAACTGGCCAGAAGGTAGAAGGCAGAGGATCATTTTTCAGGCTGGAAAAGCAAACTTTAGCAGGACTTATACAGTTAATAGTAAGCTCCTAGGGAGTGCTGCTAATCAAAGAGTCCTTGAAGTGCAGTTTCATAGTTCATTGAATGTAGAGTAGCAAGTAGATAGATTAATGAAGAAGGCAGTTGGTCTGCTTGCCTTTATTGTGTATAGGGGTTGGGAGGTCATATTGTAGCTGTACAGGACATTGGTTCGGCAACGTTTGTAATATTCCATGCAATTCTGGTCTCCTTCCTATCAGATGGATGTTCTCAAACTTGAAAGGGGTCAGAAAAGAATTATAGGATGTTGCCAGGGTTGGATAGGCTGTTTTCCTTGGAGCATCAGAGGCTGAACGGTGAGCGGAAAGAGATTTTTAAAATCAGGCCGGGAGTGGATAGGGGAAATAGAGAAGATATTTTCTCTGCGGTGGGGGGGGGGGGGAGTACGGAACTAGGGGACTGGGAGGGGGTGGGCGGAGGGACAGAGAGGGTGGGTGGATCGAGAGTGGTGGGACAGAAATGGGTGAGGACAGAAAGTGAGATTAGAGAGATGGGGAACAGACGGGGGGAACAGAGGGGGTGACTGACGGTTGGGGGGCGACCGACAGAGAGGGGGAACGGACCGAGGGGGGTGGAACAGACAGAGGGAGGGGAGGGAAAAGATGGGTGTACGACCGACGGGGGAGCGACTGGCAGAGAGGGGAAAGACTGAGGGTGCGACAGATCGACAGATGGGGGGACAGAACTATTGCGGGGGGGAGGGGGACAGGTGTGGTGGTGACCAACAAAGGGCTGACCAATAGAGATGGGGGAACAGACAGAGTGGGAGCAGATGGGGGAACACAGAGGGGGAAGATGGAGAGTTATTTTATAGATCTACAACTCAACCCTGTTCCTGTTTTCTCCTCCTCCGCTTAATTCCATCTGAAGGTGACAGAACAACTGCATAGTTTCTGGAAAGTAGAGTTTCAGGAGATCAGGTGCTGAACGTGGCATTTAGAACATGCTGATCAATAAATGGACTCCAGTTTGATTCCACTGTCTGTGTGGTGTTTGCACATTCTCCCTGTGTGTCTGCTTGCGCTTCCTCTGGGTGCTCTTAATTCCCTCCCACAAATCCAAAGACATGCAGGTTAGGTGGATTAGCTTTGGGTAATGGTAGGTTACAGACTTAGGGTGGAATGCTGTTCCGATTGTTGGTATGGTCTCATGGGCCGAAAGGCCTGCTTCCACACTGTGGGGATTCTGTCACTGAGTATCGGGATGAGGAGGTCACGGTGTGGCTGAGTAGGGCATTGGTCAGGCCACTGTTAGAATACTGCATTCAATTGTAGTCTCCCTGATTTCAGAAAGATGTTACCAGAATATGACTCAACTTCTTAATGACAAGTTCCTGGGAAGTGTTGACAAACAAACAGACCGTGCAGTGTGAGTTGATAGTTCCTTAAAAGTGTGGTTGAAGGTAGACAGGTCGGTGAAGGTGGTGTGCGGTATGCTAACTGTTATTGGACAGTACATTGAGGATAGGAGTTGAGAGATCATGTTTCGGTTGTACAGTTTATTGGCTCGGCCACTTTTGAAATGCCCAGGCTGCTTTCAATTCCAGTTTCCCTGCTATAGGAAAGATGTTGGGAAATTTGCAAGAGTTCAGAAAAGTTTTACCAGGGTGTTGCCAGTATTGGAACATTTGAACATTAGGGAGAGGCTGAATAGGCTGAGGCTATTTCCCTGCAGCACTGGACACTTTAGGTGGCTTTACTGAACTTTATAAAATTATGAGGAGCAACGATAGGTTGAATAGTCATGGTTTCTTTTTTCCCCCAGGGTAGGGGAGACCAAACGAATAATGTGATTTTTTTTTCCCAAGGTGGAAATGACAAATTCTAGAGGAGAGGGGGAAAGTTTAAAGGATATGAAAACCGTAACAACTGCAGATGCTTTAAACCAGGAAGAGAATCAGAAGTTCTTGGAAAAGCTCAGCAGGTCTAGCAGCATCTGTGAAAAGAAGTTAGAGTTAACGTATCTGAGGAAGGGTGCACAGACCCGAAACCTGATTTTTCTTCCCAGATGCTGCATGACCTGCTGAGCATTTCCAACAATATCTGAGCAAGTTTAAAGGGAGTTGTGTCAGACAAGTGTCTGACAGATGTTGATAAATGACTAGAATGTATTCTCCTGGGAGATGGGAAAAGCAGAAACAATCACAATTTAAGAGGCATTCGGACAGACACATAAGCAGGCATAAGTTGTCAGGGATATGGATCATGTTACAGGCAGATGGAATTAGTTTGGTATGGCATTATGATCTGCACAGACACAGTGGGTTGATTATTCTGGTGCTGTAACTGTTATGTTTTCCGGGGGGTAGAATGGTTTTTGAAGAGTAACAAAAATGTTTGATGAGGGCAGACTGGTCGACCTGATCAACGTCGACTTTAGTAAGGCGTTCGGCAAGCTTTCTCATGGGAGACTGGTTAGCAAGGTTAGATCTCATGGAATAAAGTGGAAACCAGCTATTTGAGTACAGACCTGGCTCAAAGGTAGAAGACAGAGTGGTGGTGGAGGGATGATTTTCAGTCTGGAGGCCTGTGAAGTGTCACAAGGATTGGTGCTGTATCCACTATTTTTCATCATTTATATCAATGATTTGGATGTAAACATAGGAGGTATTAGTAATTTTGCAGATGACGCCAAAACTGGAGGTTTAGTGGACAGTAGATGACCAAGGCTGCAATGTTTCCTGCAGGTGTCACCATTTCAGATGCTGCCCGACCTGCTGGGGATCTCCGGCACTTCTTGGTTTTGTTGCAGATTCCCACCATTTTGATGAAGCACTTGGAGACAGAGAGCTGTACAGCTCCAGATTTTGTTGACTGATTCCTGGGGTGTCAGGACTGAGGGATGAAGAGGGACTCAATCCTCGTTCAATCCTCCTTTCCTTTGGTTTTCGGAGCTGCCGACTACATCACTAATATTCTACCTCCCACTCTCTGTCCTGAATCTGATCCATCTAACCTGACACTTCAGCTCCCATTCCCCTGCCAGACTAGTTAATACTTCACCAATGGAACTGGCAATAGAACCCCCCACCCACCCCCGGAGATTTGAACCAGCTGTGCCCAGGGGTAACCGGTCAGGCTGGTACAGGTCCCACCTAACCCAGAAACGGTCCCAATGCCTGAGGAATCTAAACTCTTCCCTGGTACACCATTTCTCCAGCCACATATCCGACTGATCTACCCTCTTATTTCTGCTCTCACTAGCACATGGCACTGGGAGCAAGTCTGACATCATTACCTTTCAGGAGCTGCATTATAATGTGTCCCTACTCTCCCAATATCCAGCTTTCAAGCACTCATACCTTTGTTTCATGATGTCTTTGGTATCGGTGTGTTCTACAACCACGGGCTGTTTACCCTCCAGCTCCAGAATGTTCTATAGCTGCACCATGATATCGCGGATCGTATCACCAGGGAGATAACATACCATCCTGGATTCATGGCTGTGGCCAGAGAAGTGCGTGTCTGTAACCCTGACTATTGAATCCCCTGCCACTCTCTTTCTTCCCGTTCTGGGCAGCAGAGCTATCTACGGTGTCATGAACCTGGCTGTTGCTTATTTCCCCTGAGACTGACACATACACGAATCCCAAGCAGTATACAGTATCTGTTTGGGAAGGGAATAACTACTGGGAACTCCTGCACTTCCTTCCTGAGCCTTTTACTTGATCTAATGGTCACCCATTCCCTTTCTGCCTGTGTAACCCTCACTTGCAGTGTGACTAACTCACTGAACATGCTGTCAGTAACATTCTCAGTATTGCAGATGCTCCACAGTGAGTCCACTCACAGCTCCAGGTCTGAAAAGCAGTTTCCCAGTAGCTGTTGATGGGCACATTTCCTGCACACACAGCCGTCAGGGACACTGGAAACATCCCTAATTTTCCCACATTGTACAAGAGGAGAACACCATGTGTCTGAGGTCTCCTGTCACACAGGCTCTCTAGATTCAGCTAGTTACTCCCATTAAGAGAATTTAAATGAACGAGCCATCTTCCTACCCTTCAAACATATCCATGATAATCAAAATCCCGTATTCTTTCCTGAAGCTGATATGTTATACCTTAAAAATGGTTACAAAATCCCCACAGGTATCACTTACAAACTGGCTGTTACCTTTGGGACCATGTGAATTTCTAAATGGGCCGAAATAAAAATGAGTTTTAGCTTCACCTTCTCCCTGTCCCAACTCTCTCTGTTTACACCCAACTCTAAAATACTCATTGAGCCAAGCAGCCCTCACAGTGCAGCCCTTCCATTTTCATTGTCTGCTCACACCTACACTGCCCTCAGCCTCCTGCACTGTTCCAATGCATCTCAATGGGAGCTCAGGAAAAGCATCTCATCTTTCAATTCAATCCTTTGTAACCCCAGAGTCAACAGTTCATCCAGCAGTTTCTGGATGAACAGACAGTTGTTAGAATCTGGAACATTCCTCCTAAGGTACTAGAATTTGAGTTCATAAGGAATTGCAGGGAATTGAAAATAAGGAGTTTACAGGTTAGCATCATGAAGTGGGTGATCGTAGGGACTGTCAGATTTAGTCCCAAAAGAGACGAAGTGCAATCTGGACAAATCTGTGCTCCCTCTCAGATCAAAACAGACTCTGAGCTTCCAGTTGCCTGCCACTTTAACACACGAGCCTGTTCCCTGGCCAACATCTGTCTCTTTCTTAATGCAGTGTTCCAGGGAAGCTTGATGCAGAACACTCCAGAATATTCCAAATGGCCCTGTATTTCAAGGACTGCAATTTCCCCTCCCATATGGTCAACAATACCCTTCAGTGTATCTCCACCACTTCCCGCACCTCTGCCCTTGAACCCCACCCCTCCAACCGCAGCAAGGATAGAATCCCCAAGTCCTCACTTTTCAGTCAGAACACATCATCCTCTGCCATTTCCACCACGTACAATCACACCCCACCAGAGATATCTTTCCCTCCACACCCCTTTCAGCATTCCTCAGAGACCATTCCCTGTGACTTCCGCATTAGATCCATGCTCCCCACCAACCCATCCTCCACTCCCAACACCTTTGCCTGCCATTGCAAGAGGTGTAAAACCCTGTGCCAACACCTTCCCCTCACCTCCATCCAAGACACCAGAGGTCCCTTCCACATCCAGCAGAGATTTTCCTGTACATTGAATAATCACATCTATTGTGTTCATTGCTCTCTACAATGGGGAGACAGGACACCAACTTACAGAATGTTTCAGGGAACCTTACTGGGAGACATGCACCAACCAACCCCACTGTCCTGTGGTCAAACATTTCAACTCCCCCTCCCACTCTGCCAAGGACATGCATGTCCTGGGCCGCCGCCACCACAAAATCTTAACTACATGACTCCTGGTGGAAGAATACCTCATCTTTGATCTTGGGACCCTTCAACCACAGAATCAACGTTTCGTCATTTCCCCTCCCCCACCTTATCCCAGATCCAGCCCTCCAACTCAGTACCACCCTCTTGAACAGTCCCACCTGTCCATCTTCCTTCCCAATTATCCACTCCACCCTCTCACCATTACCCTCCACCAACATCTTCCTATCGCCTTCGCAACTACCTTCCCGCCAGCCCCACACACACATCCTATTATCTGTCAGCCCTATTCCCCACCCTCACAGTCCTGCTGAAGGGCTTAGGCCCAATATGTCAATTCTCCTGCTCATTGGATACTGTCTGACCTGCTGTGCTTCTCCTGCGCCAAACTTTAATGTAAGTTGGAAGAACAACATCTCATTTTGTACTTGGGGACCCTTCAGGCCTCTGGCCTTAAAACTGAATTCATTAATTTTAGGTCCTAAGTCTCCTACGTCCTCGCACCCTAGTGTCCCACCCCACACACCAGGCCTTGTTATTACATAGCCTCCCATTACATATTACCTATGGTTAGTCACTAACAGTCTCCATTTACATCTATTCACCCTCCCCCAGCCAGATCGTTATCCGTTCCTGTGTGCAATTGCTCCTTTACCTCTCTTTGGACTATATCACCACCTATCATTTACTCCTTAACCCCTACCTTCTGCATATAAACCACATTTCTTTCTCAGTAACATCAGTTCTGAGGAAGGGTCAGCGGAACCAAAATGTTAATTCTGATTTCTCTGCACAGATGCTGCCAGACCTGCTGAGTTTTTCCAATACCTTCTGGCTGTTGTTTCTGATTTAAGCATCCACAGTTCTTCACACTCACTGGGTCTCTTCCCACCCCCTGACCAGTGACACTGCGCCTGCACAGCTCATGGTCACATGTTGGCAACACCCCTCATTCACTCCCATTGGCTGGAAGATTACACCTAGTCTCCTATTGGTCTGAAGCTGCCGTCAATCAGCCAGGCCCCATTGAGACATGAGTGGTGGGATCCTCCCAGGAGTGTGGGAGGCTGAGGGGTGACCTCAGAGGTTTATAAAATCATGAGGGACTTTGATGGGATAAATAGATAAGGTCTTTTCCCTGGGGTGGGCGAGTCCAGAACTAGAGAGCATAGGTTGAAGGTGAGAAGAGAAAGATATAAAAGCGACCCAAGAGACTATTTTTTTTCATGTAGAGGGTGGTGCGTGTAATGAAGCTACTGTCAGGGGAAGTGGTGGCAGCTAGTACAGTTACACCATTTGAAAGGCATCTGGATGGGTATATGAATAGGAAGGGTGTAGAGGGATATGAATCAACTGCTGCCATATCGTACTAGATTAGGATTGGATATCTGGTCGGCACGGAGGAGTTTGACTGAAGGGTCTGTTTCCGTGCTGTATATGTCTCTGGCTCTGCCCTGAGATGAGCTTCATCATTCACAGTGAATGGGGCAGTATCACAGAGCACAGGGGCTGGGGGCTATTCAGCCCATAGGGGCTATACTCTCTCCCTCTGGAGATGCTGCCAATCTGCCCTTACTCCCCTCCCATTTACCCATAGCTCTCCAAATTTATCCTCAAATAGTTAAATTCCAGAGATGTACAGCACAGAAACAGACCATTCGATCCAACTCGTCCATGCCACCCATTTATCCTAAATTAATGTTGTCCCATTTGCCAGCACTTTGCCCACATCCTTCTAAACGTTTCCTAATCGCACACCAGTTAAATGCCTTTCAAATGTTGTAATTGTATCAGCGTCCATACTTCCTCTGGCAGCTCATCCCACGTTGAGCTTGAAAACATTGCCCCTTAGATCCCTTTAAAATCTCTTCCCTCACACCTTAAGCTTGTGCCCTCTAGTTTTGTACTCACTTAACTTTGGGAAAAGACCCTGCTTGTTCACTCTATCCATGTCCTTCACGATTTTATGTACTTCGAAGGTCATCTCTCAGCATCCGATGCTCCAGGGAAAACAGCCCCAGCCAATTCAGCCTCTCCCTATAGCTCAAATCCTCAACCCTCGCAACACCTTTGCACATCTTTTCAGAATCCTTTCATGTTTTGTAATATCACTACTACAGCAGGGAGGCCAGGACTGAAAGCAGAATTCCAGATGTGGCTGAATCAATGTCCTGTAGAGCTGCAAAACAATGTCCCAACTCCAATACTCAATGCACTGACCAATAAAGGCAAGTACACCAAACACCTCCTTCACTACCCTGCCTATCCATGATTCCACTTTCAAAGAACTATGAACCTGCACCTCAAGGTCTCTTTGTTCAGCAACATGCCCCAGGACCTTCCTATTCAGTGTATATGTCCTGCCCTGATTTGCTTTTTCAAAATGCAGCACCTCACATTTATCTGAATTCACTCCATCTGCCACTCCCCAGCCCATTAGATTGAAGTCCCATTGTACTCTGAGGTAACCTTCTTCCCGCTCCAATTTGGTGTCAATGTAAAGTCACTAAACATAGCTCCTAGTTTCACATAGAAATCATTTATATAAATGATGAAAAGCAGTGAACCCTGCACTAATCCTTACACCATATTGCTCATCACAGGCTTCCAGTCCAAAAGGCAAGCCTTCACCACTACCCTCTCCAACCTTACAGCCAATTTTATATCCAAATAGCTAGTTCTTCCACCTTGAATGTCTTTCGGAAGTTCAAGATCATGATTTCCATACACAAAGCCATGCTGACTGTCCCTAATCATTTCTTACCTTTCCAATTACATGGCGAGTAGCCAAGCAGGCTAAGATAAAAGGTAGGGAGGAGGTACTTGGGGGAGAGGCGATGGAGGTGGGATAGGTGGAAGGAGGTCAAGGTGAGGATGATAGGCCGGAGTGGGGTGGGGGCGGAGAGGTCAGTAAGGAGATTGCAGGTTAGGAGGTCGGTGCTGAGTTGAGGGAACCGACTGAGACAAGGTGGGGGGAGGGGAAATGAGGAAACTGGAGAAATCTGAATTCATACCTTGTGGTTGGAGGGTTCCCAGGCGGAAGATGAGGCGCTCCTCCTCCAGCCGTCGTGTTGTTATGTTCTGCCGGTGGAGGAGTCCAAGGACCTGCATGTCCTCGGTGGAGTGGGAGGGAGAGTTAAAGTGTTGAGCCACGGGGTGGTTGGGTTGGTTGGTCCGGGCGGCCCATAGGTGTTCTCTGAAGCGTTCCACAAGTAAGCGGCCTGTCTCCCCAATATAGAGGAGGCCACATCGGGTGCAGCGGATGCAATAGATGATGTGTGTGGAGGTACAAGTGAACTTGTGGCGGATATGGAAGGATCCCTTGGGGCCTTGGAGGGAAGTGAGTGTGGAGGTGTGGGCGCAAGTTTTACATTTCCTGCGGTTGCAGAGGAAGGTGCCGGGGGTGGAGGTTGGGTTGGTGGGGGTGTGTGGATCTGACGAGGGAGTCACGAAGGGAGTGGTCCTTGCGGAACGCTGTGAGGGGAGGGGAGGGAAATATATCCTTGGTGGTGGGGTCCGTTTGGAGGTGGCGGAAATGACGGCGGATGATACGTTGTATGCGGAGGTTGGTGGGGTGGTAGGTGAGAACCAGTGGGGTTCTGTCTTGGTGGCGGTTGGAGGAGCGAGGCTCAAGGGCGGAGGAGCGGGAAGGGGCTCAAGGGCGGAGGAGCGGGTCATGGAGGAGAAGCCCCCTTCCCGCTCCTCCGCCCTTGAGCCCCTTCCCGCTCCTCTGCCCTTGAGCCCCTTCCCGCTCCTCCGCCCTTGAGCCCCGCTCCTCCAACCGCCAACAAGACAGAACCCCACTGGTTCTCACCTACCACCCCACCAACCTCCGCATACAACGTATCATCCGCCGTCATTTCCGCCACCTCCAAACAGACCCCACCACCAAGGATATATCTCCCTCCCCTCCCCTATCAGCGTTCCGCAAGGACCACTCCTTTCGCGACTCCCTCGTCAGATCCACACCCCCCACCAACCCAACCTCCACCCCCGGCGCCTTACCCTGCAACCGCAGGAAATGTAAAACTTGCGCCCACACCTCCACACTCACTTCCCTCCAAGGCCCCAAGGGATCCTTCCATATCCGCCACAAGTTCACCTGTACCTCCACACACATCATCGATTGCATCCGCTGCACCCGATGTGGCCTCCTCTATATTGGGGAGACAGGCCGCTTACTTGCGGAACGCTTCAGAGAACACCTCTGGGCCGCCCGGACCAACCAACCCAACCACCCCGTGGCTCAACACTTTAACTCTCCCTCCCACTCCACCGAGAACATGCAGGTCCTTGGACTCCTCCACCGGCAGAACATAACAACACGACGGCTGGAGGAGGAGCGCCTCATCTTCCGCCTGGGAACCCTCCAACCACAAGGTATGAATTCAGATTTCTCCAGTTTCCTCATTTCCCCTCCCCCCACCTTGTCTCAGTCGGTTCCCTCAACTCAGCACCGCCCTCCTAACCTGCAATCTCCTTACTGACCTCTCCGCCCCCACCCCACTCCGGCCTATCACCCTCACCTTGACCTCCTTCCACCTATCCCACCTCCATCGCCCCTCCCCCAAGTCCCTCCTCCCTACCTTTTATCTTAGCCTGCTTGGCTACTCTCTCTCATTCCTGATGAAGGGCTTATGCTCGAAACGTCGAATTCCCTATTCCTGAGATGCTGCCTAACCTGCTGTGCTTTAACCAGCAACACATTCTCAGCTGTGATCTCCAGCATCTGCAGCCCTCATTTTTTACTTTCCAATTACATCTAAATCCTATCCCTGAGAAGCCCGTCCAACAACTTGTCTGACTCCAGGCTCACCAGTGTATTGTTCCCTGACCTTTCCTCATCTCCTTTCTCAAATAATGGTGCCTGTCTTCCAGCACCACGGTTTTTTTTTAGATTAGACTTACAGTGTGGAAACAGGCCCTTCGGCCCAACAAGTCCACACGGTGATACAAATATCTCAGCGAGGGGCCCAACAATCACATCCCTAGCTTCCCACAAAGTTCTGGGATTCACCTGATCATGTATCAGAGATTTATCAATCTTGATACATTATACAAGTTCCAGTGCCTTTAACTAATATGGACACTTGCCAAGTTATCCCTATTTATTTCTCTCACTTCCATATTCTCCTTCAGTACAAGCTGACATGAAATACACAGATAGTATCTCTCCTGCCTCCTGCAGATCCATAGACAGCCTTGTTGATCTTTGAGGGTTCCTATTCTCTGCCTAGTTACTCATTTGTCCTTAGTGTATTTCTAGAATCTCTCTGGATTTTTCCCAAACCCATTTCACAAAGCTCTCTCGTCCCTTTTTCGCCCTCTTAGTTTTCCTCGAGTATAATCCTACTGCCCCTATACTCTTCCAGGTATTCATACAAACCCAGCTGTCTGTACCTGTCATATCCCTCCTTCATTTTCTTGACCAGAGCCACAATTCCTCTTGACAGGCAGCATTCCTTACACCTCCCAGCCTTGGCCTTAACAGGAACATACTGTCTATATACTCACTGTCTCAGGCCTATGGTGGCAATGGCAGATGAAGACAGAGAAACAATCAATCATTCTCAGTAAAGAGGCAGTGCTGGGAAAGATACCAGCCTAAAGGTAGATGGGTCTCCTGGCCGTGATGGAATGCATCCCCGAGGACTGTAAGAGATGGCAGTGGGTAAATAGCAAATACGCTTGAATTATTATTCACTAAAATGTGCTGGACTCTGGGACGGTTCAAACATATTGGAAAGCTGCTAATGTCCATTTTAAAATATTGGCATCACATGTTAACATTACATCTATAGTGAGGAAAATGTCCGATCTCTCAAAGAAGAAATAGTGAGCTATGTGGCTAGAAATTGTCTCATCGAGCAGACACAACATGGATTCATGAAAAGTGGACCACACTAAGATGAGTGGTAGAGCAATGTGTGCAGAGGCCACTGTCAGTCTGCACAGGTATACAGATAGGTTAATTGAGTGGTTAAGGGTCTGGCAGATGGAGTACAATGTTGGGATATGTGAGGTCATCCATTTTGGTCGGACTAACAGCAAACCGGATGATGAAATGATGAAAACATGCAGCATGCTGCTGTGCAGAGGGAGCTGGGTGCCCTTGTGCATGAATCACAGGAAGTTGGTTTGCAGGTACAGCAGGTAATTAAGGCAGTGAAGGAAATATTGGCCTTCATTGCTAGAGGGATGGTTATGCTGCAGCTGTACAGGGTTCTGGGGAGGCCACCCCTGGAGTACTGTGTACAGGTTTTCGTCCCCTTACTTCAGGAAGGATCTACTTGCGCTGGAGGGGGTGCAGAGGAGGGTCACTTGTTTGAGTCTGGAGTTGAGAGGGTTGCCTTATGAGGAGAGATTGAGAAAACTGGCATGATCCTCATTGGAATTTAGAATAATGGGAGGTTGTATAGGAAAAATATAAAATTATGAAGGGAGTAGATAAGATACAAGCAGGGAGGTTATTTCCACGTGGACTGGACAAATCAGGGTGCATAACGACAAAATAAGGTGGTATAAGATTTAGGACTGAGTTCAGGAGAAACTTCTTCAGCTAAAGAGTTGTGAATCTGTGGAATTCCCAGCTGATTGAAACAGTTGAGGCTTTCATCTTGGATGCCTTTAGGTCAAAATGTAGATTTACGAACAGGAAAGGAATTAACGGTTACGGGAGAGAGCAGGCAAGTGGAGCTGAGGCCATGAAAAGATCAGTCCTGATCTTATTGAATGGCAGAGCAGGCCAGATGGCTTACTCCTGCTCCCATTCCTTATGTTACGTTCCCATTTTCCAGCCGTCCCTTTACCTGGGAAAAGCAAAGAAATATTGAAAGATTTCGCCTTGTTCAATCACAATTCAACTTTATCCCATTTAGAACAGCAACATTTAGATCTGGTCTATCAGAGAATCCAGACAATGGGGAAGCAGGCCATTCAGCCCATCACATCCACACTGACTCTCAGAGACTCCCACCCTACCCATGTAATACTGCATTTCCCATGGATAATCCATCCAACCTGCACATCCCTGAACACTATGGGCAATTCAGCCTGGATAATTCACCCAACCTGCACATCTTTACATAGTGGGAGGAAACCAGAGCAACCAGACGAAACCCACGCAGATATTAACAATAAGGTGAGCAATCCTTTCTTATTTCCCAGTTCCGTCCAAATAACTTCACTGAACGTACTCCCATGAATATCCTCCCTAAGCACAACGCTAATGCTATCCCTAATCAAAAACACCATTCGTCCTCCTCTCTCTCCTTCCTATAGCATCTATACCCTGGAACATAAAGCTGCCAGTCACATCCATCCCCGAGTCATATTTCTATAATTCCCATGATATCCCAGTCCTATGTTCAAACCATAACCTGAGCTCATCTGCATTCCCTGTCAGGCCTCTTGCATTGAAGTAAATGCAATGTAACTGCTCGGTTCTACTGCGTTCTGTGCCTTGCCCTTGCCTGCCTCGACTGTTTGACTTCTGAACTGTACCAGCCTCAGACTTACCTCCTTTCTCACTATCTCTTTAGGTTTACCCCCACTCCCTCACTGGTTTAATGCCTCCCGAGTAGCACTAGCAAATCTCCCTGCCCAGACATTAGTCACCTTCCAATTTAGGGACAATCCATCCTTCTTATTCAAGTCACTTCTACTCCAGAGGAGATTTCAATGACCAAAAGATGTGAATCCGTCTGCCCTACACCAGATCTTTAGCCAATCATTCATCTCCTCCATCCTCCAATTCCTACTCTCACTAGCATGTAGCATTCGGAGTAATTCAGATATTATGACCGAGGACCTACTTTTTTGTATTCCAGGCTAATTTGCTAGATTCTCTCATCAGGACCTTATCTTTTTTTCTTCCTGTGTCATTGGTACCAATGTCCAACGATCTCCCCCTGGTTACTCTACCCTTTAAAGAAAATTCTGCCACCTCTCAGACATCCTTGACCCTGGCACCAGAGAGGCACTACCCCATTCTGTTGTCAGCTGCAGAAACTACGGTCTGTGCCTGTTTAGAGAGTCCCTTATCATCACAGATCACCTGGAACCTGTTATACCTCACATTACATTAGAGCCAGCCTCAGAACCAGTAACTTGGCTGTCAGTGCAACATTGCCCTGAGTGTCTTTTACCACCTACATTTTCCAAAACAGTGTACTTGTTTGAGATGGGGATAGCCACAGGAGACTCCTGCTCTACCTCCCTCCCTCTCCTACCTTTCCGAGGCGTAACTCATCTACCTGATTGTACGTGCAGTTTTCTGGCCTGAAACTGCCACCTATCACACACCCTGATTCTTGTAAATTCTTCATTACCATGAAGCACCGCTCCATCTGATCCATGCGATCCAAGACGATTTGCATCATCACTTCCTGCAGGTTATCATCAGGACCATTCAATCTCTCCATAATCTCCTCCAGGAAGTGCACATCACTGTACGAATGGCCATCTCTGCACCTTAATCTGTAGGCTCAGAAACAGGCAGAGTCTTACAGCTTTACAAGAAACTATTTCGAATCCATTAGTACCTGTATTTTATATTTAAAACATTCAACCATAAGATCATAATACAGGTATTTAAACTAACAAACCCTCACCGTGTTGAATATCGCAGATTTTTAAAAATAAAACAGACCAACATTTACCTTTTAAAGAGACTGAAACCCACTGAGGTGATCCCCGGCTGTGAGTCACAGACTTACAGCATGGAAACTGACCGTTTGGTCAAACTCGTCAATGCCGACCAGATATCCGAACATAATCTCGGCCCATTTGCCAGCACTTGGTCGATATCCCTCTAAACCCTTCCTAATCATACACCCATCCAATGCCTAACAGATGTTGCAATTCCTCTGACAGCTCATTCCATAAACACGCCACCACCGTGTGAAAAAGTTGCCCCTTAGATACCTTTTATATCTTTCCCCTCTCACGCTAAACCTATACCCTCTAGTTCTAGACTCCCCCACCCCAGTGAAAATTACCTTGTCTATCTATCCGATCCATGCCCCTAATGATTTTATAAACCTCCAAGGTCTCCCCTCAGACTCCGACACTCCAGGGAAAACAGCCCCAGCCTATACAGCCTCTCCTTACAGGTCAAACCCTCCAACCAGGGCAACACCCTTGTAAATCTTTTCTGAACCTTTCAAGTTACACAACATCCTTCTGATAGGTGGAGAACAGAATTGCACTCAATATTGCAAGAGTGGCCAAACCAATGGCCGGAACAGCTGCAACATGACCTCCCAACTCCTGTACTCACTGCTCTGACCAACAATGGAAATCATACAAATAGCCTTCACTACCCTATCCACCTGAGACTCTAATTTCAAGGAATTATGAACCTGCACTGTAAGGTCTCTTTGTTCAGTAACACTCCCTAGGACCTGACCATTTAGTCTGTCAGTTCTGCTAAGCTTTGCTTTTCCAAAATGCAGCACCTAACATTTATCTAAATTAAACTCCATCTGCCACTCCTCAGCCCATTTCCCCATCTGATCGAGATCCCATCTGAGGTACCCTTCTTCACTGTCCACTCCACCTCCAATTTTGGTGTCATCTGGAAACTTACTAACAATACCTCCTATGTTCACATCCAAATCATTTATATAAGTGATGAGAAGTAGTGGACCCAGCACCGACCCTTGTGGCACTCCACTGGTCACAGTACTCCAGTCTGAAAAACAACCCTCTACCACCACCCTCTGTCTTCTACCTTTGAGGCAGTTCTGTATCGAAATGGCTAGATCTCCTGGCATTCCGTGAGATCTCACATTGTTAACCAATCTCCCATGGCGAACCTTGTCGAACGCCTTACTGAAGTCCATATACATCTACCGCTCTGCCCTCATCAATCCTCTTTGTTACTTCTTCAAAAAACAGCTCAATCAAGTGCGTGACACATGATTTCCCGCACACAAAACCATGCTGACTATCCCTAAACAGTCCTTGCTTTTCCAAATACGTGCAAATCCTGTCCCTCAGGGTTCCCTCCAACAACTTGTCTGGCACCAACATCAGGCTCACGGGTCTGTAGTTCCCGGGCTTGTCCAAACCGCCTTCGTTAAACAGTATCATTATATTAACCAACCCCCAGTCTCCTGGCACCTCAGCTGTGACCATCGCTGATACAAAAATATCAGCAAGGGGCTCAGCAATCACTTCCCTAGCTTCCTACAGAATTTTAGGGTACACCTGATCAGAGCCTGGGCATGTATCCACCTTTATGCGTTTCAAGACATCCAGTACCACCTTCGCTGTAATATGGACATTTTTCAAGGTGTCACCATCTATTTCCCAACATTCTATATTTTCCATATCCTTCTCCACAATAAATGCTGATGCAAAATACTTGTTTAGTATCCCCTCCCCACCCCATCGCCTGCTGATCCACACACAGGCTGCCTTGCTGATCCTTGAGGAGCCCTATTTTCTCTCTAGTAACCCAATTGCTCTTAATGTATTTATAAAACCCTTTGGATTATCCTTACACTATTCGCCAAAGCTGCGTCCTGTCCCCTTTTTGCCTTACTGATTTTCCTCTTAAGTATACTCCTTTTGCCTTTATACCAGAAGGATGTTCTGGATTGGAATAAATGCCAAATATAACATCTTGATAAAAGAGCAGGACTTAGACTGATTAAAAGTCGGGCCTTGAATAGTGATATAGAACAAAGAGACCCCGGGGTTCAGATCTTTGCAGTTTATGTCATATGTAGACAGGGTTGTTCAGAAGGTGTATAGCACACTTGCTTTTATTGCTCACACCTTTGAGTATAGGAGTTGGGACATTACGTTGAGGTTGTACAGGATGTTGGTGAGGTCTCTTCTGGAATACTGTGCTCAGTTCTGGTTGTGCTGTTATCGGACAGATGTTATTAATTCGGAGTGGGTTCAGAAGAGATTTACCAGGATGTTGATGGGAATGAATGCTTTTGGTTATAAGGAGAGGCTGGGTAGGCTGGGACTTCTTTCACTGGAGTGTAGGAGGCTGAGGGGTGAACTTATTGGAGGTTTATAAAATCCTGAAGAGTATAGGTAATGTGAACAGCTGGTGTCCTTTCCAGGAGGGGGCGCGATTCAAGAGTGGGTACATACCTTTTAAGGTGAGAAAAGGAAGACTTTAAGATGACGTTCTGGATTTTATCTTTTGTTTTTATGCAGAGAGTGATTCACATGTGGAATAAACTTGCAGACGATGTGGTAACTGTGAATACAATTACAATTTAAGGGTGGCACAGTGGCTCAATGGTTCGCACTGCTGCCAGGGACACAGGTTCAATTCCTGCATTGGGTGGCTGTCCATGTGGAGTTTGGATATGCTTCCCCGTGTCAGCGTGGGTTACTCCAGGTGCTCCCGTTTCCACCCACAAACCACAGATATACAAGGTAGGTTAACTGGCCGTGCTCAATTGCCCATACTGTTCAGGGATGTTTGGGTTTAGTGAATTAGTAAGGGGTAAACGTAGAGTAAAAAGGGTAGGGGAATGGGATTCTAAGAGGAAACAAACATGTGGACACGCATATCGATAGGGAATGCTAGGATGGATTTGGACCAAGTGGAGGCAGATGCGATTAGTTCAGTTCAAAATTATGGTCGACACGGACTGGTTGGAACACAGGGTGTGCGTCAGTGCTCTAACGCTCGCAATTTCTGTGAATTCCTCTATGCTCGGAACTCTCCCTGTCAATGCCACCTCATCCAGCCTTACAACTCTTCCTTATCACGATAATTCCTCTCCAGCCTCAAAACCCAAAAACCTCTATCACAAATATCTCTATCTCTGCCTCTGAAACATTCTCCATCCTCAGAATCCTTTCCAGCTTTCATCTCCTCCAGCTTCATTATCCTCCCTATCTCTAATTCCCTCCAGTCTCTCAAAGCTCTGCTATATGTGCCTTTCTTTATTTCCAGCTTGCAGGATTCCCAATGTTTATTTCTCCCTTGATAACGGCCCTTTCTGATACCTGCGCTGAGCTTCTGAATTCTCTCTTAAACCTCTCAATCTCCCTTTCCTCCCAAAAACATCGATCAATCATCTGTCATCTACTCTAGTATCACCTTTTCTGACCGGATGTCCAATGGAGCCTGTCATATCCTTATAATAAACGTCTTAGCGGTCTACAGAACAGAAAAAGGCTCTGGCAGTACATTGGGTCTGTGACAAAGAAAACTACCACCTAACTATCCTCATCTATTTTCCAATAATTGTGGAAACGTGTTATCTATCATGGCATCACAAGTGCATACTAAATACATCTTAAATATTTTTGGGATTTCTGTGTGTCCCACCCTTACAGGCAGTGAGGTTTAGTGCAACTGTTGCTCTATGATTACATCACCCACAGGAACACAGAGCAGCTGGGTCTGTGCAAACCAGAGGTCGCCCACACGTTAGGAAGGACGGCAGGGTCCCTGAGAGGGAGATTTTTGCTGCATGATTATGGTTTTATCTCATTAGTTTTTCATGTGACATGTGTGTTGCTAATACACATCAAGAATATCCATATACAAAGATGGACTCTCCTTCCCAACCTCTCCCCTTCCCTGGGCTGTGGTAACCTTTAGGTTAAACCCACCACCAGTCATTTCTCCCTAATGAGAGAGCAGCCCTATGGTCTGGTAGGACAATGCTGCCTTTACCTTTTACACAGTGATGCCACTGTACCCCGGGGGTGGGGAGAGGGAATGCTGAAGATGGTGGATGGGACACCAGTCAGGCACAGTGCTTTGCCCTGGAGGATGTTCACTTTCTTTAATAGTGTTGGGGGCTGCACTGATGGAGGCAAGTGGACACTGTTCCAACACAATCCTGATGTGTACCTTACAGAGAGCAAACGGACATTGGGAAAACTGAGATTGTTCTCCTTGTAGCTGAAGAAATTGCGGGTGCCCTGTGACAGAGGGGTTCACCGAATTTATACGTTAGAATAATTAACCTTACACTCATGAGCTAATCAGAAAAGGATTACAGGACATATATTGAAGACCTGGGGGAGATCTACTGAGAGTGTGGGGTGATTCAAAAGAGGACTTTTTTGCAGCAAATGGGATTGAGCTGGAACAGAATACTCAGACACAATGTGAATATCCAGGTCCTGATGAATTGCGTAATTTTGTCAGAGTTTGGCATTACAATTACTGAGATTACCATCTGAATTTCCACCTGTAATACACGTTTATAAAACTGTCACTGTCAGTTCATTTAAGAAACTCTCACCATCCCCTCCTCCTGGCTCAGGATGACTGGATACATTACCCCTTGTGGAGACCAGCAGTCAATTCAGGGGAAATCTATGTGGGTTTCTGTGAGTTTCCACATTGGGACTTCATGTGACTGAACAGGGCAGATCTTTGACAAATGAGACACAATGTTTCAATACTGAGATGTGGAGAGCAGGATTTGCTTCCTTTTCTTTCCTTCCGTGCTGCTGCTGTGCCTCATCAATTAGACATGGGGGGTGAAAGGCTCATGCAGCTCGATGGGCAAGTTGCCTCCATTCTGACCAATGGGCAGCAAGCTCCTCCCAGTCATTCCAAAGAGTCTCTCTGGAAAGGTAACAACTGCTTCCCACTGCCCAGTGATCCCAGGAAATGTTTGAAGAATGAGTGGGAAATCTGAGAAAAGGCAGAATGGTAAAGTTCCAAAAGGATTATAAACAGTTTACAGAGAGGGATTCATTGGAGAAGTGGGCAACAAGTTGGCAAATGGAGTATAACTTGGGAAATTGTGAAGTTGCTCATTTTGGAGGAGATAATAGAAGAACAGAGTACTATGTAAATGGTGGAAACTGTAGAAAGCTGCACCACAAAGAGACCAGGGGTAATTGTGCAGGAAACACAGTTACAACAGGGAATCAGGATGGGGAAGGGAGCGTTGTTTCTTATTGCAAGGAGTTTTCAGTGTAAGTGTTTGGAGTATATACCTGAGAGTAACTTTATAAGGTGCGAGTGAGACCACATCTGGAGTAATGACAGAAGTTTTGATCCCTTTATTTAAGGGAATACATAGTTTCATCCAAGGCATTTCAGAAAAGATTAACTGGGATGATCCCTGGCTTGTAGGGATTATCTTTTAAGAAAAGGCTGAAAATGTTGGGACTCTACTCACTGGATTTGGGAAGAATGAGAGGTGATTTCATTGTAACATGCAGGATTCTTAAGGAGTTTGACAGGGTAAATACTGAGAGGATGTTTCCCATCATGAGGGAGTCTGGAATCAGATACTCGGATAGTCATGCAATCAAGGGTTCTGTTTTAGATTCGTCAAGTTTAAGCCAACATCAACACGGGTCAGGGATTTCAGTAGCAATGGAGCTGGGGTGAGGGGGAGAGAAGCAACATTTCCGAGATTGGAATTCCTGATGTTTGTGATTGTGTAGATGTCTGATCAGAAGGTCACCTTGGGGTAAAACATGAGAGCAATACTGTGAAGAGTGTAGTTCTGCCTCAGACCGTTCCCAGGGAGAGGGAGAGGCTCAGCAGTAAGGGAAAGTAATTTGTAATAGCAACTGAAGCCAGTGGGTTTAACCATTTCAACGTTCTGTTGCAGGAAATTGCAGCTAATTGAGTAGTGAGAGCGTGATGAGCAGTTTGATAACTGAGTAATGGAGAGGGATGATGGGGAGGAAGAACTGGGCATTGTCAGTGTACATGTGAAACCTAACACGGTGCTTTAGGACGATGTCACCTCCTGGCAGTATGTAGGTGAGAAACAGGAGGGACTAAGGAAAGATCCTTGAGGGATACCACATACAAGGAATTTAGAAAGGAAAGGGAGTGTGGGAATGGAGCAACTTTTTCCAACAACGGTGAGGTCAAAATATTACTTTGTAGCAGACTGGGAGAGAAGGACATAACCAGAAAAGACAGACAGAACAAGAAACAATATCTGTGATTTGGTGAGGGGGGAGGGGGAGGAGGTGATGAGGAGGAGGAGCCCAACTCCAAAAACACACTTTCTTCATTGGTGACATCACCCAACTCACCGTAGTCTCATCTCATTTACTGAATGCAGGGATGTACGAGTATTTATCTCCAGACTACATTATCCAAACACTCCTGGCCAGCCTCCCACATTCAACTTTCCTATAGTCTCAAGAGTATCTTAAACCCTCCTGCCCAAGTGCTCACTTGTACCAAAACTAGGCTCCTATTTACAAGCAACAATTTAAAATTCTCACCCTTGATGTAATTCCTGGCTATGAACATCCCTGTCTCCCTGCACCACACAACCTGGAAGACCTCGACAACTCATTTGTGTTTATTCATTGCTTCACCAGTCTGGCTGTTTCTACTGTTGCCAAGGCAACATGGTCTGGAATTCCCATCTGAACCCTCTCAGACCTGCTTTCCTCTTTTAAGGTATTCTCGAAAACCTGCTTATTTGGCAATGCTTTTGATCACTTGACCTAGTATCTCAATCTGTGGCCTTATGTCAGAATTTTTCAATAGTATTTCTGTGAAATTATAAACATGATAAAGAAAAAACAAATTGTTGCTGATTTGAACACACAATGTCAACTCTTCACTGTCGCTGAGTGAATAATCTATAACAGCTTTCACCCAACCACATTGTGGGAGCACCTTCACCACACAGACTGCAGCTGTACAAGGAAGTCAAACATCACCCTCTCCCCAGGCAACAGGGCTTTGGCATTATTCACTGGGATCTGTGGAGGGAGAAACACAGTTGCTATTTCAGGGAGTGCTAAATGCATTATAGGGAGGGAAAATGGTGCAGAATTTGGGATTTTCAAATTTGTGTTTTACAATATGCATTAAGTTCTGTAAAATCTCTCATCCCATACAATGAAAATTTCCTTCTTTTCCTGGTCAATGTGTCTTTCCTTTCCCCTGCCCTGCACCTTCACACATTTCCAACGCCTTGGTCACAACACACACTGTGCTGCCAGTGAGGTTTATCACGTGGTTGAGTATTGCCCCGCCCCTCATTCACTCCGATTGGTTGAAGGACCAACTGGCACATCCTGGCCCTCCAACCCCGTCCCCCCACCCTCTTATTGGTCCTGCGCTGACATCAATAATCCGAGGCCCATTGTGGGCTGGAGCATGCTCAGTGCTTCCTGCTTTTGCTGCTGTTCATCAGGTATGAGAGAGAGGGCTCATCCCTGTTTCTCCTGATGTCAGATAATAACAACAACTACCTGCATTGTATGTAGACTTTCACATTGACAAATCTCCTAAAATGCTTCACGAATGATGGAAACGTTGATTAAAGAGAACGATTTTTAGATACATCTTTAAGGCGGATAGAGGGAGTTAGGGAGGATATTCCAAAAGTTTGTGTCCTCAGCAGCTGCAATCGTGGAATGATATAGGTGGGTAACAGCTAACAATGGAGACAGTTAGTGGCTAACCATAGGCTAACAACCTCATGTCATCGCCCCCTACCCCACACACCAGTCCTTGATCTCACAGCCTGCCATTACACACTACCTATGGTGAGCCACTAACAGTCTCCATGAACAGCTGGTCACCCTCCCCCAGCCAGATCGTTATCCACTCCTTTATCCAACCGTTCTTCTCACTCTATCCCCACCTAACCTTTACTCCTTTTATCCTCCCCCCACCCCACACTATCTTCTGCACATAACATGACGTTTTTGTTAATCTTGTCCAAACCTTTTCAAGTTTCACAACATCCTTCCCAGAACAGGGAAATTCAAACTGAAAACAGAATTCCAGAAGTGGCTTAATCAATGCCCTGTCCAGCCACAATATGGCATCCCAGCTTCTGTATTCAATGCATTGACCATTTATGGAGAGCGTTAATGGAGTCCCATTTGACAACGGTTCACCCTTATCCCTCTAAATCCTTCCTCTTCATGTACCCAATCAGATGCCTTTTAAATGCTGCAATTGTACTAGCCTCCACCCATTCTTCTGGCAGTTCATTCCATACATGCAATGCCCTCAACATGAACAAGATGCCCCTTTGATCCCTTTTAAATCTTTCCCCTCTCACCTTAAGCCTGTACCCTCTAGTCCTGGACCTACTGAACTTGGGAAAAAGTCCCTGACTGCTCACCTTATCCACGCCCTTCATGACTTTACAAGATCACCTCTCAGTCTCCAAATCTCCAGGGAAAATAGTCCCAGCCTATTCAACCTTTCCCAATAGCTCAAACTGTCCAACTCTGGCAGAGTCCTTGAAAATGTTTTCTGAATCCTTTAAAGTTTCTCAACAGTATTCCAAGAACAGGGATATTGGAACTGAAAACAGAATTCCAGAAGGGCCTTAATCAATATCCTGTACAGCTACAATATGACGTCACAACAGCTGCATTCAATGCATTGACCAATAACAGAGAGCGTACCAAACGCTGCATACACTCCCCCGCCTCCCTGTGACTATACTTTCAAGAAACTATGAACCTGCATTCCAAGGTCCCTTTGTTCAGCAACGCTCCCCAGGACTTTATCAGTAAGTGTATAATGGCCCTGATCTGCCTTTCCAAAATACAACAGCTCACATTTATCGAAATTGAACTCCGTCTGCCATTCCTTGCTCCAATGGCCCATCTGATCAAGATCCTGTACTACTCTGAACTAACCTCTTCACTGTCCACTAATCTCCAATTTTGGTGTCTTCTGTAAACCTACTGACCATACCTCATATATTCACATCCAAGTCATTTATTTAAGGGCCCAATATCCATCCTTGCAGCAAACTGCTGCTCACAGGCCTCCACTCCGCAAAGCAACCCTCCATCATCATCCTCTGCCTTTTACATTCAATGTAGTTTTGTAATGGCTTGCTCTCCCTGCATTCCTTGTGATCTAACCCTGCTGACCAGTCTGCTTTGTGGAACCTTGTTGAATGTCCATATAAACAACATTCACCGCCTGGCTTAATCAATTTTCTTTGTCACTTCAAAACACTCACTCAAGTTAGTGAGACAAAATTGTGCATGTACAAACCCACTGACTCTCCCTGATCATTCCTTACCTTTCCAAATAGATGGATATCCTGTTCCACAGGATCCCTTCCAACAACTTGCCTGCCACTGACTTCAGGCTCACTGTTCTCTTGTTCCATGGCCTCTCCTTACCAACTTTTTAAAATAATGGCACCACCTGTCGCTATCAACGATACAAATACCTCAGGAGAGACCCAACAATCACTTCGCTATATTTCCAGAAAGTTCCAAGATACACCTGATCAGGTTCAAGAGCTTTATCCACCTTGATGCGATTTAAGACATCCAGTCCCACCTCCTCTGTAACATGGACACTTTTCAAGTTATCACTGTTTATTTCTCCAAACTCTCGAGCTTCCATATACTTCTCCAGTAAAAATGACGTGAAATATTTGCATATCTTTCTCATCCGCTGTGGTTCCAGAGACAGCATTGTTGACCTTTAAAGGGTCCTATTCTCTGGTCCAGTCAATCTTTTGTGTGTGATATATTTGTTTAATCTCTTTGGATTCTATTCCAGGAGATCCCAGAAAGGCCTACTTCGCGGACCGTAATTTTCCTCCGACTTGATCAACAACGCCCTCCAACACATACCCTCCACTTCCCGAACCTCCCCCCTTACACCACCCCTCCACCCACACTAAAGAATATAACCCTGTGGTCTTCACCTTCTACCTCACTAATCTCCAGATACAGCGCATTAACCTCTTATTTTTGCTTCATAAAGTCAGACCCCACCACCAGAGACATATTTCCCTCCCCGACCCTATCTGCGTTCCGCAGAGACCATTCCCTCTGCACCTTCCTTGCTAGGTCCACACCCTCTCACCAACCCACGCTCCACACCCTTGACCCTCTCTTGCCGCCATGGGAGATGTAAAACATGCGGCCACACCTCCCTCTGACCTCTGTCCAAGACCCCAGAAGGATCTTTTCACATCAGGCAGAGATTTGCCTGCACATCCCAAAACCTCATATACTGCATCTGGACACTACGGGAAATTTAAAATGGTTCATCCAACTAACCTACACATCTTTGGACTGTGGGAAAAAACTAGAACACCCGAAGGAAACCCTCACAGACACTGGGGAGAATGTGCCAACTCCAACACAGGCAGTCGCCCGAGGCTGGAATCAAACCCAGGTCCCTGGTGCTGAGGAAGCACATTAACTACTGAGCCAGAATACTGTGGGATCTTTGGTGATAATGTGCTGACCCACTGATACCTCAGTCACTCACCCTGCCTCATTTCCTAAGAGGCAGTGATGATGGAGTGAAATTATCGCTAGACAGTTAATCCAGAGACCCAGATATCGTTCTGGGGACCCGGGTTTGAATCCCATCACAGCAGATGGTAGAACGTGAATTCAATAAATATCTGGAAAAAATAATCTAATGACGACAAGGAATCCATCGTCAATTGTTGGAAAAACCCATGTGCTTCACTCATGACCATTAGAGAAGGAAATGCCATCCTTCTGCATGGGACTCCAGACCTATAGCAACGTGTTGACTCTTAACTGCCCTCTGGGTAAACGCAGCAATAAATGCTGGCCGAGCCAGTGACAGCCTCATCCTGTGAATGAATAAAGAAAACAGATCAGGTTTTGTTATTTCTCTAGTAGGTACATCCTACAAACTCAATCAGAAATGTTCACGTACACACTGAACAAATACCTTTCCATCCAAGCCCTTAACACTACAGCATTCTGAGACTATGTTGGTAAAGTTAAAATCTCTTATCATTTCATCCATATTATTCTTTCAGATAACTGAGGTCTCCTGGTAAAATTGTGTCTCAATTCCCCGCTGACTATTGGGAGAGAGTCTATAACACAATCCCATTAAGATGGTCATTCCTTTCTTATTTCTCAGTACCAACCAAATAACTTGCCTGGATGTTCTCCCAGGAATATCCTCCCGAAAGCCAGCCATAATGTTATCCCTAAACAAAAACACCTCTCTCCCTGCTCTGTTGGTCCCTTTCTATCCTTGCTATAGCATCTATACCCTGGAACATTAAGGTGCTAGTCCTATCCATCCCTGAGTGATGCCTCTGTAATTGCTGTAATATCACAGTGCCATGTTCAAAACCATACCCTGAGTCCACCTGCCTGACCTGTAAGGCCTCTTGCACTGAAATAAATGCAGTGCAACTGGTCCATCCCACCTCATTCTGTGACTTGCTCTCGCCTGCCTTGACAGTCTGACCGGTGAACAGTACCAGCCTCAGACTCACCTCTTTTCTCACTATCTCTTTAGGATTACCCCGACTCCCTCACTGGTTTAATGCCTCCAGAATGGCACTAGCAAACCTCCCTGCTCATCAGGACCCCATGCTTTCCCCTTCCTATGTCATTGGTACCAATGTACAATGTCCTCCCACTGGTTATTTTCCCTTTTGAGAATATTCTGATCCCTCTGAGGGACATCCTTGACCCTAGCACCAGGGAGGCACCACCCTATTCTGATGTCTCACTGTCAGCTACAGAAACGGCAGACTGTGACCCTGACTAGAGAGTCCCCATCATCATCGATCGTGTGGAAATATTAGAAGCAGTCTCAGTACCAGTAACTTGGCTGTCTCTGCTACATTCCCCTGAAGGTCTATTACCACCTACTTTTTCCAAAACAGTATACTTGTCTGAGATGGGGATAGCCACAGGAGACTCCTGCAGTACCTACGTACCCCTCCTAGCTTTCCTGGAGGTAACCCATCTACCTGACTGTATCTGCAGTATCCTGCAATCCTAAGACTGCCACCGATCACACTCCTCGGCTCCTGTCAATTCCTCACTGCCTTTAATTGCTCCTCCACCAATCCATGCGTTCCAATAGGATTTGCAATCACACTTCCTGCAGACATAATCATCAGGATCATTGAAACTCCCCCTAATCTCCCACATCCGATAGGAACAACACGCCACTGAACAACAGGCCATCTCTCCGCCTTAACAATCTACAGACCAAGACAAAGACACAGTCTAACTGCTCAAAAAATACTGCCCGAGAATAACTTATGCTTACTGTTCATATCTTAAACATTTAATCAAGAGACCGTAAGACATTAAAAAGAAATCCTCACCTGACTCACTATTGTAGATTTAATAAAATAAACCGACTAAGATTGATGTTTGAAGAGATTGAAACTCACTGAGCTGATCCCTGGCTCGGAGTACTTCCAGGGGTGAGGTCTCTCTGAGGGCAGCTGTGAAATGTCACTGTTTCTCTCCTCTGCCCACTCCATTTCCGGAGAGGTTTTCAACTTCACAGCAAGTCAGCTCAGAGAGGTCTCTGCTTGGTTTTATTCACTGGGGGTTGCCTTTGCTGCCCAGACCAGTATTTATTGGCCACCTTTACTTGTCTTGGAGAAAGTGGTGGTTAACCGCCTCCCTGAAATGCTGCAGTCCATGTACACCACAGTGATGTTTGGATAACAATCCCCCTCTGGCCCCACAACCCTCCCTGTCTCTGTAATCCCCCTCCGGCTTCAGAAATTACATGTCCGTGGCATAAGATTTTTATTTAGATTCATTTTTGTTTAACAATCACTCCCCCCCTCAAAAAAAAATAATTATTTCGCCCCCAAACAAATTTCTGTTGATTGACCTTTTGGAGAGGCCGACACATGGACATTGCAGTATTTTATCTCACATTGTACACGTAGAATGATGGAACTTTTCTTTTAAACATTGCTAAAAAGGGAGGCCTTTTAAAAAGCTATTCCTGCTATTAAAAACTGGTGTTCCCATTGGGACCATGTGAATTCCTGAACAGCCTGAACTAAAAATGAGTTTCAGCTTCACCTTCTCCCTGTCTCCCCTCTCTCTGTTTACACCCAACTCCAAAACTCTCACTGAGCCAAGCAGCACTCACAGTGCAGCCTTGTCATTTTCAATGTCTGCTCATACCTACACTGCCCTCAGCCTCCTGGACTGTTCCAATGCATCTCAATAGGAGCTCAGGAACAGCATCTCATCTTTCAATGCAGCCCTTTGTAACCGCAGAGTCAACATGCACCTCAGCAGTTTCTGAATGAACAGACAGTTGTCAGAAGCTAGAACATTCCACCTGAAAAGGTACCGGAATTTGAGTCCAAAAGGACTTTTAATGGGAAGTTCGCAGGTCATTGCAAATATGAAGTTTACAGGTTAACATCATGAAGTGGGTGATTGGGTCTAAATCTGAGAGTTCCTACAGAGAGACGAGGTGTAATTTGGATAAATCTGTGCTCCATCTCAGGCCAATATCTCCTTCTCAGTTGCAGGGCCCAGATCAGAGCACATACCCAAAGGGTGATCCAACCACGAATTTGTACATCTTTCTGCTTAACAAAAATATTGGAGATATTTTCCCACAGACAGAACAGACAAACCTTTCTCCTTCCAGAGTTAAATTCCAATGATATTCAGATCCTGATGACTCCATTGACTGTAAAAACTTGCTTCTGAGATCCCAGCCTCAATTATTCTGATTTAATATCCTATGAAATGAATTCACAAAAAATCAGTCAGTACAGAAAGAATATAAAGACATACTTTTTTCTTGGTATGTGCTTGATGTGTAAATGCCTCTCTTTAAATCGTACACACCCCACACCCCCATCCTAGGAAGAGGACATGTGCCTCACTGTAACTTGCCCCCAATAAAGATGGCGGCCATATCCCAGGACCTATCACCGCCTGAGGGCCGCAGCCATTTTCCCATCTGCTGCAAACGCGGGATTAAGAGTTTCTAATTCAGACCTACGACCCGCACAGAGTGTAATTAAAACTTCCCAGTCTAAAGTGACTCATTATCTCAATGTGTCCGAGGCCACTCTCCCCTTCCCTGTTTGCGTCCCCCACATTCACCAACGGCCGAGTCACGTGACACTGCACAGGCGGAGTTACTGGTGACGTGTCATCCCACTGGCCACGCCCCTCATTCACTCCCATTGTTTGGATGACCAGCTGATTTCACTTGGTCCACCAGTCCCACCACCTTTTCCTATTGGTCCGAAGCTGCCACCAATCAGCTGGACCCCATTGTGAGGTCAGTGGTGGGATCGTCCCCCTGCCTGAATCAAACCCGGAAGGTGGATGGATGGTGTCAATCAGGAACAACAAGCAGGAGGTGCTGGGAAAGCTCAGCAGGTCTGGCAGCATCTGGGAACAGAAATCTGTCCAGTGGCCCTTCCTCAGAACCGATGGGAACTGGGAAAATTAGAATCCTGACAGTGTGGAAACAGGCCATTCGGCCCAAAAGGTCCACAGCGTCCCTCCGAAGTGTATCCCACCCAGACCCATTCCCCTACCCTATTACTGTATATTTCTCCTGATAAATGCACCTAACCTACACATCCCTGAGCATTATGGGAAATTTAGCTTGGCCAATTCAACTAACCTGCAGATCTTTGTACTGCAGCAGATAGGGGTTAAAGAGTAAATAATAGGCAGGGACAGAACCCAGAGAGAGACCGGAACATTTGGAAAGACAAAGGAGTGGATTATGATCTGGCTGGGATGGTGCATAGCTGTTAATGGAGGGGACAGGAACCTGTGTCTGGCAGCATCTCAGTGGAGGTGGTGGAAATGGTGACTGATGATCTCCGCTCTCCTGCGGAAACAGACCCCGAGCTTCCAGCTACCTGCCACTTTAACACACGAGCCTGTTCCCTGGCAGACATCTCTGTCTCGTGCTTACTGCAGTGTTCCAGTAAAGCCTGAACATATCAAATGGCCCCGTATTTCAAGGACTGCAATTTTCTCTCCCACGTTGTCAATACCATTGAAAGTGTCTCCTCCACTTCCGGTATCTCTGCCTTTGAAACCCACACATCCAACTGCAAGGATAGAACCCTCCCTAAGTCCTTACCTTCCACCCAGATACAACACATCATCCTCTGCCATTTCCACCACTTACAATCAGACCCCACCACCAGACTCTTAAGGAGTTTGACAGGATAAATTGCGAGAAGATGTTACCCATCATGGGGCAGTCTGAAACCAGATTCTGGGTCAGTCACGGAATCAAGAGTTCCGCTTCAGATTCATCAAGTTTAAAGGTGACACCGACGCGGGTAAGGGGTTTCAGTAGCAATGGAGCTGGGGTGAGGAGGAGACAAACAACGTTTCAGAGATTGGAATTCCTGGTGTTAGTGATTGTGTGGATGCCTGATCAGAAGGTCACCTTGGGGTTACAGATATGAGAGCAATATTACGAAGAGTGTAGTTCTGCCTCAGAGTTCCCAGGGAGAGGGAGGGGCTTAGCAGTAAGGGAAAGGAATCTGTAAGGCAACGGGTTTAACCACTACAATGTTTCATTGGAGGAAACTGCAGCTAATTGAGTAGTGGGAATGTGGTCAGCAGTTTGATGACTGAGTAACAGTGGAGTAATGGAGAGGGATGATGGGGAGGGAGAGCTCTGCAACAATTACTGACTGAGCTGGTCCGGTCCTAAAGGACATAGCTGCTCAACTGAGTCTGCAGCAGGTTGTAAGGGAATCAACAAGAGGGAAAATCATACTTGATCTCATTGTTATGAATTGACCAGCTGCAGATACATCTGTCCATGACAGTATCGGTAAGAGCGACCATCACACACTCCTTTTGGAGACAAAGTCTTGCCTTAAAGTTAAGAAAAATCTCCATTGTGTTGAGTGGCACTATCACTATTCTAAATGGGATAGAATTTGAAGAGATGTTAGATCTTAAACTGGGTACCTCTGAGGCACTGTGGACATCAACAGCAGCAGAACTGTACTCCAGCACAATCTGTAATCTCATGGGTTTGTACATCCCGCTCTCACCCATCACAATGGGCAGTAAAGGAGGGCATGCCAAGAGCAGCACCAGGCATACCTAAAAATGAAGTGGCAACCTGGTGAAGCTACCAAGCAGGACTATCTGCATATCAAACAGCATCAGCAGCAAGCAATAGAGTTAAGTGATTCTACATCCAATGGATCAGATCAGAGCTCTGCAGTTCTGCCACACCCAGTTGTGAACGGTGATGGACAATTAAACAACTCACTGGAGGAAGCATCACAGATATCCCCACCCTTACTGATGGACGGGCCTCACATATACAAGCACCAGATACGACAACATTATTTGCTCCAGAACTTGCCACGCACCAAGCCAAGTACCGCTCCAGCACTGGCATCGAACAACAATGTAGAACAGGCATGTTCAACACAAAAACTCAGGGCAATCCAATCCAGGAAATTTCCCTCTATGAGTCCACACTCGATTCGCAGTAAAGTGACGCAAGATGTCATCAACAGAGCTACCAAGCAGCAGCTGCTCAGCAACAGCCAGCTGAGTGACACTCATTTTAGGCTCCACCAGGGCCACTCAGCTCCTGATTGTGTTACCGCCTGATTCACAACCTGACAACCAGCTGAATGCCAGAGGTGAGGTGAGGGGGACAGCCCAGTCCCACTCCAACACCACTATTTCTAGCTGATTCTACCCTCATCTCAGCTCATATACTCTCATCCACCTTGTGTTATCTCCAGGCTTCAGTAGCTGAACACACTCCTGGTTAGCTTCCAACATTCAAACTCCCTGTCATCTCAAGAAAAACTAAATCTCTGCTACCCTAGTACTCCTTTGTACCAAAACTTGTTGATCCATCAAAAAGCTCCTATTCATAATCAACAACATAGAGCCACAGAGATGTGCAGCATGGAAACAGACCTTTTGACCCAACCTGTCCATGCCGAACAGATATCCCAACCCAATCTAGTCTCACCTGCCAGCATCCGGCCCACATCCCTCAATTTAAAATTCTCACCCTTGATGTAATTCCTGGTTGTGACCATCCCTAGCTCGCTGCATCACACACCCTTTGAGACCTCGACAATCCATTATTTTCGAGACTCCCAATGATCTGTTAATTCATTACCTCATCTGTGTGGCTGCTTTTACAGTTGCCAAATCAACAAGGTCTGAAATTCACAGCCAAAACCTCACAGGTCTGCTTTCCTTCTTTAAGACATTCCTCAAAACCTGCTTTTTGGCAATGCTTTTGGTCACCTGACCTAATATCACCATCTCTGGCCTGATGTCTAAAGTTCCCAATAATATTTTTGTGAAATTATAAGCAGGATAATGAAACTACAAACTGTTCTTGATTTGGACATTATCTTCACATCAGCACTGTTGCTGTGATGAATACTCTGTAATGTCTCTTACCCAACCACATTGTGGGAGCACCTTCACCACACAAACTGCAGCTGTACAAGAAAGTCAAACATCACCCTCTCCACAGGCAACAGGGCTTTGGCATTAATCACTGGTATCTGTGGAAGGAGAAACACAGTTGATGTTTCAGGGAGTGCAAAATGAATTACAGGGAATGAAAATGGTGCAGAATTTGATAGTCAGAAATAGAAGGAAAATACACTTGTTTATTGGAAAAAAAGAATTCTTGAATGTCAAAGATTTTTCAGAAAGAAATTAATAAGCAGCATATGGTCAGGGGCTGGGCGGCAGTGAAAAATTAACTTACAAAAATGTCTGTAAAAGTAATAGTAAAATACTAAACAGACCAAAAATACACCCATTGTTTGAGACTGAGGAAGCTAGATATTGACTAAGTGGTCATGAGGGAGCCCAGAGATGAAGCAGAGCAGTATAAGCTGTTATGATCCCACAGTCATAGAGATGTATAGCAGCGACACAGACCCTTCGGTCTAACTCATCCATGCCAACCAGGTATCCGAACCTAATCTATTCCCATTTGCCAGCACTTGGCCCACATCCCTATAAATGCTTCCTAATCATATGATGTGTCTATTTAGATGCCTTTAACATGTTTAGTTGTACTAGTCTCCACCACTTCCTCTGGCAGCTCATTCCACACACTGCATGAAAGAGTTGTCCTTTAGACCCCTTTGAAATTTTATCCATTCACCCTAAAGCAATGCCCTCTACTTCTGGACACCACCACTCCAGGGAAAACACCTTGTTCATTTAGTCTATTCATGCCCCTCATGATTGCATAAACCTCCATAACATCACTGCTCAGTTTATGGCACTCCAGGGAAAACAGCCCAGCCTCCAACCTCAAATCCTCCAACCCTAACAGCATCCTTGTAATTTTTTTTAAAACCTTTTAAGTTTCACAGCACCCTTCTGATAGGATGCAGGCCAGAATTGCACACACTATTCCAAAAGTGGCCTAACGAATGTCCTGTACAGAAACATGACCTCCCACATCCTGTACTCAATGCTCGAACCAATAAAGGAATATAAACTGAACACCTTCTTCATCATCCTGCCTGCAACTTGACTTGCAAGGACTATGAACCTGCAGACCAAGGTCTCTTTGTTCCGCAAACGTCTCCAGGGCCTGGCCATTCAGTGTATAAGTCCTGCACTGATTTGCTTTTCCAAAATGCAGCACCTCACATTTATCTAAATTAAACCCCATCTGATCAATATCTCATTGTAATCTGAGGGAACCTTCTTCATTATCCACAATACCTCCAATTTTGTATGACCTGCAAACTCATTTACGATACCAAATCATTTAAATGAATGACAAAACAAATCCAGAAATAAACATCCATTTCTCTGAGTTTGATTGTGCTCTGTGTAAATCCTGCCCAATGACTCTGTACCAGGGAAAGGCTGCACATGCGCCGGGCTGCACCTTGCCCCCTACAAAGCTGGCGGCTCCAAACGTGAACAGTGAATTCTTGTCCCGAGTGAAGCCGGTGACGCGTACACATGCCTGCAGCCACACTGAGGCAATTCCCCCGTTTTCTGAAAACACGAGACTGGGACGTTCAACTTTGTGTTTTCCGATGCACACATTTGGTTTGAAAAACCTCTTTGCTCATACAGAATCTCTCTCACCTCCTGCGGTTCCAGACAGCCTTGATGATTTTTGCGGGTACCTATTCTCTGCCTGGTTACTCGTTTGTCCTTAGTGTGTTTGTACAATCACTTTGGATTCTCCTTAAACCTATTTCCTAAAGCTATCTCATGTCCCCTTTTTGCCCTCCTGCTTTACCTCGAGTATACTCCTCCTGCCCCTATACTCTAGGGATTCTCACAAACACAGCTCTCTGTTCCTGCCATATCCCTCCTTCATTTTCTTGACCAGGCCCTCAATTTCTTTCGACAGGCAGCATTCCCTACACCACCCAGCCTTGGCCTTAACAGGAACATACTGTCTATATACTCTCATTGTCACAGGCCTATGGAGGCAATGGCAGATGAGGACAGAGAAGCAATCATTCTCAGTAAAGAGGTAATGTTGGGAAGGTTACCAGCCTCAAGGTAGATGGGTCTCCTGGCCCTGATGGAATGCATCCCAGGGACTAAAGAAGATGGCGGGGGGAGGGGGGGGATAACAAATAGACTCGTGATAATTCACTAAAATTTGTTGGATTCTGGAATGGTTTTGACAGACTGGAAGCTGCAAATGTGGTGCCACTATTTTTCAAAAAAAGGACCTGTTAGCTTAACTTCTGTAGTGGAGAAAATGCTTGAATCTCTCAAGGAAGTAGTGGTGAGATATCGGGGTAGAAACTGCCTCATTTAGCAGACACAGCATGGATTCATGAAAGGCAGGTCATGTCCAACACATTTACTGCAATTATTTGAGGATACGAGTGCGTTGGACAAGGCAGACTCGGTGGATGTGGTGTACCTGGATTTCCAGAAGGTATTCGATAAGTTGCCACACAAAAGGCTGCTGTATAAGGTAAAGATGCACAGCATTATGGGTAATTAGCATTGATACAGGATCGGTTCACCAACATAATAAAGAATGGGGATAAACGGGTGTTTGAATTAGTGTTGGCACTACAACTGTTTGCAATTTACACAGATGTTTTGGAGTTGAGGACCAAGTGTACGGCATCAGAGTTCACATTTGATACGAAGATGAGGTAAAGCAATGTCTGCAGAGACCACTAAGTCTGCACAGGGATACAGATAGGTTACGTGAGTGGGTAAGGATCTGGCAGATGGAGTTCAATGTTGGGATATGTGAGGTCATCCATTTGGGTCGGACTAACAGCAAACTGGATGATGAAATATTGCAGCATGCTGCTGTGCAGAGGGAGCTGGGTGTCCTTGTGCATGAATCACAGGAAGCTGGTTTGCAGGTACAGCAGGTAATTAAGGCAGTGAAGGGAATATTGTCCTTCATTGCGAGAGGGATGGTTATGCTGCAGCTGTACAGGGGGCTGGGGAGGCCACACCTGGAGTACTGTGTACAGGTTTGATCCCTTTACATTAGCAAGGATGTACTGGCACTGGAGGGAGTGCAGAGGAGGGTCACTTGTTTGAGTTGGGAGTTGGGAAGGTTGGCGTATGTGGAGGGATTGAGAAAACATGTTGTATACTCATTGTAATTTAGAAGAATGGGAGGTTGGAGAGGAAATAAATAAAATTATGAAGGGAGTAGATAAGATAGAAGCAGGGAGGCTATTTCCACTGGAGGGCGGGTCAAACTACAGAGCATAACCTCAAAATAAGGGGGAGCAGATTTAGGACTGAGTTCAGGAGGAGCTGCTTCAGCTAAAGGGTTGTGAATCTGTGGAATTCCCTGCCGAGTAAAGCATTTGACCGTATCAACTTGAATGCCTTTAAAGCAAAATGTAGATTTGTGAACAGGAAAGGAATTAAGGGTTATGGTGAGAGAGCAGGAATGTGGAGCTGAGGCCTAAAAAGATCAGCCCTGATCTTATTGAATGGTAGAGCAGGCTGGAGGGGCCAGGTGAAAGTTCTTGTCTTGTGCCATCAAAATTGGCCTTTGTCCAATTCAGAACCTTAACTTGTAGATTAGATTAGACTTACAGTGTGGAAACACTGTAGGTCTGGTCTATTATTTTCTGTAACTATTTTAAAACTAGTAGAATTACCAGAGAATCCCAACAGTGTGAAAGCAGGTCATTCAGTCCATCACATTGATACTGACCCCGAGAGCCTCCTAACCTCCCCCTGTAACATTGCATTTTTCAGGGCCACCCAACCTACATATCCCAGAATATTATGGGGAATTCAGCCTGGACAATCCACCCAACCTGCACATCCCTGAACACTGTGGGCAATTCTGCCTGGATAATCCAACCTATCCTGCACATCTTTGGACTGTGGGAGGAAACCAGAGGACCCAGACGAAACCCATGCAGAATACCCCAATAAGGTGATCATCCCTTTCTTATTTCCCAGTTCCACCTAAAGAACTTCACTGAGCGTGCTCCCAGGAATATCCTCTGTAAGCAAAAACATAATGCTATTCCGAATCAAAAATGCCCCTCCCCCTCCTCTCGTCCCGCTTTCTATTCTTCCTATAGCATCCATAACCTGGAACATTAAGCTGCCAGTCCTATCCATCCCTGAGGGATGCCTCTGAAATTGCTATAATATCCCAGTGTCATGTTCAAAACCATACCCTGAGCTCATCTGCCTTCCCTGTCAGGCCTCTTGCATTGAAGTAAATGCAGTGCAAATGCTCAGTCCGACCTCCTTCTGTGCCTTACCCTTACCTGCACCAGCCTCAGACATACCTCTTTCCTCACTATCTTCTTGGGTTTACACCCACTCCCTCACTGGTTTAACGCCTCCCGAGTATCACTAACAAATCTCCCTGCCTCGATATTAACACCTTCCAATTCAGGTATAATCCATCCTTCTTATGCAGGTCAACTCTACTCCAGAGGAGATCACAATGATCCAAAAATGTGTTTCCTTTTCCCCTGCACCAGCTCCTTCGCCACTCAACCAGCACCACCTCCTCTGTAATATGGACATTTTTTAAGATGTCACCATTTATTTCCCCACATTCTATATCTCTCATGTACTTATTCACAGTAAACACTGATGCAAAATATTGGTTTCCTATCTCGCCCATCGCCTGCAGCTCCACACAATGGCTGCCTTGCTGATCTTTGCGGGTCTCTATTTTCTCCCTCGTTAGCCTTTTGTTCTTCATATATTTATAAAAGCCCCCAGGATTATCCTTAACCCTATTCGCCAAAGCTATCTCACGTCCTTTTTTGCCTCCTGATTTCCCACTTAATTATACTCCCACTGCCTTTATACTCAAATATTTTTTGGACTGGAATAAATGCAAAATATAACATCCTGACAAAACAAACGTGGGCAGGACTTAAACTCAATAAAAGTAGGGCCTTGAGTAGTGATATGGGAACAAAGAGACCGAGGGCTTCACAACTTTGAAGTCTGTGTCATATGTAGATGGTTAAGAAGATGTTAGTACGCTTGCCTTGACTGTTCAGACCTTGGTACAGGAGTTGGGATGTTATGTTGAGGATGTACAGGACGCTGGGAAGGCCTCTTCTGGAATATTCTGTCCAGTTCTGGTTGTGCTGTTATAGGAAGGATATTATTAATTTGGAGCAGGTTCAGAAGAGATTTACCTGCATGTTGCCATGAATGGAGAGATTGTATTATAAGGAGAGGCTGAATAGGCTGGGAATTTTTTCAATGGAGTGCAGAAGGTTGAGGGGTGACCTTATGAGAGTTTTTTAAAATCAGAAAGTGTGTAGATAATGCGAATGGCCGGGAGAGAGGGGGATTCAAAACTCGGGTGCTTTCATTTTGGGAAGAGATAAGAAATGTTTGAGAAAAGACATTAAGAATTTTTTTGTAAATTACACGTGTGGAATGAACTTCCAGAGGAAGTGGTAGCTGTGAATACAATTACAATGTTTAAAAGACATTCAGATAAGTACATAAATAGGAAATATTTGGATGGATGTGGACTAAGCGGAGGCAGGTACAATTAGTTCAGTTTGGACTTATGGTCGGCTGGGACTGGTTGGACCACAGGGCCTGTTTCCTTGTTGTATAACATTATGACTCTAATTCTCACTAACTCTAAATTCCTCCATCCTCTGCTCTCCCGATCACTGGCACCTCGTCCAGCCTATTCCTCACCAGCCACAGAATGCTCCCTATCTCATGTCCTCCAGTTTCTCAAATCTCTGTGATATGTGCCTTTCTTTAGTTCCAACCTTGAGGATGCCCTCATTCACTCCGATTGGTTGGAGGACAAACTGGTACGACCTGGTCCTCCAGTACTGCCCTCTGCCCCCTATTGGCCTGCGCTGACATCAATCATCCGGGGCCCGTTGTGAGGTGTGTGGTGGGATCCTCCCTCTCTCTGCCCTGGGATGAGCTTCAACATTCACAGTCAATGGGGCAGTATCACAGAGCACAGAGGCTGGGGGCTATTCAGCCCATTGGGGCTGTACTCTCTCCCTCCGGAGATGCTGCAAATCAGTCCCAATTCCCTGCCCATTTGCCCATAGCCCCCCAAATCTTCCCTTAAAATGTAAAATTCCAAATCTGTTTATGAATAACTGCTGAGTCTGTGACCAGCTGCCAGACTGTTCCAGATGCTCAGAACATACTGAATAAAATAATGTCCACATATTCACGTTATTTCTAATTACCTGAAAATAGTTACTAAAATTGTGACATTGTTAACAATTCCCCTCTCTCTGCAAATGAAAATATCCTAGAAACAAATTTGTACTGGGTCAAAATCACTGCTTCACCTTCTCAGCTTCAAGGACAATTATCTGTGCTTCTGCTAGCTCTCCACAAAATAGGAACACATCTTATTAATGTCATAGAGATGTACAGCACAGAAACAGACCTCTGGTCCAATTTGTCCATGCCAATTAGGAATCCTCAACAAATGGAACCCCATTTGCCAGCAATTGGTCTGTATCATTGGAAATCCTTCCTGTTCATGTACCCAATCGGATACCTTTCAAATGTTGTAATTGTATCAGCCTCCACTACATCATCTGGCAGCTCATTCCACACACACACCACACACAGCTTGAAAACTTTGCCCCTTAGATCCGTTTTAAATCTTTGCCCTCTCAACGCAAGCCAATGCGAACCCACCTAACCTGGGGGGAAAGACCCTGGCTGTTCACCTTATCCACGCTCCTCATGATTTTATAAATCTCCATGAAGTCACCTCTCAGTCTTTGACTCTCCAGGGAAATTAACCCCAGCCTATTCAGCCTCTCCCTGTAGCCCAAATCCTCCAACCCTAGCAAAGTCTTTGTAAATCTTGTCTGAACTCTTTCAAGATTCACAACATCCTTTCCAGAACAGGGAATTTCGAACTTAAAACAGAATTCCTGCAATGGATTAATCAATGTCCTGTCCAGCCACAATTGGACGTCCCAGCTTCTGTACTCAATACATTGACCAATAAATATAAGCATATGAAACACTACCTTCACTAGTCTGCCTACCTGCGACTCTACTTTCAACGAGCTATGAACCTGCACTCCAAGGTCCCTTTATTCAGCAACGTTCCCCAGGACATTACCATTAAGTGTAGAAGTCCTGCCCTGATTTGCCTTTCCAGAATACAACAGCTCACATTTATCTAAATTGAACTCCGTCTGCCATTCCTTGCTCCAATGGCTGATCTGGTCAAGATCCTGTTGCATTCTGAACTAACCTTCTTCACTGTCCACTACACCTCCAATCTTGGTGTATTCTGTAAACCCACTGACCATATCTCATATATTCACATCCAAGTCAATTATTTAAGGACCCAATATCCATTGTTGCAGCACACTGCCGCTCACAGGCCTCCAGCCCACAAAGCAACCCTCTTTCAACTCCCTCTGCCTCCTACCTTCAAGCCAGTTTTGTATCCAAATGGCTAGTTCTCCCAACATTTCATGTTATCTAACCTTGCTAACCAGTCTGCTTTGTGGAACACCATTCAGTGTCCATATAGACAACGTCCACAGTCTGCCTTCATCTTTGTCACGTCTTCCAAAAAACTCAATCAAGTTAGAGAGAAAGAGAGAATTTCCTCACACACAAAGCCATGTTAACTATCCCTAATCATTCCTCATCTTTCCCAACACATATAAATCCTGTCCCTCAGATTCCCTTCCAACAATTTGCCTGCCACTGACTTCAGGCTCACTGTTCTCATGTTCCCTGGCCTTTCCTTACCACCTTTTTAAATAATAGCACATGTCTTCCAGCACCTCACCTGTCACCAATGACGATATAAATATCTCAGGGAGGGGCACAGCCATCATTTTCCTAGCTTTCCATAAATTTCTGGGATACAGCTTAACAGGTCCCAGAGATTTATCCACCTTGCTAGGATTTAAGACATCCAGTACTACCTCCTCTGTAATATGGTCAGGAACCGAGCAGCAGTGGACAATTCATTTACAGAAAGGTCTGTGAACACAATAGTAAAATACTAAACAGAGCAAAAATACACACGAGACACTGAGGAAGCAAGATAATGAACAAGTGGACATCAAGGAGCTCAGAGATGAATCAGAGCAGTGTTCACTTTTATGATCCCACAGTCAGAGATGTCTAGCACCGAAACAGACTCTTCAGTCCAACCCATCTATGCCACCTAGATATTCTAACTTAGTCTATTCCCGTTTGCCAGCACTTGGCCGACATCCCTCAGAACCCTTCCGATTCAAATGTCTTTGAAATGTTCCAATTTTTGTTGCCTTTTAGGCTCCTGGTGAACTTTCCCCTCTCACCCTAAACCTATATCCTCTAGTTGTGGACTCCACCACCCCAGGGTAAACACCTTGTCTATTTACACTATCCACGCCCCTCACTATTATATAAACCTCTTCAACATCACACCTCAGCCTATGATACTCCAGGGAAAATGGCCCCAGTCTATTAGGCCTCTCCCTGCAACTCAAATCCTCCAAGCCTGGCAACATCCTTGAAAATCAATTCTCAAACCTTTCAAGTTTCAGTGCCTCCTTCTGATAAGAGGGAGACCAGAACTGCACACAATATTCAATAGTGGCCTAACCAATGTCCTGCCCAGCTCCTATACTCAATTCTCTGACCAATAAAGGGAAGCATACCAAATGCCTTCTTCTCTATCCTATCTACCTGCGACTCTACTTTCAAGGAACTGTGAACCTGCATTCCAAGGTCTCTTTGTTCAGCAAGACTCTCCAAGACCTTACAATTCAGTGAGAGAGTCCTTCTTGGATTTGTTTTTTCTAAAATGCAGCACCTCACATTTATCTCAATTAAACCATATCTCTGTTTCGCTGTTAACAATGGTAACATATTATCTAGCTATCACCATTGTTAACAGCTAACCCGAGAATGCAACTTTAAATAAAACAAGAGTTTTGTGATTTACACATGAAAGAAGTGAAACTATCACTGTATTCTAACAGATGAAAGGCTTAATAAATAATCAATTTTTCCATGTATAATTTCAGTTACATCACACTGAAAATTTTTGTTATAAATTCTGTGTTACGATCGAGTCCTTCACAATCACCTGATGAAGGAATGTCGCTCCGAAAGCTAGTGTACTTCCAATTAAACCTGTTGGACTATAACCTGGTGTTGTGATTTTTAACTTTGTACACCCCTGTCCAACACTGGCATCTCCAAATCATATTCTGAGACTTTTATCACTGACCGTAATACCAACAATTTTGGTGTCACCTACAATCTTACTAACTGTACCATCTCTATTCACATCCAAATCATTTAAATGAATGACGAAACAAATCCAGAGAAAAACAAAAATCCATTTCCCTGGGTGTGAATGTGCTCTGTGTAAATCCTGCCCTATGACTCTCTATCAGGGAGAGCTGCACATACTCCCCTCTGAACTTTGCCCCCTACAAAGATTGCGGCCGCACGTGTCCAGTGAATCGTTGCCCCGAATAAAGATGGCGGCGCTTACTCGATTCAATCGCTCGATGAGACATTTTCCCGTTCACTGCAAATACGAGACTATAAGTTTCAAATTTGTCTTTTCCGATGTGCACCAAATGTTTGTAAACCCTCTCAGCCCATACCAACACCATTTCCCTCCCGCTTGCTGCTGTTTATTTCTTTCCTTACCAACAGCTCTCCGCCCGCACATCCGCGCGGTCCGCGAGGATGATCACGTGGTATAATCAGGTCCCGCCTCTCTTTCACTCTGATTGGTCGGAGGGCCAACTGCCCCGCCAGGTCCTCCAGCCCCGCCCCTCTCCTTCCATTGGTCCGCCGCTGACATCAATCATCCGGGGACCATTGTTGGCTGGAGCATGCGCACTGCTTCGTGGCTTTTGTTGCTTTGCATAAGTTACAAGAGTGAGGGACAAAGTTAAAAACACACAACCACCTGATGACGCAGCAGCAGCGCTAGTGCTTCCAAATAAACCTGTTGGACTATAACCTGGTGTTCTGTGAATTTTAATTTTGTCCATTCCAATCCAACACCAGCACCTCCAAGTCTCGTGTGAGGGAGGAACGTATAACATAAGAACTAGGAACAGGAGAAGGCCATCCTGCCCTTTGAGCTTGCACTGCCATTCAATAAGATCATGGCTGATCATTTCGTCGACGCAGAACCATTTACCCAAGTTCTCACTGTATTCCTTAATTAATTATTTATTTTATTTAAAAAAGCTACCTTAGCTTTAAAAACGTTTACTGAACAAACATCAACTATTTCCCTGGGCAATGAATTCCATTGAGGTTAAGAATCTCCTTCTCAATTCAGTCCTAAATTTGCTGCCTCTAATCTTGAGGTGATGCCATCTTGTCCTAGATTCACCTGCCAGTGGAAGCATCCTCTCTACTTCTATTTTATCCATTTCATTCATTATTTTATATGTTTCCATTCTTCTGAATTCCAATGAATATAATCCCAATCTACTCCGTCTCTGTTAAGCCAACCCCCTCAACTCTGGAATCAACCTAGTTAATCTCCTCTGCACCCCCTCTCGTGCCAGTACATCCTTTCTCAGCTAAGGAGATAAAAACTACATGGAGTACTCCAGGTGTGGCCTCACCAGCACCAAATACAGCAGGAACATAACCTCTGCTTTACAGCACAATCCCTTCAGCATAGAAGGACAAAATTGCATTTGCCTTCTGAATTGATTGTTATACCTGGTGACCAACCCTCATGCAGGAGGATACTCAGGTGCCTCTGCTTAGCAAAAATGCAACTTTTTAAAATTCAATTAATAATCTCTTTTTAATGTTACTCCAACCAAACAGTATGACATTACATTTATGAACATTATATTCCATATGACCGACCATTGCCCACTCACTCAATGTATCTATGTTCCTCTGCAAAGTTCCACAGTCCTGCACACACTTTGTCCTGCTACTCATCATCGTGTCATAAGCAAACTTTAACACCCTAAATGTGGTCCCCAACTCCAAATCATCTGTATCAATTCTAAATAATCGCAGTCCCAACACTGATCCCTGAGGCACACAACTAGTCACTGATTGCCAGCCAGGATAATATGCATTTATCCCCACACTTTGCTTCCTGTTAGTCAACCAATCTTCTATCCATGCTAATACTATACCCCTAATGCCATATACCTTTATATTATGCAACAGCCTCTTGCACAGCACCTTTTTGAAGGCCTTTTGGAAATCCAGGTACACTGCATCCACTGGTTCCACATTGTCCAACTTGCTTGAAATGTCTTCATAGAATTCCAAAAGAGTTTTCAAGCATGACCTGACCTTCATGAACCCATGCTGTATCTGTCCAATGGGACAATTTCTATCAAGTCCCTGCTATTTCTTCCTTGATAATAGATCAAAGCATCATTCCCACTATAGAGAAGAAGCTGGCTGTTTATAATTACCCATCTTTTGTCCACCTCCTTTTTAAAACAGTGGCGTCACTTTTGCTGCTTTCCAAACTGCTGAGACTGCCATGAAGTCCAGTGAATTTTTGGAAAATTACTGTCAGTGCATTTGCTATTTCTCCTGGGATACATTCCGTCAGGGAAAAGAGAATTTTCTATTATTAGCTCAATTATCTCCAACAGTCCAAAACTAGCTGATCTGTAATGATGATAGTTTCCAAATCCTCACCTACCTTTGTGTCTTTGTTAATTACTGGCAAGATATTAGTATCCTCCACGGTGATATCCCATAACTAAATGCTCCTTCTCTTTTTCCAAAAGACCAACGTTTACTTTTGCCACTCTTTTCTCATTATTTATGTTTATAGAAACATTTGCCATCTGTCTTTATAGTCTGTGCTAGTTTATTTTTCTCATGTTCGAGCTTACATTTCTTTGTAACTCTTCTGTGGCTTTCTGTTGACCTTTAAAGTTTTCCCAGTTCTAGTTTCATGCTGGTTTTGGCCACTTTGTATGCCTTTCAATTTGATCACTTTCCTTAGATACCCATCGCAGAGAACACCTTTTCTTACAATCCTTCCATTTCACTGGAATGTACCTTTGCTGAGGACTTTGGAAAATGTCTTTGAAAATCTTCCACTGCTCATCAACTGTCCCACCATAAAATCTTTGTTTCCAGTCTACGTTATCAAGGTTCTCCCTCATTCTATTGTAGTTCCTCATGTCCAAGCACAGGACCCAGGTATTAGGTTTTATCTTCACACTCTCCATATGTATTAAATTCAACCGTACAGTGATCACTTCTTCCGAGAGGATCCCTAACTCTGAGGTCACTAATTATTCCTGTCTCATTGCAGAGGGTCAGATCTTGGATAGCTTGCTCCCTTGTAGATCCATTTCATACTGTTCAAGTAAAATATCACAGATACACTTAATGAACTCCTCATAGCTACCCTGACTAAGCTGGTTTGACCAAAATACATGTACATTAAAATCACCCATGATAATAACCGTACCATTTTTACAGGCATTAGTTATTTCTTTGTTTATTGCCCATCCCAATATGATGTTATTATCTGGTGGCCTATACACTGCACCTATCAGTGACTTTCTTGGTAGAATTTTGAATGCATCATTCCTGTTTCTCCTAATGTACGGCAAAAACAACAACTACTCGTATTGTATGGAATCTTTAACAATGACAAATCTCCTAAGGTACTTCATGGATGATCAAAACATTGATTAAGCAGAATGATTTCAAAAAAAATCTTAAAGGAGGTAGAATAGGTTAGGGAGACGATTTGACAGACTTCTGCCCTTGACACTTCCAATTGTGGAGTGATGCAGATGGGGCAGGTTGGAAAGGGAACATGCAAAGGGGAAATGGAGGAGTGCAGGCAGTGTATAAGGTCTTAAGGACAGAGGAGGTTCCAGACTGAGTCTGTCTGTGATAGACAGTATGGCTGCCTCATGGAGTTTGAAGCACTGTACTGGGTCCATGCAAGTCATGTTAGTCAAGGATAGTATAACGGTGGCTGAGAGAACTTTTCATGAGCACCGTCTCCTGAGGTAGTGTGGGCTGAGGTTAGAAACAGAAGGGGAGAGGTGACGCTGCTTGGAGTTTTTTTTATAGGCCTCCACAGAGTTCTAGGGAAGTGGAAGAGAGGATTAGCAAAATTATTCTGGGTAAGAGCAAAAGTACCAGGGTGGGCATTCTCCATAAACCTCAGACACATGCGCAGTTTGGTTTCCATGCAGAGCATGCGCAGTGTCACATTGATCAGGACAGAGAGAGAGAGAGACATGGAGCTGCTTTCTCCGGCAGCGGCTGCGATCGGCTTCAGAGAGCGGCGCTCAGAGCCGGGGTGTGGGAGCCTCGCTGGGAGAAAGGAGCGGAGAGAATTCACAAGTCCCCGATAATGGTTAAAAAAAAACAAAAAAGCCCCTCCAGGCCCGGGGAAGGAGGTGGCGGTCTCTGATCAGGGAAGCGGCCCAGGGTCACGGCCGCCATTAGTTTGAGGGAAGAGGGAGCGCGGGCCTCAGGGCCGCCATCTTGAGAAGGTCAAGGTGCAGGAGGGCGGGGCTATCGGGGTCTGTAGAACAATCAGAGGAAAGGGAAGACCCATTGTTCCTGATGAATTCCATGAACACAGCGTCACTGGGCGATCCCGCAGGAATATCCTCTCTCAGTCCTGCTGTGATGTTTCACCCAATCAGAACCAGCAGCTCTCCTCCTCTCTCAGCTCCCCTTCTGTCCTTCCTGCAGCATCTGTCCCCTGGGGCATTGAGCTGCCTGTCCTGTCCCTCCCTCAGCTGTTGTTCTGTCATACCTGTGAGATCCCAGTCCCATCTTAGATTACTTCACTAAAGACAGGGATGTATCCGATGGATTTCTCTTAATATCAGCAATTGTTTAATACTCACTTACATGTTTTAAATTATATCTTTTTTGAAGTGTTTAATTCACATTCAATCATTTGCAATGATGGGATTTGAACCTGTGTCCAGAGAACATTTGTTGAGTTTCTGGATAAATGCCTCACATAATGCCACTAGGCTCTCACTTCACCTGCTCACAGGTTGTGCATCCCAGTGCAACATGAATCGAAACCCTATCTTTTTGCACAATTGTTTGATCCTGAACCCTGGTGATATCACTCAGTATCCCTCCATCTGGGGTCCCTCACCGTGTGGGTCTAATTGCTGCATCTATCAACGTCTCTTACTCTTGCAGCTGCTCCAGATCCTGAGCCAACATAATTTTCCACTCCAGAGAGATGAGGCAGTACAGGCCCGGAATGGGGACTGGGATTTTCCAGATCTCTGTGGGGCTCAGTGCCATTCTACATGTGTAACCCTCACAAGTATCAGTCTAATTTCCCATTCAGCCTATTTGTGTGTCTTCTACAGATACTCTGGGAGTTAGTGACTCCGTAGACTTGCCAACTGCTGGTTGGGAAGATGATTGGTCAGCCAGAGAGACAAAGGTCAGGGAGGTTGGGAGCCTTCAATAAACCCTGCCGCCAGGTAAGATCACTCACAGTGCACAGAGCAGAGAGCAGTGAGAGGGCTCCAAACATCAGCTAACAGGACATGACATCGATATCGTGCTGGAGGGGCAGCACAGTACAGACTCCCCTCAGGCTCAATCACCACCCCTACTTTAAGTTTTATTGTACAGAGACAGCATCTGGAGTTCCCAGTTTTCAATCCAGGCATGTGCTGGCTTGGTGAGCACCAGGACAACAGAGGGAAATGCAGGCCTTCAAAGAGATAGTGGTAATGCTGCCTGGGATCTTTCTGTTCCCTAAACCCTCTCCAACACTGCATCTATGGCTCGTCTTGTGGATCAGTGTCTTCAATCATTCTAACACCTATAACACTTCCTATCTCTGTCATGTCCTCTCCTCTCACAAATTTCTTGACATATTTGATACCTCCAGTCCAGATCCCATCCATATCGCTGTAACTTGCGTCAGTTCCTACAACTTGCCTTGACTCGATAGTCTCCTCCTCCAACAACCGAAGACATTGGGTCTGTTTCCTAAACGGAATGAGTTGGCCCATTTCCCTTCAAACCTTCTCCTCTCCATGTACCTGCCCAAGTGTCTTTTCCATGTTGTAATTGTACTTACTTTTACCATTCTCTCTGGCAGTCCATTGCGTCTATGCACCATCCTCTGTGGAAAATGTTGCCCCTCAGCTCCCTCTTTAAATTCTTGCTCTTTCACATCACGTTTATGCCTCTAGCTTTGGACTCACCTACCCTTGGCAATTCACGTTAGTTAGGCCCTACATTGTTTCATAAACCTTCATAAGGTCAACCTTTGGCCTTATTGATGACAGTGTTACTAATATCTCCAACTCATGTACTCAATGCGCTGGCCAATGAAGGCATGTGTGAGAAATGCTGCTTTCCCTACCCTGTCCACCTGTGATGCCACTTCCAAGAAATAGTGTAACTGCACCCCTTGGTCTCTCTCTGTTCGACAACACTGTCTAGGGCCCGAACATTAACTGTGTTAGTCCTCCCTGGTTTGTCTGAACTAAATCCAACACCTGAATTAAACTCCATCTTTCATTCCTTGGCCCACTGGCCCAGTTGATTAACATCCCCTTCGATATCTATATCCCCTGCCCACTCTTCCACTAATCTTGGTATCCAGAGACTCCTATATTTTCACTCAAATTGTGTATGTAAATGGTGCACAACAGTGATTCCAGCACCAATCCTTACAGCACACTACTGGTCAGAGGCCTCCAGTCTGAACAACACACCCTCTGTCTCCCACTGTCATCCCATTGTGTATCCAGTTCGCTAGCTCTCCCTGATCCCTTGTGACCTACCCTTACTAACCAATGTATCATGCTACACCCTGACCAAGGGTTTGCTGAAGCCAGAAACAACGTCTGTTGCTCTGCCGTGTTCTATCTTTTTGGTCACATCTTGAACAAACTCAAGTCAAGTTTGTGGGGCATGTTTTCCCACGCATAAAGCCATGCTGGCTGTTCGTAATCAGTCCATATCTTTCCAAATGCATGTAATTCCTACCTCTCAGAATAACCTCCAACAACTGACCCACCCTGATGTCTGGTCATCAGTCTGTAGTTCCCTGGCTTCCTCTTGCAGCCTTTCTTAATTAATGACACAACATTATAATCATCGTCAGAGAGTCATACCGCACTGTTCAGTTAATGCTAACCATACTCTAAAACTGATCTTGTCCTACCTGCCTGTTCCTTGATCATATCCCTTCAAACCTTTCCTATTCCTGTCCTAATTATAATGTCTTTTAAACATTGTAATTTTCCGCACATTCACGCCTTCGTTGGGAAGTTCATTCCACACGCATCCCATCCTCTGTGTAACAATGTGACCCTCGCGTCTTTTTTTTTAAATGTCTCTCCTCTAAACTTAAGAATGTAGTGCCTTGTCTTGAAACTCCCCTGACCATGGGAAAAGACAACTCCCATTAACTCTATCTTTCTCCCTCATTACTTTATAAACTTCTATGAGGTCATCTGTCAACATCCAGGTTTCAATGAAAAAATACCAACCTATCCAGCCTTTCTTTATAACTGAAACCTTCCATAACTAGCCACATCCCAGTAAATCTCATCTGAACCCTCTCCAGCTTAATAGTATCCTTCCTCTAACTGGGCGACCAGAGTTGGACACAACATTCCAGAAGTGGACTCACCAATGGTCTGTATAATCTCAATGTGACTTCCCAACTCCTAAGTCCAAAGGACAGAGCAATGAATGCAAGTGTGGCAAGCACCTTTTTAACCATCCTATCTCTCCATGTTGCAAACTTCAAAGAAATATGTACCGGTACCTCGATGTCCCTCTGTTCTACGACACTACCGAAGGTCCTACCATTAATTGTATAAGCCCTGCCCGTGTTTGTTGCACCAAATGCATTACCTCACATTTATTCAGATTGAACTCCATCTACAGTTTTTCAGCCATTCACACATTTCATCAGGATGCCTTTTGTAATCTCAGAAAACCTTCTTCACTGTCCACAATTCCACCTTCCAGTCTACCTGCCTGTCACACATGGTCCAAATATCTCTGCTAGGGGACCTACAATGTCTTCACCAGCTTCCCACAATGTCCTGAGCTACATTTGATCAGGTCCTGGGGATTTATTTACCTTTGTGTTTTAAAACTTCCAGCACCTTCTCTTCGATAATGTGGACTCATTTCAAGACATTGGCTCATAGAGATGTACAGCATGGAAACAGATCCTTTGGACCAACTCCTGAATGACGTATCTAGTCACATATGCCAGAACTTTGCCAATATCCCTCTAAACCCTTCCTACTCATACACCCATCCACATGCCTTTTAAATGTATTTCTATCAGCCTTCACTATTTCCTCAGGCAGCTTATTCCATACACTCTACAGGAACCAGTTGTCCTTTAGCTCCCTTTGAAACGTTCCCCTTGCACTTTAAAGCTATTCCCTGTTGGTTTAGAATCCTCCAGCCCTTGGGAAAAGACCTTGTCAATTGACCCTATCGCTGACCATCATGATTTTAAACACCTTTATCAGCTAACTCCTTAGCCTCCCATGTTCAAGTGAAAACAGCCCCAGCTTATTCAGGCTTTTCCCTGAAGCGCAAACCCTCCAACCCTGGCAACATCCTTGTTCATTTCTTCTGAACCCTTTCATGTTCCATAACATCCTTCCTGTGGCATTGAGACCAGAATTGCACACAGTGTTCCAATAATAGTCAGGACAAACACTGTTTAGTTCCCTGAGCGCCCCAGTCTTTATCCACAGTAAGTTCCAAAGTGAAATATTTGTTTTTCATCTTGTAATTCCACACATCGTTGGCTTCATTGATCATTAAGGATACCGGTTTTGTCCCTTGCTCTTCTTTTGCTCTTAATACACTTGTAGAATCTCTTTCAGTTCTCCTTAACTTTCTCTGCCAAAGCTATCTCATGTTCCCTTTTTGCATTCCTGACTTCCAGCCTAAGTGTATTTCTACAGCCCCGATGCTCCTGAGGGGATTCCCTTGAGTCAGCCAGTTATATCTGACATGTGCCTCCTTTTTTCTTGACCAGAGCCTCTCAACTCAGCCAGTGTTTCCTAATTCTGTCAGCATTGAGCTGCACACTAACAGGAACATGCTGGCGCTGATTGCTCCTTTTATCTCAGTTTTAAGATATTCCTCCTTGCCAGACTTCCCTTTACCTGCAAATAGCCTCCCCAGATCTATTTTAAAAATTCTGGTCTAATACTATCTTGCTCCATTGTATAACTTGAACTTGTGGACCAGGCCTGTCCTTTTCTATCGCAATTTTCCATCGCAATGACTGGGAGTTTCTGGAACAGACTTAACAAATTCCTCCCATCCAAATGCTCAACACTGCGGCAGTCCCAGTCCGGGTCTGGAAAGGTTAAAATCTCCGACTGCTACAAACCTAATATTTGAACAGATATCTGAGATCTCCTGACGTATTTGCTCCTCCATCTCCCATTGCCTGTCGCTGTAGTACGACCGTAGCAAACTGATGACCAATTTCGATTTCTCAGTTCCACCAATATCGCTTAACTGGGCGATCCTGCATGAATACTCCCTCTAGGTACTGCTGGGATTTTTCCCACAATCAAAACCACCAGCTCTCCACCTGTTTTGCCTCCTGTTCTATCCTTCCTGTAGCATCTGCCCCCGGAACATTGAGCTGCTGGTCCTGTTGCTCCCTCAGCTGTGTTTCTGTAATACCTACAACATCCCAGTCCCATGTTCCCATCCATGCTCTGGGTTCATCTGCCTTATCTGTCCGGGACTTTGCATTGAAATAAATGCAGTTTAATTCATCAATTTTCCCTCATTGCCTGCTATGTTCTTGCCTGTCTTGTCTATTTATATTGCTCTCTTGAACATCTGTACCAACCTCAAATTTCTTTCTGGCCTTACGACTGTTTGGGGTCCCACACCCCTGCCAGATGAGTTTAAATCCTCTCGAGCAGCTCCAGCAACTCTCCCCACCAGGATATGGGTCCCCCTCCTGCTCTCAGTTCAGGTGTCTTCCCCACCCTGTCTGCTTGTGCTGACATATTCAGACATCTAGAGATTTGTCCACCAAGGTCCTGCCCTGCCCTCACCACCACACTCTCCCCCTCCCTTCCCCTCCTCTCGCCCTCCCCTCCCCTCCACTCTCTCGCCCTCCCAGCCTACCCTCCCCTCCCCTTTCTCGAACTCGCCTCCACACTCTCGCCCTCCCGGCCCTCCCCTTACCTCCCCTCTCTCGCCCTCCCTTTCCCTCCCCTCTCTCGCCCTCCCTTTCCCTCCCCTCTCTCGCCCTCCCTTTCCCTCCCCTCTCTCGCCCTCCCTTTCCCTCCCCTCTCTCGACCTCCCCTAACCTCCCCTCTCTCGCCCTCCCCGGCCCTCCCCTCCACTCTCTCGCCCTTCCCTCCCTCCCCTCGCCTCTCTTGCCATCCCGTCCCTCCCCTCTCCTCTCTCGCCCTTCCAGCTCTCGCCTCCCCTCTCTTGCCCACTCGGTCCTCCACTCCCCTCTATCGCCCTCGATCCTCCCCTTCCCTCTCTCGCCCTCCCAGCCCTCGCCTCCCCTCTCTCGCCCTCCCCTTCCTCTGCTCACCCTCTTGGCCCTCACCTCTCCACCCCTCCCCTCCCCCCTCTTGCCCTTCCTTCCCTCCCCTCCGCTCTCTCGCCTTCCCGGCCCTCCCTCCCCTCCCCTCTCTCTCGCCCTCTCGGCCCTCCCTCCCCTCCCCTCTCTCTCACCCTCCCGGCCCTCCCTCCCCTCCCCTCTCTCTCGCTCTCCCGGCCCTCCCTCCCCTCCCCTCACTCTCGCTCTCCCGGACCTCCCCTCCCTACGCCGCCCTCCCCTCCCTCTCTCACCCTCGGCCCTCCCCTCTCTCGCACTTCCCTCCCTCCCCTCTCCTCTCTCGCCCTCCCAGCCCTCCCTCCCCTACCCTCGCTCACCCTCTTGGCCCTCACCTCCCCTCCCCTGCCCTCCCCCCCCTCCCCTCTCTCCCCCTCCGCTCCCTCTCTCGTCCTTGGCACTTCCCTCCCCTCTCTCGCCCTTCCCTCCCCTCCCCTCTCTCACCCACCCGGCACTCCCCTCCCCTCTCTCGCCCTCCCGGCCCTCCCCTCCCCTCTCCCTCGCCCTTCCCTCCCTCCCCTCGCCTCTCTTGCCATCCCGTCCCTCCCCCTCCTCTCTCGCCCTTCCAGCTCTCGCCTCCCCTCTCTTGCCCACTCGGTCCTCCCCTCCCCTCTCTCGCCCTCGGTCCTCCCCTCCCCTCTCTCGCCCTCCTGGCCCTCCCCTCTCCTCTCTCGCCCTCCCGGCCCTCCCCTCTCCTCTCTCGCCTTCCCGGCCCTCCCCTCCACTCTCTTGCCCCCCGACCCTCCACTCCCCTCTCACGCCCTCTCTCGCACATCTAGCCCCCACTCATCTCCCCTCTCTCGCCATTCCTGCCCTCCTCTCCCCTCTCTCGCCCTCCCGGCCCTGCCCTCCCCTCCCCTCTCTCGCCCTCCCGGCCCTGCCCTCCCCTCCCCTCTCTCGCCCTCCCAACCCTGCCCTCCCCTCCCCTCTCTCGACATTCCGGCCCTCCTCTCCCCTCTCTCGCCCTCCCGGCCCTGCCCTCCCCTCCCCTCTCTCGCCCTCCCAACCCTGCCCTCCCCTCTCCTCTCTCGCCATTCCTGCCCTCCTCTCCCCTCTCTCGCCCTTTCCTCCATCCACTCCCCTCCCCTCCCCTCCCTCGCCCTCCCCTCCCTCGCCCTTCTCTCCCCTCTCTTGCCCTCCCAGTCCTCCCCTCCCCTCCCCTCCCCTCCCCTCTCTCGCCCTCGGCCCTCCCCTCCCCACTCTCGCCCTCCCGGCACTCCCCTTCCCTCTCTCGCCCTCCTGACCATCACTCCCCTCTCTCGCCTCCGGCCCTCCCCTCCCCAATCTCGCCCTCCCAGCACTCCCCTTACCTCTCTCGCCCTCCTGACCATCCCTCCCCTCTCTCGCCTCCGGCCCTCCTCTCCCCTCCCCTCCCTATCTCTCAGCCCTCTTCTCCCCACTCTCTCCCTACCCTCGAACCCCTCCCCACTTTCGCCCTCCCGGCCGTCGCCTCCCCTCTATCGCCCTTCCCTCCCTCCCCTCTGCTCTCTAGCCCTCCCTCCCCTCACCTCCCCTCTATCGCCCTTTCTCGCACTCCCGGCCCTCACTCCCTTCCCCTACACTCTCTCGCCCTTTTCTCCCCTTTCTCGCCCTCCGGGCCCTCCACTCACCTCCTACGCACTCCCCTCCCCTCTCTTGTCCTCGGCCCTCCCCTCCCCTCTCTCGCCCTTCCCTCCCTCCACTCCCCTCTCTCACCCTCCCAGCCCTACCTCCCCTCTGCTCTCTCGCCCTCCCCTTCGCTCTCTCGCCCTCCCAGTCCACCTCTCCCCTCCCCCGGCCTCCCCTCCATCACTCGCCCTCGGCCCTCCCCTCTGCTCTCTCGCACGTCCCTCACTCCCCACTCCTCTCTCGCCCTCCCCCCTTCCTCTCCCCTCCCCTCCCTTTACTCGCCCTCGGCCCTCCCCTCCCCTTTCTCTCTCCCTCGCGGGCCTCCCCTCTGCACTCTCGCCCTCACTCGCCCTTCTGGCCCTCCCCTTCCCTCCCCTCTCTCGCCCTCGGCCCTCCCCTCCCCTCTCTCGCCCTCGGCCCTCCCCTCCCCTCTCTCGCCATCTCGGCCCTACCCCCCTCCGCTCTCTCGCCCTCCCAGTCCTCCTCTCCCCTCCCCCGGCCTCCCCTCCATCACTCGCCCTCGGCCCTCCCCTCTCCTCTCTCACACTTCCCTCACTCCCCTCCCCTCTCTCGTCCACCTGGCCCTCCCCTCCCCTCCCATTTATCGCCCTCCCGGCCCTGCCCTCCCCTCCCCTCTCTCGCCCTCCCAGCCCTCCCCTCCCTTCTCTCGCCCTCCCGGCCCTGCCCTCCCCTCCCCTCTCTCGCCCTCCCGGCCCTCCTCTCCCCTCTCTCGCCCTTTCCTCCACCCACTCCCCTCTCTCTTCCTCCCTCGCCCTCCCCTCCCCTCCCTCGCCCTTCTCTCCCCTCTCTTGCCCTCCGGGTCCTCCCCTCCCCTCCCCTCTCTCGCCCTCGGCTCTCCCCTCCCCATTCTCGCCCTCCCGGCACTCCCCTTCCCACTCTCGCCCTCTTCACCTTCCCTCCCCTCTCTCGCCTCTGGGCCTCCCCTCCCCTCCCCTCTCTATCTCTCGGCCCTCTTCTCCCCACACTCTCCCTACCCTCCAACCCCTCCCCACTCTCGGCCCTCCCCTCTCCTCTCTCGCATGTCCCTCACTCCCCCCCTCTCTCGCCCTCCCCTCCCTTCCTCTCCCCTCCCCTCCTCTCACTCGCTCTCGGCCCTCCCCTCCCCTCCCTCTCGCCCTCGCGGCCCTCCCCTCCGCACTCTCGCCCTCACTCGCCCTTCCGGCCCTCCCTCCCCTCCTCTCTCTCGCCCTCCCCTCCCCTCTCTCGCCCCGGCCCTCCTCTCCCCTCCCCTCTCTCATCTACGGCCCTCCCCTCCCCTCCCCTCTCCATGCCCCCGGACCTCCCCTCCCCTCTCCTCTCTCGTCCTCCCGGCCCTCCCCTCCTCCTCACTCCCTTCCCTCTCTCGCCCTCGGCCCTCCCCTCCCCTCTCTCGTCCTGCCGGCCCTCCCCTCCCTTCCCCTCCCCCTTTCACCTTCGGCACTCCCCTCCCCTCTCATGCCCTTCCCTCCCTCCCCTCCCCTCGCTTGTCCTCCCGGCCCTCACCTCCCCTCTCTCGCCCTCCCTGCCCTCCCCTCCTCTCCCCCCGCCATCCCCTCCCTCTCTCTCCCTCGGCCCTTCCGTTCCCTCTCTCCCCCTAACCTCACTCACCCCTCCTCTCTCGACCTCCCGGCCCTCTTCTCCCCGTTCCCCCGCTGTCCCCTTCCATTCTCGCCCTCCCCTTCCTCTCTCGCCCTCGGCCCTCCCCTCCCCTCTCTCACCCTCCCGGCCCTCCCCTCCTCTTACTCGCCCCTGGCCCTCCCCTCCCCTTTCTATCCCTCGGCCCGCCACTCCCCTCTCTCACCCTCCCCTAGCTCCCCTCCCCGCTCTCGCCCTCCCGCCCCTCGCCTCCCCTCCCGTCCCCTCGCTCACCCTCTTGGCCCTCACCTCCCCTCCCCTGCCCTCCCCTCCCCTCCCCTCGGCCCTCCCCTCCCCTCTCTCGCCCTCCCGGCCCTCCCCTCCCCTCTCTCGCACTCCCAGCCCTCCCCTCCCGTCTCTCGCCCTTTTCACCCTCCGCTCCCCTCTCTCGCCCTACCTTCCCCTCTTTTGCCCTCCCTACCCTCCCCGCCCCTCCCTCGCCCTTCTCTCCCCTCTCTTGCCCTCCCGGTCCTCCCCTCCCGTCCCCTCCCCTCTCTTGCCCTCTTCCTTCCACTCCCCTCTCTCGCCATTCCGTCCCTCCCCTCCCCTCTCTCACCCTCCCGGCACTCCCCTCCCTTCTCTTGCCCACCCGACCATCCCCCCTCTCTCGCCTCCGGCCCTCCCCTCCCCTCCCCTCTCTATCTCTCGGCCCTCTACTCCCCTCTCTCTCCCTACCCTCCCTTCCCACCCCACTCTCGCCCTCCCAGCCCTCACCTCCCCCTATCGCACTCCCCTCCCCTCCCTCTCTCTCGCCCTCGGCTCTCCCCTCCCCTCTCTCGCCCTCCCAGCCCTCCCCTCCCTCCCTCTCGCCCTCCGGGCCCTCCATTCCCCTCCTCCGTCCTCCCCTTCCTCTCTCGCCCTCTGCCCTCCCCTCCCCTCTCTCTCACTTCCCTCCCTCTTCTACCCTCTCTCGCACTCCCCTCCCCTCCACCCTCTCACCCTCCCTGCCATCCCTCCCCTTCCCTCTCCCGCCCTCCCTGCCCTCCCATCCCCTCTCTCGCCCTCGGCCCTCGCCTCCCCTCTCTCGCCCTTCCCTCCCGCCCCTCCCGTCTCTCGCCCTCCCAGCCCTCCCCTCCCCTCTCCTCTCTCGCCCTCCCCTCCCCTCTCTCGCCCTCCCCTCCCCTCTCTCGCCCTTCCCTCCCCTCCCCTCTCTTGCCCTTCCCCCCTCCCCTCTCTCCCCCTTTCCGACCTTCCCTCCCCTCTCTCTCCCTCGGCCCCCCGCCCCCCTCACCCTCGGTCCTCCCCTCTCTCGCCCTCGGACCTCCCTTCCCCTCTCTCGCCCTCGCTTCCCCTCTCTCGCCCTCCCCTTCCCTCTCTCGCCCTCGGCCCTCCCCTCCCCTCTTTCGCCCTTCCCTCCCTCCCTCCCCTCCCCTCTCTCGACCTCCCGGCCCTTCCCTTCCCTCTCTCGCCCTGGGCCCTACTCTCTCTCGTCCTTCCCTCCCTCCCCTCCCCTCTCTCGCACTTGCCCCCTCTCCTCCCCTCTCTCGCCCTCCCCTCCCCGCCACCCTCTCACCCTCCCTGCCATCCCTCCCCTTCCCTCTCCCGCCCTCCCAGCCCTCCCATCCCCTCTCTCGCCCTCCGGCCCTCCCCTCCCCTCTCTCGCCCTTCCCTCCCCCCCCTCCCGTCTCTCGCCCTCCCAGCCCTCCCCTCCCCTCCCCTCTCTCGCCCTCCCCTCCCCTCTCTCGCCCTCCCCTCCCCTCTCTCGCCCTTCCCTCCCCTCCCCTCTCTTGCCCTTCACCCCCCCTCCCCTCTCTCCCCCTTTCCGACCTTCCCTCCCCTCTCTCTCCCTCGGCCCTCCGCCCCCCTCACCCTCGGTCCTCCCCTCTCTCGCCCTCGGACCTCCCTTCCCCTCCCCTCTCTCGCCCTCGCTTCCCCTCTCTCGCACTCCCCTTCCCTCTCTCGCCCTCGGCCCTCCCCTCCCCTCTTTCGCCCTTCCCTACCTCCCTCCCCTCCCCTCTCTCGACCTCCCGGCCCTTCCCTCCCCTCTCTCGCCCTGGGCCCTACTCTCTCTCGTCCTTCCCTCCCTCCCCTCCCCTCTCTCGCACTTGCCCCCTCCCCTCCCCTCTCTCGCCCTCCCGGCCCTCCCCTACCCTCTCTCCCCATCCCGGCCCTCCCCTACACTCTCTCGCCCTCACCTCCCCTCTCTCGCCCTCCTGGCCCTTCCCTCCCCTCTCTCACCCTCGGCCCTCCCCTCTCTCGCACTTCCCTCCCTCCCCCCCCTCTCTCTCGCCATCCCGGCCCTCCCCTACCCTCTCTCGCACTTCCCCAATCCCCTCCCCTCTCTCGTCCTCCTTTACCTCTTTCGCCCTCAGCCCTCCCCTTCCCTCCTTCCCTAACCTCTTTCGCCCTCTCTCTCCCTCTCCCACTCCTCTCCCCTCCCTGTCTCGCCCCCCCCCCTCTCTCGCTCTCTCGCTCCCTCCTTTTCCCCTCTCGCCCTCCCTTCCCTCCCTCTCCCTCTCCCTCTCTTTCTCCCTTCCCTCCCCTCTCTCGCTCTCTCCTCCCTCTCTCGCTCCCTCCTCCCTCTCTTCCTCCCCTCCCTACCACCCTTCTCTCGCCCTCCCCTCCCTCCTTCTCCTCTCTCGCCCTCTCCCTCCCTCTTGCCCTCCCGTCACTCCCCTCCCTCACCCGCTCCTCTCTCGCCCACCCCCCCTCTCTCGCGCTCCACTCTCCTTCCTCCCCTCCCCTCTCTCGCCCTCCTCCTCTCTCGCACTTGCTTCTCTCCGCCCTCCAATCCCTCACCCTCCTCCTCTCTTGCGCTCTGTTCTCTCGCCCTACGGTCTCTTTCCCTCCCCTCTCTCGCTCTCGCCCTTCTGTTTCTCATCTTCCCCTCTCTCAAACTCGCCCCTCCCTCGCCCTCTCCTCCCTCTCCCCTCTTTCTCGACCTCCCCTCTCTCCTCCTCTCTCGCACTCTCCCTCCCTCCCCTCCTTCTTCCCCTCTCTCACCTTTCCCTCCCTCCCCTCTCTCGCCCTCTCCATCCCTCTCGCCCTCCCCTCCTCTCCTCCTCTCTCGCCCTCCCCTCCCTCCCTTCCCTCTCTCGCCCTCCCCCCCCCTCCCTCTCTCGTCCTCCCCTCCCCTCCCTCTCTCGCCCCCCCCTCCCTCCTTCTCCCCTCTTGCCCTCCCTTCCCTCTCGCCCTCCCCTCCCTACCTCCCTTCCCTCGCCCTCCCCTCTCTCACCCTCCCCTCCCTCCTTCTACTCTCTCGCCCTCTCACTCCCTCTCCTCTCGCCCTCCCCTCCTTCACTCCCCCTCTCTCACCCTCCCTTCCCTCGCTCTCTCCGTCTCGCCCTCCCCGCCTTTCCTCCCCTCCCTTGCCATCCCTTCTCGCCTTCCCCTCTCTCGCCCTTAGCCCTTGCCCTCCACTATCTCGCCCTCACCCTCTCTTGCCCTCCCCCTCCCTCTCTCCCTCTCCTCTCTCGCCCTACCCTCTCTCACCCTATCTCTCACTTCCCCCCTCTTCTCCCTGCTCCTTCACTCTCTCTCTCCACTTTCTCTCACTCTCAACCGCCCTCAATCGGTGTCTCTCTCTCTGCCCACGTCCCTCCGTTTCTCTCGGACTGAATCTCTCTCCCTCCTGTCCCTCCCTCCCTCTCTCTCAGACACACTCTTTCTCCCTGCTCCTTCCCTCTCCCTCTGACCCCGAGACTGGAGGTGGGGTGTGGGTGGTTGTGAGGCCGCGTGTGGTGGGGTGGGTGGGGGTGAGATGGGGTAGTGATGGAACTGCTGGAGGAGGCAGAGATGGGCAGGACAGAGAGTGTGAGGGTGAGGGGAAAGTGAAGAGTGGAGGCAGGTGGAGAAACCGGGGTTGGGGCGGTTGGTGTGAGAGGGAGAACGTGGGAGAGTGAAAGGGGGAGGTTGTGAGAAAGAGTGAGTGTGCAGGAAGAGAGAGGGAGAAATTTGGAGTAAGAGTGGGGGAGATGAAATGGGGAGGCCAGGTTGGAAAGGGGATGGAGAGGGGGACAGAGGGAGTTAACCCCAGCTCCTGAGCTCAGGGCGCGGTGCCCTCCCCTTCCCTGAGGACCAGGACTTGGGGCTGAGTCTGTCTCTCTCCAGCTCAGCTTCTCCAACACAAAGACACACAACAACATCGGTCACTCTGCTGCTCCGCACGCTTTAATCCACATTTTTATTGGTTACAAATGGAAGTGATGGATACAGTCAGTGGGATGGTGCCTTTTCTCACAGGCCCCTGAGTTGTGAGAAACATTGAAATGTTTCACTGTAACCCCCCTGTGGGATAAGGAGGGACAAACCAGCGCTCCCCTCAGTCTGTTACCATAGCGACAGGCTGCTCCATCCCTGAAACACTGAACTGAAATGACAAAATCCCGGATGGATTGATTAATGAGGGAATTTGATGCACGGATGGATTTGGGTGAAGGGATATTTCAGCACATTCTTCAGCTGCTGCCTGAACTTAGTCTGGGTCACGGCATAAATCGCGGTGTTTGTGCAGCAACTGAGGAGCTGCAGCATGAAGCCCAATTCTCGCACAAAGGGATCGAGATACACAGAGTCATACCTAATACTACTCATCCGGTACCATATGGAACGCACCATTAGCATTGACCATAACAGGATGAAATTGGCCGAGATCACAAACAGCAAAATGATGGATTTTTTTCGGTTTCTCATTTCAGTGTCAGACTGAGCCTCCCCATTGGTGTGAGCGCGGAGTCTCCTGCGGGCTCTGCTGGTCACTAAAATGTGTCTGACGGTGTGAACATTGAGCAGCAGAATCAGGAGAAATGGGACACCCGGGGTTAGAATGTGGTGGAGGAACTCGATTGTGACCCAGACACTGGAGAATACAACAGCGGCTGTTACCTCACAAAACAAGGGGCCGTTTCTCAGCCAATACCGAGCCGTGAACATAAAAATACCAGAAAATGTTCTTTCAACAGCTCAGCACAGTCACTGCTCCCAGAACCACAGCCGCCGTTTTCTCAATGCAATATTTACTTTTCAGCTTCTGGCAACAAATAGCCACAAACCGATCAAAGGTGAAAGTGACGGTGAACCAGACAGAGCAGTCAGTGGCTGCATAAAGCAGGACGGCGTGGATATTACACACGGGAACGGAGTATAGGAATTGAAACTGTTTCCAATAAACAATGGGAATGTGTCTCAGGATCAGGTCGAGGATAATGACCAGGAGATCCGCCGCTGCCATGGCCCCCAGGTAACGTCTGACACATGGAGACAATCCACAATCTTTATAAAGCAGGACGTAGATGGTCACTACGTTAACTGTGAGGAAGGAAAACAAACCCATTATCCATCAGCCTGGAGGCAAAGGGACCCGTTTGATCGGGGACCCAGTGAGATTTTCAAATGTGTCCCTGTATTCAGGCGTTTATTAAAATAATTGGAGCTGGAATAACAAATGGGAAGGTCGGAATCACTGACAAAAATGTGCCAGAAACCACAAGAAACCCTCCCTCCCCAAACATAGAGACACATCCATAAGGACAGATGTTCCTAGAACATTCCCACACACTCGATCACTCGAGAGCAGACAAAGGTCACTCCTTCCCAGTTCCTAATACGGAGGGTGGAAACGTTGCTGTCCTGAAGGATCCTCTCCCAGTTTCCTGAAGACAGACGGAGTTTGGGAATTCCTGACTTTTGGTCTAAATTGTGGTCGATCCTGTGTCGTGAAGAAATGTAAACACAGGAACAACGTATTCACCCCTTTAACTGCCTGAGGGGCCTTCGGAACAGTGCCTCCTTCTCCCTGGAACGGGATCTCTTCCCTCGGGATCTTATCGTTTGTTCAATTCACTGACGTCCGGCCGTTCACAAACAAACAACGTCAGGGACAGAACGTTCCGGGGAATGGCACTTATAGAATGTTGCGGACAGTACGTTCCTAGGAACACCTTGACCGGTCCATCACCTTTCCCCCCAACTACTCCACCCTCCTCTCTGACCTACCACTTCTCCCCCACCTCCGTCGACCGATCACATTTCCAGCTTCCTTCCCAAGTCCCAGCCCCAACCCCACCCCTCGCCCCCTCCCATTTATCTCTCAGCTCCCCTGCCCACAAGCCTCATTCCTGATAAAGGGATTATGCCCGAAACTTTCATTCCCCTGTTCCTCGGATGTTGCCTGACCTGCTGTGCTTTTCAAACACCACACTCCCAATCAGAAAACAGTCTGAAACCATCATAATCATGGGATCAGGCCTGATCGGTCATGTTTCATGAAGGCCCCATCACCATCCCTGGGTCTTTCCTGTTCCACCGGCAGAACAGACCCACCAGCGGGGTGGATACCCCGGGACAGAGTCAGGGAAGGAGTTACCCTGCAAATCCCCAACATTGATTCCAGAACCCGGGAAGACTCATGGTAACAGGTCATAGATGGTCAAGGAAATCGCCTGAGGACGGTTATCTTCTGCCCCCATCCCTACCCCCGGTGATAACTCAGTTCGCTCGATGTTGGAAACAAATCAGAGGAAGCACTGAGGGTGATAAGGACACAAACTGTCCTCTGGGTGTGGGACTTCACCGTCCATCACCAAGAGTGTACCCACAGACCCCCCCCCACAGACTGAGCAGGAAGAAACTTCACATGCACAGCAGACAGACTGGGGGAAGTGATGGGGGAACCAATAAGAGGGAAACATTCTCACCAAACCCCTTCTCCCAGAGGGATCTGCCCCTGGCAGTATCTGTAGGAGCAGCCGGCATACAGTCCTGGTGGAGGGTAAGTCTCAGCCTCATATTGAAGACCCTGTCCACTGTGTTATGTGGCACTCCCTCCTGTGAAGTTGGACATACTTCTAAAGGACCAAGCACATAGAAGCTGGCCACCCATGAGGCACTGTGGGCTAGCAACAGCTGTAGCATCAATGGCTTTCCCTCCATGGTAAAGTCAGAAGTGGGCTGTTCACCGATGGTTCCAAAACGTTCAGCATCATTCCCAACTATACCTGTACTGAAGCAGGCTATTCAGCCCATTAAGAGTTTTAAACAGGAACAGAATGAGGCCATTCGTCGATTGGAGCTTGTTACTCAGCAATTGGAGCATATCTTTTAATCTCTCATACCGCTTACACAGGCAATGGAAAGGAACATTCAGCCTTTCAAAGCTGCTACACAGGAATATGGGGGGGGGGGGGGGGGGGTTGGGGGGGTGGTTACTGAGCCAAGAGCAGGGATAAATTAGGGAGAAATCAGTCTCTATCAGTTTAACACAATTTAACGACTGCAGTGACACAGTGACCAGTGCTGGGACTTCCACTATTTACAAACTATACAAATGGTTTCCAGAAATGGAACAAACATGTTCAAACTAAATTTAAACTGACACTAAGATCGAGAGGAACTGAAGTTATCAAGGGGATGTAGAGAATCTGAAAATGGATAAGGAACAGACAACAACTTGGTAGATCGAATGTAATGTGGGTAACTGTGAACCTGTTTTTTGTTCAGGGAGAATAACAGGCTATATATTACATACATGGAGAGGGATTACAGGACTTAGTGATACCATGTGTACTGGAGGGTTCTCTCTGACCTGTCCAGAGATGGGAAGTGTGGCCCCATCTCTTTGATGGTCTGCTCCCTGATGTTCCCAGTGGCCCCACTGCTTTCAGTGCACACCGGATATTTTGATGTGGTTAGTTGGTGGTGGGACTGGGTGAGGGGGAGGATGTTTTGACCCCTGTACCAACGAGTCAGCGTTTATCTGAAAGGCCTTCATTCCTTTCTCCGTGGAGACCCGAGACGAATGGGAATGGCTGCCTGCTTCTGAATGATGAGGCTGTGGCTGCTGCCAGGACAGTGGGTATTCATCAACATTATGTACTGTACCTGGGCACACTGTAACGTTAATGGGGTGAGAGACGGAGAGTCCAATCACAGGAATGGGAACTAAAGGCATTGCCAGACCAGCTGAAATGAATAGATTTACCACCTTCTCAATCCACCTCACAGAATTAGCCCAGAGGAGATACCTGTTCACTGTGGAACACGGTGCAGACTCGGCTAATATACTGCTCAGTACAACCCAGCAATCTGTCCAGAGTGGAACACTGCACAGATCATGTCAGAGTATTTATGTTTAAACCATCTGTCGAGTATGGGAATGTCGGATAGAGACAAAAAAAAACCTGCTGATGCTGGAACCCAAAGTAGACAGGCAGGAGACTGGAAGAACACAGCAAGCCAGGCAGCGTCAGGAGGTGGAGAAGTCGACGGTTCGGGAGTAACCGTTGTGCAGGAGTCCTGAAGAATGTTTACACGGGAAATGTCAAATTCCACATCTCCCAATGCTGCCTGGCTTGCTGTGCTCCTCCAGACTAATGCCTGTTCAGTGTGAGAAGCAGTGGAGACCACACCCGTGCATTGATCGATAAACCGGTATAAATAACTGTCCAGCACCGGGAGCTGTGCAGTGATCACCAATTTGTAAGCTGGAGCAGTTACCCTCCGGGCATATAGGAATGTGTACACCACCGCGGTGCATTGATCTGTAAACAAAGAGCAGTTAACCTCACAGCATGTCGGACTGTGTACACCACCCCAGGACATTGATCTGTAAACAAAGAGCAGTTAACCACACAGCATGTAGGACTGTGTACACCACCCCAGTGCATTGATCTGTAAGCCAGGAGCAGTTACCCTTTCAGCATGTAGGGCTGTGTACACCACCCCAGTGCATTGATCTGTAAGCCAGGAGCAGTAACCTTTCCAGCATGTAGGACTGTGTACACCACCCCAGTGCATTGATCTGTAAGCCAGGAGCAGTTACCTTTCCAGCATGTAGGACTGTGTACACCACCCCAGTGCAGTGATCTGTAAACCAGGAGCAATTACGCTCCAGGCATGTAGGACTATGTACACCCCCTCCCCCTGTGATTTGATCTGTGAACCAGGAGCAGTTACCCTCCCACCATGTAGGACTGTGTACATGGCCCCAGTGGATTGATTTTTAAGGCAGGAACAGTTACACTCCCAGCATGTAGGACTGTTTACACCACTCCAGTGCAATGATCTGTAATGCAGGGGCAGTTACCCTCTCAGAATGTAGAGCTGTGTACACCACCCCAGTGCATTGATCTGTAACCCAGGAGCAGTTACCCTCCCAGCATGTTGGACTGTGTAGACCACCCTCGTGCAGTGTTCAGTAACACTGTGTTAGATCGCTGCCCAGTGTGGGGAACCTGTCAGCCCTTTCTGGAACTGACAGGATCTGCACCTCCCATCCATTTCCAGCTCCATCTCTCCATTTGGCCATGACAATGGGGTGCTATGGGTGTGAATATCACTGCCATAGAGAGACAGAGATGGAAGGGGAATCCGTTTGAGCAATAACAAATGGGTGGCGTATGGGAAATAGACAGTGGGGGGAGACTGAGAGACAGTGTTGTGGAAGGATGTGTTACCGGGTTTCAGAATGCTGAAATGAAAACCTTTTAACAGCATCCTGTAACATAAGCCAGTGTTTCCAGGAATGGTGGGTGAACATGATATCGGTGGGAATTCAGACGATGCAGAGTTTTGGATGAGTATTTGTTCTGCAGCTTTCTATCTGGGTGTAGGGTCAGCAGAGTCTTTGACTCATTGAGCTGAATCTAACAATAATTTGTCTCAGTGTCATTTTTCTTGACTGTGACAGAGGGATTGTCTGCATGAAGCAGATCTAGTTTCCTGGTGCTATCTTTACGAACTCACCTCACTAACTACCAGACCCCACCCCATGGGGTCCCTCTCATTCAATACCTGCACGAATCTCCAACCCATCGTGGCTGGAGGTAATCACCATCACCCGGATGTCCCTGAATATTGCATGATCCCTGACACTGGCGCCATCTTTCAAAGACCATTAGACCATTAGCTTTCTCAAAGGAGCTTCCCTGAACAGTTTACCCCGAGCATGGCAAATAAGGGGCAATTACACCACAGTTTGTCGACAGGGGTACAGAGGTCCTGATGGATGGGCTAGTACAGAGGGGGACCATTCCCTTCCCAGAGGGGCACACACCACCAGACCCACCGAGCATTGTCTGTGCTCCCCACCCATCTCAGTGCAGTATCTACGGTCTGAAGAAGCGTCCAGCAATACAGGACAAGCATCAATAACCTTCCCCGCTCTGTCAGGGTAAGGGTCACCGTATTCTCTCTGTTCCCTCACACTCACTGTATATATGTTACAGCACCGAGCCCTGAACAAGGCTCATGCTCCACCTCTATCATTAAGGCATGCAGCACCTTCTCTTTTTCTGTCTCTGTCACTGTCTCTGTCTCTGACTCTCTCTCTCTCTCTCTCTGTCACCCCGTCCACTTTACCCCCCACATCAATTACACTGCATGGATACAACACTGTCTACAGACTCCCTCTGAAAACCTCACGATTAGCCATTATCCTCACCTACACCAGCACTAACAGCAGGACCACCCACCCCCACCATCCCTCCCTCCCTTTCTCCCATTCCAGGAGAAACAGCCTGGAATAGGACAGAAAGGGCCAAGTCGGGTGGTGGAGTGCCCGATATCCGTTCCCTCACTCCCCCTCCCCGCCATGTGGGGAGGACCCTAATACGAGCCGGAGAGGACTGGGACACCTCATGTGGAGATTCTGAAACATCCACATCCCACCGACCGAGTAAGGAGCAATGTTCAGTGAAGGGCAATTCTCACTTTAAACCCACTGGCAGCTCTGTTTCCCACCACCCCCCCCCCCCACACCCGGCACAAATTAGAAGCCACGGCCCTGATGCCATCTCCCTTCTGTGTCGAGCTGGTACAAATGGAATCCCCACGGTCTCGGGGGGCAGGAGGGTGGGCTCACAACACATCGTCACCACCACCTCCCAGGAAGGGAGCACCGAGACTCCTTCCTACACCTCCCCCTGTAAACAGCTTAGATACTGAAGCTAATCTGTGAGAATTACTGCTCTCCCCACTTGTCCTGACATCTTCCACAAGCTGTGCTCATATACATCCAGCGCCCTCTACTCCTGCACCCCCTTTATAATGGTACAGCCTGTTTTAAACTGTCTTTCATTGTCTTTCCTACCAAAGTGCATCACCTCACACAGCTCTGCATTGATCCCCATCTGCCATAAGCCTGAACACTACACCAATGTATCACTGGCGTGTTAGAGTTCCCCACTGTCCTCCATAGACTTCAGTGTTCTTCCAGGTTTGGTGCCATCTACAAACATTGAGATTGTCAGAGCGTCACAGTCCCCATGAAACAATTGTTTTCCTGCCACACTCACGAGTGTTAGCAAGTGAAATACTGGTATATTCCCACGGATGGAGTCGAATAATGACATGCTGTCAATGGAACAACAAATATCCTGACACACACACCAGACGGAGCAAATTAAATATTGACAAACCACAGAGCAAACGAAATTCAGATAGGTTCCACTTATCTATATTCATCAGGGTATGACGTGATGAAGTTGAAAGTGTGTACTGTACCTTTAAGAGAGAATGAATGCTGTTCTGAACTGAGAGCTTACAAGCCCCGAGATATGAGAGGATGGCAGACCCAGAAACAGTATATTGCTATAGAGCTGGAGTCAGGTAATAAGCAGTTAAGAGAAAGAGGGTCCCAGAGTTGTGCATAGTTAATACAAAATGTTCACTTTCAGAGTTAAAAAATAAATTGATGTTTTTATTTAAACAGTGGAATTTGGGAGTTCTGTGTCCCTCATATTTTAACAGTTTACGAGGCGAATTGAGTACTTCTTTATGTTTCGTTTAAGTTGATGTAAAATGTTAACTTTCAGAGTGAAAAAATAAATTGATGTTTCTATTTAAACAGTCGAATTTGGCAGATCTGTCACTTATATTTTAACAGTTTACGAGGTGAATTGAGCATTTCTTTACGTTTAGTTTAAGTTACCAGCTGAGCTTCACACTGTGCCCTCACAATTGCTGTGTGTGTATCTGTGTGTCTCTGTGTGGGGGAGGTCTGGCAGTCTCTGTGGTGCTTAAAGTGATGCAATGCCACCCTCTGCTGGCCTCCACACGCCACCGCACAGGCATTGGCAGACGGTGACAACCAACAGGGATCCATTCAGAGAGGGGGAGGGAGAGGGCAGCTGCTCACAGCATCATCCAAACAGATGTCTTATCTATGGACTGATCTAAATGTCCTTTAAACGGTGTAACTGTCCCTGCTTTCACCACTTCCTCTGGAAGTTCATTCCACACACAAACCAGATTCTATCTAAAATAATTACCTCTCATGTCGTTTGTAAATCTTTTTCCTCGCACTTTAAAATATCCCTTAGTTTTGAATCCCCACCTCGAGGGAAAATAATTCAGCCCTTCAACTTATCTGTACCCCTCATTATTTTATAAACCTCTGTAAAGTTACCCCTTAATCTCATATTCTCCAGTGAAAAAAGTCCCAGCCTACCTGGCCTATCCTCAATCCCTCCTTTCCCAACAACATCCAGGTTAATCTCTTCTGAACCCTCTCCAGATTAATAATATCAAAATCAATAATATCAAAGTGAATAGACAAGGTATTTTCTCAGGATAGGGGAGTCCAGAACTGGCGGACATAGATTGCAGGTGAGAGTGGAAACACTTGAAAGTGACTCAAGAAGCAGCGTTTTCACCCAGAGGGTGTGCCTATGGAATGAGCGGGCAGGATGACCAGGCTGGACACAGTATTTCAGAAGAGGTCTCACCAATGTCCTGTACAACCACAACATGACGTCCCAATTCCGATACTCAAAGGTCTGACCATTGAAGACAAGTGTGTTAAACACCTTCGTAACCACACTATCTGTATGAGACGCACATTTTAAAGAATTATACCTGACGGCCTAGGTCTCTGTTATACAACACTGCCAAAGGCCCTACGTTTAATTGTATAGGTCCTGCTCTTGTTGGAGTTACCAAATCCAATACCTCACATTAATCCAAACTAAACTCCATCTGCCACGCCTCAGCCCAGTGAGTGATATTACCACCTCCTCACCTTTCCCATTTAATGTTAAAATGCCCAACCCCCCTCCAGGAGGCCTGCACACTCCAGCCTTGATTTTCAAAAGACCCTGAGTTTGGGGGTTTGTCTTGTGTGGTTGTGGGGAGGAGGACAGACTGCAGACACAGTCAGTGGAGAGGAGAGGCTGGACAGTAATCAGCGGCCTAGTACCATTTCATGATTTTAGGAAGAGGGCAGTCGCATGTTCGAGATGGGTAACAGTGATCGGTGTTTTGGGACCAGAAAGTAAGCTCTTTCTTCATCTCTGGTGTTCAGTAATAAATATACATTTGAGACCCATCATTCGGCAGAGTGTGTCTGCAGGATTTCGTTCCCTAATATTGCAGACTACAGATAATAGCGATTAAAGACGTTCATAGTTAATTTCGATAGCATAGCACGTACACTCAACATCCTACAGTTGAAAAATATATCTTGCATTTGTTTAACAATCCAAAGTATTTTTTGTAGTTCAGTAATGATTATAATAAATCCACACCGAGCTGAAAGCCAGCACTAAAATATGACCCAAGATCTGGGTACGGTAATGTAGTGGGTGGTATACCTGCCTCTGAGTCAGAACTCTGGATTTGATTCCAATTCCTGAACTTGTATGGTAGTGTTCCTAGCTCTGGACTAGAAGGCCTGGATTCAAGTCCTGCCTGTTGCAGAGGTATGTCACATCATGTCAGAACAGGCTGATGAACAAACACACAGGAGAATAATGTTACAGCTTTATAGCTATTGCTGAGTGATGCTAGCGTCCCTACCTCTGGACACAAAGGTTTAGATGTAAAGCCCACAGAAGTGTCTCATAATACATCTGAACAAACTGATTAAAATGGATTTAGAATTGTGACTTGATGGAGAAGGAAGAGGTGTCAGCATTGACGTTCAGAATTTAGGCCCAGGATGACTGAAAACACTGCCATTCGTGTTGAGTGGAGTCACATTTCGCAGCAGTAAAGGTTTATAAAATCAGAATGGTCATGGATAGGGTGAGTAGTCAGGGATTTTCCCTAGGTTAGGGTTGTCCAAAACTAGATGGCATTGGTTGCATGTGAGAGGGGAAAGGTTTTGATGAGGCCCAACGGGCACCTTTTCACACAGAGGGTGGTGTTTGTATGGAATGAGCTGCCAGAGGAAGTGGTGGAGGATGGTACAACCACAGCATGTAAAAGGCATCTGGATGCTGACAGACTTGCCGAGATTTTCCATCAATTTCTGTATTTCTTTAAAATGTGATTTAATTTTAACAAAGGTATTCTGAATAAATTAAGCATTTTATTTTTTAATGACGCAGAGCCATGTAAACTTATTTCAAATCGACTGAGAACATTTTCTGCTAAGGGTATAGCTCTGTGTATGACAGCAGCAATGATGCACCTACATGGAACAGAGAATGTGATGGAGACATAGTTTGGACAATGTACAACGAGACCTCACATGGTCCACTTTGGGAGAGGATGGCATTATTGTGTGATGCAGCTCAGAGAGGGAGAAAATGTCATTTGCCTGAGAGGGAACGGTCTATTGCAGTCTGTCTCTCTTTCATTGTTCCAAATGTATGTAAATGTGTGCGAGCTAAAAAAAAATTCTAAAGCCATCGTTACCATTCTTATTTTTATGAAATCCCTGCAGTGTTGAAACAGGCCCTTTGGCCCAACAAGTCCATACCAAACTTCCCAACCCATTTCCTGTATTTACCTCTGACTAATGCATCTCACCTAGAAATCCCTGAACATGACGGACAATTTAGCATGACCAATCCAACGAAGCTACACAGTTTGAGCTGTGGTAGGAAACTAGATCTCCCATTTAGAAGCTCACACAGAAAAGTGGAGAATGTGCAAACTCCACACAGACAGTCAGCCAAGGGTGGAAGTGAACCCAAGTCCCTGGTGCTGTGAGGCAGCAGTGCTAACCACCGTGCTACTCTTTGGGCGATCCCTGGCCAGAATTCAGTGGAATCTCCTCACTGCCTAAAGCCAAGGGAATTCATCCAAATCCAACTCTCCCAGCATGAAATCCCATTGCTAGGAGCTGTGTGAGTACAATATCTTCAGAAGCAGAATAACGTTTTGGACAATGTAGCAATTTTTCCTTTGTCATGAGTTCCAATAATATCTGGGCAAAGTTCTTTCAAGTTAAAATTACAGAGATTTTGTGTGTGTGTTTGTGTCAGTGTTTTTAGAAAGTGAAATATTGATTATATATTTGCAATACCCAAATAGTTTGCCATTCATCTTTCCATCATAGTTTGAGTAACATTGCTCTGGATCATAAAAGTGTTGTTTTAGCAGATTAAAGAAACTAGCCTGACTTGTTCCTAAAACTGACCCTGACCCAGTCTGAGACCGATATGATCGGCCATCTCACCAACGTGGCTGCATTTAACATCTGTTGTGAGCAGATTTGTAAGCCCTTCATCAGGAATCAGTGTTTACCTTTACATACATTTGGGAAGTCAAGGGCTGATCGGGGTAGACAACGTGGCTTTCTGCATGGGAAATCATGTCTCATTAATTTGGTTAAGTTTTTTGAAGAGGTGGTAAAGAAGATTGATGAAGCCAGTTTGGTAGACATGGTCTATATGGACTTCAGCAAGGTGTTCATTTAAAGAACAAACAGCAAAGAACATTTACTGCCCAGGAACAGGCCCTTCGCCCTCCAAGCCTGAGCCGATCCAAATGTACTGTCTGAATCTGTCGGTCAATTCCTAAGCATCTGTCTCCCTCTGCTTCCCACTTACTCATGCATCTGTCCAGACGCATCTCAATGAATCTACCTGCCTGCCTCAGCCACCTCTTCTAGCAACGTGTTCCAAACGCCCACCACCCTCTGTGTGAAGTACTTACCGTGTGTATCCCCCTTAAACTTTCCATCCCTCACTTTGAAAGCACGACCTCTCGTTATTGAATCCTTCACCCTGGGAAAAAGCTTGTCTCTGTCCACCCTGTTTATACCCTTCATGATTTTGCAAACCTCAATCAGGTCCCCCCCCACAATCTCCTTTTTTTTTCTAGTGAAAATAAACCTAACCTACTCAGCCTCTCTTCATAGCTAGTATTTCATTCTGATTGGTAGAAAGATTAGTAAGTTTCAGTCACATGGGATACCGAAGAAGCTAGTCACAATTGTCTTGAAGGAAGAGGGGTATTTTTCAGACTGGAGGCTTGTGAGCAGCAGTGTGCTGTAAGAATCAGTGCTGAGTTCACTGCATTTCATCATTTATGTAAAGGATTTAGATGTGGATATTGGGGCCATAGTTAGTAAGTTTACAGATTACATCAGAATGGTGGTGTAGTAGATTATCTCAGAGTACAACGATACCACAATTTGATGGGACAAAGGGGCAAGGAGTGACAGATGAAGTCTAATTTAGATAAATACGAGGTTTTGCATTTTGGGATGACAAATCAGGGCAGAAATTTTACACTTAATGGTAAGGGCCTGGGCGTGTTGTAGAACAAAGGGACCGAGGGCTGCAGGTACATTGTTCCTTGAAAGTGGACTTTCAGGAAGACAGTTTGGTGGAAAACACATTTGGCACATTTGCCTTAATCAGTCAGAGCATTGAGTATAGGAGTTGTGGTGGCATGTTGCATCTGTATAGGATGTTGGTGAGGCCACTTTAATAACACTGCGTACAACTCGGTTTTCTGCAGAAATTACTTACACGGATGTTCCAGGACTGGAGGCTTGAGCTTTAGGGAAAGACTGTTTCCATCTGGAGTGTCAAAGGTTGAGGGGTGACATTATAGAGATTTATATAATCATCAGGGACATGGATGTTCTGAACAGCCATGTTCTGCTCTCCAGGATAGGGGAGTCCAGAACAAGAGGGCATAGGCTGAAGGCGAGAGGGCGAATGATTTATAAGGGACCTGAAGTTAAATGTTTCACACAGAGAGTGGTGTGTGTACAGAAAGTGCTGTCAGAGGAAGTGCTGAAGGCGGTTACAATCGCACATTTAAAGAGCATCTGAAAGAGAAGGAATATTGGCCAAATGCGACAAATGGGACTGGATCACATTTGATATGTGACTGGAGTGAACAGATTGGACTAACGGGTCTGTTTCCGTTCTGCATGACTCTCTGACTCTATAAGAAAGATGATGAAAAAGTCTGAAAGGGCCTTTCAAGTCGGAATTCTCTTCACTGGAAGTTTATCGTGCTATTAAGTTCACATTGACTGAAAGCTGCGTTAGGTAAATATTTGACAGAGAAGTGAGTCATGCATAATGGGATGCATACAGGAAAGTGGGGCTGAGACCATCACCTGATCAGACACAATCTAAGTGCCTGGTGGAGAAGGCTCAATGTCTCTAATGACGCACTCCTGCTCTTCAGCCCCATGTTTCTGTGTTCTATTCAGCCCCTCATACCTGCTAGACAGGAACAGTTGGATGCTACTTACTCCTATAATCTGGTACACAGAAACAGACGAGACCATTCAGCCTCTCAAGACTGCCACACGCGCTTAGAGGTGATTTGGGAAATGTAATTGGAAAACGCAGACTAGATATGAAAGAGGCCCCTCATCTCTCTTTACAGAGTTTCCCCTCTCTGCAACTTGTGTTTCATTTGTTGGTCATGTTGTAGACCCAAATTCACTGAGAATACAGCCCCTATACCGCACCCAGGGATAGCTCACAAAATCCTCTGGTCTTCCTGACTGCAAAATTCAATAACAAATATTCATTAAAATAATACCCACTAACTTTACAATAACAGAATGTGAGTACATCAGAAACAGGGACAAATCGTTCACTCCCCAAGCCTGCCTTGTCCTTCACTAAGATTGTGGCTGATCTGCTCTCAGTCTGAAATCATCTTTAATGCCCAATTCCTCATAGCCCTCACCTCTCTGAAAGGTCAAGATCTATCTACCTCCTCTTCAAATACTTTCTAGCTCCCCAACACTCTTGAGAAGAGAAATTCTGATATTCAACACCACCTGTTTGACGAAAACATTTGCTGCTCCTCTATCATGGCTTATTGATATGAACAAAAGAGGCTGACATAAGGGTAAAAATGACTGGCCCTGACATCAGTGCAGTGGTTGACTTCTGTTGACATCAAGGAGCTAAAAAAAACTGGACTTAACGGGAATCAGAGTAAACTCTCCAGTGTTTGGAGTCAAACGTGACACAAAGGAAGATGTTCATCATCTCAGTCATGGGTCAGCTCTGTGGGAGATCCTCAGGGAAGCTTTCTCTTCACAATCATCTTGAGCTGCTTCATCAATATCTCCCGGCCCTCACCCTCCCCACCATAAGATCAGAAATGGGGATGGTCACTGATGATTCCACAATGTTTAGAATTATTTGACGCCCCTGTCAGCTCCTGAACTGGTCTGTGTCTATGTGCAGCAAGATCCAGATACCATTCAGGCTGTTAACGTGTCTGTAACATTCATGTAACAGCACTGCCGGACACTGCACATTACCACAGTATAACAAGAGTTCATTCAGCACCTCACGCTGGTTTCACAGGAATATGAGGAAGCCATTCAGCCAATTGACACTATTGGAGAAGAACAGGGACAGCCCATTCAGTGCCTCCAGCCTATTACTCAGGAAGAGAAGGAGTCTAGTGTGATGGACCACACCAAAGCCCCTCGAAACTATTTGAAGGCAGTAGCCTAGACTCTAATGTTTTCTCACAAACTTTGAATTCTAATGTTTTCTTATTTTAAAGGAAATGTAAAATGTCTGTTACAGATGCAATGTGACAGGTCAAGTTACACGGTGGTAAGCAAAACAGCATTTATTTAAACATGAAAGATTAAATAAGAACAAAAAATAACGTAATTCTATTGGACAAATTAACAAAATAATAGATCTAGGAGCTATTACTAATGAACTAGTCCAGCATAAGAAATTCCCATAAACACAGCCCTTGACAAAAAGGAAAATTCAGGAATTGAAAACAGGATCAAGAGAAAATTCAGAGAGAGTAGCAGCCAGGAGACATTCCCTGAAACATCCAACTTTGTGGAGAACCCAACCAAAACCCAGTGATCCTAATCTGTGAGAGCTAGCTACACCCATTCAAGCTGCATTAAAATAAACCCAAGGCCTCGCTAGCTGTTTACTCAAATAGTCTGAACTAGCCAGCTTGGTAACAATCCTTCAATCTCTCTCGTAAAAGAAACCAGGACAAAATAACCTCTTAAAGCTGCAGCATTGTCACACTTGTCAGCACATCGAACTGTCAAACAGGAACCAGGGGTAACCCAGTCAGACCCCTGTCCTTTTCTAATCGGACGAGGAAGAAGCCAGTCAGTCCCTTGAACCACTTACACAGGAACAGGAGGAGGCTATTCCCCCCTCAATGCACTTACACGGGGGCAGAATGAGGGAATTTATGCTGATTCCTGATGAATGGCTTATGCCCAAAATGTCGGTTCTCGTGCTCCTCGGATACTGCCTGACCTGCTGTGCTTTTCCAGCAGTCCACTCTCTACTCTGATTTCCAGCATCAACAGTCTTAAGTGTCTCCTAATTGATGCTCTAACATGATGAACAAGTGGAGCAGAGGCTGCACAGACAGACTGCTCCACGTTGTTCCTCGTGGCGCTGTCACTCATGATACACACGTGGGACTTTAATGTGGTTTTCTCGTGATGAGGAGGGAAGCCATATGTCGTGTATGAAGTCTCAAGAAGGCATCTTTCATGTCCAAAAAGCCAGCCTGGTGTTCTCTATGTAGGGCGGAAACTGTTGGGAAAAGCTACCTGTTTCAAATGGAAGGTATTATGGCTGCTGTTGGGGATTGTGAGCAACATGACGTTCAGTACGGGGTCACACGCCGACTGCACAATAATGTGGGGAGAGTTAATTTAGGCATATAAACTATTAGAAAAGCCACATTAGACTGATGGATGGACTCTCTTAGTTCAAATAGTGCTGATCTTGTTCAAGTTGATCTTGTCTAGTACACGTCCTGTTCAGTGTAACCTGTATGTCTTACTCTGTCCAAGTCTATTTCCACCCTATGATCTGTCTGGTCATGCTTACTATGATCTGCCTCCACTGCTCATAAATAAAGTGTTTCCCTGTACTGAGGTACACGTGACAATAAATAAAACCAACCAATCCTGGGTAAAGTATGGAATTTCTCTCCCTGTCAATATCTGTTTTGTAAATAAGTGATCGCTGCTCCTCCTCGTGTTTCAGCATCATCATTTCTTCGTCTCTCAGCTCTACAGATTAAAAACTCAGCTTCTTCACTCTATTCTCATGTTACCATCACCCGTGTCTGTGGTAAGGAGATCATCCCTTACAAAGGACATCAAATCTGTAGAGAGTGCCCCAAATAATCTCTCAGCAAGGCTCTAAAACAGCAGGACGATGGCTTTACTTATGTACTCGAATCATCTTACAATGAAGGACAGCACACCACTGACTGCACCCGTTACTTACACAGGGTTTGATTCGGAGCAGTCAGCATAGACTTGTTAGTAGGAGATCGTGCTTCCAAAATTTGTTAGAGTTCTTTGATGAAGTGACCAAGAAGGTGATTTGGGCAGAGCGGTAAACGTAGTCTCTATGGATTTCAGTAAGGCCTTATAAGTTTCCACATGGCAGCTGCTGTGTAAGGTTACATAGCGTGGAATGCTGGGGGATTTGGCAAATTGGATACACAGTTGGCCTGTTGGTAGGAAGCAGAGAGTTTAGTGGAAGGATACCTGTCAGACTGGAGGCTGGGTCCATTGCTGTTTGTTATCTATGCGTTGGTTGAGAATGTACAAGCCATGATTATTAAGTTTGCAGATGACACTAAAATAAATGGTAGCGTGATCAGTGAGGAAGATTATTAGAAATTGCAACAGGACCTTAATCACGTGGGTAATATGCTGAGAAATGCCAAATGGAATTTAATATAGAAGAATGAGGTCTTGCATTTTGGAATCTCAAATCAAGGTAGGAGTTCCATGGTGCATAGGAGCAGCCTACGGGGTATAGTGGGCAGAGAGACCTTAGCGTTCAGCTGCACGGATCCCTGAGAGTGGAGTCACAGGTAGACAGGGCAGTGAAAAAGACATTTGGGACACTGGCCTTCATCAGGCAGGATATTGAGTATAGAAGTTGGGAATTTATGTTGCAGTTACAGAGGACTTTGGTAAGGCTGCACTTGGAGAAATGTGTTCAGTTTTGTCACTTTGTTTTAGGGAGGATGTAATGAAATTAGAAAGAGTGCAGAAGAAATTTACAAGAACGTTGCCAGAACACAATTGTTTGAATTATAGGGAGAGGTTGGACAAGCTAGGACCTTTTCTTTAGAGTGTAGGAGATTGAGACGGGGGTGGGGGACCTTATAGAGCTGTATAAGATCATGAGGAATAGGGATAGGGTGAATGCTCTCAGTCTTTTCCAAGCTTTAGAAAATCAAGGACGAGAGGCGATCAGTTTAAGGTTAAAGAGGAAAGAATAAAAGGGAACCTGAGGGGCCACTTCTTTACACAGAGGCTGGTTCATGGATGAGCTGCCAGCAGATGTGGTTGAGGGGAGCGGGGTACATTAACAACATTTCAAAAGCATTTGGATAAATATGTGGATAGGAAAGGACTGAAGGATATGGGCCAACTGCAGGGAAATGGGGTTAGTGTGAATGGACATTTACAAGCTGGAGTCGAACACCTCTCTTAATTAAAACCAAACACCCAGAAAAGCTCGCCCCACCTCGTAATCTGTTAAAATATGAGTGACACAGATCTCCTTACATTCCACTATTTAAACAAAAAATAACAAGTTATTTTCTTAACTTTAATAGTGAACACTAAACAACAACTATTCACAAATTCAAGCCCCCCTTGTCTTAGCTACTTACTATCTGACTCTGACTCTGTAAAAATATGCTGTTCCAATAACCCACATATTAAACATTACAATCTCAAGACCATACAGTCTCTATCTTCCCCGCTGCTTTCACTCTTCCAGCTGCTGATCTCCCTGGGTCATGTTTTGTTTACTGCAAGTAGGTTTGACATGAACATGTATCTTTGATAGAGAGTGTTTGTGACGGCCAGTTAGCAATCCTACTCTACATCAGTTACTCTGTTGTTGGATAGCAGTGGCTCTCCCTCTAGTTTCAAAATGCTGGGTTTATATATTCCCCATGATACAATAATTCTCATAATTTGATTGCTTTCCAGGTTTCCAAACAATAATATTTACATTCCGTTGCCTTCTGGTATCCTGAGCGTTAGTTAAACTCTTTGGTTGTATTTGAATTGTTGTCCATGTAAATTGTAAATGTCCATTCACACTAACCCCATTTCCCTGCAGTTGACCCATATCCTTCAGTCCTTTCCTATCCACATATTTATCCAAATGCTTTTGAAATGTTGTTGTCAAAACAGCAACCTAAAATCAGCTATCCATTTCCCAGCTAACTGTGACATGTTCTCTCGGAAGACTTCGCGACGGCTGGTGGGTAAGTTTGGTCGCTTATTTATTAGTTAAAAATTTAAAGTTTTCCTTCAAAAAAGCGGTAGCAGACCCGGAAGGCGCGCTAGGTTACCTGGGTAAGGTTTTTTTCTCTCTCCCCTTATTTAAACGCGTAGGCGGGTAAGTGCTGCATTTTCCTTGTTTGTTTCTTTAGATTTAGTTGGTTTTTGTTGTTTTTTTTAAAGGAAAGCTTACTTTTAGAGGGATGGCAGTGCAGAGAGGGCAATGTTCCTCTTGCAACATGTATAAGGTGAGGGAAGCCATTAGCGTCCCTGCTGAGTACACTTGCACGAAGTGCACCCATCTCCAGCTCCTCCAAACCCGTGTTAGGGAACTGGAGCTGGAGTTGGATGAACTGCGGATCATTCGGGAGGCAGAGGAGGTCATAGATCGGAGCTATAGGCAAGTAGTTACTCAAAGTTCAAGATAGATGGGTGACAGTGAGGGGGAGTGGGAGGAGGAAGCCAGTGCAGGGACCCCCTGCGGTCATTCCCCTCAAGAACAAGTACACCGTTTTGGATACTTGTGGGGGGGATGACTTACCAGGGGCAAGCAACGAGGTTCAGGCCTCTGGCACGGAGCCTGGCCCCGTTGCTCAGAAGGGTAGGGTGGAGAAAGGTAGAGCAATAGTTCTTGGGGACTCGATAGTGAGGGGTACAGACAGACGGTTTTGTGGGGGCGACAGGGACTCACGTTTGGTATGTTGCCTCCCAGGTGCAAGGGTACGTGATGTCGCTGATCGTGTTTTCCGGGTCCTTAAGGGGGAGGGGGAGGGGGAGCAGCCCCAGATCGTGGTCCACGTTGGCACCAACGATATAGGTAGGAAGAAGGGTGAGGATGTCAGACAGGCTTTCAGGGAGCTAGGTTGGAAGCTCAGAGTTAGAACAAAGAGTTGTAGTCTCTGGTTTGTTACCCGTGCCACGTGATAGAGAGTCGAGGAACAGGGAGAGAGAGAGCAGTTAAATGCGTGGCTACAGGGATGGTGCAGGAGGGAGGGATTCCGGTTTCTGGACAACTGGGCTCCTTTCTGGGGAAGGTGGGACCTCTATAAAAAGGATGGTCTACACTTGAACCTGAGGGGCACCAGTATCCTTGGGGGGAGGTTTGCTAGTGCTCTTTGGGAGGGTTTAAACTAACTCCGCGGGGGCATGGGAACCAGGACTGTAGCTTTAGGGTACAGGACCTTGAGTGTAGGGAGGTTAGGAATAATGCAGCGATCTCTAAGGAGGGTGCCTGTAACCAGAAAGGTGGATTGAAGTGTGTATACTTCAATGCCAGAAGTATAAGGAATAAGGTAGGTGAACTTGCAGCGTGGGTTGGTACCTGGGACTTCGATGTTGTGGCCATTACAGAGACGTGGGTAGAACAGGGACAAGAATGGCTGTTGCACGTTCCAGGGTTCAAATGTTTTAGTAGGATCAGACATGGGGGTAAAAAAGGGGGAGGCGTGGCATTACTTGTCAAAGACAGTATCACAGCAGTGGAATGGACGATGGAAGAGGACTTGCCATCTGAGGGAGTTTGGGCTGAGGTTAGAAATAGGAAAGGTGAGGTCACCCTGTTAGGTGTTTTCTACAGGCCTCTTAATAGTCCTAGAGAAGTAGAGGATAATATTGCGAGGATGATTCAGGAAAAGAGTGAAGGTAGCAGGGTGGTTGTTATGGGGGACTTTAACTTCCCAGATATTGACTGGGAGAGCTATAGCTCGAGTTCATTAGATGGGTCGGTGTTTGTACAATGTGTGCAGGAGGGTTTCCTGACACAATATGTCGACAGGCCAACAAGAGGGGAGGCTATATTGGATTTGGTTCTAGGTAATGAACCAGGCCAGGTGTTAGACTTGGAGGTAGGTGAGCACTTCGGGGACAGTGACCACAACTCGGTGACTTTTACTTTAGTGATGGAGAGGGATAATCGTGCGCCGCAGGGCAAGAGCTATAGCTGGGGGCAGGGAAATTATGATGCAGTGAGGCATGACTTAGGATGTGTGGATTGGAAAAACAGGCTTCAAGAGACGAACACTAATGAGATGTGGGGAGTGTTCAAGGAGCAGCTACTGCGTGTCCTCGATAGGTATGTACCAGTCAGGCATGGTGTAAAGGGCCTTGTGAGGCAGCCGTGGTTTAGTAAGGAATTGGAGTCCCTTGTGAAAGGGAAGAAGGCGGCATATGTAAAGATGAGGCATGAAGGTTCAGTAGGGGCGATTGAGAGTTATAAGGTAGCCAGGAAGGAGCTAAAGAGGGAGCTAAGAGAAGCGAGAAGGGGACATGAAAAATCTTTAGCTGGTAGGATTAGGGAAAACCCAAAGGCTTTCTATAGGTATGTCAAGAATAAAAGGATGACTAGGGTAGGTATCGGTCCAGTCAAGGATAGTAGTGGGAAGTTGTGTGTGGAGGCGGAGGAGATTGGAGAGACATTAAATCAGTACTTTTCATCAGTATTCACTCAGGAACAGGACACTGTTGCTGATGTGAATATGGAATCACAAATAATTAGAATGGATGCCCTGGAAATATGCAGGGAAGAGGTTTTGGGAATATTGGAAAGGATGAATATAGATAAGTCTCCTGGGCCTGATGGCATTTACCCCAGGATCCTATGGGAAGCTAGGGAGGAGATAGCAGAGCCATTGGCCTGGATTTTTATGTCGTCGTTGTCAACGGGAATAGTACCAGAGGACTGGAGGATAGCGAATGTGGTCCCATTGTTCAAGAAAGGGAGTAGGGATAGCCCTAGTAACTATAGGCCAGTGAGTCTGACTTCAGTGGTGGGCAAAGTCTTAGAGAGAATGGTAAGGGATAAGATTTATGAACATCTGGGTAGGAATAACGTGATCAGGGATAGCCAGCATGGTTTTGTGAAGGGCAGGTCGTGCCTCACAAACCTTATTGAGTTCTTTGAGAAGGTGACTAAGGAAGTGGACGAGGGTAAAGCAGTAGATGTTGTGTATATGGATTTTAGTAAGGCGTTCGATAAGGTTCCCCATGGTAGGCTAATGCTAAAACTTCGGAGGTATGGCATTGAGGATACATTAGAGGTTTGGATTAGGAATTGGCTGGCTGGAAGGAGACAGAGGGTATTAGTTGATGGATTATGTTCATCTTGGAGCGCAGTTACTAACGGTGTACCACAAGGATCTGTTTTGGGACCATTGCTTTTTGTTATCTTTATAAATGATCTAGAGGAAGGACTTGAAAGCTGTTAAGCAAGTTTGCGGATGACACAAGTCGGTGGAGTTGTGGATAGTGAGGAAGGAAGCGGTAGGTTACAGCGGGATATAGATAAGTTCCGCCCAGCTCTGCAAATGTGGCAAATGGAATTCAATGTAGCTAAGTGCGAAGTCGTTCACTTCGGTAGGAATAACAAGATGATGGATTACTGGGCTAATGATAGGCTACTTGGTAGTGTGGATGAGCAGAGGGATCTTGGTGTCTATGTACACAGATCTCTGAAAGTTGCCACCCAGGTAAATAGTGCTGTGAGGAAGGCATATGGTGTACTGGGCTTTATTGGCAGAGGAATTGAGTTCCGGAGTCCTGAGGTCATGTTGCAGTTGTATAAGACTCTGGTGAGGCCTCATCTGGAGTATTGTGTGCAGTTTTGGTCGCCATACTATAGGAAGGATGTGGAAGCTTTAGAACGAGTGCAGAGGAGGTTTACCAGGATGTTGCCTGGAATGGTAGGAAAATCTTATGAGGAAAGGCTGAGGCACTTGGGGCTGTTCTCATTGGAGAAGAGAAGGTTTAGGGGAGATCTGATAGAAGTGTATAAGATGATTAGGGGTTTAGATAGGGTAGATACTAAGAACCTTTTACCGCTAATGGAGTCAGGTGTTACTAGGGGACATAGCTTTAAATTAAGGGGTGGTAGGTATAGGACAGATGTTAGGGGTAGATTCTTCACACAGCGGGTTGTGAGTTCATGGAATGCCCTGCCCGTATCAGTGGTGAACTCTCCTTCTTTATGGTCATTTAAGCGGGCATTGGATAGGCATTTGGAAGTTATTGGGCTAGTATAGGTTAGGTAGGATTCGGTCGGCGCAACATCGAGGGCCGAAGGGCCTGTACTGCGCTGTATCGTTCTATGTTCTATGTTCTATGTTCTATGTTCTATGTTCTATGTTCTATGTTCTATGCCCCTTCAAGAAAAAAAAACATGAACCAGCAGAATGTAAAGATGGTTTCATTTGTTTTCCTCTAATTCTTTATCCCATTATTATGAAATACAAAAGTATTCATCTCGGCTATACCATGCATATTAATTCTTGCATACATATATAACACTGCAATAAGTCAAATCTTATCTCAATGTTTTCCTTTAAATCCGCAATAACGCATCTGCTATCACATTTTAGGACCAACAGCATGTACATTTTGTAAGTTTAAAGTCGGTAAGATAACACTCCAATTAAATAGTCTCGTATTCTGGTCTTTAAATATTACAAAAAATGCTAGAGGTTTATCGTTGTCCACAACCATCTCCGACAATTCATTTGTCATATAAACATTAAAATATTGTAAGTCCAGTGCGAAACTTAATCATTCTTTTTCAATAATGGAGATTTTGTATTTTTTTCTGGTTGATAAAGTTTTTCGAGAAGTAGCGAATTGGCCATTCAATTCCATCATCATCTTTCTGTATCAATACATCTCCGACCACTATATCCCGAGCATCAAACACAATTTTCAAAGGGCTTCAAAATATTTGGTACAGCTAAAACTGGTGTGGGATGATTAATCCTGATTTAAAATTCTCAAATGCTTCCTGCCATTGTTCTGTCCACCACAATTTGTGTTCTTCTTTAACAAATCCATCAGTGGTGCCAATACGCTGCTGAAGTTTGCAACAAACTTCCGATAGAATCCACACAGTTCCAAAAATCGATGCACCTCTTTCTTCGAGGATGGTCATAGAAATTCCTCAAAGCCCTTCGTCTTTGTGTTCCATGGGGTCAACCTTCCATGTCCAATGTAATGTCCTAATAACATCACCTCTGCCTTCGTGAATTTTGTTTTTTTTTAACGTTTATTAACAAGTTTACTTCTTGTAATCATTCAACATGCTCGACCAGCTGTAACATGTGAGCTTTCAATCACTTGCTAAAGATCATTACATCATACAGATAAACTGCACAATTTGTTCATCTGGCCACAACTCCGTACCTGAGTCTTAAATCTGTCTGGAGCATTATTCATTCACATGACGTACTCTAACTTTTTTTGTCATATCTTTACCAGATAATTGAACTGACTCAATACTTTTTAATTTGAAAGGGGCCACTAAACCTGGCTTTAAAGTGATTTCCTACCACTGCTGGAAATACTAATACATCATCCCCAGGGGAAATCGTCAAAGTTTCAGAGTCTTTATCTGCCACCTGCTTCACTATATGCTGTGTCCTCTTCAGGTGCTGTTTAGCTCACTCACCTACTCGGTCTCATCTCTCCCTCACCTCACATATATAATCCAAGTGTGAGATCTCCGACTTCTGTCCTGTCACTTTATATTTAATTAATTTCAAAGGACCTCTCACTTCATGTACGAATATCAATTCAAAGGAAGTAAAGTGAGTCGATTTATTTGGGGCATCTCTAATGGCAAACATTTCAAAGTTTGTGAGAAGATTTGTAGCTCGGGTGCTCGTTTTTTTTTTGTTCTGTTCGCCGGGCTGGGAGTTTTTGTTGCAAAATTTTCGTCCCCTTTCCAGGTGACATCCTCAGTGTTGGGAACCTCCTGTGAAGCGCTTCTGTGCTGATTCCTCCGGCATTTATAGTGGTTTGAATCTGCTGCTTCCGGTTGTCAGTTGCAGTCCGCTGCAGTGGCCGGTATATAGGGTTCAAGTCGATGTGTCTGTTGACAGAATTTGTGGATGAGTGCCATGCCTCTAGGAATTCCCTGGCTGTTCTCTGTTTGGCTTGCCCTATAATAGTGGTGTTGTCCCAATCGAATTCATGTTGTTTGTCATCTGAGCGTATGGCTACTAAGGATAGCTGGTCGTGTCGTTTCGTGGCTAGTTGGTGTTCATGGATGCGGGTTATTAGCTGTCTTCCTTTTTGTCCTATGGTGTTTTGTGCAGTCCTTGCACTCGACGGCACTAAAAGAAAAAATGGCCAAACTAACACACAACGAAAAGGACACCACAACACACACCACAGACAGCTCACAGACACGGAAAGAACAATATTGGTCAAAGGACTTAACTACAACCACAGGGATGCCAAGACAGCAGACTTCCTAGCAGCACTAGAATGCACACTCAGGAACAATGGATTGACAGAAGAGACACAACAAACAGTGAGACAAAGTATCGTACCTATGCTAACAAGGAAAAGACAAACACACAGCCTCAACACCAAGGAGAAAGAAGATCTAATATCACGAAGAAACGATAAGAACATAATCATACTACCAGCAGACAAAGGCAGAATGACTGTGATCCTGGACAAATCAGATTGCACTCAAAAGGCAGAACAACTACTTGCAGATACCAACACCTACCAAAAGAGGGAGTTTGAGCCCACTCCGCCGCTCACCATTGGATAAACAACCCACTGAGGAATCTTCGAAAGAAACGGACAGATAAGCAGGTCTGACCTACAAAGAATGAAACCGGAAAGCAACAACATCCCCAGATTCTATGGACTACCTAAAGTGCACAAACCAGACATCCCACTCAGACCCAGAGTATCACTGCCAGGAACACCATCACACAAACTGGCTAAAGAGCTACAACAGAAACTGAAACACCTGATCAGCGGATCCAGACACTCTATACAGTCAACTCAAGAATTCTTGGACATCATCAGAAATATGCACAAAGACAAGGAAGAAACCATGGTCTCATTCGATGTAACGGCACTGTTCACCTCTATTGACAAAACCCTAGCCAGCGAAACAATATCCAACTTGCTGGACATACACAACAGACAACAGGACGTTGAACCTATTAACAAAGACGGCATACTTAAACTACTGAACCTGTGCCTCACAACACACTTCACATTCAACAACCAGATATATGAACAAATCAACAGAACACCCATGGGCGCACCGATCTCCGGACTCATAGCAGAAGCAGTATGCAAAGGTTAAAAAAAAACAGTTTTAACCCAATTACAACCCAAACTCTGGGTCAGATACGTGGACTACACCTTTGTAATCATTAATCACACAGAAATAGAGAACACACACCGTGTCATCAACGCCACACTCACAGGAATCCGATTCACGAGAGAGGAAGGAAAGGACAACCAGCTCTCATTCCTAGACGTGATGGTACAGAGAACACCGAATGGAGAATTCACCACGAATGTATACAGAAAAGCCACACATACAGATGAAGTCCTGAACTATGAAAGCAACCACCCCAACACACACAAACAAAGTTGCATCAAGACATTATTCAAAAGGGCCACAACACACTGCAGCACACCAGAACTACAAAAAGAGGAAGAAGAACACCTATACAAGGTATTCAACAAAAACGGATACCCGCGCAATTTCATCAACAGATGCCTAAGGGAAAGACAATGAAATGAGGACATGCCACAACCCAAGGTACTGGCCACACTCCCATACATCAGGAGCATTTCTGACCTGACAGTCAGACGGCTGCGACCAGGAGGACTCATAACAGCACACAAACCAACAGCCACTCTCAGACAGCAACTTACCAGGACAAAGGACCCGATACCCAGCATGAGCAAAACCAACGTAGTGTACAAAATCCCATGCAAGGACTGCACAAAACAGGACATAGGACAAACAGGAAGACAGCTAACACCCGCATCCATGAACACCAACTAGCCACGAAACGACACAACCAGCTGTCCTTAGTAGCCATTCACTCAGATGACAAAGAACATGAATTCGATTGGGACAACACCACTATTATAGGGCAAGCCAACCAGAGAACAACCAGGGAATTCTTAGAGGCATGGCACTCATCCACAAATTCTGTCAACAAACACATCGACCTAGACCCTATATACCGGCCACTGCAGCGGACAGCAACTGACAACCGGAAGCAGCAGATTCAAACCACTATAAATGCCGGCGGGATCAGCATAGAAGCGCTTCACAGGAGGCTCCCAAGCACTGAGGATGTCACCTAGAAAGGGGACGAAACGTTTGCAACAAAAACTCCCAGCTCGGCGAACAGAACCACAACGGCAAACAATATAATGAGACACCTTTATTCCAATCGTTCGGGTAATTCTGTCAGTACGCTGTTCGTATTGTCTTCAGCATCTGATGCCAACTTTCCAAGGCTCCCGGGGATTCAGGATGCGATGCACTTGATTTAAACTGCTGTATGCCAAAGCTATCCATGACGTCCTTAAACAGCTGATCGGTAAAATGAGACACTTGGTCTGACTGAATCACACTGCGTAGCCCACAGCGAGTACAAAAAGCTACCAACTCGTCTACCTCCCTTTTTACCTTAACACCCCCGTAATGGATTTATCCCTGGAAATCGGGTAGACACATCCATTATGATCAGCAGAAATTAGTTTCCACTTTTATTTTAGAAAGGGAAGCTCCACAATTAATCATAATCCATGTGAAAGGTTCTTCGAATACAGGAATTGGCAACAAAGGTATTGGTTTTAATACTGCATGTGACTTGCCTACCATTTGGCATGTATGACATGTACAACAAAAATTAACCAATTCCGTGTGCATTCCAGCCACGAGAAATGGTTTCGCCTGAGTCTTCCGTATATCAACTCCTTTGGCTTTTTCTTTCGGTTTTCCTTCCTGCTGGAAATTATGACAGTGGGATCTTGTTTCTACAGAGTCTGGAAAAATCCCTGGGTACTTTTCTTTTAATTGACAATTTCCCTGGTCTTACTTTGGCTTCTCCACCAGAAGGAGTGCCTCTCCGAACTTGGATCCTTCTAAATCATTCCCAAGAACAAACTGTATTCCTGGAACTGATACCCTGTCACTCAATCTCACTGTTAATTCCCCAGCCTTGATTTGGCACTCCAACCTGATGTTACACAGGGAATGCTTAATTTCTGTCCCCATTTCACAGATTATCACGCTGTTGAGCAACATGTCAGAAAGAGTGAAAATACTTACATCTCTTACTATTAGTGGCCAAGGAAAAGTGAGGACTGCAGAGTCTGGAGATCAGAGTTGAAAAGTGTGGGCCTGGAAAAGCACAGCAGGTCGGCAGCATCTGAGTGGCAGGAGAGTTGCCGTTTCAGGGATGAGTCCTTCATCAGAAAAATGGGAGGTACGGAAGGGGGAAGGGGCTGAAAATTAAATAGGAGGGCATGGTGGAGCTGGGTGGGAGATAGCTTGGAAGGTGATAGGTAGATACAGGTGGGTCTGATGGCAATAGGTCGGAGAGGAGGATGAAGTCGATAGGTGGCAGGAGAGCTGGAGCCCTCAAACTATACAGCATCAACATCGACTTCACCAATTTCCAAATCTCCCCTCCTCCAACCTCATTCCAGTTTCAACCGTTCAACTTAGCACTGCCCTATTGAACTGTTCTAACTGTCCATCTTCCTTCCCACCTATTCCACTCCACCCTCCCCTCTGACATATCACTAACACTCCCACCTACATCTTCCTATCGCCTTCCCAGTGACCCTTCTTCCAGCCCAGCTCCTACCCTGCTATTTATCTTTCAGCCCCCTCGTCCCCCCGCCACATTGTGATGATGGGTTTATGCCTGCTATATCGATTTTCCTGCTCTTCGGATGCTGCCTGATCTGTTGCACCTTTCCGGCTCCTCACTTCGCAACCATTAGAAACTGAACAGATCCCGCATCGTGCAAAATTAAGACTTCTTGTCTTCCCCCACACCCCATTTTTTCTAAGTAAGGTTTATCTACAGTTGTGAATTCTTTATAGAGATCAGGCACTGACTCCACACCCAGCCCCTGTCGAGGCTGTGCACTCACCTGCAGCTCATCGGCTCTACTTCAGGTCTCCTTTACCAGCTTCACTAATGCCACTGGCTTAAACTCTTTTACATCTTTTCCCAAAATGTCTTCCTTCAACCCCCAGCACTGTGTGTCCCAGTTTCCTGCAGTGAAAACAGATTTTCCCAGTGCCCTTCTTAAACCATCGGCACTGTAATTTTATGTCTTCCACTTCGTTATAGTAAGAACACTTGAGGCCTTTCACTTCCTTTCAACCCTTTGGACTTTCTTTTCACCTGTGGCAAGCTATTGTCAGTGTGCTTTACTCTATGCTTTGCAGCATAGGATCTCCCCTTCTCCCAATTTCTATCCCTCTCAGGATGAAAATCCTCCCAGAGCTAAATTTCATCTCATGCACCAATGTATACTTAACAACCATTTCTGCTGCGCTTCTCACTTCTTGAACTTCCTGTTCATTCGCATGAATTCTTACCATCTCTGGAAGTGAGTCTTTAAACTCCTCCAGCAGAATAATCTTTCTTCGGGCCTCACAGGTCTTATGACTGTGGTTAATTCTTCCAAACTCAATATAAGTCTGACCTGGTTCTATCTCTATATTTCTGAATCGCTGTCTATATTCTTCGAGAATCAATTCATAAGCTCTCAAAATAGCCTGTTTCACATCTGCATAATCTCTTGCTCCCTCATTTGAGAGCACTGCACATACCTCTCAAACTGTGCCAACCATCTTCGACTGAACTAGCATTACCCACAAATTCACTGGACACGCCATCTGCCGAGCCAATTTTGCAACTAAAATAAAAATGATTTTGACATTTTTCTCACCGAAATATGGCAATGTACTAACATAGTTGCGTACATCCCTATGTTTTCTCTTCATCTTCATTCTGCTAATTTAACTTTCATATCTAGTTCCAAACGTCTGAATTTCAAATTCTCCCTCCCTTCCTTTTCCTCCCTTTCTCTATCTTCTCTCTTTCTCTTTCTGCCTCTCCCTTTATCTCTCACTCCAGTTGCCTCAATTGCAATTTAAGTTTTTTTTTTCTGACTCGACTGCAGCTTCCTGCTTCTCTGATAGACCAAAGTGCTTGACCAACTCCATTATGATGACAGCTTTCCTTTTGTTTCTGGTGAAAGACAATTCTCATCTCCATGTTAATTCTAAAAGTATGCTCTTCCTTTGTCTTTCTACACTTTCTTGGCAAATTTGGGAATCATCTTCAAACCCCAGAACCTCTTTCATAATGTACAAAGCCATTAATTTAACCAATCACAAAGAAACAACATTAAATGAATTTTCTCACCTGTTTTATTTGAAGATCTAGGTCACTAACTGCCAAGTGATGGAATCTGCTGGGAATTTTTGTACCCCGAATCTGTCCAAATCCCATACGACAAGCCCTCAAACCGTTATGATGTCGATGTCGAGCCCCTCTGTTAATTAAAACCACACACCCAGAAAAGCTCATCTCGTCTCGTAATCTGTTAAAACATGAATGACAGAGAAGTCCCTAATTCAACTTTTTTAAAAAAATAACAATTTATAAGTATGTAAGTTAGCTCGCTGAGCTTGAAGGTTTGTTTTCAGATGTTTCATCACGGTGACGAGGTAACATCATCAGTTAGAGTCTCCGGTGACAAACTGGTGGTCTGTCCCGGCTGTCTATTGATAGGTTTTGGTTTCTTAAGTTGGGTGATGTCATTTCCAGTTCTTTTTTGCAAGGGAAGATAGATAGAATCTAAATTGATGTGTTTATTAATGTACTTCTGTTTGGAATGTCATGCCTCCACGAACTTTCGTTCTTGTCTTTGTTTCGCCTGGGCTACGATGTGTGTGTAGTCCCAGTCAAAGTGGTGTCCTTCTTTTTCTGTATGTATGGAAACTAGTGATAGTGGGTCATGTCTTTGAGTGTCCAGCTGATGTTCATGTATCCTGGTAGCACGACAACGGGACACTTTGAAATCGAGGAACAATGATTTTATACACACTGTTTAATCAGAATATGTTCAGATAAGGAAGATTGTTCATAAGTGTACAACACATTCTGAATGAACAACGGAGACACAGTTAACAAGAAATGGTGCACATGATGGATAGCATTTATAAAGCATTAAGTCATTATTTGAGCCTCATATCACGTGATATGTTCCCCTTCTCTCAACGTTCCCCCTTTCCTGGGATTCCTTACTCTTGTCTCTCATTCTTATCAGGATATGTGTTATAAATCTTGCTTATGGTATCCCAAATTATTTCAGTTAATCCCCTTGCTATGGGAATTAAATATATTGACCTGCTGAGTTCTTTCCAAAGCTAGTGTCTGTCTTATTATTGGAGAGAAAAATTCTGACATCCGACCCAGCATTTGAACATTTTACTCGGTTGTACATGTACTGTACAAAAGAGCACAGCACACAGGAATTGCCAAACAGTGAGGGATGTACATCTACCTATTTCGATAATCTAGTTTTCTCATTTTCCTTATCTCCACATCCATATTCTCTCTCGTTCTCTCTTTATAATTAGTTAAGAAATCCACCAATTATTCTTCGCATCCCATCTCTCAAAACTCCATCTTTCGGTTTATATCTATTGCTCTCTTCTTGAGGAGCTGGCCAGAGTTAATTGGAAGGGGAGTCGAGCAGGGAAGACGATGGAGCAGCAACGGCAGGAGTTTCTGGGGATGATTCTGTAGCTAATGTCAGAATTTCATCCCAAAGAAGATGAGACATACTCAGGGGAGGACAAGGCAGCCATGAGTGATACGTCATCAAACCAAAGGAGGAAACATACAATGTGGAGAAGATGATTGGGAATACAGAGAATTCATTGGCTCTGAAACTACATAAGATTGGCATCAGTGACACTACAGAACTCTTAATCATGGTCAGGGAGAGAAACAGAGGGAAATACATTCACCTCAAACACAGAAGATGGCATTACTGAAGGAAAACTGCAGATGAATTAAACAATTGAATTAAAATCAGTAAAGTGCTTTTGCGGAATGTGTCAGATTGGAGGCAAGACCCGGGGAGACACCGTCAGCAGAATGAGAATTTTAAAATGGAAATATTTCCACATCAGAAACCAGAGTAGGTAACTGAGTACAGATTGATGGGTGAATGGGTCTCGACGTGAACTAAGGGACAGACAGCAGAATTGCATTTCAGATATTGCAGCTCGGAACTGCGTATTCATGTAGTGCCATAGATCACAGCAGCAGGAGAAGCAGACCTGCATTTCATCACAACCAGCAATTTTTTGCCTGGGAAAATCTCCTCAGTCTGCCATTACCATCAAAATGATCTATGGCTCAGTGACGAAAGTGGGTGAACGTTTTGGTGCAGAACCATGTGAACCTAAACCTCATGTTAACCCATTAAAGCTACCGCACTTGACCAACAGATCTGATTGAAGCTCTGCAGTCCTGCCACATTCAGTCATAAATGGTGATGGACGATTAAACAAATGATGGAGGAAAGGGATCCACAAACATCCCCATTCTAAATAATGGAACAGGCCTGCATATCAGTGTAAGAGACCAGAATGTGGTTTCTGCACCATTCTTAGTCAGAAGTGTTTAGTCAATTATTCATTTTACCCATGTCATGATGCCCACAGAATCACAGATACCAGCCTTCAACTAACTTGAGTCACTGCACTTGACAAGAAGAAACAGATGAACACAGTAGTTACGACAAAGAAAGTGGGCCCTGACCCCATTCCTGCAAAGGACTGAAGGGTTGTGCTGCACAACAAGCCGTGTCCCTGGGGAAGCTGTTTTATTCCAGCTCCATCTCCCTAGCAATGTGGAAAATTACTCAGCTATGTCCAAAGAGGAGAATAATTGCAACTTGACCAATTACCTCCCCCTCAGTCCCATCATGACAGTCAAATGGCTGAGAGTTCTTTTTGATAGAGCTGTCAAGCAGCACAAATATAACCTGCGCAATGTGGTTTCAGATAGGTCCCCATGTGGAGATGGTGCTGCTGTGGAAATGTCATTGTATTACCAATCCAGACCAGGCTAATGCTCTGGCAGCTGGTGGAAGTTAAAAACAATTAATAAAATATCGAGATTTAAAATCAGGTACCTGTAATAGTACCCTGAAGCCAATGTCGATTGTAAACAGCTGTTTGCTTCCCCAATGTACTTTCAAGAAGTGAATCTCCGGTAGTTTCCTGGTCTGGACTATAAGTGACTCCAGACGCACAGACATGTGATAAACTGTTCAATGGTCTCTGATTTGGCTCCAAAATTATCATCCCTGCTTCTGATCTGTCTCGCCCTGTTAGAGTTTTATATATTTCACTGAGATCTCCACTCATTTTCCTAAAGCCCATGGAATACAGGCCTAGTTGCCCCAAACTCTGCTCCCACAATCTTTGCTGCACTCCCTCAATGTCAGGTTTGTCCTTTATTAGGTGAGGAGGCCAAAACTGCCCACAATACAGCACAATGTTTGAGATGGGGTCTCACCAAGGCCCTGTACAGCTGCAGTAAGACACCCTTACACCTGCACTCAAATCCCCCTGAAATAAAGTTCAACAAAGCATTTACTTTCCTAACTGCTTTCTGTTCCTACAAAAAAATTACTTTCAGCGACTAGTGTACAGGGAGTTCCAGATCCTTTTCAGTGTTACGAGTAAAAAATGAGGTCTGCAGATGCTGGAGATCACAGCTGCAAATGTGTTGCTGGTCAAAGCACAGCAGGTTAGGCAGCATCTCAGGAATAGAGAATTCTACGTTTCGAGCATAAGCCCTTCATCAGGAATAAGAGAGAGAGCCAAGCAGGCTGAGATAAAAGGTAGGGAGGAGGGACTAGGGGGAGGGGCGATGGAGGTGGGATAGGTGGAAGGAGGTCAAGGAGAGGGTGATAGGCCGGAGTGGGGTGGGGGCGGAGAGGTCAGGAAGAGGATTGCAGGTTAGGAGGGCGGTGCTGAGTTGAGGGAACCGACTGAGACAAGGTGGAAATGAGGAAGCTGGAGAAATCTGAATTCATACTTGTGGTTGGAGGGTTCCCAGGCGGAAGATGAGGCGCTCCTCCTCCAGCCGTCGTGTAGTTGTGTTCTGCCGGTGGAGGAGTCCAAGGACCTGCATGTCCTCGGTGGAGTGGGAGGGGGAGTTAAAGTGTTGAGCCACGGGGTGATTGGGTTGGTTGGTTCGGGCGGCCCAGAGGTGTTCTCTGAAGCGTTCCGTATCCACCTGGTGGGTCTATGTACACTGATAATGTGTCCCAATTCCATTCCCAGTATTTTCTGGCTTCAGAACTCACTGCCCTGTATGGACGGCTGAGGTCGGTGAAGAATGAAGCAATCAGAAGCATAAGTCCCTTTATAGAGTAACATTTTTCAACCTTTTCAAATGGTAGGCTGCCATTCTCTTTTTCCTATCAAAGAGCACAACGTCACATCTGCCCACATTGTTCTTCATTGCCTCGCATTTTGCACAGACACTCCACTTGCCTCAGTCACATTGGAGCTTTTTTTACATCCTCCTCACCCATTCACAATCTGACATCAATTAATGCCAACAGCAGGATTGGAAATATTGCATTTGATTCCCTCTGACAAAAGTTTGGTGAGTATTTGAAATAGCTTGGGTCCAAGCACTGCATCCTGCTCTACCCCCAAGTCTTCTTCTGTAAAAAAAACATTGATTTATTCCTACTCACTGTTTTCTGTTAGCTCTCCCATTATAAAATGAGCTGGGAATGTGATGACACTTCAAGAGGTCGTCCAAGTACTTTGTAACAGCTCTGAGGTTACCCGTGACAACTCCCTCTCCGGTCGTACATACCAGATCCCAAAACCCCCTCGGTAAAAAATGATCCTCAAGTCCCCTCTAAATCTCAAACACTTCACTTTAAGAATGTGCTTCCCCTTGTTCTCCCTCTGACATAAAGGAACAGCTGTTGTCTATCCACCCTGTCCATGTCCCTCATAATCGTTTCATTCTGAATCACATCCCCCTCAGCCTTCTCTGCTCCAAACTAAACAACCTGAGCTTATCCAGCTGATATGCTCCATCCCAGGGAACATCCTGGTGAATCTCCTCTGCACTCCCTCCAGTGCAATCACATCCTTCCTGTAATGTGGCTCCCAGAAATATACAGTATTCTATCTTGGCCTAACCAAAGTTCTGCATAGCACTTATAATCTGTGCCTCAATGAATAAAGGCTATGCTTACACTACCTTTGTATTTTGAACTTGTGGATTAACCTGTCCCGTCACATTCAGGCTCCTTCTGAGCTCCCCCGTGTGCTGCCATTCACTGAGTACTCCGCTGTCTGCTTCCTTCTTCCAAAGTGCACCACCTCATATTTATCAGGGTTGCATTCCATCTGCTACTGATCTGTCCATGTGTATCTTCCGTAACATAAGACCTTCCTCCTCACTGCCAACCACCCGGTCAATCGTTGTATCAAACACAAACTTAGTTATCACACTCTCCCCCCCTCTTGTCTATTTTCACAGATCACCATTTATGAATTTCACAAATAATAAGGTTATAGATCACACAACGCCAGGCTATAGCTCAACAGGTTCATTCAGAGGCACTAGCTTTCGAAGCGCTGTTTCTTTATCAGGTAGTTGTGAGGTTTGAAAACTCGTGCCTCCGAATAAACCTGGTGTTGTGTGATTATTAACTTTGTCCACCCCAGTCCAATACTGGCATATCCGAATCACAAATAATAAGGGACACAACATTGATCCCTATGATGCATTATTAGACACCGGCCTCCAGTCACACCAACAGGCTTCTACCACCACCTTCTGACTCCTACCATTAAAGTTGATTTAGATGAAACTTGGCAAGTCACCAATGACTTTTACCTATTCCCTGGTTATTCTGTTCCACTTGACACACTTGTTGAATACCTGGGAATTCTCCCTAAACTTGCCTGCCAGCAGAATTCCATGTCCCTGTATTAGTCAGTTCTCTCCGAGTGAAGAATTTACTTCTTATTGCAGTCTTAAATGGCCTGTCCCTTATCCTGCCATTTTTTCCCCTTAAATGTAGAGTAGGCAGCCAGAGAAACATGCTGTTTATTTCCACCTTGTCCTATGTTTCGTAAATTTTCAAATTTCACTGCGATCACATCTCATTCTTTGAAACCTTAGAGTACACAGGCCGAGTTGCTCCATCAGACAATCTCACTACCTGAGGGACGAATCTGGAGAATGTCCATTGCACTTCCTCTGTGGTCAGTATATCCTTTCTCAGATTAGGTCACCAAAACTGTACACATGCTCTAGGTACAGGTTCACCAACTCTGGACACAATTGTCCAGGTACAGTCTCACCAATACACTACGAAACTACTTCAATATTTCATTGCATCGATATTCTGACTCTTTTAATTGAAGTTGAACCCAACTTTAACTTTCCACATACATAATTCCGAAGTTGTTAAGTATGATTTCCTTTCAAAAATGCACCCTGATTCTCTTCAATGTTGCTGTTAATTTCCAAATATCCAATAACACATCGTGTCTCATAGATTCCAAAAATGTCTCTACAGTTGTCAAGTTAAATGGTCTGCATTTCTTTTCACTATCACTTTTTCACTATCTGGATGCCTGAATCCATTCCATTCATCTACTATCATGTTTGGATCACGTTTATTACCTTCCATTTATCTACAATGGCTTTCCAGCCTCTTTGGAATGTACAGGAAAATAAAACACAGTCATCACCAGTGCAATTAATACTTCTATTGCTGATTTATTTCTGACATTTTGAGTACATCTGTTTCATCAGACTTAGCAATGCTCAATCCAGCTACATGTTCAAGTGTACCTTGTTACTGATAAGAATTGACTTTATGCCTTTAGCTCCTGAAGGCCGATATGATCATTTGGTATTTTTGGGTGATTGTCTGGCTCTTCCTCCATGAAGACAGATGCAAAGTAACTGGTTATTTCTCGGCCATTTCCCTGTTCTCCACAGTAACATCCCATCTCCCGATTACAAATTTCCACATTTGAACATGTTTTTATTTTGTTTCCTTTGAAATGTAGATCGTAGATTTATGCAGTCTTTGTGTTCCTGTTTGTTAGCGTGCATGTTTGCTTTTTGATTTCCTTATCAGTTTCATGTCCCTCCTTTTCTGGATTCTAAATTTCTGATATTTCTCTGATGTCACGTCTTATGATTAATATAATATTTAATTTGTAATGTTAACCATCATTAAGTCACTTTCTCATTCTTGGGTGTTTGTACGTTAAAGAAATTGGCTCTTGTTTCAGACTTTGCAGTCTTTGTATAAACTAGATAATCCAAGAACATTGTAAGAGGATAGAGAAGAAATTGTGGTGGACTGGCAGATATTTGTACATCATCGCTGGCCATGGGTGAGGTCCCAAATGACTGGAGTACAGGGATTGTTGTGCCCTTATTCAAGAAGGGCGACAAAGAAAAACCTGGGAACTATAGACCAGTAAACCAGACATCTGTAGTGGGTAAGGTATTTGGCAAGATTCTGAGACATAAGATAAATGCATATTTGGAAAGGCTGTGATTAGAAGCAGTCAGCACAGCTTTGTGTATGGGAGTTCATGGCTGACAAATTTCTTAGCGTTCTTTGATGAAGTGACCAGTAACGTTGACGAAGGGCAGTGTGGTATACGTCGTCCAATTGATTTTAGTGAGGCCATCAATAAGGGTTCACATGGTACGCTGCTCTGGAAGGGTAGATTGCAAGGACTGGAGTGGGAACATGGCAAATTAGATACAAAATTGTCTTGATGGTAGGGAGCAGAGAGTAATAATGGAAAGCATTCTTGTCGGACTGGAGGCCTGTCACTAGTGGTGTGCCTCAGTGGTCATTACTGGGACCATGACTACTTGTTATATGTATTATGATTGAGTATAGAATGTATAAGGCATGATTAGTAAGATTGCAGATGACACTAAATAAAGTGGTTTTGTGGATAGTGAGGAAGGTTATCAGAAATTGCAGCAGGACCTTGATCAGTTGGGACGTGCGCCAAGAAATGGCAAATGGAGTTGAATATGTATAAATGTGAGATCATGCATTTTGCAAAGTCAATTCAAGGTCGGAGTTTCATCGTGAATGGTTTGGCCTTAAGGTTTGTAATGGAACAGATGGGCTCTGAAAATTCAGGTGCACGGTTCGCTGAAAGTTGATTTAGAGATAGATAGAGCAGTGAAGATGGCTTTTGTCATACTGGCCTTCATCAGTCTGCACATTGAATACCGAAGTTGGCGAGTTCTGTTGCAGTTATACAGGATGGTGGTGAGGCTATACCTGTAGCGCTATGTTTAGTTTTGTTCACTTTGCTCTGGGAAGGATGTTATTAAACTGGAAAGACTGCACAAGAAATTTACACGGATATTGCCAAGGACTCTATTGTCTGGATTTTAAGGAGAGGCTGGACAAGCTAGAAATTTTTAACCTTAGGGTGTATGAGACTGATGGCGATCTGGCAGAATGTATAAGTTCATGGGAGGCATGAACAGAGTGAATACCCTCAGTCTTTTTTCCCCAGGGTTGGGCAATTCCGGATAGAGGGCATCAGCTTAAGGTCAGAGGAGAAAGAATAAAAGGGAACCTGAGGAGCAATTTGTTTTACACGCAGAGTGGTACGCATATGGAATGAGCTGCCAGTGGAAGTGGTTGAGGTGTGTACATTAACAACATTTAATTGGCATTTGGACAAATACTTGGGTAGGAAAGGATTGGAAGGATACCAGACAATAGCAGGGAAATGGGATTAGTGTAAATGAACATGTTGTTTGGAATGGACCACTTTGGACCGAATGGAATATTTTTGTGCTGTAGGACTCTATGACACAAACAATCATTGCTTGTCTCTCACTGAATGTTATATTTTATTTTTTTCCAATTCACTGGAACTAACTTGACCCTCTAGTCTCCAGGCTTCCTCGATGTTTGACTATAATGTTCAAAATTTCTAAATTGCATCACAATTCCTCAAAGCTGCTTCAGTGCACGGTTAGTAATTAGTTCTCCTGACAACACAACACCAAATCCGAAATAACCTGCACTCTAGTTGGTTCACAACTTCTTCTCCAACTACCTGATATACACTTATCGAATTTATTTTTCACAACATGAGCAGTCACTTAGGTAACGCAGTTTTGATGCAAATTGACACCAGCCAGTATTACTGTCGCATCCACGATTATTTGTTACCCATTCACAGGATGAGGGCGTCGCATTTATAACCAGCATTTATTGCCCATGCCAGCGGGCAGTTAAGAGTCAACAGCGTTGCCTTGGGTCTGGAGTCACATGCAGGCCAGACTAGGGAAGGACAGCAGTTTCCTTCCCGAAAAGACATCAGTGAAACAGATGAGTTTTTCCAACCACCAACAATGGATTCATGGTCATCATAAACCATTCGTTCCAGATACTTACTGAATTCACATACTGTCATCTGCCATGGCAGGATTCGAACTCGGGTACTCAGAACATTACCTGGATCTCTGGGCTAAGATACCAGCGATAATATCACTGTGTCACTGCTTCACCTTACATATGCCTGCATATCCAATTTTCAGTTTGCGCGATAGTTTTGGTCTATAGTTTTGATATATAACACACCAATGTTTGCTTCTCCTTGATATTTGTAAGATCCACCCAAATTGACTCTGTGGGATCTGAATGACAGGGTCTGAAAAGGTTTTAATGATAGACTTGGACAAGACGTTTGGGGAGGCTCACCTGAACGCTTAGATGATCTGAAGAATTGGTCAGCAATACAGGACAAACATCAATATCCTCCCCGCTCTGCCAGGATAAGAGTCATCGTATTCTATCTGCTCCCTCACACTCACTGTATATCTGTTTTAACACATATCCCCGAGCAAGGCTCACACTCTATCTCCAAATAAGGCTCAAGCACGCCCACTCTCACTATTGCATTCAGCACATTCCCTCCCCCACTTTTTCTGTCACTGACACAGTAGCCCCGCACACTAATAAAACTGCATGGATATAACACTGTGTTCAGACTCCCTCCGGAAACCTCACCCTTACCCCCTCCAGCACTAACAGCAGGGACACCCACTCCCACCCTCATTGCTTCCCTCCTCTTCTCCCATTCCAGGAGAAACAGCTTGGCATTGGACAGCAAGGGCCAAGCCGGTAGTGGAGTTCCCGGTTTCTGTTCCCTCTGCCCCCTACCCTGACATGTGTGGAGCATCCTAGAAAGAGCAAGAGAGGACCAGGAGGCCTTGGTATGGAGATTCTCAAACATCCACGTCCCATAAACCGAGTGAGGTGCAATATTAAGTAAAGAACAATTCTCAATTTAAACCCACTGTCAGTTCCAACCTCAGCTCTCTCAACTCGCAAAAGAACAGATATCCCGTTGCACAGAGTTGCAGGCATTGATATACACAGAAGTATTGGCAAACACCACAATATACTAACATGCACAATGCATACAAGGAGATAGGCGTACACACACATAGCAGCACACAGAGACATATACAATCACACACAAATAGACCGAAACACAGGTAGAAACACACAGTCTGATACACAGACAGACAGACGTAGTCACAAAAATACTCACACACACAAACATACATACACACAAAGACACAGACACTAGTATCATTAAGACACAAATAAATAAGTTTTTGATTTATGAGGAGATCAAGGATTCGAGGGAGAAGGTAGAGGAGTGATTTTGAGGAACTTATAAGAAATGATTGAATGGCATGTCAGACTTGATGGACCAAATAGCCTAATCCTGTTCCTTTCTTTAATGCTTGTGTGGTGTTACGCTATAAAGTATTCTCTTCCTGAGACAGCAGCAGAGGCTGGGTTTGATACATATTTGACTGGAAAGAGTCAGTGGTAATGTGGAACAGAGTTGAAAGGCGGAATGGTTTTATGTCTATTCCTAGTTATTGTATCCTTATATCCGAAAAGGGGCAGTGAGTTGATGTGAGGTTAACACCGTTTTAAAATAATTGATCCCATAATGAAATAAGGATGTTGTGCTACCTGCAATGTCTTCATCCTCAGGGACCAATGAAAACTTGGTTATTGAAGATATTCAAGGCTGAGCTCGAGCTGGACAAAAGAGTCAATGTTTATTGGGAAAAGACAGGAGTTGGATAGTCAGACACAATCGGATCAGCATTCTGAATGGTGCAGCCGAATTGTCAACTGCCGCCCCATCCAATGTGTTGTTCCTTCAATTCAGCCCTCAATGCTGTTACAGAGATATACTGTTGCCTCTACCCTAAGTGCTGTTTCCTCAATCCAGCACCTGAGTCTGTTACAGGGTAGGGTCCCCCCACCCCCAACGCTCCACCCCCAAGCCCCCACCCCCAACCCCCCACCTCACCCCCCGCCCCCACCCCACCCCATTCAGCCACATAGGATCTTTACAATGATTTGGGAGGAGACCATTCTGCCCCTCGGAAGAGTTACACAGGAACATAGAAAGAAGCAATTCAGCTCATTGAGTACATTACGTAGCCCAGGAAGAGGCCATTCAACCCGCCTGAACTGCTGCAGAGGAACTAGGTTGCTGTCACAGTAGAGATAAATGTATATTTTTACAAAAATGTAACTAGTTTTGAATCAGAGATCACTGTGGGAACATCAATGATCAATATTCTATGTCAAATATCTGGATGAAGGGACTAAATGGATCAAAGATGAATTACCTTGTACACCAAGATGATTATTCAATATATCTTCAAATGGAGGTAGTGAATCTGCATTATGATATAGACATGGAAGGTTCGTGAGCAAACCTTCAGAAAAAATAATATAACATGAGTTGTCTATTGTGGTAGGAAGGATAGATCAGTAGGAAACAATTTAAATGGAGAGAGATCGCAGAACTCTGTGAAGCAGATGTTTTTCATATTCCTGGAACGTGAATCATATGAAGCCTGTCTGCAGATGTAGCAAGTGATTAGGAAGGTAAGTGGAATGATGTTGTTTGTGGCAACGGGTATTGGGTTTAATCAGAAATGTTTCACTGCATCTGTACAGGGCATTGCTGAGACCACATCAGATACACTGGGTGCGGTTTTGATCCTCTACACTAAAAAAAACAGATGTAATTCCTTTCGAAGGTGTTCAAAGATGCTTCCCTTAACTCATTCCTGAAATTAAGGCCTTTTGTTATCGGGGATTATCTGCGAAGGTTTTAGATGAGAAATCTTATTGAAGCACAATTTTCTGAAAAGTGTTTCAGCTGGATACATATTTTCTCTTGTTAAGGAGACTAAAGCTAGAGAATTTTTAATGAATGTGATTTGTTGATATAAACGCAAATATTATGAAGATATCAACCCATTTATAAAAATTACGCATATAAAGATGTCATCAAATTATAAAGTGGGCACATTTTTTTTCTAATGAACGGCACTGTGCACAACAATAGCAATGATGCACCTGCATACAGCATACAGTCTATTATCATCCATTGCAGAGAATGTTCATGTAGATCGCACATGGTCCAGTTTGGTGTTCAGTTGACATTACAGTATTTTTCCACGCAGAGAGGGAGCAGCCTCAGACGCAGCGGCCAATTAGTCTCTCTCTCTTACTTTGTTCTGCCTGAAAACAAGGTGTAAGAGCAGAAAATCCCTGAGTCATCTTTACCATTTGTGGAGGATTCCAGATGAGGATTCATAGGAAACTCTCCACTGACCGAAGCAAACGGAGTTCAGCCAAATTCAACTGTTCCGGGAATAAATGCGCATTCCCACACATTTGTGTGAGCAGAATAACTTCAAAGGCAGAGAAACATTTGGGATACTCGATCATTTTACCATTCGTTCAGAGTTCAACTTTCTGTGTCTCACATTTTTCTAGAAAATTACTCAGTCTGATACCTATTTCATTGGCCACAGCACTCAACTGGTTGCATTTAAAACTTGCTTTCACCAGTACAGGCGTGAGAAAAGACATCACATCAGTGACCTCGAACATTGGTCAGAAAACGATCAAGAGATTCTCAAAGGGCTGTTAAAGTTTGTAATGACTGGATATTTCCATTTATTCAAAATTGTGTATGGTAAACATTTGACAGATAAATGAGAGTAGGAAAATGGTACACAAACAGAAAAGTGTTGCTGAGACCATCATCAGATCATAGTGCATGGTGGAGCAGTGACACATTGTCTGATGACCCACTCTTGCTCCATAGTCCCATGTTCCCATGTTGCATTCAGTCCCTCACAGCTCCTGCACAGGAGCAGATGGAGGTCACTTGCTCCAAATACCTGGTCCACAGCAACACAGGATCTCATTCAATCCCTAGAGACTGTTACACACGGTTTGGTAAGTGTTGTAAAATGGTATTTAGAAATCCAGTCTGGCTTCGAAAGATGTCTCTGGTCTCCTCACAAAGTGCCTCTTGTCTGAAACTTGTCCTTCATTTATTGGTCATGGTCTCGACCAAGATCCATTATGAATAAAGCCCCATATCTCACCCAGAGTTGACTCAAAAGTGCTTTGCTCTCTCTGATTGCAACATTCAATAACAGAATGTCAAGAAACATTACAACCATCAACTTTGTAATTACAGAAAATATGAAGATAAGCAACAAGATCAGGCAAATCGGACTGCCAAGCCATTGTATATGATCATGGCTGATCTACTGTTAGCATTAACTCCTCTTCAATACACAATCCATCACACCCGCGAGCTTTCTGACAGGTCAAAAATACATCTACCCCCTCTTTAAATACTTTCAGCGATTAAGCTCCCTTAACTCAATAGCCCAGATAATTTCAGACATTGATTTCCCTGTGAGAGGAAAAAGACTCCCCACATAGACACCGTTACCTATTGATATGAACAAGAGGTGAACACAGGTGCTCAGGAAAGAGTGAATGGCCTTGATATCAAGGCAGTCTTTGACTGAGGGTGTCATTGGGACCATCTACTGATTTGAATTTAATGGGAATCAAGTGTTCCCTCCCTACTGATTGGGGTCTTTCAGAGCACAAAGGAAGATGTTTGTGGGTGGTGGCTGACAATCTTCTCAGTCCCAGGATATCCGTTCAGGAGATCCTCAAGTTCACTTCCTCAGCAGAAACATCTTCAGCTTCTTTGTCAACATCTATGCACCCACACCCCTGCCAAAACTCTCCCACCATCCATCATAAGATCAGAAGCGGAGTGATCACTGAAGATCACATAATAGTCAGAACATTTTGTCCCTCCTCAGCGCCTGAACCAGTCTCTGTGTCCATGTGCAGCAAGACCTGGACAGCTGTTAGATTTGTGCTGTTAAAGCGTCGGTAACATTTATGTAACAGCACGGCCAGACACTGCACATTTCCACAGTTAAAAGGGGAGCTCATTCAGCATCTCAAGCTGGTTTCATGGATATATGGTAGCCATTCAGCCCATCGAAACGACTGAAGAAGAAGAGGGACAGCCCATTCAATTGTGCTGCCTGGTCCCCAGAAAAAGGAGGGCTCTGGTCAGTACATTGAGCTGTTAAACAAGAACAGGCAGAGCCCAATCAGATCCTTGATACTGTTCTATGGAAGCAGGAGGGGGCCATTTAGTCCCTTAAGACATTTATACAGGAACATGTGGGTGTCATTGGTGCTCCAACCTGAAAAACGAATGGAGCAGAGACTGCACTCATAGACTGCTCACAATGTTCCTCGTGGCTGCATTGACTGTGGAACAAATGATACTTTAACATGTTTTGCCGGCAGTGAGGAAGGCAGCCAAATGTTTTGTACCAAGTCTCAAAGAGGCATCTTCTATCTCTGAAGACAGACCCATGTTCTCCATGGAGGTCAGAAGCTGATGGGAATTGTTAACTGTTTTAGCATGAAGGTATTGAGGATCCTGTCGGGATTGTGGATTACATGACGTTCATAATGTGGGGAGAGATTAGTCAAAGTCTGACCCCGTCTCTCTCTCTCTCAATCGAAATGGGGAGTGGCGTGGGTGGGAGGGACGTTCCCAGAGACTTTTAAACAATCGACAATCATGTAAACCTAGTAATAAACAAGCCATGGAATTTATCACAGTATCACTGTCTGTTTGGAATATAATGAGTGACTGTTCATCCCCTTAAGATTCAATGCAATCACCTCTTATTCCCTCAAAGCTCTACAGATTGATCCTCATGCATTCCCGATGGTACAATCATCCCAACAATTAGCCTGGTGAAACTCTTTTACACTCTTTCTTCCAAGAAGATTATTCCTTATAAATGAGAGAAAATCTGACAAAATACCCCAAATACTATCTCAACAACACTCACAGGGTTGATCGCAATAATTCTGTTCCCTCACTTAGCTGTCTCAGCTTGTTTCCTATGCTGTAAAATGCCATTACCTCTCTCTACACTGCGAATGATGTGGAATTTAAATGTTCCTTACGTCTGTACGTCAGCATCAATAAAGTCATCACCAGAGGTGCCAATGGAGATGAATATCACTCTCTATGGGAGACTCTATGAGAACGAATTCACTCGAAACAGGGAATGATCACCTACCTGAATGGAAATGACTTGCAGGAACATGGAAATCAGGCAGAGGATGGGAGCGATCTTTTCTTTTTTTTCTACCATCACGGGATTTGTGCAGCCCTGGTCAGACCAGTATGTTATGCTGATCCTGAACTGACTAGCTGTTTCAGCTGTTCCACAGGACAGTACAGAGTAAACCACATTGCTCTGGGTTTGCAGTCACACAGATACCTTACCAGGGAAAGATGACCCATTGCCTTCTCTACAAGACATGAGACAAACAGATAGGCTGTGTTAAAACAAGTGGTGATGATTTCATTTGCATTCCATCAACTTGCTTCATGAGACACCAAAAGATTATTATTCTGTGCCTCTTGATGATGAATCAATGACTTGACCACCATGCACTGTCTGCCCATCTGATAGATTCCGTGGAGAGGACAAATTACCCATCTAAAGTGCAAATATTTTGTGACGTAAGCAAAATTAGAAGAGACTTGCAACGTTTATACCTGGATTTACCAAAGACACAAATGATGAATTATTCAGCAGTTGAACTGAGACTGAGAAGGAGACTGAAATATCCTGATAGTGGCCTTGGGCAGGATTGGTGAGTGGGGAGAATATGTAGGAATGTAAATCTGAATGCAGGAAAAAGATCTTTGAGTTTAAGAACAATCTGGTTTCTCCTCGCATATTGTTGAGTAAGTTGTGAACAGTAATTTGATCGTTATAATTTGTAAGGAATACGATTTTTGACTGTATCTGAAAATGATGAATTCCAAATACTAAAATTTGAATGTGAACAGCAATTCAGTTCAACTCAGCTGAATGGTCAGATGGAATGACTTACCAAGAACACCAACTGTAGCGAGAATGGGATAATAACCACCTTGAATAATCCAAAGGATATCTTCGACCCGTGATACTAATAATATCCAGGATGAGAAAGATAGTAAAGACCCAAGTATAAACTCCTGCCTGTTATTGCAATATTCCAGTCTAATGCTCTCAGATTCTGATCTCTCCTCCCTCGTCTCTCAAGCTGCTGATCCCTGTTAGTCCAGTCGTTGATGCTCCCAGCCATACTGCGATAACACATTGAACCGAGTCCTTAATTAGTAGAAGAGGCAAACCCTCCAGTGACACATTTACGATCCACGGAGAGTGACATCAATCACAGTCACTGAACAAGTAGCTCTAGCCAATGCCTTTCAATTCAATATTGTTTTATTCAAATTCAAAACAATGATTCAAACTTCCACATTCTGGATGGAATATGTGAGGGTGACTGATGGAAAAAATCTTGAGGCTGGTAGATCAATTGAGTGCAACCATTCAATTTGACGTGGACGCAGGAGAAATGTCATAAGTTTCTCAGAACGTAAACATGCTTCTCTGTTTATAAATGGAAACATACATCCTGGAACCACTGACCAAGCATTATAATCTCAATAAAACATCGAGACAATTTTTATAGTTCATGATCTGAGGGGAATGTTTGTCTGAGAAACATGGGGTTATAACAGACAAATTGCATGGCTATGTTAACAGAGAATTGAACGTGACAAATGCAATTCAGATTGTTATTCCAGTTTCGGAAAGAGACAAATGAGTCCTGTGCTATTGATGTTATCGATGTTAGTGAACTGTGATGAAGTGTTATTTACTGGACTTCAATTACAGTGTGATTATGGCACTGTGGAGGAGACAGAAAACAAAGAGAATTGTGGAACATGGCAGTTCAGACTGGAGGGAGGGGCAACAATATTCCCCAGTCATCAGTATTGGAGTGTTACTCTTTATAACTCATATGAAGAACAGATTCAAGGATATATCTAAAGTGAGGAACGAAGAGTAAAACCTGTTTATCGAACACAAAATGCAGGACAAAATGATTTTCTGTCCATACTAAACTATGGAAAATACAAAGAGATAAGATACACTCATGATATTGAGCTTCATAAATTGAAATTGTGTATTTCAAAATCACGGAAGTGGTGTGCAATCTTTCTCAATCATTATTTGGCCCACAGCTGTGATGCTGATTTCCCCTCTGTCAGTGATCCGTCTCATTGAGATTCTCTGGCGCAGTATCTCAGTATCGAGCAGGATTCTCAGTCCCTGCTGCTGTTCACCCAGTCTGTTTAAATTCAACCACCTTCTCACTGTAAAATAAAACCATTTGGCCTGTCGGACTCTGTTTAATTGTCAGCAACACAGCTCTGTGGTATTATTGAAAATAAACGCCCTGGAACCACAGCCAGTATCCGCACAGTGCTAACAGGGTGTGGCACTAGATAATGGCCTTGCAGTACGTGAGAATTCCTAAATAAAACTTCTATTTTCCGTCTGTTCCTGTATATCTTCCCTCATGCTGTCTTCTAATCTATCCAACTCACCCTCGTTTAGCATCCCTCCAATCACTCCCTGTTTCCAAATTGTGCAGTTGTACAGCTTGATGTTCGACTGCTACAACACAACTATTATAGGACAAGCCAAACAGAGAACAGCTAGGGAATTCCTTGAGGTATGGCACTCATCCACAGATTCTATCATCAAACACATCGACTTGGACCCAATGTACCATCCACTGCAGCGGACAGCTGGAACTGGCAACCGGAAGCGGCAGATTCAAACCACTACAAATGCCAGAGGAAACACCACAGAAGCACTTCACTGGAGGCTCCCAGGCATGAAGGATGTCACCTAGACAGGGGACAAAACGTCTGCAACACAGATCACTCGGCGAACAGAACCACAACAACGAGCACCCGAGCTACAAATCTTTTCACAAACGTTGTGGCCATTTTGGAGAAATGGATAGAGCAGGGACAGGACTAATCGTTGGAGGGTGTGGGGTTTATATGCTTCATTAAGAACAAGGAAGGTACTAAAAGTGGCGGGGTGGCATTGTTAATCAAAGACAATATTACGTTGGCAGAAAGGATGTTTGATAAGGACTCGATAACTGAGTTAGTATGGGAAGAGGTTAGAAACAAAAACGGAGAGCCCACCCTGTTGACAGTTCTATATTGCCCGCTGAAAAGTTCCAGAGATGTAGAGTAAGGATTATAAAGATGATACTGGATAGGAGCGAAAAAAACTGAGTAGTTGTTATGGAGAATTTTACCTTTCCAAATATTGACTGAAAACGCTACAGTTCAATTAACTTATATGGGTCAGTTTTTGTCTAATGTGTGCAGAATGGTTTCCTGACACAGTACGTACATAGGTCAACAAGGTACAAGGCCAAATTGGATTTGGTACTGGTAATTAACCCGGCCAGGTATTAGATTTGGAGGTAGGTGAACACTTGGCTGATAGTGACCACAATTCAGTTATGTCTACCTTAGCGATGGAAATGGACAAATCTATACCTCAGGGAAACTGTTATAGCTAGGGGAAAGGCAATTATGATGCGATTAGGAAAGGTTTTAGGATACATAGGATGTGGAAGGAAACTGCAGGGAATGGGCACAATTTAAATGTGGAGCTTTTTCAAACAACAGCTACTGTTCATGCTTCACAAATCTTACTGAGTTCAATGAGAAGGTGACCAAACAGGTGGATAAGTGTAAAGTGGGGTAATAAGGATTTCAGCAAAACATTTGATAAGTCCCCCATGTTAGGCTATTGCAGAAAACATGAAGAATGTGGTGTTGGAAAAACAGAACAGATGAGGCAGCGTCCAAGGAGTAGGAGAGTCGATGTTTCATTTGTAAGCCCTTCAACAGGAATCAGTGTTCTGGTCTCCAGTATCTGCAGTTTTCACTTTCTCCTAGCTCCTCGGATGCTGCCTGACTTGCTGTGCTATTCCAGCACCACACTTTCGACTCTGATCTCAAACATCTGTCGTCCTTACTTTCTCCCAGAAAATACGGAGACGTGGAATTGACGGTGATTTAGCGATTTGGATCAGAAATTGGCTAACCGATAGAAGACAGTGGGTGGTAGTTGATGGGGAATGTTCATCCTCGAGTTCAGTCGCTAGTGGTATACTGTAAAAATCTGTTTTGGGGCAACTGTTGTTTGTCTTTTTGAAAATGACCTTAATGAGGGAATTGAAGGATGAGTTAGTAAATTTATGGTTTGCAGTAAGGTCGGTGGAGAGATGGGTAGTGCTGAAGAATGTTACAGGTACTGAGCTGTAATGTTCTATGTGCATGGGCCTACAATGGGCTGAATATTATCCTTCTGTGATGTAACAATTCTGAGGTACTCTGACTCACAATAAGAGCTTTAGGTGCTTGGAGAGACAAGCTGGTCCAGTAAAGGATACACACTGCACAAACATCCATCATCTCTTCCTGTTCTCTGATATGCAGCTGCCTCAAAATATCTGCCCAAACAAAATAGATTGATTCAAATTCACGCAGTCAGGAGGACGTTCACCAGAGAGATTGCCATCAGAAGATTTAAAGTATAATAGGATTTCAGAATAACACAAAAAATAAAATAATTTCATTGCAGCATAACCATTGGCAACAGAGTGAAAACGTACAGTTGCAAATAGTTCCAAGTTCAACACTGTGTTCAGTTTTGGTCACCTTGCTATAGGAAGGATGGAATTTAATTGGAACTTTACAAGGATGTTGCCAAGACTCAAGGTTCTGAGTCATAGGGAGAGGTTGGATAAGCTGGGACATTTCTCTTTAGAGCGCAGGAGACTGATGGGTGGCATGAAGTGCTTCGCGAGTCTAGTCATGGCCCACATCAGTTCCAGTCTCCCAGCCTGCCTCGATCCCCTACAATTTTCCTACCAGTGGAATAGGTCCATAGCGTCTGCCATATCCCTGGAACATCTGGACAACAAGGACACCCACGTCAGATTCCTGCTCATTGAATATAGGTTCATCTTCAACACAATTATTCCCTTCAGACTGATCACAAAACTCCCTGACCTTAGTCTCGAATCCGTTCGCTGAAATTGGATCCTCAGTTTTCTGACCCACAGTACACAATCAGTGAAAATGGGTAACTGTGTCTCTTCCATGATAATATTCAACACTGAAATCCCAAAGAATGTGTCCTCAGACCCCTAATATGCTCCCTGTACACCCATGACTGTATTGCCAAATTTTGAACGAATGCCATCTACATGTTCACTGATGACACCATCATAGTAGGACGGATATGTAATGATTGCAAGACAAAATACAGAACAGAAACAGAGGACTAGGTGATGTGCTGCACTGAGACAATCCTCTCTTTCAACGTTGGCAGAACTAACCAACTGATCAATGACATTCGAAAGAAACGAGGAGAACATGCTCTCATCTGCATCAATGGAAATGAAGCTGAAAGGGTGGAAAGCATTAAGTTGCTTGGAGTGACGATAACCGACTTCCTATGTAGATGTGACAGTCGAGATGGCACAACAATGTCTCTTCTTTCTCTGGCAGCTCAGGACATTTAACATGTCCACAAGGACCCTCACCAATGTCTACAAATGCACCACTGGGAATAAACTATCTGTGTGCATAATGACCTGTCAAGGACAGTAAGAGAAATGACAGAAGGTTGTGTGCACAGCCCATGCCACCACGGAAACCAACGTCTCCATTTACACAGCTCGCTGCCACGGAAAGGGTAACAACATGATCAAAGACCCATCGAACTTTGGATCTCATTCAATCTCTTCCATCATGCAGACAATAGAGAAGCTTGAACACACAAACCAGCGGCTCATGAACAGCATCTTCCCAGCCATTATTAAACTGAGGAATGAACTCTCTAACTTCAAATTATGCTGATCTTGCTCACATTGATGTGGCCTATTGCATGCCCTTTCTGGTGTAGCCTGTATGCCTCAATCTAAGTTTTTCCTTTACCCTATGATCTGTATGTCCTTGCTTATTGTTAGAGCGAGATTCCCCAGCTAGGGACAAAGACTCTGGAGGCAGGCAATGCACTGGCACGGAATGAACTTTAATTCAAACAAAATCTGTTTAATGCTGGGAGAATACCAAAGGATCTTCCTCGAATCTGGCTTTGACATGAGAAGACAGTCGTTTCCTTAATATTTAGATCAGATCAGAAGGCATATCAATGACCCACTTCGATATCACAGTAAAAAGACAGTATTTTTATACGTTCTGTGTTGCAATGATTGTACACAACCTTGTCAGTGTACCCTCCACTCCCCTTCTGCAGAACCAATCTTGTAAAACAATTGATCAATGATGGACACTCGCATGGACAGCTCGAGGTTCTTATTTGTTTAAGAAGCTTAACGATTTTTGTTATCTCTAGTCCTTGGGATCTTTCTGTAATGCATTCCAAAATTAGAGGCTGTGCTTTTTTTGAGTCATACCCCTTCATTGTGTATTTTGAAGGATTGCATGAATTCTATTCTCCATTGGGCAGGCTATCTCTTATCAATTTCCGTTATCACATTTTACATTAAAAAGCTGATACTAATACAAAATTCGTAATATCATTATTATTTCTACTGTTAACCCTTTTCTCAGCGAATTAGACAAGACATGCCAGACATCTCTTTAAGGTTTTATAATTCCGTTGAAATCTGTGTCCATGATTAATTCCCAAATACTTAACTAGAACTTATTATAATGTAAACAGTTTCAAAGTCGCAGCTACCTTCGGAAAGATAACTTGAGTTGCTGTTTTGTGGATGAAAAGAATTCTTACTGAGATCAGAATAAGTTACCTTTTGTCGTGATTCTTCAACGTTTTTGTGCTACAATTTCATTATTTCATCTGTGTTCTGTTATAAATCATCAATTTCTTTTTTTAAAAAAGAACCTACTTTATCACTAGGTTGGCATGTTTCAGAATCTTGAGAATCAGATTAGCCTTTCTTTTGACTTGGAAATATTTCCTTTTCAAAGGTACTTTTTTCACTAATGCTGAAGCAATCTATTTTAATTTCTGGCTATTTTGTGGCTCTTCAGAAACAGACAGCCAAAGTAAACTTTTAGATTTCGGCCACTCCATGTCTCTAAAAAAAGGCAGCTCCAACTCTCACTATGATCTGCCAGAACTGTGTATAAACAAACAGTGTCACTCTACTTAGATACATGCGACAATGAATCCTATCAAATCAAATGAAACCAAATCATATGATCGAGAGAGAGAAATTGTCACAAGGTCAATACACCCAGATGAAACCTCTGCAGCCTGCCACATGCGGCCAAAAATCGTAATAGATGATTAAACAACTAACTGGTGGAGAGGGCTCCACAATTATTCCCATTCTATCCATGGATCAGCTCTGCATATCAGTGTAAAAAACAAAGAAATAGTATCTGTACCATCCTAGCCAGGGGTGTTGAGTCGATGATTCAATTCACCGTCATCATGATGCCCACGGGATCACAGATGCCAGTATTCAATCAATTTGATTTGCTGTACGTGACATGAAGAAACAGCTGAACACAATAGATACGACAAAGGCAATGGGTCCTGACACCATTCCTATAATAGGACAGAAGACTTGTGCTGCACAACAAGCCGTGTCCCTGGGGAAGCTGTTTTACTCCAGCTCCAACTCTGACATGTGCCTGGCAATGTGGAAAATTACTCAGCTATGTCCAGTTCCTAAGCTGGGAATAATTACACTCTGACCAATTACAACCCCTTCAGTCTCATCACGATAGTCAAATTGGGAGTTCTTTCTGATAGAGCTGTCAAGCAGCACAGAAATATCCTGCTCAATGCAGATTCCGATAGGCCCCCATGTGGAGATGGTGCTGTTTTGGAAAAGTCACTGGATTAAAAATCCAGACCGGGCTAATGCTCTGGCAGCTGGTGGAAGTTAAAACAATTAATAATATATCGAGATCTCAAATCTGATGTCAGTAACAGTGACCTAGAAGTCAATGTCGATTGTAAACACCAATTTGCTTTTCCAATGTACTTTCAGGGAGTGAATCTACCGTCCTTTCCTGGTCTGGCCTAAAAGTGAGTCTAGACACACAGGCATGTGATAAACTCTTCAATGGTCTCTGCAAAAGCCAAGCAAGACACTCTATTGTATCAAACTGCTCCGAGGTCATAAAGGATAAAACCAGACAGAACATCCAACCCCAGCCTCAGTACTGAAAAGGGAACGGGAAACACAGTCCTGTTGACCCTGCAGAGACATCTTTTCTAACATCTGCGAACTTGTGACAACATTTACAGAGCTTTCTCAGAGACCACACAGAAACATCGGGAATAGAATAGGCCATACAGCACATTGAGCCTGTCCCATTCTAGTTAATATCTGAATATCTACTCAATGCACTTTCCCCACACACTGTACACATCCCTTAATGTGATTAACCTTGTGAAACTATAAAATAGGAAGTGCGGTAGTTCCATTAGTCTGTAGCGTTTGCTATCCAATTCAATATAATGACGACTGACCCTTTATTTCTACACCACACTCCTGCTCTCTCCCCCATCCTTTCGGTGTCTAGACATCTTTATTAATCTTCAGCACCTTGTCTTCCACAGCCTTATGTGAGAGAGAATTCCCAGGTTCACCAGTCTCTGAGTCCAGACATTTATTCTTACCTAAATACAATGTGACCTGTGTGTATCTAATAATGTGGCCCCTTGGTTTAGACGTCCCAGCCAAGGGAATTATCATCACTGATTCCAATCTATCTAACCCTGTCAGTGTTTTATATATCTCACTGAGATATATAAAACTCATTTTCCTAAACCCCATGGAATACAGGCTCAGTCGCCCCAAATTCTGCGCCACAAAATGTCTGTCATCCCAGAGATCAGTCTGTTCATCCTTCGCTGCACTCCCTCAATGTCAGGTTTGTCCTTTATTAGATACGGAGACCAAACCTGCACATAATACTCACAATGTTCGAGTTGAGGTCTCACCAAGGGCCTGTACAGCTGCACTGAGACACCCTTACTCCTGGACTCAAGTCCACCTGAAATGAGGGTCCACACTCCATTTATCTTCCTGACTGCTTTCTTTTCCTGCAATATTGCTTTCCGTAACTGGTGTACAGGGAGATCCCAGAACTTTTTCAATGTTACAGCTCTCCACATGGTGGGTCTGCGTAAGCTGGTCTGTGTGCCAATGTATTCCCTGCATTGGCTTCTGTCCTCAGAACTCACTGCCCTGCATGGAACTCAAATGTCTGTACAAACAATAACAGAAGAAAAGTGCCGTTCCATTCATAGATCGACATTTCTCAACCACTCCCTTTTCCAATGGTTGGCTGGAATTTTAGTGTTTCCCAACAAAGTAGACAACATCACATCTATCCACATTTCTCTTCATCTGCCACATATTTACTCATTCACTCCATTTGTTTCAATCACCTTGAAGTTTTTTTCACATCCTCCTCACTTTTCAAAATCCTCGTTCCGTCAGCAGACTTAGAAACTTTGCATTGGATTCCCTCAACGAGATGTTTGAGATGTACTGCGAATATCTGGCGCCTCAGCACCAATCATTGTGATGCCTCATGAGCCTTCCAAATTGAAAACCATCCATTTATTCCTACTCATTGTTTCCTGTCAACACTCCCATTTTAACACCATGTTCATATATTACCCGCTATCCCATGTGCTTTTACTTTGCACACTAGGCTTAGGACTCTATTAAAATTCTTGCTGAAAATCCAAGTTCAGTGCCTCTATTGTGTTTTCTGTTATTAATCTACCAGTCACTTTCTCAAATATGTTTCCCATTTCATCAATATGTGTAGATTTTTTTCTATGCCCATTATTTTCAGTTCCAATACTTTCTACAAATTAGTTTATTTACTCGTTTCATTCCACATCATTTTCTCCTCAGACTCAGATTTTCTCCTATTGCTGGGAAGACTTTGTTTATGTATTTTTCTGTGAAGGCAGAAGTGAAGTAGCTGTGTCATGTTTCTCTGTTCTCCATTCTCCATTCCCTGGTTTCAGACTGTAAGGGAGGTGAACCTTTGACTAAAAGGAACAGCTGTTGTCTATTCACCCTGCCCATGCCCCTTGTAATCTTAAACCTGAATTACTTATCCGCTCAACTTCCTCTGCTCCAAAATAAATAGCTCGAGCTTACCCAGCCTCTCTCCACAGCTCATATGATCCATCCCAGGGAACATCCTGATGAATCTCTTCTGCACCTCATCCAGTGCAATCACACCCTTCCTGTAATGTGGCTCCCAGAACTGCACACAATATTTCATTTGGCCTTACCAAAGTGCTATATAAAACTCGGATAATCTTTGGGTCAATGAATAACGGCTTTATCTACAATCATGCTGAAATCATCAATTATCATATCCAGTCACATTCAGGGATGTGTGGAGAAGTACCCTCTGAGCTTCCTAGGGTGATGCCATACTTTGAGTATTCCTCTGTCTGGTTCCTTCTTCCAAAGTGTGTCACCTCATATTTATCAGGGTTACATTCCATCTGCCATTGTTCTGTCCATCTGACCATTCTACCTCTATCTCCTGTAACATAAGGCCTTCCTCCTCACTGCCAACCACCCGGCCAATCTTTGTGTCAAACACAAACTTACTTATCACACTCTCCCTACCCACTTCACATTCACATCACTTATGAATACCACAAATAATAGGGGATACAGCACTGATCTCTGCGGTACACCGGGGAAATTGGGCTCCAGTCACCCAAACACCCTTCTACTATGACGTTGAGTTGGGATGCAACTTGGCAAATCACTAATAGGCCCTACATGTTCTCTGGTTGTTCTGTTCCACTTGATATACGTGAGAATATCTGGGGATTTTCCTTAATCTTGCCCTGCCAACAGGCTTCAATACCCCTGTGTTCGTCAGTCCCCTTCAAGGGAAGAATTTCCTCCTTATTACGGTCTTAAATGGCATATCCCTTATCCTGTCATTGCTTGCCTTAAATATAGAGTAGACAGCTAGGGAAACATCCTGTTTATTTCCACCTCATCACATGTATCATAAATTTTTGAAATTTCACTGCGATCATCTCTCATGCTTTGAAACTGGAGAGATCGCAAGACAAATCTCCCCATCAGGAAATCTTGTCATCTCAGGAATTAATCTGGAGAATGTCCATTGCACGTCCTCTATGATCAGTGTAATCTTTCTTAGATTAGGTCACCAACACTGCACTCAATAACTCAGGTACACTCTCACCAACACTCTATGCAACTGCTTCGTGATGTCTTTATCTCTATATTCCGATTCCCTTAAACAATCCCCAACCTAACTATAACTTTCCAATTACACGTATTGCTCCAAATACCATTCACACTAATTGCATTTACGAACACACTCTGTGAGTTATACAGGCATAGAGATGTACAGCATGGAAACAGACCCTTCAGTCCAATCCGTCCATGTCTAGCAGATATCCCAACCCAATCTAGTCCCACCTGCCCACAACTGGCCCATATCCCTCCAAACCCTTCCTATTCATATAACCATCCAAATGCCTTTTAAATGCTGCAATTGTACCAGCCTCCATCACATCCTCTGGCAGCTCATTCCATACACGTACCACCGTCAATGTAAAAAAGTTGCCCCTTAGGTCTCTTTTTACGTTTAGATTTTTTAAAGTGTGGAAACAAGTCCATACTGACCCGCCAAAGCGCAACCCACCCAGACCCATTCCCTACATTTACCCCTTAACCTAACACTACGGGCAATTTAGCATAGCCAATTCACCTAGCCTGCACATTTTTGGATTATGGGAAGAAACCCACGCAGACATAGGGAGAAGGTGCAAACTCCACACAGAGAGTCCACACAGCCTAAGGCGGGAATTAAACCCGAGTTTCTGGCGTTGGAAGGCAGCATTGCTAACCACTGTGCCACCCAACATCTTTCTCCACTCACCCAAAACCTATGCCCTTTAGTTCTGGACTCCCCGATGCCAGGGAAAATACTTTATCCATTTATCCTCTCCATGCCCTTCACAATTTTGTACACCTCTGGAAGGTCACCCCTCAGCCTCCAACGCACAAGGGAAAACAGCCCCAGACTGTACAGCCTCTCCTTATACTCAAATCCTCCAAACCTGGCAGCATCCTTGTAAATCTTTCCTCAACCCTTTCAATTTTCACAACATATTTTCGATAGGAAGGAGACCAGAATTCCACGCAGTATTCCAACAGTGGCCTAACCAGTGTCCCGTACAGCCACAACATGACCTCCCAACTCCAATACTCAATTCTCTAACCAATAAAGGAAAGCATACCAAACACCACCTTAACGATCCTATCTACCTGCGACTCCACTTTCAAGGAGCCATGAACCTGCACTCCAAGGTCTCTTTGTTCAGCAACACTCCCCACGATCTTGCCATTAAGTGTATAAGTCCTGCTAAAATTTGCTTTCCCAAAATGCAGCACCTCACATTTTTTTGAATTAAACTCCATCTGCCACTTCTCAGCCCATCGGCCCATCTGGTCAAGATCGTGTTGTAATCTGAGGTAACCCTCTTCGCTGTCCACTACACCTCCAATTTTGTTGCCATCTGCAAACTTACTAACAATACCTCTAATGCTCGCATCCAAATCATTTATGTAAATGATAAAAAATAGAGGACCCAGCACCGATCCTTGTGGTACTCCACTGGTCACAGGCCTCCAGTCTGAAAAACAACCCTCCATCTCCACCCTCTGTCTTCAACCTTTGAGTCAGTTTTATATCCAAGTGGCTAGTTGTCCCTGTATTACGTGAGATCTAAACTTGCTAACCAGTCTCCCTTGGAGAATCTTGTCGAACGCGTGACTGAAGTCCATATAGATCGCATGTACCACTCTGCCCTCTTCGTTACTTCTTCAAAAAACTCAATCAAGATTGTGAGATATGATTTCCCATGCACAAAGCCATGTTGACTATCCCTAATCAGTCCTTGTCTTTCCAAATGCATGTACATCCTGTCCTTCAGGATTCCCTTCAACAACTTGCTCACCATCAACGTCAGGCTCACTGGCCTATAGTTCCATCGCTTGTCCGTACCACCCTTCTTAAACAGTGGCACCACGTTTGCCAAACTCCAGTCTTCTGGCACCTCTCCTGTGACTATCATCGGTACAAATGTCTCAGCAAGAAGCCCAGCAATCACTTCTCTAACTTCCCACAGAGTTCTATAGTACACCTGTTCGGGTCCTGGGGATTTATCCACCTTTACACGTTTCAAGACATCGAGCACTTGTTCTTCTGCAATATGGACAATTTTTAGCATGCAATCATCTATTTCCAGACATTCTATATCTTCCATATTTATTTCCACAGTAAATACTGATGCAAAATACTCGTTTAGTATCTCCCCCATTTCCTGCAGCTCTACACAAGGGCTACCTTGCTGATCTTTGAGGGGCTCTATTCTCTCCCTAGTTATGATTTTGTCCTTAATGTATTTGTAAAAACTCTTTGGAGTCTCCTTAATTCTACTTGCTAAAGCTATCTCATGTCCTCTTTTTGCCCTCCTGATTTCCCTCTTAGTATACTCCTACTGCCTTTATACTCTTCTAAGGATTTGCTCGATCTATCCTGTCTATGCCTGTCATGTGCTTCCTTCTTTTTATTAATCAAACCCTTTAGTTAGACAGCAATCTCTACACTGCCAGGCTTTCTTTTCATCCTAACAGGAATATACTTTCTCTGGATTCTTGTTATCTCATTTCTGAAGGCTTCCCATTTTCCAGCCGTCCGTTTACCTGTGGACATCTGTCCCCTATCTTATTTTGAAAGTTCTTGCCAAATACTGTCAAAATTGACCTTTCTCCAATTTATAACTTCAACTTTAAGATCTGGTCTATCCTTTTCCATAATTATTTTCAATCAAATAGGATTATGGTAGCTGGCCCCAAAGTGCACCTCCACTGACACCTCAGTCAGTTGCCCTGCCTTATTTCCCCAGAGTGGGTCAAGCTTTGCACCTTCTCTAGTAGGTTCATCCACATACTGAATCAGAAAATTTTCTTGTACGCACTTAATAAATTCCTCTCCATCTAGACTCTTGACTCTATGGAAGTCCCAGTCTATGTTTGGAAAGTTAAAATCTACTGCCATAATCACCCTACTTTCTTAAAGATAGCTGAGATCTCCTTACAAGTTTGTTTCTCAATTTCTCTCTGACTATTAGGGAGTCTACAATACAATCCCAATAAGGTGATAATTCCGTTCTTATTTTTCAGTTCTACCCAAAATAATTTCCCTGGATGTATTTCCAGGAATATCCTCCCTCAGTACAGCTGTAATGGTATCCCTAATCAAAAACTCCACTCCCCCTCCTGTCCTGCTTCCCTTTCTATCTTTCCTGTAGCATTTGCATCCTGGAACATTTAGCTGCCAGTCCTGCCCATCCCTGAGCCATGTTTCTGTAACTGCTATGATATCCCAGTCCCATGTTCCTAACCATGCCCTGAGTTCTTCTGCCTTCCCTGTTCAGCCCTTTTGCATTGAAATAACTGCAGTTTACTTTATTAGTCCTACCTTGTCCCTGCCCGCCTCTCTGTTTGACTCGTTTCTGTTCTCAATTGTACCAATCTCAGATTGATCTATTTCCTCACTATCTCCCTGCCCCCAGCTCCCCCCTCCCCTTTACTAGTTTAAATCCTCCTGAGCAGCTCTGGCAAATCTCCATGCCAGTATATTCGTCCCCTTCCAATTTAGGTGCAATCCGTCCTTCTGGTACAGGTTCCTTCTAACCCAAAATAGATTCCAGTGATCCAAAAAATGTGAATACTTCTCACATACACCAGCTCCACAGCAATGCATTTATCTGCTCTATCCCTCTATTTCTGCCCTCACTAGCTTGTAGCGCTGGGAGTAATCCAGGTATTACTACTCTCGATTACCTCCTTTTTAAATTTCTGCCTATCACTCTGCAATATCCGTCCATAATCTCAAACTTTTCCCTTCCTATGTCGTTGGTTCCAATGTGGGCAATGACCTCTTGCTGGCCTCTATCCCGCGTGAGAATATTCTGCATCCTTTCTGAGACATCCTTGATCCTGGCACCAGGGAAGCAACACGCCATTCTGCTTATTTCTCTGCTGTCCACAGAACCGTCTGTCTGTACCTCACACAACCCTAACACAATTGACCTCGTGGAATACGACGTATCCCTTGTTGCATTAGAGCCAGTCTCCGTACTAGAAACTTGCCTGTTCGTGCTATGTTCCCGTGTGAATCCATCACCTGCTACAATTTCCAAAACAACATATTTGTTTGAAATGGGGACAGCTCCAGAAGACTCCTGCACTAGCTACTTAACTCTCTTGCCTTTTTTGGAGTTAACCCATCCATGTAACTGTATCTGAGACATCCCCCCCTTCCTATAACTGCCATCCATCACATACTGTTGCTGTTACCAATTCTTCATTGTCTTAAACTGTCTCTCCAACCAATCCATTCGATCTGATAGGATTCACAACCAGACGCATTTATTGCAGATATAATCCGCAGTAACCCTTAAATCCTCTTTAAACTCTCACATCTGAAAAGAAGCGCATCTGATTCTACTAAGGCCATTTGTGCTCCTTCACAATCTACAGACCCAGAAAAGGAAAACTGTCTTATCCCTCTATAAAATGCTGCCCAAGGTTATATTAATATTTATGGCTTATATTTTAAGATTAATCAAGAGACATATCTCAAAAACATATAATTAAGGAATAACCCACTCTACTTACTTCTGCAGACTTTCAGTAGGACACAGTTAAAACAATCCACTATTTGGCTGGGAACTTTGCTCAAACAGTTCCTCCAAACCAATTGTAAATTTCACTGTTAATTTTCCTAGAGGCACTCCGATATCCAGCGATACATGAATTCAAACAGCAAAGTCAGTAACTGTGCAGGTACGCTATCCTGTCAGTTTTTTCCCCTCACCATGTGCTTCCTTTGTTCATTCTTTTCCCTCTTAAAACTGCTGTTTCTTTGACTTTTTTCCCCAAAGTTCCAAAACAATGCAAGAGCATACAAAACAGTAATTGCTCCTTCCGGAATTCAAGGAAATCATCTCCAACACCTAAAATACCTCAAAAAAAGGAGCAGCTGTTACAGCCAGAAATTTTTCCCACCCAGACTTCTGAAAATCCAAACACACTACTCCCACTAGTTGTCTGTATCTATGCTGCAAGAAACAACTTCAAATAATTCCGAAGTTTGTCAGGCATGATTTCTCTGTCAGGAATGCATTGCGATTCTCTGCAATGTTGCTGTTCATTTCTAAGTACCCAATGTCACATCTTAGATAAAGGATTCCAACTCTTTCCATACATATGTCAAATTAATTGATCTGCAGTCCTCCACATTATCTCTTCTTCCCTGTCTACATAGATGGATCATGTTTACTACCTTTCAGTTATCTACAATGGCTATGGCCTTTGCAGGATCTGCAGGAAAATAAAACAAAGTCACTGACAGTTCAATTAATATGCTGTTTTATTTCTGACGTTTCGATATGAAGTACATCTGGCCTATCAGACATAGCAATGATCAATATAGCTCAATTTTCAAGTACTACCTTGTTGCTGATATGAATGGACTTTATGTCTTTAGTTTCACAAGTCCCTTGTGACCACTTGCTTTACACGGAGATTTCCTGGCGCTTTCTCCATGAAGACAAATTCAAACTAGCTGTTTAGTTTCTCTGCCATTTCCTTGTTCCCCACAATAAATTCCACTATACCTTACAAATTTCCACATTTGGCCTTACTTTTGTTTTCTTTGGTATATGGATCGTAGATTTAAGCAGTCTTTGTGCTTCCTGTTTGTTTGTTTTCATGTTCTTTTTGATTTCCTTAACACTTGCTTCGTCCTTATTTTCAGAAAAATGAATCTCTCTGTATGTTCAGGTTTGCACAATATCTGGAATTCTTCTGAAGCTGCTTCCTTAGATTTAATGTAATCATTAATTTCTTACGTAACCCATTAATGAGTTACCTTCCCTTTCGTTGGTGTTTGTAACTTAGTGATATGTAGGTATTTTTTCAGACTTTATAGTATTTCTATCACTAACAGCCAATGTTTGTCTCACACTAAATGTCATATTGTATTTTTCCAATTCACTTGATCCTCTAGTCTTCGGGTTTCCAGGATATTTGAGTGTAATGTTCAAAAATTCTATATTGCTTGCAGGCGCCATGTAAAATGCAACATATTAATGTCACGATTGCCCAATAGCTGCCTCAGAGCACGGTAAGTAATTAATCCTTCTGACCACACAACAACACGCCCAACATAACCTCCTCTCTGCTTTGGTTCACAACATACTCTTCAACCTACTTCATATACACATGAAATTGATTTTTCACAGCATTAGCAATCATTTAGTTAACGCAGTTTAGATGCAATTTTAGATCATCCAGTATTACTGCAGCACCCACGATATTTGCATATCTATTTCCAGAGAATCAGATGTACAAAGTTGCACAACAATTTTGGTTTAGACATGTAAGGCACCAATGTGTGTTCCTCCTTGTTGTTTGCAAGATCCATAAAAACTGATTCTAAAGAAGCTGTGGGATGTGCTCTGTGGTATTATCAGTGATAGACGTGGACAAGACATTGGGTAGGCTCACCTCGATGCTGAGATAATCTGAAGAAATGCCCATCGATACAGGAAAAGCAACAATAACCTTCCCTGCTAGGCCAGGACAAATGTCTCCCTATTCTCTCTACTCCCTCACACTCTCTGTATATCTGTTACAGCACCTACCCCGAACAAGGCTCTTGCTCCACCACTCTCACTGTTGCATGCAACACTCTCTTTCCTTCACTGAAAGCAAATCGAGATTGAATTTATTGTTTTGCCAACATTGACCCAGTGAGACAATTTTATGCTGGCGACATAAAAATGCGAAAATTTTGAAAATTAGGGTGGGAGGAAATGCCATCGAGACGGGAGAAGTCTGGGGATCAACCATCTTGCTCCGCAAGAAATTAGGAAATACTCACTAATCATATCATATTCACAGTAAACAGAAATACGACGAGCCAGGAATTCAGCAGCCAGAAGAGTAACATCACAGAGGACGGCATGGCTGTGTTGTTTTGAAATTAAGTTGATGTAATCTTCATAAGTGTCTTATTGAAACAGCATATTGTTAGACATTTGGGGGCAATTGTGGGAGTGGGTTGGTGAAAGTTGTAAATAGTTGTGGTGTAATGTTCACTTTTACAGTTAAAAATAAATTGGCGTTATTTTCTTTAAATAGTGGAATTTGGGAGTTCTCTGTCACTCATATTCTAATAGATTACGAGGTGAGGTGAGCTCTCCTGGGTGTTTGGTTTAATTAACAGAAGCTTTCACCCCCATGTCACAACACTTACAAAGACCAACAGAGAACAAAAAAGAGAAATAAGGAGTGAGAAAGTTAAATATGAGGATAAGCAAATCAGTCATGTAAAGAAAGAGTGTAAAGCTTCTTTCGATACATAAAAGGCAAACGAGGGGCAAAAATGGGCATCTGATCGCTAGAAATTGACACAGGAGAGATAGTAATGTGGAACAAGGAAATGGCTAAGGAGCTGAAAAATTACTTTGTGTCAGTCTTCTCGGTTGAAAACACAAGTAATATCCCAAAGATTGAAAAGACTTAGTAGACAGACCTGAGTAAGGTGGGCATCAACTAGAAAAAGGTGCTGGGAAAACTGAATGGCCTGAAGGTAAGTAAATCAACTGGACCAGATGGACTCCACTCCAGATTTCTAAGGCAGATAGCTGATGAGGCAGTGGAGGCGTTGGTGATGATCTTTCAGGAATCTTTTGAATCAGGGAGATTCCCAGAGGACTGGAAAATCGCTAACGTGATACCCCTGTTTAAAAAAGTAAAGCAAAAAACGGAAAATTACAGACTGACTAATCTAAACTTGGCTGTGGGTAAGATCCTGGAATCCATTGTGAAGGATGAGATTTCTGAATACTTGGATGTGGATGGGAAAGTAGGACAAAGTTACCATGGTTTCATCAAGGGGAGGTCATGCCTTGAAAATCTACTAGAAAATCTTGAGGACGTAATGATCAGCTTAGAACAAGGAGAGCCAATGGATGTCATCCACCAGAATTTCCAAAAGATCTTTGACAATGTGCCTACAGGAGGCTACTGAGTAAGGCAAGGGCCCATGGTGTTCGAGGCAAGGTGCTAGCATGGATAGAAGTTTGGCTGTCTGGCAGGAAACAAAGAATGTTGATAAACGTGATCCTCTCAGGATGACAGTTACTGACAAGTGGTGTTCCATAAGGCTCAATGTTGGGACCACAACTTTTCACTTTATACATTAACGATCCAGATGAAGGATCTGAAGGCATTCTATCTACGTTTGAAGATAAAACAAAAATAGGTACAGGCACAGGTAACATCGAAGAGGCAGGGAGGCTCACAAAGGATTTGGATAGGTTAGGATAATGAGCAAAGAAATGGCAGATGGTATAAAAAGTGGGAAATTGTGGGAACATGCACTTTGTTAGGAAGAATAAAAACATGGACTCCGAGAAAATTCAGATGTCTGAAGTGCAAAGGGACTTGGGAGTTCTACTCCAGGATTCTCTCAAACTTGCAGGTTGAGTCAGTAGTTACGAAGGCAAATGCAGTGATGGAATTTATTTGGAAAGGATTTGAATATAAAAGCAGGGATGTACTTCTGAGGCACTAAAAGGCTCTTGTCAGACCATATTTGGAGTATTGTGCGCTGTTCTGAGCCCCATGTCTCAGGAAGGATGTGCTGACCTTGGAAGGGTTCACAGGAGGTACATGGGAATGGTCCCAGGAATGAAAAGCTTAACATATGAGAACGTTTGAGGTCTGGGTCTGTTCTTGATGGAGTTCAGAGGGATGTGGGGGATCCAATTGAAACATACAGAATACTAAATGGCCTGGACAGTGCGGATGGTGAGAAGACGTCCAATGGCAGGAGACTCTAGGACCCAAGGATACAACCTTAGAGTAAAGGGAAATCCTTTAAGAGCAGAGGTAAGGAGAAACGTCTTCAGCCAGAGAGTGTAGAATCTATGGAATTCGTTTTCACGAAGGCAGTGGATGTCAGGTCATTGTGTATATTTAAGAGAGAGGTAGTTAGCTTCTTGAATATCAAAGGGATCAAGGGTTACAGGGAGAATGCAGGAGAATGGTTTTGAGAAACTTGTCAGCCAAAATTGAATAGTGGGTCAGACTCGATGGGTCGATTGGCCTAATTTCTGTTTCTATATCCGATGATCTTATGGTCGTAAGCCACAGCCTATTGCGCCCTCTCTCTCACTTTGTCCCTTCTGACAGCAAAATGTGAGAGTAAAAAATCCCTGAGTCAACTTTACCAAACTTGGAGGATTCCTATTGAGGATTCATGGGAATCGCTCCACTGATTGAAAGAAAGGAAATTCTGCCAAATCCAACTGTTCCAGGAAGAAGTCGCATACCAGCAGCTTGTTTGAGTAGAATAACGTCGGAGACAGAGTATCATTTGGGACGCATTATTTCTTTTCCATTTGAAATGAGTTCAACTACTACGAAACTCTGGAAACCTTTTCCTATTCTTTTTCGTCTGCAGAACATGTGCAACTGTGTATGTGTCTGTACGTGTGTGACTCTGTGTCTCACATTTTTCGAGAGAATGACCTAGGTTACACTTCAAACCGGTTGTAACCAGTGGAGAAGTGGTGCTGGAAAAGAACACAGTGACCCTCCAACATTTGTTGGAGCAAAAATGAGAAATTCACACGGGCTGTTCAAATAGGCATTCTCTTCCCCAGAGGTTTCAGCTCAAGATGGCAGCTCAACACCACCACTTCCAGCGTAATTAGACATGGTCCATAAATGTTGGCCTATCAATAACATCCATATTCCATGAACAAATCTAAAATGATAAACTGCAGCAACATTAATTGGATGGGAACATGACTGATCGATAAATGCCTATTGCCTTCCAGAATTGTGCTGCCTGTGTACTTTGGCTTTGTTCAGTTTGCTAGTATTGTGCCTGGGTGCTTGCATTTATTCAAAGTTGTGTTTTGCAACATTTGACAGACATGTGAATGGAGGAAAATTGTGGACAGACTGAAAAGTGCTGCGCAGACCACAATCAGATCAGCCATGATCTTATTGTATTGTCGAGCAATGACAAAGTGTCTAATGACCCACTCCTGCTCCTCAGTTCTCTGTTCCTATGTTCCATTCAGTCCTTAAAACCACTTGTATATGATCAGATGGAGAGCATTTGCTCCAAATACCTGGTCCGCAGTATTACAGAATACCATTCAGGCACTCCTCACTGTGTGGTTGACTGTGGGTTGGAAAACGTGATGGGAAATCCAAGCTGTGTATGAAAGTGGTCTCCCAACTCTTTAAAGAGTTTCTCCTCTCTGCAAGTGGTGTTTCATATGTTGGTCATGTTGTAGACCCAGATTCATGTGAATATCGTGCCCATACCTCTCCCAGAGATGGCACTCAAATTTCTTTTCCCTCACTGTCCTCAATATTCAATAACAACATTTCCAGGAAAATTAAAACCATTAACTTTCCAAAGACAGAATATGAGAACATAAAAACAGGAGTAGTAATTGGGATGCTCACACCATTGTATGCTATCATGACTGACATACTGTTGGCATTAACTCTTCTTTAATGCACAATTCTTCACACCCCTCAGCTCTCTAACAGGTCAAAAATCCATCTACCTCCTCTTTAAATACTTGGAGTGATCTCACTCCCCTAACTTTCTAGACCTGAGAATGCCAGACATTCACTACCATCTATGAGAAGAAAATACTCTCCACATAGACACAATCACGTATTAACATTAACAAAAGTGTTGAACTGACCTGCCTAGGTAAGAGGGATTGACCCTGATATCAAGACAGGATTTGACTGAAGATTTTATCCTGAGAGGCACTTAAATATCCAGAATCATGCATCCCGAGTAAAAATAAAAATACAAGCCATGGACTTTATCACCTTTTTAGTGTCTGTGTAGAACGTAACGAGTGATTGTCCATCACATCAAGTTTCAATGCAATGACCTCTTATACTCTGACAGTCCTGCAGATTAACCTTCACTCAGTCCTCTTTTACCATCAGCCCAGGGTTAGTCTCGTGAAATTCCTTTACACGGCCACTATTGTAATGAGATAATTCCTTTTAAAGGAGAAAAATCTGTCCATAATACCCCAAATACTGCCTCAACTACACTCTCAGTGATGATCACAATAATTCCCTTCCCTCACTTACTGGTCTCCGTATCTTTATTATAACATTAAAACCCATTCCTTCTCTACGCACTGCCACTGTTGTGGAATTTAAACGTTCCTTACATCTGCATGTCAGCATCAGTAAAGCCAGCACCAGAGGTGCCCATGGAGATGCACATCACTCTTGGGGAGAGACTCAGTCAGAAAGATTGTACTTGAAATACAGAATGGTCACCTAACTGAATGGAAATTAGTGTACAAATAAGGAAAACATGCAAAGGAAGGGAGTTAACTTTAGTTTTGATCTTCTCTCACGGGATTTGTGCAGCCATGGTCAAGCCAGCATGTTATGCTGAGCTTGAACTGAGTGACTGGTTCAGCGGTTCCACAGGACAGTCAAGAGTAAAACACATTGCTGTGGGTTTGCCCAGACATGACTGGAGAAGGATAACGCATTGACTTCTCTGAAGGACTTGAAGCAAGCAGATGGGCCTTTTCTCACAAATGATGAAACCTTCACTTCAATTACCTCAATTTCTTTCATGAGATATCAACAGATTATTATTCTGTGCCTCTAGATTATGTGTTAATGACTTAAGCAGCATGCAGTGTCTGCCCGTCTGACAGAATCTGTGCAGTAAACAAGTTCAACATACTCAAGAACAGTTATTCTATAATTGACATGTGGTTAGAAGGGACTTGATCAATTATATCCAGATTTAACAAAGGCACAATTGATCGTTTATTCAGAAGATGCACTGAGGCTGAGAAGGAGTCGGGGATATCATGATGGTGGTATTGGACAGGATTATTGAGTGGGGAGGATATAGAAATGTAGATCTGTGCAGGGCTAGAAGGATCATGGAGTTTGGGAACAGTCTGGTTCTCCTCACAATTTGGTGAGAATTTGTCATGAGTAATTTGCTCGATACAATTTGTGAGGAATGGAATATTTCATTGGAATTGAAAATGTTGACGTCCACCTTTCTAAATTTTAAAAATGTGCAGCAATTCAGTCCAACCTGGCTTAATGAACAGATAGAATGACTTACCAGGGACACCAACTTAGCGAGGATGGGATACTAACCAACTTGAATAACCATCAATACATCATAGATCCACAAAACTAATGAGATTCAAGGCCGAGAAAGACAGTAAAGACCCTCGGATAAACTCCTGTCCATTGCTGGAACATTTTGGTCGAATGTTCTCAGATTCTGATCCATTGTTGGAACATTCCAGTCTAATGTTCTCAGATTCTGATATCTCCTCCCACTCTCTCTAGGTCTGCTGATGCCTGTTAATACTGTCGCTGATGTTCCCGCTGATACTATGGGATAACAGGATAACACATTGAACCGAGTCCCTAATTAATAGAAGAGGAAAGCCCTCCAGTGACATATTTAGGATGCACAAAGACTGACATCAATCACAGTCGCTGAACAAATACCTCCCGTTAACCCATTTCAATTCAATGCTTTTTAGTAAAATTCAAAATTATGATTAAAATTTACACATTCTGGATGTGTCGGGGTGACTGAGGGAACAAATGTTGGGTCTGGTAGATCAATCATATGTAAGCATTCAATCTGCTTTGGATATGGGATCAATGCCAGAGGTTTATCAGAATATAAGCATGCTTCTCCATTTATAAATAGAAACATACGTTCGTAATCTAATGATCAGACACTGCAATATCAGGAAGACATTGGGAGAAGTTTATCGTCCATGATCTGAGAAGAAAATATCCCTAAGACTAAATGCGGTTATAACAGACTGCGACATGGCTATGTTAAAATGGAGATGCAAATGTGTTTCTGGAAAAGCGCAGCAGGTCAGGCAGCATCCAAGGAACAGGAGATTCGACGTTTCGGGCATAAGCCCTTCTTTAGGGGCTAATGCTGAATGATGGTAGTGTCCCTATCACTGCGCCAAAAATTCTAGTTCCAAATCCCTCAGATCTGTTTCATCATATATCTGAACAAGTTGATTAAACTTTTTTGGAATCGTGCCTTGATGGAGAAGGAAGAGGTACGACGACTGAATTTGAGAATATAGACTCAGGATGACTGAAAGCGCAGGCAACTGTCTTGATTGGAGTCACATTTACAATTTCCAGAGGTTTATAAAATTATGAAGGGCATGGATAGAGTGAGTAGTCAAGGTTCCTTCCCCCCAAGGTAGGAGAGTCTAAAACTAGAAGGCATAGATTTAAAGTGGGAAGAGAAATATTTGAAAGACAATGAAGAATAACGTTTTTTATCCTGCAGAGGGTGGTACTTCTATGGAATAAGCTGACAGAGAAACTGGTGAAGGCTGGAACAATTACAGCATTTAAAAGGCAACTGGGTGGCTTTAAATTAGTGGGATATGGGCCAAATGCTGGCAAATGGGAGCGGATTAATGTAGAATAATCGGATGGCATGAACAAGTTGAAGGGTCTATTTCCCTGTTGTGCATCTCTATGAATCATTGATTTAATTAATGAAGATCTCTTTGTAATCCTCAGTTGTTCACCATTATACAAACACTGTCCACTGTACACCAAAACTTGATGTCATCCGCAAATTTGCGAAATATACCTTCTATAACTCTCATCTAAATCATTTATATAAATGACAAACAAAAGTGGACCCAACAATTTTGCCTCTGGATCATCGTTGCCCACAGGCTTCCAGTTCAATAAACAACCATCCACCACCACCCTGTCTCCTGCCATGAAACAGATATACACAGAAACACACACGCAATCACACACACATACAGAGACACTGACGCAACCGTATCTTTGCCACAAAGGTTAGATTAAAACAACGATCGAGAGTTACAGTGAGAAGGCGCGAAAGTTGTGTTGAGAAACACATCTGACAGGATCAAATAGCAAAGTAGACCTGATGGACCAAATGGCCTAATTCCAATTGCCTATGCTCTGTGGCCTTAAGGTGTCAGGATTATTTTCCAAGGGTGCAGTAGAAGCTAAATTTGAGAAATTCTTGACTGAATAGTCAATGGGACTGTGGGATACGTTTGAGGGGCTGAATGGTATATGTTTATTTATTTGCTGTGCCCTTGTATCTGAAAAGAGGAGGTGACTTGCTGTGTGATTAACACACTTTAATATAAAAGGGGTCTCCCATTTCCATTTGAGATAACATTGCTCCTTTCTCCGTTGGATTATGCGATCTGTGGCGTTCTCATCCCCCGAGAACAGTGACGTCTGTGTCATTGAGGATATTCGAGGATGACCTTGACTGACTGTTGATGGATAGGGGAGTCAATGTTTATTGGGAACAGACAGGAAAGGGGTATTCAGCTAAACTCAGACCAGCCATGATGTTTTTAAACTGAGCAGCAAGTTGGAGGGGAAGAATGGCCAACTGTTGCTCCTCCCACCCCCGTTGTTCTGTCAATTCACCCCCGAGGCTGCTACAGAGGGAGATAAAGATCCCATTCAGCCAGTCAGCATCGTGATAATACAGCAGGGGCAGGCCATAATGCACCCCCATGGGATTAGACAGAAATAGAATGAAGCATTCAAATCATTTCAGTAAATTACACAGCACAGGAAGACGCCATATAAACATCCAAGGCTGTTACGCAGGAGCAGGGGCGCCTTGGGCAGCATCAGGAAACACAGAGAAGAGATCATTACTCATTTTGTGTTTGGAAAGCTGTAACGAGTGGAATTCTTCAGGGATCAGTGTGAGGTCATCAACAAATTACAATCCTCACCAATGAATTGGATGAAGGGAATGGAGCTCTGTTTGCTCATACATCAGGATAGTCAATCAATAAGATGTCAAATGGAGACAGAGCGTCTCCAATGAAATACAGACAAGGGGAGGGAAGAGCGTCTGCAATGGGACACAGATGGGGGGGAGGGCAGAGCATCTGCAATGGGATACAGACGGGGGGCGCAGAGCATCTGCAATGGGATACAGACAGGGGGAGGGAAGAGCATCTGCAATAGGATACAGACAGGGGAGAGCTGCGAGTCTCCAATGGGATACAGACGGATGAAGGCATAGCGTCTGCAGTGGAATATAGACAGGCAGACCGTCTACAATATGATACAGACAGGACAGAGCGTATGCAATGGGACACTAACAGGGGAAGGGCAGACCGTCTGCAATGGGACACAGACAGGGGGAGTGCAGCGCGTCTACAGTGGAATACAGACGGGGGATGGCAGAGCACCTGCAATGGGTTACAGACAGGGGTAGGGGAAAGGGTCTGCAATGGGATACAGATAGGGGAGTGCAGACCGTCTGCAATGGGATACAGACGGGGGAGGGCAGAGCATCTGCAATGGGATAGAGACAGGTGAGGGCAAAGCGTCTGCAATGGGACACAGAATGGGGAAGTGCAGAACATCTGCAATGGGATACAAACAGGGGAGGGAAGAGTGTCTGCAATGGGAAAGAGACGGGGGAGGGCGGATGATCTGCAATGGGATACAGACAGGGGAAGGGCAGAGCATCTGCAATGGTATAGAGACAGGGGGAGGGGCAGTGAATCAAGCAATGGTATACAGACAGAGGACAGTTTTGAGCAAACCCTCAGCAGAAAAAAAAGTACAACATATATGTGATGGGAATTTTCTGTTTTGGGGAAAAGACAAAACAGCAGAAAATTATTTAAAGGCAAGGAGAATGCAGAACTCAGTGGTATAGAGGGATCTGTGTGTCTTAGTACATGAATCATGTCAAATTACTCTGAATATGCAGCTGGTGATTTGGAAAGTAAATGGAATTATTCTGTTTCCTGCAAGGGGTGTTGTGGTTGATCTTAGCGATGTTTTTTGCATCAGTACAGGGCATTGCTGAGATCACATCTGATGTATTATAGAACATAGAACATAGAACAGTACAGCACAGAACAGGCCCTTCAGCCCACTATGTGTAGTTATAATTGCCTTCACTGATAAAACAAAATTGCTTTCGAAACGTTTCAAAGATTTTTCTCTTTACCCATTCTTGGGATGAAGGCATTACGTTACGAAGAAGGAACAGTTCGACCTGAGAATGAGAGATGTTTTATTGACAGTATAACATCTTGAGAAGAGTGTAGTTGGTGAATACCGGATGGATATTTCTTCTTTTGTGGGAGAATAAAATTGGGGAAATGTTTTAAGACTAAGTCAGTTTCAAAGGAAAAGTCATTGGACCAAAAAATTGAACTCTGATTTCTCTTCATATCTGATGCCAGACAGGCAGAGCTTTTCCAGAAATTTCTGCATTTGTTTAAGAATAAAACATATTCATCTCAACACAGATATTGTGAAGTCATCAAACGCTTATGTTTACATTATGCAGGCGCATATTAATACATCTTCAAAACAAGTAGGGCCATTTATTGTTAATGAATTGATTCGGTGTATGACAACAGCACTAATGCACTGGCCTGGAGTCGAGAATGTGATGGAGTCATATAGTTCGGACAATATTCAAGAAGAGCTCACATGGTGCCGTTTGGGGCCTGATAACGTTACTGATTTAACTTACAGATAGAAAAATGTAGCCTATCTGTGAAGGAACAGCCTATTGCTCCCTTTCTGTTTCCCTGCCGCTCAACAAAGCAATGTGTGGGAGTGAAAAAAGCCGAATTGTGTTTTGCACTCATGGAGGATTCCTGATGATGATTCATTGGAATCTCCCCACTGCCTGAAGCAAAGCAATTCAGCCAAATCCAACTGTTTCAGAAAGAAATTCCATTGTAAGAAGGTTATGCAAGACGAATAACTTCAGAAGTTATTATTCAGACTCGATATGTGAGGGGATCAGACAAGAGATTCTATGGTTGCAAATGGGAATCCAAGATGATGGATGGCCTCCTACGTGCCAGGGTCCAGGATGTCTCAGAATGGCTGCAGAATGTTCTCACCGAGGTGGGGGAGCAACCAGAAGTCATTATGCATATTGGTACAAATGACACAGCCAGAAGTAGTGATGAGGTCATGCAGAGTGATTATAGAGAGCTGGGAAAAAGCGTAAAAGACAGGACCATGACAGTGGTAATATCCGGTTTACTTCCAGTATTCCGTGCTAGTGAGGGTAAGAACAGGCGGACATGGCAGATGAATGCATGGCTAAATAATTGGTACAGGAGATAGGGATTCAGAGTTTTAGATCACTCGGATCTTTTGTGGGGCAGAGGTGACCTGTTCAGGAAGGACGGGTTGTACCTGAATTGGAAGGGGACTAATATCCTGGCAGGCAGGTTTGCTAGTGCTACAACGGAGTGTTTCAACTAGATTGGCTGGCATGGGGGACGGTGTGGGATTCTCAACAGCAGGGTTGCATGTGCGAAGCTGGTAGGAGATACCGTAATCACAAGCAGTAAAGTGCAGAGATGGGTTAGGCAGGAACACGACAGGGAGCAAGGAATGCCTGTCGAATTAAATTGCATCTGTTTCAATGTAAAATGGCTGACAGGTAAGGCCGATGAACTCAGTGCATGGATAGGTGCGTGGAACTGGGATATTATAGCCATTACAGAAACATGGCTAAGGGAGGGACAGGACTGGCAGCTTAATGTACCAAGGTACAGGTGTTTTATGTGAGACAGGATGGTGGAAGGTGGTGTGGGGGTTTCATTTTGATTAAGGCGAGTACCACAGCAGTAATCAGAGATAAAATAGCTGATGGATCATCTAGTGAGGATTTGTGGGGGAAGCTAAGAAATAAAAAGGGATTGTGATATTATTTGGGCTGTACTATAGGCCCCCTAATAGCAAATGGAAATTAGAATAATTAAAATATGTAGGATTGCCATTAATTTTCCTAGATTTTAATTTTCCTAACATTGACTGAGAATTACATAGATTTAAGGACTGAGATGGGGTGTATATATTAAGGGTGTTCAGAAACGTTTCCTCAAGCAGTATGTAGAGGGTGCAATTCGAGAAGGGGTAAAACTTGACTTACTCTAAGAAATAGGGCAGAACAAGTGACTGAGGTGACAATGGTGGAGCACGCTGGGACCAGTGACCATAGTTCTATTTGTTTTAAAATACTTATGGAGAAGGACAAAACTGGCCCGCATGTTCAAGTTCTACATTGGGGCAAGGCGAATTTTGATGGAATTAGATAAGAGCTAGTAGGGGTTGGTTGGAGGAGTTTGTTTTCAGGCGAAGGGACCTCCGGCTAGTGGGAGGACTTTAAAAGTGAAATGGCTGAAGTTCAAGGTCTACATATATTCGTGTGAGCGTAAAATGCAAGTTTGGCAGGAAGAGGGAACCCTGGATATCTGGAGATATCGAGGCTTTGACAGGCAAAAAGGAGGTGTGGCTGAGGTCCATGCAGCTGGGTTCAAGGGAATCCCTGGCGGTGTACAGGGAATACAGGAGTTTACCGAAGAAGGAAATCAGAAGGGCGAAAAGGGCGCACACCATAGCCTTGTCTGAGAAGATTAGGGTGAACCCAAAGAGGTTCTTTAAGTATATTGAAGTAAAAAGAATAACTACATGAGAATATGACCCCTCAAGGTCGAAAGTGGACATGCATGTCTGGAACGATAGGAGTTGTGTGAGATTCTTAATGAATATTTCTCCTCTGTCTTTACCGTGGAGAAATACAAAAAGACTTTGGATGTTAACAAAGGTCGTGGTGATATATTGGGGTTAGTCAATATCACAGGTATGTGTTGGATGCATTAGAATGTATGCAGTTGGATAAATCTCCTGGACCTAAACAGATGCATCCAAGAATACTGCAAGAGGCTACAGAAGAAACTACGGGGGCCTGGGTGATATTTTTGCATCATCGTTAGCCGCAGGTTAGGTTACAGAATATTGAAGTGCAGCAAATGTTGTGCCATGATTCAAAAAGAGAAGCAAAGAAAACTCTGGGAACTATAGACTGGGAAGCCTAACATCTGTTGTAGGTAGGTTACTTAAGAAGATTCTGAGGGATAAGATATGCACACGTTTGGAAATACAGGGTTTGATTAGAAATAGTTTTTTTTCAATTTCCTACAGTATGGAAACAGGCCATTTGGCCCAACAAGGCCACACCGACCCTCTGAATAGCAACCCACCCAGTCCGATGCCCCTAATCTATATTTACCCCTGACTAATGCACATAAGGCTGTGGGCCAATTCACCTGACCTGTACATCTTTGGATTGTGTAAGAAAAATGAAGCTCCTAGAGGAAACCCACACAAACACGGGAGAATGTGCAAACTCCACAAGAGAGTCACCCAAGGCTGAAATCAAACCCGGATCCGTGGCACTATGAGGCAGCAGTGCTAACCACTGAGCCACCGTGCCACCCTTGCTTTTTTCAACGCAGTTCAATGACACAGGTATAAAATCCATTCTGCCCTTCACCAATGATACACGTTCCAATGACACAAACCATGGATAATCTATTGTCCACTGAAAATGTCATCTTAATATTATTTATTATTGTTTGTTGTTATTTAGTTTAATAATAATTATTAATAGTTGTTTTTAGACTGGAACGATTGCATGACTTTGTGAGTGGGAGATCATGCCTCACAAATTTGCTTGAGTTCTTTGATGAAGTGACCAGGAATGTTGATGAGGGCAGCGCAGTAGACATAGTCTGTATGGTTTTCAGTAAGGCCTTTGACAAGATTACTCTTGATAGGTGGTCTGGAAGGTTAGAATCACATGGAATCTAGTGCGAGCTGACAAATTGGATACACAATTGGCTTGATGGTAGTAAACAGAGGGTTATAGTGGAAGGATGCTTTCGGACTGGAGGCCCGTGACACATGAAATGCCTCAGGGGTCAGTACTGAGCCCATTGTTGTTTATTATCTATGTCAATGATATTCTTCAGAGTGTACAAGGCATGATTAGTAAATTTGAAGATGACACTAAAATAGGCGGTATCGTGGATAGTGAGTAAGGTTATCAGAAATTGCAGCAGGATCTTGATCAACTGGAGAAGTGGGCTGAGGAATATTTTTCGCAAACTTAGATCAATGTAGGAGTTTCACGGTGAATGGTAAGGCCTTAAGCAGTGTCGTTGAGCAGAGGGACCATGAAGTTCAGGTCCAACGTTCTCTGAAAGTGGAGTCACAGGTAGACATGGGCAGTGAAGAAGGCTTTTGGCTCACTGGCAGTCAACGGTCAGGACATGGAGGGGAGAAGTTGGTAAGTTATGTTACAGTTATACAGGATGTCGGACTTGTAGTGTTGTGTTCAGTTTTGATCACGTTGCGATCAGAAGGATGTTTTTAAATTGAAATGTGTGCAGACAGAATTTACAAAGATGTTGCCAGGACTCAATAGTATGAATTATAGGAAGAGGTTGGACAAGCGAGAACTTTTTTTCTTTAGAGTGTAGGATACTGAGGGGGATCTTATAGAAGTGTACAAGATTATGAGAGGCATAGATAGGGTGAATGGACTGAGCCTCTTTTTCCCAGAGTTGGGGAATTGAGGACTAGAGAGCATCAATTTAAGGTGAGTTGGGAAAGAATAAAAGGGAAACTAATGGAAACGGTTTTACACAGAGAATGGTACACAACGGCAATGAGCTGTCAGCGGAAATGGTTGAAGCATTTATATTAACGATATTTAAACGGCTTTTGGGCAAGTACATGGACAGGAAAGGACGAGAAGTGACACGTGCTGGGAAAAGAGGTTAATGTGGATGGATATTTGTGTCAGCATGGACCAGTTTGGGCCAAAGGGCCTCTCTCCATGCTGTAGGATTTGATGACTCTATAAGTAGAATAGCATTTGGATCAAACTCTCATTCTTCCTTTGGTCATGAGTTCGAATAATACTTGGACAAAGTTCTTTCAAGATAACTTTACAGAGATTTTCCTTTTCAGTTTGATATCAAACAGACGCGTGTGTGTGTGTGTGTGTGTGTTCCGCAGTATTTTTCAAAGGGAAATATCAATGTACATATTTGCAATATCCACTCGCCATTCTTCATTCCATTATAGTTTGAGCAACTTTGCTTTGGTCATATACATGTTGTTCTAACAGATTAAAGAAATCTGTCTAACTTGTTCCTAACACTGACCCTGACACACTCTGAGGACTATATTATTGGCCATATCACTAATCTAGTTATAATTACTTTTTTTTTGGCTAGTGGATGAGTGGGACTAGAAAAGGGAACAGTGATCCAAAAATACAGGAAATTATTGACTCAGTCAGCCGAATGTCAGTGTAGAGGAGATTGTTAGAGGGGATTCTGAGGGATAGGATTTACACGCATTTAGAAAGACGAGGACATATTAGGAATAGTCAACATGGCTTTGTACGATGGAAATCATGTCTCATTAATGTGATTGATATTTTTAAAAGGTGATAAAGAAGGCACTGTGGTATACATTGTTCACACAGACTTCAGCAAGGCATTTAATAAGGTTCCTCATCGTAGACAGAATACTAAGGTTAGGTCATATGGAATTCAGGAAAGGCTAACCAAATGGATACAAAATTGGATTGAAGGTAATGGGTTGTTTTCTAGACTGTAGGCCTAGATGGGGTGTGCTGAAAGAATCAGTGCTGAGCTCAGTGCTTTTCACCATGTATATAAACGACTTTTATGTGATTATCGGAGGCATGGTTCGTAGGTTTACAGGCAACATCAAAAATAAAAGTGGGGCAGTGGACAGTGATGATTATTTCAGAGTACAACGGCACCCTTGACAAACAAAGGGCCAAGGACTGTTAGATAGAATTTAATACAGACATTTGTGAGGTTTTGCATTTTGGTAAGTTAAAGCAGGGTAGTGTCCTGGGAAATGTTGCTGAACAAGGAGACCTACGGATGCAGGTTCATAGTTACTTGAAAGTGCAGCAGCAGGTAGACAGAGTATGAATGTTCAGTCAGAACATTGAGTATAGGAGATGGGGTAGTATATTACACTTCTACAGGACGTTGGTGAGGCCACTTTAAGAATACTACGTACATTTAAGTTGGCACTGCTAAAGGATGGATGTTGCTAAGCTTGAGAGGGTGCAGAAAAGATTTACAAGGATTTTCTGGAACCTGAGGAATTGAATTGCAGGAGAGGATGAATAAGTTGAGGCTTTTCCCCCTGGACTGTTGGAGGCTGAATAGTGACATGACAGAGGTTTATAAAATCCTGAGGGCCATTTATAGTCTCAGTGGCCAACATCTTTTTTCCCAGTGTACGGATTTCCAGAACTAGACGGCATAGTTTGAAGGTGACAGGGGAAAGATTTAGATGGGACCTGAGGGGAAACGTTTACATGCAGAGATTGGTGCGTGCACGGAAAGTGTTGTCAGAGGAAGTGGTGAAAGCGGGTACAATTACATGTTTAAAATATATCTGGATAGAGACCTAAATAGGAATGGTTCAGAGGGATATGGGCCAAATGCTGGCGTTGGGACTAGGTCAGGTTAGGATGCCTGATCGTTATGGAGAATTTGGACAAAAGGATGTGTTTCCATGCTGTATGGCTCTTCTATTCTATCACAGGGATGAGGAAAACTGCTGAAAGGGCTTTTAAATGGGAATTCTCTTCCTCAGATGTTTGTGATGCCTCTCTGATTGCAAGTATTTGCTGCTGAATTAGTTAAAGATTTCACAGAGACTGCGTCATGGATAATGGGATACAGACAAGATAGTGGGGCTGAAACCAAACCTGAACAGCCATAATCTTATTGCCTGGTGGAGAAGGCTCAAAGGATCTCAGGACCCACTCCTAATCGTTAGTCCCGTGTTTCTGTGTTCCATTCAGAACTTCAAACTGCTGGATATGAGCAGGTGGAGGCAACTTACTGCTATCACCTGGTGCACAGAAACAGAGGAGAACTTTCACTCCCTCTTGACTGTCATACTCAGTTTGGGTGATTTGGAAAATGTAATTGGAAAACCCAGGCTGGGTATGAAAGCGGTCCGTCATTTCTCTTTACAGAGCTTCCCCTCTCTGCAATTTGTGCTTCATTTGTTGGTAGACCCAGATTCACTGTGAATACACCCCCATACCTCACCCAGAGATGGCTCACAAAGTCCTCTGGGCTCCTTGACTGCAACATTCCATAACAGACCTTCGAGGTACTTTCCTGTAAGTAATCTGATCTAATCTAATCTAATCTAATCTAATCTAATCTAATCTAATCTATTCTAATCTAATCAAATTTTCCAATAACAGAATGTGAGAATATCAGAATCAAAGGGAGGTCGTTCACCTCCCAAGCCTGTCTTGCCTTTCACTAAGATCATGGCTTCATAGCCCTCACCTCTCTGACAAATCAAAATCCGTCTCCAGCCTCTATGAGCATTTCCATAGAACACAGAACAAAGAACAGTAGAGCACAGTACAGGACATTCGGTCCTCGATGTTGTACCACCCGTTTATCCTACTCTATGATCAGACTATCCAACATGCTTCCGTTCACGTCCTTCCATATGCCTATCCAAGATTCTCTTAAGTTTCCCTCACGTATTTGACTCTACTTCCACTGCTGGCAGTGCATTTCACACACCCACCCCTCTCTGTCTAAAGAACCTACCTCTGATATCTCCCCTAAATCTTCCTCCAATTACCTTAAAATTGTGACCCCCTGTGATAGATATTTCTGCCCTAGGAAACAGTCGCTAGCTATTCATTCTGTCTATGCCTCTCATCATCTTGCACACCTCTATCAAGTCACCTGTCATCTTTCTTTCCTCCAATGAGAAAATCCCTTGCTCCCTCAAGCTTTCTTCATAAAACTTGCCCTCCAGTCCAAGCAGCATCTTGGTAAATTTCCGGTCTAAAGCTTCCACATCCTTCCTATAATGGGGTGACCATAACTGAACACAATATTCCAAGTGTGGTCTATCCAGGGCTCTATAGAGATTCAGCATAACCTCACGGCTCTTAAACGCAATCCCCCGCTAATGAAAGCCAACAAACCATATGCCTTTTAACCAAACCATCAACTTGGGGAGCAAATTTGAGGGAACAGTGGACACGGACCTCAAGGTCGCTCTGTTCCCCCACACTGCCAAGAATCCTATCTTTAACCATGTATTCTGCATTCATATTCGAGCTTGCAATGGGATTCACTTCACACTTTTACAGTTTGAAATCCATCTGCCACTTCTCAGCCCAGTTCTGCATCCTGTCAATGTCCCATTGCAACCAACAAAAGACCTCCACATTCTGTACCACTCCAACAACCTTTATGTCATTGGCAAACTTGATAACCCACTATTCCACACTCCCATCCAACTCATTTATAGAAATAATAAAGAGTAGGTGTCCCAGAGCTGCTCCCTGCAGAACACCACTGGTCCTTTTCAGTGATCTAGCTCCCCTAACTCTGTGTAAGAGAATTCCTGACATTCACTACTCTCTGTTTGAAGAAAACATTATCTGCTTCTACATCATGACCTATTGATATGAGCAAAAGAGGGAATACAGGAGCTCAGGTAAGAGAGACTGGCCCTGAACTCAAGGCAGTATTTGACTGAGGATGAGATCAACGAGCCTGAGGAAAATCACACTTAATGAGAATCGATTGTGACCTCTCCACTGTTTGGAGTCATTCACGGCACAAGGGAAGATGGTTACAATTGGTGGGCATCAATTATCTCGGCCATGGGGCATCTGTGCAAGAGATTCTCAAGGTAGCTCCCTCAGCCCAGGCATCTTCTGTTTGTCAGTGGGGATTCCTGCAGTTTGGAAGGAGGCCTTTCAGCCATTGAGTCAAAGCTTAGCAAAAGTGGGGATATTCACTGAAGTTTATATACTGTTTAGAACAAGTTGTCCTTCAGCTCTTGAAGCAGCCTGTGTCCATGTGCAACTAGACATGGACAACATTCAAGATTGCGCTGTTAAAGTCTGGGTAATATTCATGTTACAGCACTGTACGTTTCCACAGTAAAACGAGGAGTACATTCAGCACTTCAATCTGGTTTCACAAGAATATGGAGAAGCCATTCTGCCCATCAAAACTACTGGGCAAAAAGAGAGATAGCCCATTCAGTTCCTTCTGCCTATAACGCAGGAAGAGAAGGAATCTGCTCACACCCACACCCACTTACATAGGATCAGAAAGAGACCATTTCACTCCTGGAGTAATTAAAAAGGAACAGGAAGAGGTCATTCAGCTTCTCAAGCCAATAACACAGGAACAGGAATGGGTCAGAGATGTTTTAATGTTGCAAACAAATGGAGCAGGGGTTGCACAGATAGACTGCTCCAAATTGATCCACATGACTTAATTACTCATAGTACATTAGTATTACTTCAACATGGTTTTCTGGCATTCGAAATGAAGCCAATCTTTTTAAAGTATTTTCCTAATAATTTTTTTCATTCTCCAAGAAGGCAGACCCATGGTCTCCATGGAGGTCAGAAGCTGGTGGGGAATGACTAACTCTTTTAAAATGAAGTTATCGTAGCTGCTGACAGGATTATGCACAAAGTGATATTCAATGCAGTGTCAAACACTAACTGTGCATTCAAGTGTCCCGAGTTCATTCAGAGCTCTGTCAATCGACATGGGGCTCTGCAGATACATGCAAACTATCGGGAATCAATCATCCACTGAAAACTATGGAATTTTCACACTATTCAGCTGTTTGGGACATAACGAATGTCCGTCCATAATCATCAAGTTTCAGCTTCTTATTTTCTCAGAGCACTACACATTAAACACATAGTCACTGCACTCGCTTCGCGGGGTACCATCATGCCAGGGTTTAGTCAGGTAAAACTCCTTTGCGCTGTCTCGGTGACAAAGAGATCATTATCTATAACGCAGACCAAACAAATACTCTTTCAACAAAACACGACCAATGGGAAAGATGCTCTAACTCTGGTGCTTCAATCATTTTGCATGAAGAGCCACATATCACTTACTTCCTGCCCCATCAGAATTCTGTTTGCGAATTATGACCAAGGACATCCAGGTCCTTTTCAACAATATCACTTCCCAATCTCTCACCATTTAATAAATATAAATGTACATGATGATATTTGTTGTTCACGTCTGAATTATTTTTATACCTTGTGAACAGATATTGCCCAAACACTGATCCTGCTGCCATCCATCAAACCTTCAGTCCAGAGAAAAAAAACAGTATTCTCTCGTATCTCAATTACCAATTTTTAATCCATGTTGTATATATTTCACCCTATACCCATGGATTCTCACATTCCCCACTCACCCATATTCAATCAGGTCAAGCGTCTTCTAAATACTCAAATAATCCATTCCCATTGGTTCTTAATTGTCGATGGCACAATGCACAATCTCCACAAAAATGTTTATCAACGATCATTTCCCTTTCCTGAATCTATGCCAATTCTACCAAATCATATCATTATTTTCCAAGTGTCTAGTTGTCACGTTCCTTATAAAAGGTCCCAATGATTGTTTTGTTCTCATAGCTAGCATCAAGCTATTTAGTTTTATATTTTCCCTCTCCGTCCTGTTTTAAATATTTACCTTTACAATAGCTGCTTTCCAGTCTGCAGGATCCTTTCCAGAATCTAACCAGCTTTGAAGAATAATCAATAATTTTTTTCACTAGTTCTGTTTTCATCTCCTCAATACTCTGGGATGTAACTCATCAGATGCACCAACTTATGAAACTTCAGTTCAATTAGATTTCCAAAAGGATAACCTGCATTAATTCTAATTCCCTGCATTTCCTCATTTTCACCAGTCTCCCTTCTCTCTAGTATATCTGGAAGCTGGTTTCTGTACCTTCTCCTGTGGAGGTGGAACCAATGCATTCCTTTCAGCAGGCAAGTGGCTTCTGTCAGCTCATGATACATCGGAGGACTACACTTCAGAGATGGTGGATACATTACCCACTCCTGCCTGGAAAGTTCCAGAAGTAAAACAGTTAAATTCATGGTGATAGTCAGCACAGTCCTATCCCTGGTGTGAGGCTACAGGTTATATTTTTGAAACAAACTGGTTTCACACTTTACCCCTGAATGGGTCCAGCTTAGACAAATGTTGTGGTTCTGTTCGCCAAGATGGGAATTTGTGTTGCAGACAGTTCGTCCCCTTTCTAGGTGACATCCTCAGTGCTTGGGAGCCTCCTGTGAAGCGCTTCTGTGATGTTTCCTCCGACATTTAGAGTGGTTTGTCTTTGCCGCTTCCGGTTGTCAGTTCCAGCTGTCCGTTGCAGTGGCCGGTATATTGGGTCCAGATCGATGTGCTCATTGATTGAATATGTGGATGAGTGCCATGCCTCTATGAATTCCCTGGCTGTTCTCTGTTTGGCTTGTCCTATAATAGTAGTGTTGTCCCAGTCGAATTCATATTGCTTGTCATCTGTGTGTGTGGCTACTCAGGATATCTGGTCATGTCTTTTCGTGGCTAGTTGGTGTTCATGGATGCGGATCGTTAGCTATCTTCCTGTTTGTCCTATGTAGTGTTTTCTACAGTCCTTGCGTTGGATTTTGTACACTATATTGGTTTTGCTAATGCTGGGTATCGGGCCCTTCGTTCTGGGACAACACTACTATTACAGGACAAGCCAAACACATCTGCAACACAAATTCCCAGCTCGGCGAACAGAACCACAATAACGAGAACTCGAGCTGCAAATCTTCTCATAAACTTTGAGCTTAGACAAATGTTCCTGGAAATTCCAGGAAGGAAAGTGTGGTGCTTTGCTCCTCCTTGTTTCCAGAGTTTCCCTTCTGTGTAGTCTTTGCTCCATTTGTTTACCATGGACCCAGACACGCTGTAAATGCAGTGTCGAGAGTGTGATCACCAGACCCTCGGGTCTCCCTGAATGAACTCAGCAGATGGCAAAACAAACCTGAGAACACCATCCACAGAAACTCCACTGACTTTCTAATGACAGCAGCAAGTCAATGCCCGACGCACATGGTGCACCCATTCAGGGTTGAAAATGCCCTCCTCTCCTTAGTTTTTCTTCCGGGCTGAGAAAGCCGTTGCATCTCTGTAAAGTCCCAAAGTAACAGTTCCTCTCTCCAAAGAAGCAGTTGACTCTGTAACATTACCTTTTTCTGTATCTCAGCAACTGTAAGGGCAGCACCAGTATTGCCAATGGAATAGATCATCACACTCAGAGAAGAGAGACAGAGGGAACATAACTCAGTTTATTCAGGGACATACCTAAATGGACGTGATATTCGGGAATATGGGAAAGTCAGGAATGTTAGAATAACTTGTCATTCCATTTTCCTTCCAGTCCATCATCAGCAATCCTTTTGTTTTCTTTTCCTTTCTCTCTCTCTCTCTCTCTCTCTCTGGACGCTGGAGAATTTTATTTCAGATCTCCATTATCCACAGTTCCTTCGTTTATTTCACCTTTAATGTTGTTGTTTCATGGTGTGTCAGCATCACTGGCAAGGGCAGCATGTGTTGTCCATCCTAATTACCCTTGCTTGTGAGGCCATTTGTCGAGATATTATGGAGCCAACTATTTTATTGTGGAACTGAAGTCGCCCTTAGTCCAGACCGGGCAATAATGTTAAGTTTCTTTACCAATGGCTATTAGTGAAATATTAAAAGAAATCCTGATTGTTTGTTTTTTCCATCAGTGAAATTTTATTTCAATTTTTGTCATTCGACTTTAAGTTCAGTCATCGGCTGTGATAGGATTTCAAACAATGCCTTTAGAGTCATCACCTTTGCCTCTGAATTACACGTGCAGTGACATTATGAATCTCATACAGAGCACCTGTTGTGAAGTACCTGTATAGTGATGGTAACAAGTTTGTAGTCAAAATATTTGTCACTGGTAGAGATGTCAGAATACAACGGGAGCCATACATTCTGAAGTCAACAAAGGGCTAGACGGTGTTTAATTCAGCAACAGCATTGAGGCAGAGGTGGAGACTGGGGATATTATTGAGTTGGGTGTGGGCAGATTCGATGACAGAGAGAATACCGAGACATAGAACAGTTCAGGGCAAAAGTCAGTTTGAGGTTGTGAACAGTCATGTTCCTTCTGAGATGTTTATGAGTGAAGAGTCTGAAATTAATTCAAAGGAAGTGGAGTTTGTGACTGAAACTGAATAAAATACTCTACGTCTTTGCAAAATATAAATAACAGAATTAGCAATGATTTTCATCATAGTTTATAGCATTGAAAGGGATAGACTTACCAGGAACACCAATAAGAGCGAGGATGGGGTAGTAACCAGCTTGAATAATCCTCAGTACGGCTTCGATCCGCAACTCTAACGATGGCCAATCCTGAGAAAGCCAATAAAGACCCAAAGATAAACTCCTGTTCATTTTAGTGGCTCTCCAATGTAATATTCTCAGATTTGGATCCATTGCTGGAACATTTCAGTCTATTGTGCTGATTCACTTCCTCTCCCTCTCTCTGGAGCTGCTTTCCCAATCATGTTGAGGATCACGCTGCCCCTGATAATATGGGACGACAGGTTCAAAGAAGCCCTTAATTATGGAAGAGGGAAACTCTCCAGTGACACAGTTAGGGTCCATGGAGACTGGCATCAATCATAGTCACTGAACAAACAGCTCCAGTTAACCCATTTCACTGCACCCCATATAGATCACAGTAATACTTAGTCTGGGTGGGGTATTGACATCACTGACTATTGGGTGAATGGTACATTTACAATTGTAAAGTTCGAGGTGATGGAGAGAGATGATGCTTTCTCTTCACAAGCTCGATGATTTACAGTGTTTTGGCAGGGTAGGAGTTGCTGGGTTCCTGAGACCGTCTATGACTGATCACCAGGCCTGCTGCATGCTTTCGTTTTATCTATTTATGTTTAACTTTGACATTTATCTTACCATCATTTAACGACTTCGGTGGGATTACGCATTTTTGAGAGGTTCCTGCAGTGTCATAGACGGCATAGATACACTCCATCCCTTGTGGTCCTTGAAGCTGCTGCCTCGTCCTATGGAGTGATGGCCAAGCTCTCATAGAAGCAGGATTCTTAGTTTTAGATTTTGCCAGTTATTGATGGGGTCTCAGTAGGGTTGGAAGGCAGGAAATCTCTCCCGGCTGCTGCACTCTCTCTCTGAGATTTCTCTCAGAATTGTCTTTTGATGTTCATTCCTCCTGGATTGGAGAACTACATGTGAGACAATCTGTCTCCTGAATTTGTTTTGTGAAAAGTGGGTGTTTATTGGATGCTGCCATTTTGGAGTAGTTACTGTATAGTAGTTAAATAATCTATTATTCTGTTATGTTTTCCAATAGAATTAAGATATTCCAAGTTACTCTTGTTTCTGTTGTATTTTATTGCCGGTGTTTGAATATATTGTATTTTGCTGAATGCGGAATATTTTGACCAAGCGAATTGCATCTGAAACAGAGCACCTCATACTTACCTTTAAAATAAGGAAACTTTCCGGTTGAGACGACTTTCATCATATATTTTTAGGTACGTCAGCTCATGTGCATCGCAAGAATGACAGATATTCATGTTTTAATTGGATAATTACTTAATAGACAACATGTTGCACAAATACGGTGTTTAACAGCGGACTGCGCCGAGCTGGAGAAATGATAGCTCGATCAGGAATTATACCGGATACTCAATCCACTTCACAGATCCAGCCCAGACACGTATAAGCCTAGATGAGATACCTGCTCAGCACGGAGCACTGTGCAGACTAGGCTCAGGACAACCCAGCTATCTTCCAGGATGGAGCACTGTACAGAGGAGGCCCAGTACAAAACAGCAACCTCTCCAGGATGAAATACTGCATATCTCACCAGGCCACTGGCTATCTGTCCAACATGCGGACCAGCACAGACCACACCGGTGCATGGATTCAGTAACCCAGATGAAACAGTCTGTCCAGCATGGGGTGAGATGCAGCCCACACCAGTGTCTTGCTTTATAAACAGGTTTCTGTTCAGTATGGGTAGATGTACTGTGACAAGCAGTGAATTGGTCTGTAAACCGGGTCAGTTACCCTCCCAGCAGATTGAGCTGTGCACACCTCCCCAGTGCATTGTTCAGTAACACTGTGTTAGATCACTGTCCAGTGTGGGGAAACTTGCAGCCCATACTGGAAGTGAAAGGATGTGAAGCTCCCATCCATTTATAGCTCCATATCTCCATTGGGCCATGACAACGGGTGCTGTGGATATGAAAATCACTGCCAGAGAGAGATGGTGGGGAAATCAGTTTAAATAACAACAAACAAAAGAATTTTGGGAAAAAAGAGAGAGGGAGATTGAGAGAATATTTCATTGAAGTTCACACGTTTCAGCATGCTGATATGAAGTTATTTCGACAGTACCCTGCAACATGAGCCAGTATTCCAGGATTGATGGGTGAACTTGATATTGGTGTGAGTAAGATGATGGACAGTTTTGAATCAGCATTTGTTCTGCAGCTCTGGAACTGAAAGTGGGCACAGCAGAGTCCATGACTCATTAGGCTGAATATAACAATAATTTATCTTCTGTAACACTCTCTGCCAGACTGTGACCCTCTCTGAGACAGACTGTGACCCTCTCTGAGACAAACTCTGACCATCTCTGACACTCTCTGAGTCTCACTGTGACACACTCTGACCCTCCCTGAGACAGAATGTGACACTCATTGACTCTCTCTTACACTCTCTGAAGCACACTGTCACAATTTCTGACAGACTGTGACACGCTCTGACAGACTGCGACACACTGTGCCACTCTCTGACTCTCTCTGGCTCTCTGAGACATACTGTGACACTCTCTGTGACACACTGTTAAACTCTCTGACACTATCTGATATACACTGTAACACACTCTGCCAATCTCTGAGATACACCGTGAGACTCTCTGACAGACTGTGACACTCTGTCACTTTTTCTGACACCCTGACATACACTGTGATACTCTATAACAGTGTAACACTCTCTGACACTCTCTGAGATACACTATCACACTCTCTGTCAGACTGTGACCCTGTCTAATACTCTCTGAGACAGGCTGTGACCCTATCTGAGACAAACTCTGACCATATCTAACACTCTCTGAGACACACTGTGACACACTCTGACCCTCCCTGAGACAGACTGTGACACTCATTGACTCTCACTTACACTCTCTGAAACACACTGTCACAATTTATGACACACTCTGATACGCCCTGACTCTCTCTGACACTCTGAGGCACACTGGAACCATCTCCAATATTCTCTGATACAGGCTGTAACAGTCTCTAACTCTCTCTGGCACTCTCTGAGGCACATTCCGACAATCGCTGACAGACTGTGACACACTGTGACATTCTCTGACTCTCTCTGAAACTCCCTGACGTACACTGTGACACTCTCTGACAGACTGTAACCCTCTCTGACACTCTCTGTTAAATACTGTGACCCTCTCTGAGACTAACTCTGAACACCTCCGACAGTCTCTGAGACACGCTGTGAAACTTTTTGACACTGTCTGATACACACTGTGACACTCTCTGACTCTCTCTGACAATGTCTGAAACATACTGTAACAATTTCGGATAGACTGTGACACACTGATACTCTCAGACACACTTTGACACACTGTGACACTCTCTGACTCTCTCTGACACTCTCTGAGACACACTGTGACATTCTCTGACACTCACTGAGGCACACTGTGGCACTCTCTGACAGATTGTGACATTCTGTGATATTCTCTGACTCCCTCTGACACTCTGGTAGACACAATGTGACACTCTCTGACTCCCTCCGACACTCCCTGAGGCAGACTGTGACACACTCTGACAGACTGTGACACACTGTGACACTCTCTGACAGACTGTGATACGCTGTGACACTCTCTGAACTCTTTGAGACACGCAGTGACACTCTCTGACAGACTATGACACCCTGTTACATTCTCTGACTTGCTCTGGCACTCACTGAGGCACACTGTGACACTCTCTGACAGCACGTGACGCACCGTGACATTCTCTGACTCTCTCTGACGCTCTCGTATTGACACTTTCTGACACTCTGACTCTCTGAGACACACTGTGACACTCTGTGACACTCTCTGGGACAGACTGTAACACAATCTGACACTCTCTGAGACACATTGTGATACACTCTGACTCTTTCTGTCTCTTTCTGAGACACACGGCAACACTCTCTCACAGACTGTGAACATCTCTGAGATATTTTCTGACTCTCTCTGACACACTCGGAAATACACTGTAATCTTCTCTGACAGACTGTGACACACTGTGACACTCTCTGAGACATACTGTGCCACTCTCTGACTCTCTGAGATATACTGTGACACTCTTTGAGACACACAGTGCAACGCTCTGAACCACTCCGATACTCACTGCAACACACTCTGACTCCCTCTGACACTCACTGAGACAGACTGTGACACTCTCTGATTATCTATGACACTCTTTAGACACACTGTGACACTCTGTGACAGATGGTGATACACTGTGACACTCTCTGACAGCACTGACACACCGTGATATTCTCTGACTCTCTCTGCCACTCTCTTAGACACACTGTAACACTTTCTGACATTCTGAATCTCTGAGACACTCTGTGACACTCTGTGACTCTCTGTGACATTCTCTGAAGCACACTGTGACCCTGTCTGACTCACTGTGAAATTCCCCTACACATCGTGAGTCATTGTGATACTCTCGGAGACACACTGAACCTCTCTGACACTCTCTGGGACAGACTGTGACCCTATCTGAGACAAACTCTGACCATCTCTGACACTATCTGAGACACACTGTGAAACACACAGACCCTCCATGAGAGAGACTGGGACACTCATTGACTCTCTCTGACACTATGCAACACATCGAGACACTCTGAAACACACTGTGACACAGTGTGACACTCTCTGACCGACTATGACTGTGAGACATGGTGACATTCTCTGAGACGCTGTGGCACTCAATGAGACATACTGTGACACTTTCTGCCTCTCTCTGGCTCTCTGGGACACACTGTGACACTCTCTGAGACACACTGTAACATTCTCTGAGACGCTGCGTCACTCTCTGAAACACTCTTGGACTCTTTGACACTCTCTGGGACAGACTGTAACACTCTCCGACTCTCTCTGAAACTCTCTGAGGCAATCTGTGACACTCCCTCACTCTTTCTGTTATTCTCTGAGACACACTGTAACACTCTCTGACAGATTGTGACCCTCTCTGAGACAAATTCTGACCATATCTGACACTCTCTGAAACAGACTGTCACACACTCTGACACTCTCTGAGACACATTGTGACACTCTCTGACTCTTTCTGTCTCTTTCTGAGACACTCTGTAACACTGTCTCACAGATTGTGACCATCTCTGAAATATTCTCTGACTCTCTCTGACACACACGGAAATACACTGCAATCTTCTCTGACAGACTGTGACACACTGTGACACACTCTGAGACTTACTGTGCCACTCTCTGGCTCTCTGAGATACACTGTGACACTCTCTGAGACAGGTGAAACTCTCGGAACCTCTCCGATACTCACTGTAACATTCTCTGACTCTCTCTGACACTCTCTGAGACACACTGTGACACTCTCTGATTCTCTATGATACCCTCTTAGACACACTGTGACACTCTCTGGCTCCCTCCGACACTCCCTGAGGAACACTGTGACACACTCTTACTAGACTGTGACACTCTCTGAGACATGCTGTGCCACTCTCTGACTGTCTGAGACTCACTAACACTCTCCGACTCTATCTGGTTCTCTGAGACACACTGTGACACTTTCTGAGACACACTGTGACACTCTCTGACTCTATCCGGATCTCTGAGACACACTGTGACACTCTCTGAGACACACTGTGACACACTTTGTCCCTCGCTGAGACAGACTGTGACACTCATTGACTCTCTCTTACACTCTCTGAAACACACTGTCACAATTTCTGACACACTGTGACATGTTCTGACAGACTGTGAAACATTGTGGCACTCTGACCATTTCTGAGACTCCCTGAGACCCAATGTGGCACTCTCTGACCGACTATGACACACTGTGACATTCTCTGACTTTCTCTGGCACTGAGGCACACTGTGACACTGTATGACAGCATGTGACACACTGTGACATTATCTAACTCTCTCTGACACTCTCTTAGACACACCGTGACACTCTCTGCGACAAACTGTGACACTTTCTGACTCTCTCTGACTTTCTGAGATACACTGTGACACTCTCTGAGAAACACAGTGAAACTCTCTGAACTCTCCGATATTCACTGTGACACTCTTTGACTCTCTCTGACACTCTCTGGCACACACTGTGACATTCTCCGACTCATTCTGACACTGTCTTAGCCAAACTGTGACACTCTCAGACTCTCTCTAAAACTCTCTGAGGCACACTGTGACACTCTCTGACAAACTGTGACACACGGTCACTCTCTCTGACACTCTAAGGCATACTGTGACACTCGGTAACTCTCTCTGACAATGTCTGAGATACACTGTGACACTCTCTGGCAGACTGTGACACACTTTGACACTCTTGGACACTCTCTGAGACATACTATGACACTCTTTGACACTCTCTGACACATCGTGACATTCTCTGAAACAATGTGACACTCTCTGAGACACGCTGTGGGATTCGCTGACACTCTCTGAGGCACTCTGTGGCACTCTCTCCCTCGTACTGTCACTTTCTGAGATACATTGCGACACTCTCTAACAGTCTGTGACTCTGTATGACACTTTCTGAGACAGACTGTGACCCTCTCTGAGATAAACCCTGACCCTCTCTGAGACACATTCTGACCCTCTCTGAGACAAACTGTGTCACTCTCCGATTCTCTCTAACACTCTCTGACACTCTCTGAAACACACTATCACAATTTCTGACAAATTGATACCAACAGCCACACTCTCTGACAGACTGACCCGCTGTGACGCTCTCTGACAGACTGTGACACACTCTGACACTCTCTGAGACAGACTGTGACGCTCTCTGACACTCTCTTAGACACACGGTGATACTCTCTGACACATGATGACACACTGTGACATTCCCTGAATCTCTCCGACACTCTTAAACATACTGCAACACTCTCTGAGACACACTGTGACACTTTCTGACTCTCTCTGACACTCTGAGACACACTGTAAAAATCTCCAATAATCCATGATATAGACTGCAACAGTCTCTGACTCTCTCTGGCACTCTCGGAGGCACACTGTGACACGCTGTGACAGACTGTGACACACTGTCACTCTCTCTGACACTCTGAGACACACTGTGGCATTCTCTGACTCTCTCCGACACTCTCTTAGACACAGTGCGAATCTCACTGAGACACACTGCGGCACTCTCTGACAGACTGTGACACATTGTGACATTCTCTGACTCTCTCTGATACTCTCTTAATACAATGTGACACTCAAAGACTCTCTCCGACAATCCCTGAGGCACACTGTGACACACTCTGCCAAACTGTGACACTCTCTGACCCTCTCTGACATCCTCTAACAGAATATGACACACTTTTACATTCTCTGACTTTCTCTGACGCTCACTGAGGCACACTGTGACACTTTCTGACACTCTGACTGTCTGAGAAACACTGCAACATTCTCTGACACTCTCTGAAGCACACTGTGACACTGTCTGACTCACTGTAAAACTCTCCTACACATCGTGAAATTCTCTGGGACATTGTTATACTCTCGGAGACACACTGTGGCACTCACTGACCCTCTCTGAGACACTGTAACACTCTCTGAAAGACTGTGACCCACTCTGACACTCTCTGGGACAGACTGTGACCCTCTATGAGACAAACTCTGACCATCTCTGACACTATCTGAGACACACTGAGAAACACACGGACCCTCCATGAGACAGATTGGGACACTCATTGACTCTCTCCGACACGCTGTGAAACACACCGAGACACTCTGAAACACACTGTGGCGCACTATGACACTCTCTGACACACTGTGACACTCTCCGACTGACTATGACACTCTTTGAGACACGGTGACATTCTCTGAGACACTGTGACACTATATGAGACACACTGTGACACTTTCTGCCTCTCTATGGCTCTCTGAGACACACTGTGACACTCTCTGAGACTCATGTGACATTCTCTGAGACACTGTGTCACTCTCCGAGACACACAGTGGACTGTCTATCACTCTCTGAGACACACAGTTGACTCTCTTTCACTCTCTGAGACAGACTGTGACACTCTCTGAATCTCTCTACACTCTCTGAGGCCATCTGTGGCACTCCCTCACTCTTTCTGTTATTCTTCGAAGCACACTGTAACACTCTCTGACAGACTGTGACCCTCTCTGAGACAAACTCTGACCATCTCTGACACTCTCTGAGACAGACTGTAACACACTCTTACACCCTCTGAGACACATTGTAACACTCTCTGACTCTCTCTGTCACTTTGAGACACACTGTGACACATTCGGTCATCTCTGAAACTCTCTGAGACACACTGTGACACTCTCTGAGACACTGTGTCACTCTCTGAGACACACTGTGAAACTCTCTGATATACACTGTAACACTCTCTGACAGTCTCTGAGATACACCGTGACACTCTCTGACACTCTGTGACACTCTATCACTTTTTATGACACCCTAACATACACTGTGATGCTCTGTGACTCTCTCCGACACTGTCTGAGATACACTGTGACACTCTCTGACAGACTATGACACACTGTGACATTCACTGACTTTCTCTGACACTCTCTGAGACACACTGTGACACTCTCTGACAGACTGGACACACTCTGACACTCTCTGAGACAGACTGTGACACTCTCTGACGCTCTCTGACACTCTCTTAGACACACTGTGACACTCTGACACATGTTGACACGCTGTGACATTCCCTGACTCTCTCTCTCTTAGATACACTGCAACATTCTCTGAGACACACTGTGACACTTTCTGACTCTCTCTGACACTCTGAGACACACTTTAAAACTCTCCAATACTCTTTGATCCAGACTGTAACAGACTCTGACTCTCTCTGGCACTCTCTGAAGCAAACTCTGACAACTCTGACAGGCTGTGACACACTTTGACATTCTCTGACTCTCTGATACTCTCTTAGACATACTGTGAGACTGTCTGACTCCCTCTGACACTCGCTGACGCACACTGTTACACACTCTGACAGACTGTGACAAACTGTGACACTTTCTGACAGACTGTGATACACTGTGACACTCTCAGACTCTCTCTGAAACGCTCTGATGCACACTGTGACACTGTCTGACAGACTGCGAGACACCGTGACATTCTCTGACTCTCTCTGAAACTCTCTGAGGCGCACTGTGACACTCTCTGACAGACTGTGACACACTGTCACTCACTCTGACATTCTGAGACACACTGTGACACTCTGTGACTCTCTCTGACAATGTCTGAGGCATACTATGACTCTCTCGGACTGACTGTGACACACTGTGACATTCCCTTACTCTCTCCGACATTCTCTGAGACACACTGTGACACTCTCTGAGACACACTGTGACATTCTCTGAGACACTGTGTCACTCGGTGAGACACACAGTGGACACTCTGTCACTCTCTGAGACAAACTGTGACACCCTCTGACTCTCTCTGACACTCTCTGAGGCAATCTGTGACACTCCCTCACTCTTTCTGTTATTCTCCGAGACACACTGTAACACTCTCTGACAGACGGTGACCCTCTCTGAGGCAAACTCTGACCATCTCTGACACTCACTGAGACAGACTGTAACACACTCTGACACTCTCTGAGACACATTGTAATACTCTCTGACTCTCTCTGACACTTTGAGGCACACTGCGACACATTTGGCAATCTCTGAAACTCTCTGAGACACATTGTGACATTCTCTGACTCTTTCTGTCTCTTTCGGAGACACTCTGTAACACGCTCTCACAAACTGTGACCATCTCTGAAATACTCTCTGACTCTCTCTGACACATGTAAATAAACTGTAATCTTCTCTGACAGACTGTGACACACTGTGACACTCTCTGAGACACGCTGTGCCACTCTATGACTCTATCTGACTCTCTGAGACACACTGTGACACTCTCTGAGACACACTGTGACACACTCTGACCCTCCCTGGGACAGACTGTGACACTCATTGACTCTCTCTTACACTCTCTGAAATACACTGTCACAATTTCTGACACACTGTGACATTCTCTGACAGACTGTGAAACACTGTGACACACTCTGACCATTTCTGAGACTCTCTGAGAGACAATGTGACACTCTCTGACACACTATGACACACTGTGACATTCTCTGTCTTTCTCTGGCACTGAGGCACACTGTGGCACTCTATGACAGCATGGGACAAACTGTGACATTATCTGACTCTCTCTGACACTCTGCGATACACTGTGACACTCACTGAGACACACAGTGAAACTCTCTGAATCTCTCCGATACTCTCTGACACCCTCGCTGACTCTCACTGACACACTATGAGACACACTATGACACTCTCTGACAACTGTGTCACACTGACATTCTCCGACTCCTTCTGACACTCACTTAGCCAAACTGTGATACTCTCTGACTTTCTTTAAAACTCTCTGAGGCACACTGTAACACTCTCTGACAGAATGTGGCACACGGTCACTCACTCTGACAATCTGAGGCATACTGTGACACTCTGTGACTCTCTCTGACAATTTCTGAGATACACTGTGACACTCTCTGACAGACTGTGACGCACTGTGACACTTTCTGACACTCTCGGACACTCTCTGAGACATACTATGACACTCTCTGACACATCGTGACATTCTCTGACACATCGTGACATTCTCTGAGACAATGTGACACTCTCTGAGACACACTGTGGCATTCGCTGACCCTGTCTGACACTCTCTGAGGCACTCTGTGACACTCCCGCCCTCGTTCTGTCGCTCTCTGAGACACACTGCGACACTCTCTAACAGACTGTGACCCTCTATGACACTCTCTGAGACAGACAGTGACACTCTCTGAGATAAACTCTGACGCTCTCTGACACTCTCTGAGACACATTCTGACACACTCTGACCCTCTCTGAGACACACTGTGACACTCTCTGACTCCCTCCGACACTCCCTGAGGAACACTGTGACGCACTCTGACAGACTGTGACACACTGTGATGCTCTCTGACCCTCTCTGGAACTCTCTTTGACACAATTTTACACTCTCCGACTCTCTCAGACACCCTCTAAGGCACACTGTGACACACTCTGACAGACTGTGACATTCTCTGACTCTCTCTGACACTCTCTGAGGCCCACTGTGAAGCTCTCTGACAGACTGTGACACACTGTCACTCTCTCCGACACTATGTGACAGACTGTGACACTCGGTGACTCTCTCTGACAATGTCTGAGAAACACTGTGACACTCTCTTCCTCTTTCTGTCACTCTCTAAAACACACTATGACACTCTCTGACTGACTGTGACCCTTTCTAAGACAAACGCTGACCATCTCTGACACTCTCTGAGACACATTGTGACACATTCTGATCCTGTCTGAGACAGACTGTGACACTCATTGACTCTCTCTGACACTCTCTGAAACACAATGTCACAATTTCTGACAGACTGTGACCCACTGTGACACTGTCTGACAGACTGTGACACACTGTGAAAACTCTTACCGTCTCTGACACTCTCTGAGACACACTGTGACACTCTCTGATGGACTATGACACACTGTGACATTACCTGACACATTCTGACTCTCTCTGAGAGAGACTGTGACACTTTCTGCATCTCTCTCACACTCTCTTAGAGACACTGTGACACTCTCTGAGACACACAGTCAAACTGTCTAAACCTCTCCGATACTCACTGTAACACTCTCTGACTCACTCTGACAATCTCTGAGACACACTGTGACACTCTCCGATTTTCTATGACACCCTCTGAGGCACACTGTGGCACTCACTGACAGATTGTGACACACAGTGACATTCCCTGACTCTCTCTGACACTCTCTTAGATACAATGTGACACTCTCTGACGCCCTCCGACACTCCCTGAGGCACACTGTGACACACTCAGACAGACTGTGACATATCATGACACTCTCTGACAGACTGTGATACTCTGTGACACTCTCTGACCCTCTCTGACACTCTCTGAGACACGCTGTGACACTCTCTGACAGACTGTGATACTCTGTGACACTCTCTGAACCTCTCTGACACTCTCTGAGGCACACTGTGACACTCAGCACGTGACACACCGTGACATTCTCTGACTTTCCTGGACACAGTGTGACACTTTCTGACATTCTGACTCTGTGACACTCTGTGACACTCTCTGAAGCACACTGTGACTCTCTCTGACTCACTGTGGAACTCTCCTACACATTGTGACACTCTCTGACTCTTTCTGTCTCTTTCTGAGACACTCTGTAACACTGTCTCACAGACTGTGACCATCTCTGAGATATTCTCTGACTCTCTCTGACACACACGGAAATACACTATAATCTTCTCTGACAGACTGTGACACACTGTGACACTCTCTGAGACTTACTGTGCCAATCTATGACTCTCTGAGATACACTGTGACACTCTCTGAGACAGGTGAAACTCTCTGAACCTCTCCGATACTCACTGTAACACTCTCTGACTCTCTCTGACACTCTCTGAGACACACTGTGACACTCTCTGATTCTCTATGACACTCTCTTAGACACACTGTAACACTCTCTGGCTCCCTCCGACACTCCCTGAGGAAGACTGTGACATACTCTTACTAGACTGTGACACACTGTGACACTCTCTAGACATGCTGTGCCACTCTCTGACTCTCTGAGACTCACTGTAACACTCTCTGAGACACACTGTGACGCTCTCTGAGACACACTGTGACACACTCTGACCCTCGCTGAGACAGACTGTGACACTCATTGACTCTCTCTTACACTCTCTGAAACACACTGTCACAATTTCTGACACACTGTGACATTCTCTGACAGACTGTGAAACACTGTGACCCTCTGACCATTTCTGAGATTCTCTGAGACACGATGTGACACTCTCTGACAGACGATGACACACTGTGACATTCTGTGACTTTCCCTGGCACCAAGGCCCACTGTGACACTCTATGACAGCATGTGACATACTGTGACATGCTCTGACTCTCTCTGACACTCTCTTAGACACACTGTGACACTCTCTGCGATAGACTGTGACATTTTCTGACTCTCTCTGACACTCTGAGATACACTGTGACACTCTCTGAGACACACAGTGAAACTCTCTGAACCTCCCCAATACTCACTGTGACACTCTCTGACACACACTGTGACACACTGTGACATTCTCCGACTCATTCTGACACTCTCTTAGCCAAACTGTGACACTCTGTGACTCTGCGTAAAACTCTCTGAGGCACACTGTCACACTCTCTGACAGACTGTGACACACGGTCACTCTCTCTCTGACACTCTGAGGCATACTGTGACACTCTGTGACTCTCTCTGGCAGACTGCGACGCACTGTGTCACTCTCAGACCCTCTCTGAGACATGCTACGACACTCTTTGCCACACTGTGACACTCTCTGACACATCGTGACATTCTCTGAGACAATGTGACACTCTCTGAGACACACTGTGGTATTCGCTGACCCTCTCTGAGGCACTCTGTGACATTCTCTCCCTCGTACAGTCACTTTCTGAGACACATTGCAACACTCTCTAACAGTCTGTGACCCTGTATGACACTTTCTGAGACAGACTGTGACCCTCTCTGAGATAAACCCTGACCCTCTCTGAGACACATTCTGACACACTCTGAGACAAACTGTGTCACTCTCTGATTCTCTCTAACACATTCTGACTCTCTCTGAAACACACTATCACAATTTCTGACAGATTGAGACAAACAGCCACACTCTCTGACAGACTGTGACACACTGTGTCGCTCGCTGACAGACTGTGACACACTCTGACACTCTCTGAGACAGACTGTGACACTCTCTGACGCTCTCTGACACTCTCCTAGACACACTGTGACACTCTCTGATACATGATGACACACTGTGACATTATCTGACTCTCTCCAACAATCTCTTAGACACACTGCAACACTCTCTGAGACACACTGTGATACTTTCTGACTCTCTCTGACACTCTGAGACGCACTGTAAAAATCACCGATACTCTCTGATACAGACTGTAACAGTCTCTGACTCTCTCTGGCACTCTCTGAGGCACACTGTGACACACTCTGACAGACTGTGACACACTGTTATTCTCTCTGACACTCTGAGACACCCCTGACACTCTGAATCTCTCTGACAATGTCTGAAGCATACTATGACGCTCTCGGACTGACTGTGACTCACTGTGACGTTCCCTGACTCTCTCCGACACTCTCTTAGACACACTGCGACACTCTCTTAGACACACTGCGACACTCTCTGACAGACTGTGACACACTATGACATTCTCTGACTCTCTTAGACACAATGTGACACTCTCTGACTCTCTCCGACACTCCCTGAGGCTCACTGTGACACACTCTGACAGACTGTGACATACTGTGGCACTCTCTGATCCTCTCTGACACCCTCTGACAGACTATGACACTTACATTCTCTGACGTTCTCTGACGCTCACTGAGGCACACTGCGACACTTTCTGAAACTCTGCCTCTCTGAGACACACTGTGGCACTCTCTGACAATCTCTGAAGCACACTGTGACACTGTCTGACTCACTGTGAAACTCTCCTACACATTGTGAAATTATCTGAGACATTGTGATACTCTCGGAGACACACTGTGGCACTCACTGACCCTCTCTGAGACACACTGTAACACTCTCTGAAAGACTGAGACACTCTCTGACCCTCTCTGGGACAGACTGTGACCCTCCATGAGACAAATTCTGACCATCTCTGACACTATCTGAGACACACTGAGAAACACACGGACCCGCCATGAGACAGATTGGGACACTCATTGACTCTCTCCGACACTCTGTGAAACACACCGAGACACTCTGAAACACACTGTGAAACACTATGACACTCTCCGACATACTGTGACACTCTCTGACTGACTATGGCACTCTCTGAGACACGGTGACATTCTCTGAGACACTGTGACACTATATGAGACACACAGTGACACTTTCTGCCTCTCTCTTGCTCTCTGACACACACTGTGACATTTCTGAGACACACTGTGACATTCTCTGAGACTCTGTGTCACACTCTGAGACACAAAGTGGACTCTGTCACTCTCTGAGACACACAGTGGACTCTCTGTCACTCTCTGAGACAGACTGTGACACTCTCTGAATCTCTCTGACACTCTCTGAGGCAATCTATGACACTCCCTCACTCTTTCTGTTATTCTCTGAGACACACTGTAATACTCTCTGACGGATGTGACCCTCTCTAATACTCTCTGAGACAGACTGTGACCCTCTCTGAGACAAACTCTGACTATCTCTGACACTCTCTGACACACACTGTGACACACTCTGACCCTCCCTGAGACAGACTGTGACACTCATTGACTCTCTCTGACACTCTCTGAGACACACTATTACACTCTGACAACTGTGACATACTGTGTCATTCTCCGACTCTCTCTCATACTCTCTTAGCCAAACTGTCACACTCTCTTACTCTCTCTGAGGCATAATGTGACACTCTCTGACAGACTGTGACACACGGTCACTCTCTCTGACACTCTAAGGCATACTGTGACACTCTGTGACTCTCTCTGACAATGTCCGAGATACACTGTGGCACTCTCTGACAGACTGTGACAGACTGGGACACACTGTGCCACTCTCTGACACTCTCCGAGACATACTATGACATTCTCTGACACATCGTGACATTCTCTGAGACAATGTGACACTCTCTGAGACACACTGTGGTATTCGCTGACACTCTCTGAGGCACTCTATGGCATTCGCTGACCCTCTCTGATACTCTCTGAGGCAGTCTGTGACATTCTCTCCCTCGTACTGTCACTCTCTGAGTCACATTACAGCATTTTCTAAGAGAATGTGCATCTGTATGGCACTCTCTGAGACAGACTGTGACCCTCTCTCTGAGACACATTCTGACCCACTCTAACCGGACTTTTTCCAATCCACACATCCTAAGTCTGCCTCACTGCATCATAATTTCTCTGCCCCCAGCTATAGCTCTTGCCCTGCAGCACACGATTATCACTCTCCATCACTAAAGTAAAAGTCACCGACTTGTGGTCACTGTCCCCGAAGTGCTCACTACCTCCAAGTCTAACACCTGGCTGGTTCATTACCTAGAACCAAATCCACTATAGCCTCCCCTCTTGTGGCCTGTCGACATATTGTGTCTGGAAACCCTCCTGCACACACTGGACAAACACTGACCCATCTAATGAACTCGAGCTATAGCTCTCCCAGTCACTATCTGGGAAGTTAAAGTCACCCATAACAACCACCCTGCTACCTTCACTCTTTTCCTGAATCATCCTCGAATATTATCCTCTACTTCTCTAGGACTATTGGAGGCCTGTAGAAAACACCTAACACTGTGACCTCACCTTTCCTATTTCTAACCTCCCTGACAGACTATGACACACTGTGACATTCTCTGACTTTCTCTGACACTCTCTGAGGCACACTGTGACACTCTCTGACAGCACGTGACACACCGAAACATTCTCTGACTCTCTCTCTGACACGCTCGTAGACACACTGTGACATTTTCTGACACTCCGACTCTCTGAGACACACTGTGACTCTCTCTGACACTCTCCGAGGCGATCTGTGACACTCCCTCACTCTTTCTGTTATTCTCTGAGACACACTGTAACACTCTCTGACAGACTGTGACCCTCTCGGAGACAAGCTCTGACCATCTCTGACACTCTCTGAGACAGGCTGTAACACACTCTGACACTCTCTGAGATTCATTCCAACACTCCCTGACACTCTCTGACACTTTGAGACACACTGTGACACATTCGGCCATCTCTGAATCTCTGAGACACATTGTGACACTCTCTGACTCTTAGTGTCACTTTCTGAGACACTCTATAACACTCGCTCACAGACTGTGACCATCTCTGAGATATTCTCTGACTCTCTCTGACAGATTCGGAAATACACTGTAATCTTCTCTGACAGAGTGTGACACACTGTGATACTCTGTGAGACATGCTGTGCCACTCTCTGACTCTCTGAGACAGACTGTGACACTCTCTGACAATCTCTTAGACACACTGTAACACTCTCTGACACATGATGACATGCTGTGACATTCCCGGACTCTCTTAGACACACTGCAACACTCTCTGAAACACACTGTGACACCTTCTGACTATCTCTGACACTCTGAGACACACTGTAAAAATCTCCAATCCTCTCTGATACTGACTGTAACAGTCTCTGACTCTCTCTGGCACTCTCTGAGGCATACTCTGACCAACCCTGACAGACTGTGACACACTGTGACATTCCCTGACTCTCTGCGACACTCTCTTAGATACCCTGCGACACTCTCTGAGGCACACGGTGACACTCGCTGAAAGATTGTGACACACTGTGATATTCTCTGACTCACGCTGACACTCTTAGACACAATGTGACACACTCTGACTCCCTCTGACACTCCGTGAGGCACACTGTGACACACTCTGACACACTGTGACACTCTACGACAGACCGCGATACGCTGTGACACTCTCGGACCCTCTCTGACCCTCTCTGAGACACGCTGAGACACTCCCTGACAGACTATGACACACTGTTACATTCTCTGACTTTCTCTGACACTCGCTGAGGCACACTGTGACACTCTCTGACAGCACGTGACACACCGAAACATTCTCTGACTCTCTCTCTGACACGCTCGTAGACACACTGTGACATTTTCTGACACTCCGACTCTCTGAGACACACTGTGACTCTCTCTGACACTCTCCGAGGCGATCTGTGACACTCCCTCACTCTTTCTGTTATTCTCTGAGACACACTGTAACACTCTCTACAGACTGTGACCCTCTCGGAGACAAGCTCTGACCATCTCTGACACTCTCTGAGACAGGCTGTAACACACTCTGACACTCTCTGAGACGCATTCCAACACTCCCTGACACTCTCTGACACATTGAGACACAGTGTGACACATTCAGCCATCTCTGAAACTCTGAGACACATTGTGACACTCTCTGACTCTTAGTGTCACTTTCTGAGACACTCTGTAACACTCGCTCACAGACTGTGACCATCTCTGAGATATTCTCTGACTCTCTCTGACAGATTCGGAAATACACTGTAATCTTCTCTGACAGAGTGTAACACACTGTGATACTCTGTGAGACATGCTGTGCCAGTCTCTGACTCTCTGAGACTAACTGTGACACTCTCTGAGACACACAATGACACTGTCCGACTCTATCTGGCTCTCTCAGACACACTGTGAAACTCTATGAGACACACTGTGACACACTCTGGGCCTCCCTGAAACAGACTGTGACACTCATCGACTCTCTCTTACACTCTCTGAAACACTGTCACAATTTCTGACACACTGTGACACTGTTTGACAGACTGTGACACACTGTGAAAACTCTTACATCCTCTGACACTCTCTGAGAAACACTGTGACACTCTCTGACAGACTGTGACACACTGTGACATTCTTTGACTTTCTCTGGCACTGAGGCACACTGTAACACTCTATGAAAACATGTGACACACTGTGACATTATCTGACTCTCTCTGACACTCTCTTAAACACACTGTGACACTCTTTGACTCTCTCTGACACTCTCTGAAACCAACTGTCGCAATCTCTGACAGATTGAGACAAACTGCGACACACTCTGACAGACTGTGACACACTGTGACGCTCTCTGACCAACTCTGAAACTCTCTTCGGCACACTGTGACACGCTCTGACAGACTGTGACATTCTCTGACTCTCTCTGACAATCTCTGAGGCCCACTGTGAAGCTCTGTGACAGACTGTGACACACTGTCACTCTCTCTGACGCCATGAGAAAGACTGTGACACTCGGTGACTCTCTCTGACAATGTCTGAGATACATTGTGACTCTCTCTGGCAGACTTTGACACTCTCTGACACTCTCTGACACTCGCTGAGAAACACTGTGACAATCTCACCCTCTTTCTGCCATGCTCTAAGACACATTATGACACTCTCTGACAGACAGTGATCCTCCCTGACAATCTCTGAGACAGACTGTGACCCTCTCTGAGACAAACTCTGACCATCTCTGATCCTCCCTGAGACAGACTGTGACACTCATTGACTCTTTCTGACACTCTCTGAAACACACTGTCACAATTTCTGACAGACTGTGACAAACTGTGACACTCTCCGACACTCGATGAAACACATTGTAACAATTTCTGACAGACTGTGACCCATTGTGAGACTGTCTGACAGACTGTGACACACTGTGAAAACTCTTACCTTCTCTGACACTCTCTGAGACACTGTGACACTGTCTGACAGACTATGACACACTGTGACATTCGTCGACTTTCTCTGACACTCTCTGTGACACACTGTTTCACTCTCTGAAACATGATAACACACTGTGACATTCCCTGACTCTCTCCGATACTCTCTTAGACGCACTGCAACACTCTCTGAGACACACTGTGACACTTTCTGACTCTCTCTGACACTGAGACACACTGTAAAAATCTCCAATAATCTCTGATACGGACTGTAACAGTCTCCGAATCTCTCTGGCACTCTCTGAGGCACAATCTGACAAACTCTGACAGACTGCGACACACTGTGACATTCTCTGACTCTCTCTGAAACTCTCTGAGGTACACTCTCACACTCTCGGACTCTCTCAGACACACTGTGACACGTTCGGACACTCCGACTCTCTGAGGCCCACTGTGACACTCTCTGACACTCTCTGAGACACACTGAGACACTGTCTGACTCACTGTGAAACTCTCTTACACATCGTGAAATTCTCTGAGATATTGTGATACTCTCGGAGACACACTGTGGCACTCACTGGCCCGCTCTGACCCTCTCTGAGACACACTGTAACACTCTCTGACAGACTGTGACTCTCTCTGACACTCTCTAGGACAGACTGTGACTCTCCATGAGACAAACTCTGACCATCTCTGACACTATCTGCGACACACTGAGAAACACACGGACCCTCCATGAGACAGATTGGGACACTCATTGACTCTCTCCGACATGCTGTGAAGCACACCGAGACACTCTGAAACACACTGTGACACTCTATGACACACTCTGACACACTGTGACACTCTCTGACGGACTATGACACTCTCTGACACACTGTGACACTCTCTGACTGACTATGACCCTCTCTGAGACACGGTGACATACTCTGAGATACGGTGACCCTTTATGCGACACACTGTGACACTTTCTGCCTCGCTCTGGCTCTCTGAGACACATTGTGATACTCTCTGAGACACACTGACATTCTCTGAGACACTGTGCCACTCTCTGAGACACACAGTGGACTCTCTGTCACTCTCTGAGACAGACTGTGACACTCTCTGACTCTCAGTGACACTCTCTGAGACACACTGTGACACTGTCTGACTCACTGTGAAACTCACTGCTGTCTCACAGCGCCTGAGACCCGGGTTTAATTCCCGACTTAGGCGACTGACTGTGTGGAGTTTGTACGTTCTCCCCGTGTCTGCGTGGGTTCCCTCCGGGTGCTCCGGTTTCCTCCCACAGTCCAAAGATGTGCGGGTCAGGTGAATTGGCCATGCGAAATTGCCCGTAGTGTTAGGTAAGGGGTAAATGTAGGGGTATGGGTAGGTTGCCCTTCGGTGAGTCGGTGTGGACTTGTTAGCCCGAAGGGCCTGTTTCCACACTGTAAGTAATCTAAAATCTAATCTCTCTGAGGCAATCTGTGAAACTCCCTCCCTCTTTCTGTTATTCTCGGAGACACACTGGAACACTCTCTGACAGACTGTGACCCTCTCTGAGACAAACTCTGACCATCTCTGACACTCTCTGAGACAGACTGTAACACACTCTGACATTCTCTGAGACACATTGTAACACTCTCTGACTCTCTCTGACACTTTGAGAAACACTGTAACACATTTGGCCATCTCTGAAACTCTCTGAGACACATTGTGACACTCTCTGAATCTTTCTATCACTTTCTGCGTCACTCTGTAACACTCTTTCGCATACTGTGACCATCTCTGAGATATTCTCTGCCTCTCTCTGACACACTCGGAAATAAAATGTAATCTTCTTTGACAGACTGTGACACTCTCTGAGACACACTGTGACACTCGCTGACTCTATCTGGCTCTCTGAGACACACTGTGACACACTCTGACCCTCCCTGAGACAGATTGTGACCCTCATTGTCTCTCTTTTACACTCTCTGAAACACACTGCCACAATTTCTGACACACTGTGACACTCTCTGACAGACTATGACACACTGTGACATTCTCTGACATTCTCTGACATTCTCTGGCTCTGAGGCACACTGTGACTCTCTCTGACAGACTGCAACACACTGTGACTCTCTTTGACACTCTCTTAAGCACACTGTGACACTCTCTGCGACACGCTGTGTCACTTTCTGACTCTCTTTGTCTCTCTGAGATACACTGTGACACTCTCTGAGACACACAGTGAAACTCTCTGAACCTCTCCGATACTCACTGTGACTCTCTCTGACTCGCTGAGATACACTGTGACACTCTCTGAGACACACAGTAAAACTCTCTGAACCTCTTCAATACTCACTGTGACACTCTCTTACTCCCTCTGAGGCAAACCGTGACACTCTCTGACAGACTGTGGCACACTGTGATATTCTCTGACTCTCTCTGACACTCACTTAGACACACTGTGACACTCTCTGACTCTCTCTGAAACTCTCTGAGGCACACTGTGACACTCTCTGACAGACTGTGACACACTGTCACTTTCTGTGACACTCTGAGGCATTCATTGACACTCTGTGACTCTATCTGACAATGTCTGAGATACACTGTGACACTCACTGACAGACTGTGACATACTGTGACACACTCTGACACACATTGACACTCTCTGACACACTGTTACACTCTGACACACTCTGAGACACACTATGACATTCTCTGAGACAATGTGACACTCTCTGAGACACACTGTGGCATTCGCCGACCCTCTCTGACACTCTCTGAGGCACTCTGTGACACTCTCTCCTTTGTTCTGTCACTTCCTGAGACACACTGCGACACTCCCTAACAGACTGTGATCCTCTATGACACTCTCTGAGACAGACTGTGACCCTCTCTAAAATAAACCCTGACGCTCTCTCTGACTCTCTGAGACACATTCTGAAACACTCTGACTCTCTCTGAGACAAACAACGACACTCTCTGACAGAGTGTGACACACTGTGACGCCCTCTGACCCTCTCTGAAACTCTCTTTGACACAATTTGACACTCTCTGACTCTCTCTGACAATCTGTGAGGCCCACTGTGAAGCTCTCTGACAGACTATGACACACTGTCACTCTCTCTGACATTCTGAGACACACTGTGACACTCGGTGACTCTCTCTGACAATGTCTGAGATACACTATGATTCTCTGACAGACTGTGACACATTGTGACACTCTCTAACTCTCTATGAGAAACACTGTGACACTCTCTCCCTCTTTCTGTCACGCTCTAAGACCCAATATGACACTCTCTGACAGACTGTGACCCTCCCTGACATTCTCTGAGACAGACTGTGACCCACTGTGAGACACAGTGAAACCCTCTGAACCTCTCCGATACTCACTGAAACACTATCTGACTCTCTCTGACACTCTCTGAGACACGCTGTGACACTCTCTGACAGACTGTGACACACTGTTTCATTCTCTGCCTTTCTCTGGCACTCACCGAGGCACACTGTGACACACTCTGACAGCACGTGACACGCTGTGACATTCTCTGACTCTCTCTTAGACTCGCTGTGACACGTTCTGACACTCTGACTCTCTGAGTCACTCTGTGACACTCTGTGACACTCTGTGACACTCTCTGAAGCACACTGTGACATGCCTGACTCACTGTGAAACTCTCCTACACATCGTGAAATTCTCTGAGACATTGTGATAGTCTCGGAGACACACTGTGGCACTCACTGACCCTCTCTGACACTCTCTGAGACACACTGTGACACTTTCTGACTCTATCTGGCTCTCTGAGACACACTGTGACACTCTCTGAGACACACTCTGACCCTTGCAGAGACAGACTGTGACATTCGTTGACTTTCTCTTACACTTTCTGAAACACACTGTCAGAATTTCTGACACACTGTGACACGCTCTGACAGACTGAGACACAATGTGACACTCTCTGACCGACTATGACACACTGTGACATTCTCTGACTTTCTCTGGAACTGAGGCACACTGTGACACTCTCTGATTCTCTATGACATTCTCTTAGAGACATTGTGACACTCTCCGGCTCCCTCTGACACTCCCTGAGGAACAATGTGACACAATCTGATTAGACTGTGACACACTGTGACACTCTCTGAGACATGCTGTGCCACTCTCTGACTATCTGGGGCTCACTGTGATACTCTCTGAGACTCACTGTATCACTCTCTGAGACTCACTGTGACACTCTCTGACTCTATCTGGCTCTCTGAGACAAACTGTGACACTCGCTGAGACGCACTATGACACACTCTGACCCTCGCTGAGACAGAATGCGACACTCATTGACTCTCTCTTATACTCTCTGAAACACACTGTCACAATATCGGACACACTGTGACATGCTCTGACAGACTGAGACACAATGTGACACTCTCTGACCGACTATGACACACTGTGACATTCTCTGACTTTCTCTGGCACTGAGGCACACTGTGATACTCTATGACAGCATGTGACACACTGTGACATTATCTGACTCTCTCTGACACTCTCTTAGACACACTGAACACTCCCTGCGACACACAGTGACATTTTCTGACTCTCTCTGACTCTCTGAGATACAGTGCGACACTCTCTGAGACACACATTGAAACTCTCTGAACCTCTCTCATACTCACTGTGACACTCTCTGACACTCTCTGACACTCTCTCAGAAACACTGTGACACACTGTGACATTCTCGACTCTCTCTGACACTCTCTTAGCCAAACTGCGACACTCTCTGACTCACTCTAAAACTCTCTGAGGCACACTGTGACACTCTCTGACAGACTGTGACACACGGTCACTCTCTCTGACACTCTGAGGCATACTGTGACACTCGGTGACTCTCTCTGACAATGTCTGAGATACACTGTGACACTCTCTGACAGACTGTGACATAATGTGACACTCTCTGACAAGCTCTGAGACATGCTATGACATTCTATGACACACTGTGACACTCTCTGACACACTGCGACACTATCTGACACATCGTGACATTCTCTGAGACAATGTGACACTCTCTGATACACACTGTGGCGTTCGCTCACCCTCTCTGACACTCTCTGAGGCACTCTGTGACACACTCTCCCTCGTACTGTCACTCTCTGAGACACATTGCAACACTCTCTAACAGACTGTGACCCTGCATGACACTTTCTGAGACAGACTGTGACCCTCTCTGAGATAAATCCTGACCCTCTCTTGGACAAATTGTGACACACTCTGACCCTCTCTGAGACAAACTGTGACACTCTCTGATTCTCTCTCACACTCTCTGACACTCTGAAACACACTATCACAATTTCTGACATAGTGAGACAAACAGCGACACTCGCTGACAGACTGTGACACACTGTGACGCTCTCTGACAGACTGTGAAAAACTCTGACCCTTTCTGAGACAGACTGTGACACTCTCTGACACTCTCTTAGACACACTGTGGCACTCTCTGACACATGATGACACGCTGTGACATTCCCTGACTCTCTCCGATGCTCTCTTAGACACACTGCAACACTCTCTGAGATACACTGTGGCGCTCTCTGACTCTCTCTGACACTCTGAGACACACTGTAAAAATCCCCAATACTCTCTGATACTAACTGTAATAGTCTCTGACTCTCTCTGGCACTCTCTGAGGCACACTCTGACAAACCTTGACAGACTGTGACACACTGTGACACTCTCGGACAGGCTGTAATACACTGTGACACTCTCTGACCCTCTCTGATACCCTCTGACAGACTATGACACACTGTTACATTCTCTGACTTTCTCTGACGCTCACTGAGGCACACTGTGACACTTTCTGACACTCTGACTCTCTGAGACACACTGTGACACTCTCTGACACTCTCTGAAGCACACTGAGACACTGTCTGACTCACTGTGAAACTCTTCTACACATCGTGAAATTCTCTGAGACAATGTGATACTCTCGGAGAAACACTGTGGCACTCACTGACCATCTCTGAGACACACTGTAACAATCTCTGACAGACTGTGACCCTCTATGACACTCTCTGGGACAGACTGTAACTCTCCATGTGACAAAATCTGTCCATCTCTGACACTCTCTGAGACACACTGAGAAACACACGGACCCTCCATGAGACAGACTGGGACACTCATTGACTCTCTCCGACACTCTGTGAAGCACGCCGAGACACTCTGAAACACACTGTGACACAATATGACACTCTCTGACACACTGTGACACTCTCTGACTGACTAAGACACTCTCTGAGACACGGTGACATTCTCTGAGACACTGTGACACTCTATAAGACACACTGTGATACTTTCTGTCTCGCTCTGGCTCTCTGAGACACACTGTGACACTCTCTCAGACACACTGTGACATTCACTGAGACACTGTGTCACTCTCTGAGACACACTGTGTCCTCTGTGACACTCTCTGAGACAGACTGTGATACTCTCTGACTCTCTCTGACACGCTCTGAGGCAATCTGTGAGAATCCCTCACTCTTTCTGTTATTCTCTGAGACACACTGTAACACTCTCTGACAGACTGCGACCCTCTCTGAGACAAACTCTGCCCATCTCTGACCCTTCCTGAGACAGACTGTAACAACTATGACACTCTCTGAGACACATTTTAACACTCTCTGACTCTCTCTGACACTTTGAGACACACTGTAACACATTCGTCCATCTCCGAAACTCTCTGAGCCACATTGTGATACTCTCTGACTCTTTCTGAGACACTCTGTAACAGTCTCTCACAGACTGTGACCATCTCTGAGATATTCTCTGACTCTCTCTGACACACTCGGAAATACACTGTAATCTTCTCTGACAGACTGTGACACACTGTGACAATCTCTGAGACATACTGTGCCACTCTCTGACTCTCTCTCTGACTCTCTGCGATACACTGTGGCACTCTCTGAGACACACATTGAAACTCTCTGAACCTCTCTGATACTCACTGTAACACTCTCTGACTCTCTTTGACACTCTCTGAGACACACTGTGACACTCTCTGACACCCTCCGACACTCCCCGAGAAACACTGTGACGCACTCTGACAGGCTGTGACTCACTGACGCTCTCTGACCCTCTCTGAAACTCTCTTTGACACAATCTGACACATTATGACTCTCTCTGACACCCTCTGAGGCACACTGTGACACTCACTGACAGACTGTGACATTCTCTGACTCTCTCTGAGGCCCATTGTGAAGCTCTCTGACAGACTGTGACACACTGTCACTCTCTCTAAAACTCTCTGAGGCACACTGTGACACTCTCTGACAGACTGTGACTCACGGTCACTCTCTCTGACACTCTGAGGCATACTGTGACAGTCTGTGACTCTCTCTGACAATGTACGAGATACACTGTGACTCTCTCTGACAGACTGTGACAGACTGTGACACGCTCTGGCGCACTCTGTGAAACTATCTCCCTCTTTCAGTCACTCGCTGAGACACATTGTAACACTCTCTGACAGACTGTGACCCTCTCTGACACTCTCTGAGACAAACTCTGACCATCTCTGACACTCTCTGAGAAACACTGTGACACACTATGACACTTTCTGACAGACTGTGACCCTCCCTGACACTCTCTGTGACAGACTGTGACCCTCTCTGAGACATCTCTGACACTCTCTGAGACCCGTTGTGACACACTCTGACCCTCCCTGAGACAGATTGTGACACGCACTGACTCTCTCTGACACTCGCTGAAACACACTGTAACACTGTCTGACTCTCTCTGACGTTCTCTTAGACACACTGTGACACTCTCTTAGACACACTGTGACACTCTCTGACTCTGGGAAACTCTGTGTGGCACACTGTGACACTCTCTGACAGACTGTGACACACTGTGACGCGCTCTGACACTCTCTGAGGCACTCTGTGACACTATCTCCTCTTTCAGTCACTCGCTGAGACACACTGTAACACTCTCTGACAGACTGTGACCCGCTCTGAGACAAACTCTGACCATCTATGACACTTTCTGAGACACATTGCGACGCACTCTGACACTCCCTGAGACAGACTGGGACACTCATAAACTCTCTCTGACACTCTGTGAAACACACCGAGACACTCTGAAACACACTGTGACACACTACGACACTCTCTCCCATACTATGACCCTCTCTGAGACAAACTCTGACCATCTCTGACACTCTCTGAGAAACACTGTGACAATCTCTCCCTCTTTCTGTCATGCTCTAAGACACACTATGACACTCTCTGACAGACTGTGACGCTCCCTGACACTCTCTGAGACAGACTGTGACCCTCTCTGAGACACCTCTGTCACTCTCTGAGACACATTGTGACACACTCTGACCCTCCCTGAGACAGACTGTGACACGCACTGACTCTCTCTGACACTCGCTGAAACACACTGTAACACTCTCTGACAGACTGTGACACACTGTGAAAACTATTCCCTTCTCTGACACTCTCTGAGACACACTGTGACACTGTCTGACTCTCTGACATTCTCTTAGACACACTGTGACACTCTCTTAGACACACTGTGACACTCTCTGCGACACACTGTGACACTTTCTGACTCTCTCTGACTCTCTGAGATACACTGTTACACTCTCTGAGACATACAGTGAAACTCTCCGAACCTCTCCGATACTCACTGTGACTCTCTCTCTGACACTCTCTTAGCCAAACTGTGACACTCTCTGACTCTCTCATAAATTCTCTGTGGCACACTGTGACACTGTCTGACAGACTGTGACACACTGTGACGCGCTCTCACACTCTCTGAGGCACTCTGTGGCACTATCTCCTCTTTCAGTCACTCGCTGAGACACACTGTAACACTCTCTGACAGACTGTGACCCGTTCTGAGACAAACTCTGACCATCTCTGACACTTTCTGAGACACGCTGTGACACACTCTGACCCTCCCTGCGACAGACTGTGGCACTCATTGACTCTCTCTGACACTCTCTAAAACACACTGTCACAAGTTCTGACAGACTATGACACACTGTGACACTCTCTGACAGACTATGACCCACTGTGACATTCTCTGGCACTCAGCGAGGCAAACTGTGACACTCTCTGACAGCATTGACCCAATGTGGCATTCTCTGACACTCTCTGAGACACTCTGTGAAACTCTCTGAACCTCTCCAGTACTCGCTGAAACACTTTCTGACTCTCTCTCTGACACACTCTGAGACACACCGTGACACTGTCTGACAGACTGTGATGCACTGTGACATACTCTAACTCTCTCTGACACTCTCTTAGACACACTGTGACATTCCCCGACTCTCCCTGACACTCTCTAAGGCACACTGTGACACTCTCTGACAGACTGTGACACTCCCTGAGACAAATTCTGAACATCTCTGACACTCTCTGAGACACACTGTGACACACACTGACCCTCCCTGAGACAGACTGTGACACTCATTGACTCTCTCTTACCCTCTCTGAAACACACTGTCACAATTTCTGACAGACTGTGACACGCTCTGACTCTATCTGACCCTCTCTTAGACACAGTGGAACACTCTGGGATTCTCTCTGAGACACACTATGACACTCTCTGACAGACTGTGACACACCGTGACACTCTCTGATCCTCTCCGACACTCTCTGAGACACAATGTGACACTCTCTGACAGACTATGTCACACTGTGACATTTTCTAACTTTGTCTTTCACTCACTGAGGCAAACTGTGACACTCTCTGACAGCATGTGACACTCTCTGACTCTCTCTGACACTCACTGAGGCACACTGTAGCACTCTCTAAAAGACTGTGAACCTCTCTGACACTCTCTGAGACAGTCTGTGACCCTCTCTGAGACTAACTCTGAACATCTCTGACACTCTGTGAGACACACTGTGAAACTCTTTGACACTGTCTGATACACACTGTGACACTCTCTGACTCTCTCTGACACTCTCTGAGACACACTGGAACAATTTCGGATAGACTGTGATACACTGACACTCTCTGACACGCTTTGACACACTGTGACACTCTCTGACCCACTCTGGCACTCTGTGAGACACACCGTGACATTCTCTGACAGACTATGAAACACTGTGATATTCTCTGACTTTCTCTGACACTCACGTAGACACAATTTGTCACTCTCTGAATCTCTCTGAGACACACTTTCACTCTGTCTGACTCACTGTGAAACTCTCCTACACATCGTGAAATTCTCTGAGACGTTGTGATACCATCGGAGACACACTGTGGCACTCACTGACCCTCTCTGACACTCTCTGGGACAGATTGTGACCCTCTCTGAGACAAACTCTGACCATCTCTGACACTATCTGAGACACACTGTGACACATTCTGATCCTCCCTGAGACAGACTGGGACACTCATAGACTCTCTCTGACACTCTGTGAAACACAACGAGACACTCTGAAAGACACTGTGACACACTACGACACTCTCTGACACACTGTGACACTCTGAATGACTATGACACTCTCTGAGACACGGTGACATTCTCTGAGACACGGTGACACTCTATGAGACACACTGTGACACTTCCTGCCTCTCTCTGGCTCTCTGAGTCACACTGTGACACTCTCTGAGACGCACTGTGACATTCTCTGAGACACTGTGTCACTCTCTGAGACACACAGTGGACTCTGTGACACTCTCTGAGACAGACTGTGACACTTTTACTCTATTGACACTCTGAGGCATACTGTGACACACTGACTTTCTCTGACACTCACTGACGCACACTGTGACACTCTCTGACAGACTGTAACACACTTTGACACTCTCTGACTCTCTCTGACACTCTCTTAGACACACTGTGACACACTCTGCGACACACTGTAACACTTTATGACGTTTTCTGACTCTCTGAGACACACTGTGATACTCTGTGAGACACGCTGTGAAACTCTCTGACACTCTCTGATATACACTGTAACACTCTCTGACATTCTCTGAGATACACCTTGACACTCTCTGACAGACTGTGACACTGTGTCACTTTTTCTGACACTCTGACATACACTGTGACGCTCTCTGACTCTCTCTGACACTGTCTGAGATACACTGTGACACTCTCTGACACATCGTGACATTCTGTGAGAACTTGTGACATTCTCAGAGACATATTGTGGCACTCACAGACGCTCTCGAAAACTCTCTGAGGCACTCGGTGACACTCTCTCCCTCTTTCTGTCACTCTCTGAGACACACCATAACACTCTCTGACAGATTGTGACCCTCTCTAATACTCTCTGAGACAGACTGTGAGCATCTCTGAGACAAACTCTGACCATCTCTGACACTCTCTAAGACACACTGTGACACACTCTGACCCTCCCTGAGACAGACTGTGACACTCATTGACTCTCTCTGACACTCTCTGAGACACACTGTCACAATTTCTGACAGATTGTGACACGCTCTGACTCTACCTGACACTCTCTGAGACCCACTGGAACACTCTCAGACTCTCTCTGAGACACACTACGACACTCTCTGACAGACTGTGACACACAGTGACACTCTCTGATCCTCTCGGACACTCTCTGAGACACAATGTGACACTCTCTGACAGACTGTGACACACTTGACACTCTCTGACCCTCTCTGACACTCTCTGAGACACAATGTAACACTCTGACACACTGTGACACTCTCTACGACTCACTGTGACATTTTCTGACTCTCTCTGACTCTCTGTGATACACTGTGACACTCTGAGACACAGTGTGAAAATCTCTGAAACTCTCCGGTACTCACTGTAACACTCTCGGACTCTCTCTGATACACACTATGACACTCTCTGACAACTGTGACACACTGTGACATTATCTGACTCTCTCTGGCACTCTCTTAGCCACACTGTGACACTCTCTGACTCTCTCTGACACTGTCTGAGATACCCTGTGACACTCTCTGACAGACTATGACCCATGGTCACTCGCTCTGACACTCTGAGAAATACTGTGACACTCTGTGACTCTCTCTGACACTGTCTGAGATACCCTGTGACACTCTCTGACAGACTGTGACACACTGTGACACTCTTTGGCCCACTGTTACACTGTCTGACACTTTGTGACACTCTCTGAGACCTTGTGACACTCTCGGAGACACACTGTGGCATTCACTGACACTCTCTGACACTCTCTGAGCTTCTCTGTGACACTCTCTCCCTCTTTCTGTCACTCTCCGCGACACACTGTAACACTCTCTGACAGACTGTGACCCTCTCTGACACTCTCTGAGACAGGCTGTTACCCTCTCTGACACTCTCTGAGACACACTGCGACACACTCTGACCCTCCCTAAGACAGACTGTGGCACTCATTGACTCTCTCTTATACTCTCTGAAAAACACTGTCACAATTTCTGATACACTGTGACACTCTCTGACCCTCTCTGACACTCTCTGAGACACAATGTGACACTCTCTGACCGACTAAGACTCTGTGTCATTCTCTAACTTTCTCTGGCACTGAGGCACACTGTATAACTCTATGACAGCATGTGACACACTGTGACATTATCTGACTCTCTCTGACACTCTCTGCGACACACTGTGACACTTTCTGACTCTCTCTGACTCTCTGAGATACACTGTGACACTCTCTGAGACACAGTGTAACTCTAGGAACCTCTCTCATATTCACTGTAACACTCTCTGACTCTCTCTGACACTCTCTGAGACACACTATGACACTCTCTGAGAACTGTGACGCACTGTGACATTCTCCGACTCTCTCTGACACTCACTTAGCCAAACTGTGACACTCTCTGACTCTCTCTGAAACTCTCTGAGGCACACTATGACACTCTCTGACAGACTGTGACACATGGTCACTCTCTCTGACACTCTGAGAGATACTGTCACACGCTGTGACTCTCTCTGACAATGTCTGAGATACACTGTGACACTCTCTGACAGACTGTGAAGCACTGGAACGCTCTCTGACACATCGTAACATTCTCTGAGACAACGTGACACTCTCTAAGACACACTGTGGCATTCGCTGACCCTCTCTGACACTCTCTGAGGCACTCTGTGACACTCTCGCCCTCGTTCTGTCACTCTCTGAAACACACTGCTACACTCTAACAGACTGTGATCCTCTATTACACTCTCTGAGACAGACTGTGACCCTCTCTGAGATAAACTCTGACGCTCTCTGACACTCTCTGAGACGGATTCAGACACACTCTGATCCTCTCTGAGACAAACTGTGTCACTCTCTGATTCACTCTAACACTCTCCGACACTCTCTGAAACACACTGTCACAATGTCTGACAGATCGAGACAAACTGCGACACTATCTGACAGACTGACACACTGTGATGCTCTCTGATCCTCGCTGAAACTCTCTTTGACACAATTTGACACTCTCTGAAACCCTCTGAGGCACACTGTGACACTCTCTGACAGACTGTGAACCTGTATGACACTCTCTGACACAGACTGTGACCCTCTCTGAGATAAACTCTGACCCTCTCTGAGACACATTTTGACCCTCTCTGAGACAAACTGACACTCTCGGACTGCCTTTAACATCCTCCGACACTCTGAAAGACACTGTCACAATTTCTGACAGATTGAGACAAACTGCGACACTCTCTGACAGACTGTGACATGCTGTGACGCTCTCTGACCCTCGCTGAGACTCTCTTTGAACCAATTGGACACTCTCTGACGCTCCCTGACACCCTCTAAGGCACATTGTGACCCTCGGTGACTCTCTCTGACAATGGCTGAGATACACTGTGATTCTCTATGACAGACTGTGACACACTGTCACTCTCTCTGGCACTCTGAGACACGCTGTGACACTCGGTGACTCTCTCTGAAACTGGCTGATATACAAGGTGACTCTCTCTGACAGACTGTGACACTCTCTGACACTGTCTGAGAAACACTGTGACACTCTCTTCCTCTTTCTGTCACGCTCTAAGACACACTACGACACTCTCTGACAGACTGTGAAACTCCCTGACACTCTCTGAGACAGACTGTGACCCTCTCTGAGACAAACTATGACCAACTCTGACACTTTCTGAGACACACTGTGACAATCTCTGAGACACACTGAGATACTTTCTGACTCTCTGAGACACACTGTAAAACCCTCCAAAGCTCTCTGATACAGACTGTAACACTCCCTTATACTCTCTGACACTCTCTGAGACACACTGTGACATTCTCTGATTCCCTCTGATTCCACGCTAACAGACTGTGACACACTGTGACACTCTCTGACAGTCTGTGTTACGTTGTGACACTCTCTGACCCTCTCTGACCCTCTCTGAGACACACTGTGACACTCTCTGACAGACTATGACACACTGTTACATTCTCTGACTTTTTCTGACACTCACTGAGGCATACTGTGACACTCTCTGACTCCCTCCGACACTCTCTGAGGCACACTCTGACACACTCTGACAGACTGTACAACACGGTCACTCTCTCTGACACTCTGAAGCATACTGTGACACTCTGTGACTCGCTCTGACAATGTCTGAGATACAACGTGACACTCTCTGACAGACTGTGACAGACAGTGACACTCTCTGACACAACGTGACATTCTCTGAGACAACGTGACAATCTCTGTGACACACTGTGGTATTCGCTGACCCTCTCTGGCACTCCCTCAGGCTCTCTGTGACACACTCTCCCTCATTCTTTCACACTCTGAGACACACTGCGACACTCTCTAACAGACAGTGATCCTCTATTACACTCTCTGAGACAGACTGTGACCCTCTCTGAGATAAACTCTGACGCTCTCTGGCACTCTCTGAGACACATTCGGACACACTCTGAGACAAATTGTGACACTCTCTGACTCTCTCTAAAACTCTCCGACACTCTCTGAAACACACTATCACAATTTCTGATAGATTGAGGCAAACAGCGACACTCTCTGACAGACTGTGACACACTGAGATGCTCTCTGAACCTCTCTGAAAGTCTCTTTGACACAACTTGGCACTCTCCGACTCTCTCTGACACCATCTGAAGCACACTGTGACACTCTCTGACAGACTGTGACATTCTCTGACTCTCCCTGACACTCTCTGAGGCCCACTGTGAAGCTCTCTGACAGACTGTGACACACTGTCACTCTCTCTGACGCCATGAGAAAGACTGTGACACTCGGTGACTCTCTCTGACAATGTCTGAGATACATTGTGACTCTCTCTGACAGACTGTGACACTCTCTGAGAAACTCTGTGACACTCTCGCCCTCTTTCTGTCACGGTCTAAGACACACTATGGCACTCTCTGACAGATTGTGACCCTCCCTGACACTCTCTGAGACAGACAGTGACCCTCTCTGAGACAAACTCTGACTCTCTCTGACACTCTCTTAGACACACAGCGACAATTTCTGAGACACACTGTGACACTTTCTGAATCTCTCTGATTCTCTGAGACATCCTGTAAAACTCCCGAATACTCTCTGATACAGACTGTAACAGTCTCTGATTCTCTCTGGCACTCTCTGAGGTACACTGTGACACTCTCTGACTCTCTCTAAAACTCTCTGAGGCACACTGTGACACTGTCTGACAGACTATGACACACGGCCACTCTCTCTGACACTCTGAGGCATACTGTGACAGTCTGTGACTCTCTCTGACGATGTCTGAGATACACTGTGACACTCTCTGACAGACTGTGACACACTTTGACACTCTTGGACACTCTCTGAGACATACTATGACACTCTTTGACACACTGTGACACACTCTGACACATCGTGACATTCTCTGAAACAATGTGACACTCTCTGACAGACTGTGACACACTGTCACTCGCTCTGACACTCTGAGACACACTGTGACACTTTCTAACAGACTGTGATCCTCTATGACACTCTCTGAGACAGACTGTGACCCTCTCTGAGATAAACTCTGACGCTCTCTGACCCTCTCTGAGACACATTCTGGCACACTCTGACCCTCTCTGAGACAAACTGTGGCACTCCCTGACTCCCTCTAGCACTCTCCGACACTCTCTGAAACACACTATCACAATTTCTGACAGATTGAGACAAACGGCGACACCCTCTGATAGACTGTGACGCTCTCTGACACTCTCTGACAGACTGTGACACACTGTCACTTGCTCTGACACTCTGAGACACACTGTGACACTCGGTGGCTGTCTCTGACAATGTCTGAGATACACTGTGGCACTCTCTGACAGACTGTGACACACTGTGACACACTTTGAAACTCTCTGACGCTCTCTGACACTCGCTGAGACACACTGCGACACTCTCTGACAGATGATGACACGCTGTGACATTCCCTGACTCTCTCCGACACTCTCTTAGACACACTTTGACACTCTCTGAGACATACTGCGACACTTTCTGACTCTCTCTGACTCTCTGAGACACACTGTAAAACTCTCCAATTCTCTCTGATACAGACTGTAACGCTCTCTTATACTCTCTGACACTCTCTGAGACACACTGTGACACTCTCTGACAGATTGTGACACACTGTGACATTTTCTGACTCTCTCTGACACTCTCTGAGACACACTGTGACATTCTCTGATTCCCTCTGATTCCACTCTAACAGACTGTGACACACGGTGACACTCTCTGACAGACTGTGATACGCTCTGTCACTTTCTGACACTCTCTGACACACGCTCTGTCACTTTTTGACAGACTACGACACACTGTTACATTCTCTGACTTTTTCTGACACTCACTGAGGCATACTGTGACACTCTCTGACTCCCTCCGACACTCTCTGAGGCACACTCTGACAGACTGTGACACACGGTCACTCTCCCTGACACTGAGGCATATTGTGACACTCTGTGACTCTCTATGACATTGTCTGAGATACACTGTGACACTCTCTGACACTTCGTGACATTCTCTGAGACAATGTGACACTCTCTGAGACACACTGTGGTATTCGCTGACCCTCTCTGACACTCTCTGAGGGACTCTGTGACACTCTGTCCCTCGTTCTGTCACTCTCTGAGACACACTGCGACACTTTCTAACAGACTGTGTTCCTCTATGACACTCTCTGAGACAGACTGTGACCCTCTCTGAGATAAACTCTGACGCTCTCTGACACTCTCTGAGACACATTCTGACACACTCTGACCCTCTCTGAGACAAACTGTGGCACTCTCTGACTCTCTCTAACACGCTCCGACACTCTCTGAAACACGCTATCACAATTTCTGACAGATTGAGACAAACGGCGACACCCTCTGACAGACTGTGACGCTCTCTGACACTCTCTGAAACTCTCTTTGACACAATTTCACAATCGCTGACTCTCTTTGACACCCTCTGAGGTACACTGTGACATTTTCTGACAGACTGTGACATTCTCTGACTCTCTCTGACACTCTCTGAGGCCCACTGTGAAGCTCTCTGACAGACTGTGACACACTGTCACTCTCTCTGACACTCTGAGAGACACTGTGACACTCTCTTCCTCTTTCTGTCACGCTCTAAGACACACTATGACACTATCTGACAGACTGTGACACTCCCTGACACTCTCTGAGACAGACTGTGACGCGCTCTGAGACAAATTCTGACCATCTCTGATCCTCTCTGAGACAGACTGTGACACTCATTAACTCTCTCTGACACTGTCTGAAACACACTGTCACAATTTCTGACAGACTGTGATACACTGTGAAAACTCTTACCTTCTCTGATATATCTCTGTGACATTGTCTGACTCTCTCTCTGATTCTCTGTGAACTCTCTTACACTCTCTGAAGCACACTGTGACACTATCTGATACTCTGTGACAGTCTCAGAGACGTTCTCTGAGACATTGTGACGCTCTCTGAGACACACTACGGTACTCACTGACCCTCTCTGACACTCTCTGAGACACTCTGTGACACTCTCACCTTCTTTCTGTCACTCTCTGAGACACATTGTAACACTCTCTGACAGACTCCGACCCTCTCTGACACTCTCTGGGACAGACTGTGACCCTCTCTGAGACACACTGTGAAACACACGGACCCTCCATGAGACAGACTGGGACACTCATCGACTCTCTCTGACACTCTCTGAAACTCACTGTAACAATTTCTGACGCACTGTGACACGCTCTGACAGACTGTGACACGTTCTGACAGACACTGACACATTATAACATTCACTGACTTTCACTGACACTCACTGAGGCACACTGTGACACTCTCTCAGACAGCACGTGGCACACGGTGACATTCTCTGACTCTCTCTGGCACTCTTTTAGACACACCGTGACATTTTCTGACTCTCTCTGACTCTCTAAGACACACTGCGACAGTGTTGGAGACATACTGTGAAACTCTCTGGCAATCTCTGCTGCCGACTGTAACACTCTCTGACTCTCTCTGACACTCTCTGAGACATACTATGACACTCTCTGACAGACTGTGACACACTCTGACATTCTCTGACCCTCTCTGACACTCTTTTAGACACACTGTGACACTCGCTGACTCTCTCTGAAACTCTCTGAGGCACACTGTGACACACTCTGACAGACTGACACACTGTCACTCTCTCTGACACTCTGAGACATACTGTGACTCTCTCTGACAATGTCTGAGGCATACTATGACTCTCTCTGACACACTGTGACACACTGTGACTTTACCTGACTCTGCCTAACACTCTCTTAGACACACTGTGACACTCATTCACTCTCTGACAATGTCTGAGACACACTATGACACTGTTTGACAGACTATGACACACTGTGACACTCTCTGACTCTCTCTGAGGCTCAATGTGATATTGTTGGACAGTCTGCGACACACAGTTACACTCCTTGACTCTATCTGTCACTCGCTGAGACACACTATGAACTGTGTGCCTCTCTCTGAGGCACACTGACACTCTCTGACACACTGTGACAATCTCTGGCTTTCTCTAACAATCTCTGAGGCACACTATGACACTTTCTGACTGTCCCTGAGGCACTGGTTGACACTCTCTGACAGACTGTGACAAACTGTGACACTCTCTGACTTTCTCTCACACTCTGTGAAATGCACCGAGACACTCTCTGACTCTCTCTGAAACACACTGTGACACACTATGACACTCTCTGACAAACTGTGACACTCTCTGACTGACTGTGACACACTCTGAGACACGGTGACATTCTCTGAGACACACCGTGACACATTCTGGCTCTCTCTGGCTCTGAGACATACTATGACACTCTCAGAGACGCACTGAAGCATTGTTTGAGACACTCTTTCACTCTCTGAGACACATTCTGGACTCTCTGCCACTCTCTGAGGCAGACTGTGACACTCCCTCACTCTTTCTGTTATTCTCCGAGATACACAGTAACACTCTCTGACAGACTGTGACCCTCTCTGAGGTAAACTCTGACCATCTCTGGAACTCTCTGAGACAGACTGTAACACACTCTGACTCTCTCTGAGACACATTGTAAGACTTTCTGACTCTCTCAGACACTTTGAGACACTGCGACACACTCGGCCATCTCCGAAACTCTCTGAGACACACTGTGACACTCTCTGACTCTTCCTGACATTTTCTGAGACACTCTGTAACACTCTCTCACAGACTGTGACCATCTCTTAGACATTGTCTGACTCTCTCTGACACACTCGGAAATACACTGTAACCTTCTCTGACAGACTGTGATACACTGTGACACTCTCTGAGACATATCGTGCCACTCTCTGACTCTCTCTGACTCTCTGAGACTCACTGTGACAATCTCTGAGACACACTGTAACACTCTCTGACTCTCTCTGAGACTCTGACACACACTGTGACACTCTCTGACAGACTGTGACACACTGACAATCTCTGAAACTCTCTGTGACACTCTCTGACAGGCTGTGACACACTGTGACACTCTGTCTCTCGCTGACACTCTCTTAGATGCACTATGACACTCTGCGACTCTCTCTGAAACTCTCTGTGACACTCTCTGACCCTATCTGACACTCTCTGAGACACACTGTGACACACACTCTCTGACTCTTTCTGTCACTCTCTGAGACACACTGTGACCGTCACTGAGACAGATGCTGACCCTCTCTCACGGTCACTGAGACAGATGCTGACCCTCTCTGACACGCTCTGAGGCACTGTGACACTCTCCGCGACACACTGTGACACTTTCTGACTCTCTGACTCTCTGAGACACACTGTGACACTCTCTGAGACCCACTGTTAAACTCTCTGACACTCTCTGATACACACTCTAACACTCTCTGACTCTCTCTGGCACACTCTGTGACATACTATGACACTCTCTGACAGACTGTGACACACTCTGACAATCTCTGAAACTCTCTGTGACACTCTCTGACAGGCTGTGTCACACTGTGACACTGTCTATCGTTGATACTCTATTAGACGTACTGTGACACTCTGTGACTCTCTCTGAGGCACACTGTGACACCCTCTGACAGACTGTGACACATCGTGACATTCTCTGAGACATTGTGACACTCTCGAAGACACACTGTCGCACTTGCTGACCCTCTCTGACACTCTCTGAGGCACTCTGTAACACTCTCTGACAGACTGTGACCCTCTCTGACACTCTCTGAGACCGACTGTGACCCTCTCTGAGACGAACTCTGACCATCTCTGACTCTGTCTGAGACACAATGTGAAACACACGGACCCTCCATGAGACAGACTGGGACACTCATTGACTCTCTCTGAAACTCTCTGAAACACACTGTCACAATTCCTGACAGACTGTGACACTCTCTGACAGACTTTGACACACCGTGACACTCTCTGACCCCCTCTAACACTCTCTGAAACACAATGTGACACTCTCTGACAGACTATGACACACTGTGGCATTCGCGGACATTCTCTGACACTCACTGAGACAAACTGTGACACTCTCTGACAGCATTGACACACTATGACATTCTCTAACTCTCTCTGACACTCTCTTAGACAAACTGTGACACTCTCCGTGACACACTGTGACACTTTCTGACTCTCTTTGACTCTCTGAGATGCACTGTCACACTCTCTGAGACACTCCGTGAAACTCTCTTAGACACTGTGAATCTCTCTGACCTTCTCTGTTACTAACTGTAGCACTCTCCGACTCTCTCTGACACTTTCTGAGGCACACTGTGACACTCTCTGACTCTCTCTGACACTCTTTTAGACACACTGTGACACTCTGACTCTCTCTGACACTCTCTGAGGCACACTGTGACACTCTCTCACAGATTGTGACACATTGTCACTCTCTCTGACACTCTGAGACACACTGTGACACTCTCGGACACACTGTGACACTCTCTGACACATCGTGACATTCTCTGAGACACGCTGTAGCACTCTCTGATCCTCTCTGACACTCTCTGAGGCACTCTGTGACACTCTCTCCCTCTTTCCGTGACTCCCTGAGACACACTGTTACACTATCTGACAGACTGTGTCCTTCTCTGTGACATTCTCTGAGATGCACTGTGGCACTCGCTGAACCTCTCTGACACTCTCTGAGACACACTGTAACACTCTCTGACAGACTGTGACACACAATGACATTCTCTGACCCTCTCTGACACTCTCTTAGACACACTGGACACTCTCTCACTCACTCTGAGGAACACTGTGATACTCTCTGAAACACATTGTGACAACCTCAGCTAACCCCCAAACTGAATCAATCAGCCTAGATATAGAGCTGGCCATGTCATCTTGATTATAGAAGTTTTTGTTTAAAGTTTTGAAAGCGTTCTGCCTGAGGAATGACCAGTTAGGTATAAACAAAAGGACCCCAAAAGAACCTTTCTAAACACAGACATTTTGGAATCTTGGGGGTCATTTAGAACCTCACTGAAGAAGAAAATTCAAGGATAATAATGTAAAAGGACCGGCTTTATGACAACATATGCCATATTTTGCTTTGGACTGAATACAAACAATGTCAGTCTTTCTGCTTTGAAGCCAATGAAGTGTGTTAAGGTGTTTGTGAGTTTATATTAAAAAAAATGTTGCTGAAGCATATTGAGTGCTGAAGATACAAATTTGTCTCATTAGGTCAATGAAAGGAATGCCCAGTCAAATCCACATTTCCTGTGTAATGGAGTGCCAATGTCGCCACTATAAATATATTGCCTGGTGCCTATTCTAGTCGAGTGGCGATCAGCACGGTAACAACATCTGGATTGTGGTTTTTGAGGGTGGTGGTGGTGAAGGTTCAGGCAGTTACAGTATTGCAGATAAACCCGCCTGTTTGTTCAGTGACTATGATTGATGTCAGTCGACATGGAACTGAATGATGTCACTGGACGGTTTCCCTTTCCGATTAGTAAGGGGTTTCTTGCAATGCTTTATGCCATTGTATCAGCAGATGCTTCACCTCCGCCACTAACAGGAATTAGCATCTGCAGAGACAGGAAGAGGAGAGGTAAACATCTGAGAATAGTCTGGAATGTTCCATTAATGGATAATAATCTGCTAACATTAGACTGGAATGCAGCAACAATGGATAGGAGTTTATCTGAGGGTCTTTCCTATCTTTTCTCGTATTGATCGACATTATCAGATCGGACATACGGTGTACCGATGATTATTCAGACAGGTTACTATCCCATGCTCGCTATTGTTGGTGTTACTGGTAAGTATCTTCATCTCCATCCATTTACTAGTTCCATAAACCATGGCGAACTTCCTTGCTATTTCTGTTACCTATATTTGGCAAAGACGGAACATGTTGTCTTCCGTTTCAAATGCAAATTCCATTCATTATCCATAACTTCCAGTAGAGTCCACACCCCCGCCCTCACAAGCACCTGAGAGCACGTTTGTTCACAATCCCGAAAAAAATTTTTACATGGAATTCATTTATGTCTCAGTCGATCATCAAACCTGTCCACTATAAGCTCGAAAATATTTCCAGTCACCATCTTGGCATCAATGCTGGCGCCTAATAAACCATTATTCATGCCTTTATTGTTACAAGCCTCCTTGAAGCATGATTTCAGTTGCAAATATTTCGATCACAACCTTGTTCTTGTCTCTAAAGTAACCTCATGACAGGGACACTGTGTCAGAGTAATAATGTTGCAAGAAATGTAATTCAGATGCACATGTTACTACAGCTAAAGGCACTGTTTCACATCTTACCACAAATTATGTCACAACGTAAATTCAAATGAAGGGAATTGGAAATAAAAGTAAGTTTCAATAATTATAACCATACCATCACAAGCACTTAGTCTATAAGTTTACCTATTTCACTGATGTCGTTTGGAAAAGAAATCTAGCATTATTACCGGATCTGGCTTAAGATTGACATCAGACCCACAGTAATGTGCTTGGCTCATTCCCTTCAGATATGAGCTCACAGTAAAGGGACAACAAATACTGCCCCAGTCAGCAATGCAGGCAACCCATGTCATAACAACAGTAATGGTTAAATAAAACAAAGAATGGTGCAAGAGTTCAGAATCAAAAAGAACGAGAAAGTGCCGTAGAAACTGAGCAGATTTGGGAGCCTCAGATATAGAGAAAAATATAATTGGCATTTTGAGTCCAATGACCAGACTTCAGAACTGAAAGCCGCTGGGAAATAGGGTCATTGATGTTGGTGACAGGGACATCTGTTGTTAAGGGAATAAGGACTGAGCTGAATAGATGAAGAAAGGGAAAGATAGAGGGAAAGAAGCAAACAAACAGATTTTTGATGATTAACTGGGATGGAAAACAAACAAGATTAACCTTTTTTATTTTTCTTCTGTTACCATATTACTGAAAACTGTGACCATGCAAGGTATACATCAAAGTCACTGTTTCAAGTGAAATATGTCACTCTGTCTCTCTTCCCTGAGTGTAACCACATTCTTTTATTCATTAACGGGATGCTGGGCCAATATTTAATTCCTTTTCCCCATTGTCCTTGAGAAGGTGTTTGTGAGCTGCCTTGCTGACCAGTGCAGTCCGTGGACTGTAAGTAGTCAGTGCTTAGTTCTGTCCAGTTTCAGTTCTTTGAGACTTTATGGCTTGGCCATTTCAAACTGCAACTGAGAGTTAACCACTTTAGTGTGGGTCTGGAGTCATATGTAAACCCGATCAGGTGAAAATGTTGGATTTGCTTCCCTGACGGGCATGGGGGTGCCAGGTAGGACAATTGACAATGGTTTCATTGTTTTATTTGATTCTTAATTCCTGATATTTTATTGAATTTTCAAGTTCCAACATTTGCTGAGGTGGAATTCCAATCCGGGGTCTGGGTCATTACCTGGGTCACTGAATTAATATTCCAGAGATCATACAACTATGCATTGCCTCCTCAGCATCTTCAACCATCTCCAATGGCAATAGTGATGATGCTGTTGGTGTGGCCTGACTTCATAAGGCAAGGAAATGATTTGGCAAAACATACCATCCTTTTCATTTTGTATTTATGAGAAGGCGAGATAATGGGAAGTGCTCCTGGTGAAAATAAACTTGATGTTCTTGGTCATGAGTCACTGACACTAAGTTCATTGCAAAATGATTAAAGTGTAAGAGTGAAGCCACCTTCTTGCATTTGTAGAGTGTTCTTGAGATAGTATGTGGGACACTGAACAGATTTTCTCTCCTTTATAATGAATTATTTCCTTGCGACATAGAGATAGAGTAAAGGAGTTTCACCAGACTAATCCCTGCAGTGATAGTACCATGAGAAAAGTGTGAAGGAAATTAGCGTTTAATCTGTAACGCTACAAAAGAATAAAAACTGATTGCATTAAAACTTGAGCGTTATGGACTAACACTCATTTCCACAACAAAATGTTGACAGTGTGAAATATAATGTGTTTTCTGCAATACACGTCTTCACATTTGGACGAAAATATAGTTAGGCAACATTGAGAATGATATGGGCCAAGTGCAGGGAAATGGACTGAGCATGGATGGACATTTTGGTCAGCATGAAACAGTTTGGGCTCAACGCTTGTCTCTGTGCTGTAGCACTCTATGATAATTTACAAAGCTCTGTGGACACCACCCCCTCATCACCACCTCCCCCCTCGCCCCATGTTGGTTGAGAGAGATCTCCAGGTTCTAAATGAACTCTCACCATCTCAATGTGCAGTTGGTGTGTAAACTTACCCTGAACGTTATATTTTTCACAAATCTGTCAGCAGTCGAATTCTGATAGAGTTCGTCATTCCCTCCAGCTATTGACCCCCGTACAGAAGACTAGCCTGTCTTTTCTGTCCCAAAGCTAGTCCCTTTTTTTGTTTAAACACTGTTCTTGGCTCAAGGACACCCTGTCTTTGATGTTTATCAGAGGGACAATAAAAAGAGGCCTGACTCCGATCAGTCTCGTTTGATACAGAGATGAGAAGGATTTCCAGAGGCCTTTTGTTTATATGTAAACAGATAAGACTTCTGTATTTCAACTTTAACCTGAAGCCATGTGCTCCATTTATACTAGTCCTTAAATAGAGTTTGCTTATTGGGACTGTTGTGTATATTTGGAACAGCATAATTAAGTCTATCTGTATAGGCTAAGTTTTGTAGGGTTTATTTATTCAGTTCTTTGTGTTTCATTGTGTAATTTTTGAATACAGTTTTTGTCTGTTTTAAAATCCAGTAGACAACGTCACTAACTATTTCCAGGTAATTTACATTGTGCACTTACCGAAATAAGTTGCAATGTTATGCTCTGTGCGGCCTACTTAAGAATGCTTTGAGTGGTCTAGACTAGTCCATAACAGACTGGGAGTGTGAGGTGCTCATGTCTTTATTTCGGGTGTTGGGCTTGTTGGACAGACAAAGCTTGGGATAATAATGGCTTTTTCAGTCGCCAAAAGTTTTCTGGATGTGGAAGCAATGACTTTTGAAGGTTTGGAAAAAGTGAATAAGAGCAAGCTGCAGCAATGAGCAGAGAAGCTGGAATTGGAACTGCCTGCTTCTGTGAGGAAAGGAGAGATACTTACAGCAGTAGCTCGTCGGTTAAACTTGCTGGAGAAACCATCGGAATTTACAGAGCTGGCAAGAATTCATTTGCAAATGAGGCAGCTTGAGTTAACAGCGAGATATAAGGAAAGGGCAGCAGAATTGAAGCAGTTAGAATTACAATAAAAAGCAGAAGAGAGGGAAAAGCACAGCAGAAGAGATGGAAAAAGGCAGAGAAGCAGGGGAGAAAGAAAGAGAGCTTTTGAACAGCAAAAATGACACTTTAAAAAGGAAAGTCAGCGTAAAGGGCTGGAGATAAAGGCTGAAGGTAGGGTTAGTAAGGAAGTGAGTGAGGATGAGCAAACCTCTGGTAGTCAGAAGCCTATCCTTGGCCAAGCATTGCCTAAGTTTGATGAGAAGGATATGGAAGTCTTTTTCAACTCATTTGAAAAGGTGGCTAGACAAATGCAATGGCCAGAGTCAATGTGGGTTTTGTTAATTCAAACGAAACTTGTAGGTAGGGCGAGTGGGCCATTCGAATCCCTGAAAAAAGCCATTTAACTGCATATGAGCTTGTACCAGAAGACTATAGACAAAGTTTCTGGAATATAATGAGGGATCCTGGTCAAAACTGCATTGAGTTTGAAAGGATCAAACACAGTAATTTTGATAGATGAATAAGAGCTTGAAAAAAGCAAGCGATCCTATGTTGCACTTGGAGCGGTAAATATTTTGGAGAAATTCAAAAATTTACTACCTGAAGTAGTGCGACCTCATGTGGATAAAAAGAGAGTTAAAACAGCAAAGTTATCAGCTAAAGTGGCTGATGATTATCAGCTGGTCCATAAACTCAGTTTGGTTTCCAGAATCTATTTCAGTCCATGAGGGATAGAAATTGGAGCAAAGAGATATCCTCACGTGGCAAGGAAAAGGTAGATCTCAGTGAAGACAGTAAGGATAATTTACCACAGGTTTAAACAATGAACCGTTGAGAGGGACAAAGAAGTGATGGCCTCCATTTCCTCATTAAGACATCATTTGTTAAGTAGTAATAGATAGGAATGCATTTACTCTCTTTCTTGCTAAATGCCACCGGTGTTTTCAATGTAATCAAATGGGCCACACAAAATCACAGTGTTGGTGGGCTAGGACAGCCAGATGTAGGAAATCCAGACAACCCTGGACCAGTAACAAAAAGCAAAAGGGAAGTTAGACAACTGCCTCAGAGTGTACAAGATGATCGGAAGCTGATCAAGGAATACGTACCAAATGTGCTTAAAATATACACACAAGGGTAAAGTTTATTCACATAGACCAGGAGTCATTGGTAAGGCGGTTCCAATATTAAAGGAGACAGGATCTTCTCAGTCTGCAGTACTGAGGGATGAGAAGCTATGCACGCCTGAGAGACTATTGCCAGAAAATTTGCTGGTAATAAGAATGCATGGTGAGACAAAAAATACTCAGTTATGTAAAGGGAGAACAGTGGATAATGTGTGATAGGAGTACTGGACGCCAAACTCTCAGCTCCAGGAATAAAATTTGTCCTTGCAAATAATATAGCTGATTCGCCGGTATGCGTGCTGCCTACTCTAGTTGAAAAGCCAGTGGAGATGCAGGCAACGGAAGACCTGGAGAATGTTGAACCAGGAAATTCCCCTGATTGTGTGATCACAGATCACAACGTTCAGGTTGAAGCAAGAGAGATCAAAAGGAAGCTGACATAGAGTTATCCGAATCTTATTTTGATCAGATAGGTCGAACAGAGAAGGAGCAAATAGGAAAACATGCAAATATTTTCAGCTCTGCTAATTGATTGACTGGCAGCTGAAAGATGAGGAATTAAAACAGTTATATCAAAAGGCATTTAGCAAGCAAGAAATAAAGCATTCCTGTCTGTTATTACTTAACAACATGTCTTAATGAAGAAATGGAGACCATCTCACTTTCAATCAATCAGTCATGGGCAGAAATTCATCAAGCTGTTTTGCCAGTTAGGTATAGAAAGGAGCTGCCACGATTGGCACTTGAGCTACCAGTTGAAGGTAATTTTGGGGTGAGGACAACACCAGCTAAAATATAAGGATTTGTTTACAGGCCTCGACTATACAAAGATGTAACTGAATTTTGCCAGACGTGTCAAACGTATCACGCAGACAGTAATAAAACTTGCACCTTTACTACCTATTCCAGCATTTCACGACCCTTTCACAAGAGTCTTGATTGATTGAGTAGATCCCCTACCACAAACAAAAGGTGGGAATAAGTATTTATTTACAATAATGGATGTGTCGACTAGATATCAAGAGGCAATCTCATTTTGCATTATCACAGCTGAAAAGGTTGCAGGAAAAAAAACATAATATTTTTTCTAGATACAGATAAAACAATCAGATCAACGATCAAACTTCACATCCAAACTATTCAAGGAACAAAGGAAAACTTGGGAATAAAGCAATTCGAATCGAGTGCTCACTATCCAGAATCACAGAGAGCACGAGAGAGATGGCATCAAAAACTGAAGACCATGTTGAACGTTTAAGGTCAGGATTATCCAGATGATTGCGATAAGGAAATTTCTTTTGAACTTTTTGCGAGCAGAGATGCACCGAATGAATCGACCAAATTCAGTCCATTTGAATTAATTTTTGGGTAAGACATAGGAGGACCATTAAAATTGATGAAGGAGAAATTAAAAAGTTAGAATTCAGAGACCACCCATTTGGACAATGTGTCAAAATTTAGGGAACGATTAAATAGAGCTGGAGAGTTGGCTAGATACATTTGAAGGTATCACAGCATACAATGAAACAGGAAGCGGATAAGAAATCACAAATTTACAGTTTTGCAAATGGGAATACGGCATTGGTGTTCCTTCCAGTAATAGGTGAGCCTTTAAAAACAAGGTTTTGTGCAGCTTATCAAATTGATAAGAAATTTAGTGAGATGAACTACTTGATAATGACTCCAGACAGGAAGAAATCTCACTACGTACGTCGTGTGAATATGCTCAAAAGATAGTTTGATAGTGAAAGAAAGCAAGAGGAGAAGGTGTTCATGATTACAGCACAGAAGTAAGAACCAAGTTCAGAGGATTCTGAATTGGACATCCTCAAATCAGATTGAGCAATGAGAAAGTTGTCAAACATTGGGATAAATTATTGATAACTTCAACAAGAAAATCGAAATGATCCAAAAGATTTATTACTATAATTTTGGGAGATAGACGGAAGTAAACTAGGATGTACTAGCATAATTAGGCATGATGTAGATACAGGAGATGCTGTTCTGATTAAGCAAAATCCTAATAGGCAATAACCCTCCAAAGTTGGCATAGGTTCAGAAAGAGATAAAGTGAATGCTCCAAGATGGCATAATCAAAGTGAGTTACAATGACTGGAACTCACCTATAGTCAAGATGCCAAAGCCAGATGGTACCATACAGTCATATGTGGTCTATCACAAAGTCAACACTGTTACAAACCTAGCTAAAAGTGTATTTCCGAAACCCAAGTCACGTTCCTGGGCCATGTTATGAGAAATAGACCAATAGCCCCATGAGATACAGAAACGAAAGTAGTGGGAAAATTCCCACACCATCGCCAAAAAACAGTATTACAGTTACGGTGATTGATTGGATTTTACTGAATGTTTGTGCCAAACATTAGCAGTGTGGCTGCTCCACTCACCAAATTATGAAGAAAGGGCAAGAACTCTCAGTGGACAGCAAACTGTCAAATGGCATTTGACAGTCTAAAAACTGTGTTCACCACTGCCCCAGTCTCAGCCACACTGGATTACACAAAGCCTTTCAAGGTGGCGATCGATGCCAGTGATGTGGGTGTCGATGCGGTGCTTCTGCAGGAAGATGACGAGGGAATCAAAAGACCTATCGGATATTTTTTTCCAGGAGGTTGAACTTCATTAGCAAAAATATTAAACGGTGGATAAAGAGAATTTAAACTTGGTGTTGGCATGACAACATTTCACTGTTTACATCACCCGCGATGCATCTGAGACAATTGTATACGCTGATCACAACCCATTGATATTTGTGGAAAAAATTAAGGACAAAAATGCCAGACTGTTTCGGTGGAGCTTGTTGTTGCCGCCATTCATTATGACAATTGGCATGTGGCAGGTTGTGAAAACGTGATTTCTGATGCGATTCTGAAACTTGAGTGAGATGTGGAGGCATTTGGTTGTGGGTGTACCACGGCCTAAATTTGCATGGGGTTGTGCATGTTTGCATATTTACAGTTGCTATAGTGTATATGCACGTTTTTAACCATTCGAATCCAACTGGATTCGAATGGTTAAAAATCAGACATATTTTGGCATTGATGGTTTATTTTTAAGAAGGGAGGCGTCACAAAGCTAGTCCCTTTTATGGCAAGATCCTTTTTCTTAAACAGGTGGATTCTGTCCTTGATTTTTTTACAGAGGGACAATAAAACGGGGCCTGATTCTGGTCAGTCTGGCTTGGTACGGAGACTAAAAGGATTTTCAGTGGCCTTTTGTTTATCTGTAAACAGATGAGACTACAGACCAAAGTGGTCGTGTTTTAGAAGTGGCCTGTGTAATGAAAGGGGAGCGATGTGCTCTTTTAGCTGAACTAGCTGAGCTTAGCAGCTTTCAGTTGAGTCTTGAACTGGGAAGTCCAACAGAGAGCTGTGTGGAAACTCTTTTTTTTTTCTGCACTTCAACTTCAACCTGTAAGCTTGTATTCCATTTATACTGTCTTTTAAAGCGAGTTTGCTTATTGGGACTGTTATGTGCGTTCGGAACAGCATAATTGAGTTCTACGTGGGTACTTTATTCTGTTCTTTGTGTTTCATTGTGTACTTCTGTGAATGAAGTTTTTGTCTGTTTTAAAATCCAGTCGTCAACATAGCTAAACTACTCCACGTAATTGTCATTGTACACTTAATGAAACAAGTTGCAAAATTATGCTCTCGGCTGTTTGCCTAAGAATGTTTTGAATGATCTTGACTCATCCATAACATCTTGGAGATGGAAGATGCCTCCTTGGAACTTGGTACAAATCATTCACGTTCCCTCCTCACGATCAGCAAATCATGTTAAGTTAACAAGTGTGTACCATTAGCAATGGGGCCAGGAGGAACAACATGGAGCAGTCTGCCTGTGCAGTCTCTGCTTCATTAGTTTGTCATCTTGCAGCATCAAAGACATCCTCCTGTTTCAGTACCACAGTTTGGAGGGGCTGAATGGCCTTTTCTTTTTGATGTGTCAGTGTCTCGAGTGTCTTGAGAACACTGAGTTCTCCAATATCAAATAACCTCCCTTCCAAGCTGCTGACTCCCTTTCCCAATCCCTCCCGTTCTGTTCCCATCACCACCCCCTCCCTTCTCAGGCGGTCCACCTCCCTTCTATTCCTCTGATCCACCCTTCTTCCAGCTTCCAACTGGATTCATTCCTCCAATCGACTAACCCGGTGGTACTATTTACCAGTGTTGATCTATCCCCACCTCACCACGCCACCTCCTCCTCCCCACGCTGCTTCTTTATCTGTAAACCTCCTTACGTCTATCCCCACTCCTGAAGAAATGTTGCACCCAAGGTGTTGACTACTTCACCTCCTGATGCTGCCTTGCTTTGTGTGGTCTTCCAGCCTCCTGCTTTTAAATAATTACGTTTTCTTAAAATCTCTTCCAGTGTAATAGGCCGGAGAGAGTGAATTGGCTGTGACTCTGCTTGTCCAATTTTTTCGATGGACTGAATGGCTTTCTCACATTCTTGTGAAACCTGCTTGACATGCTAAAAGAGCTCCTATTTTTATCCTGTGAAAATGTTCAGGATCTAGCAGTGCTGTTACACGTTAACAACATGAGCTTGAATGTTTTTCAGGTTTTGAAGTTTTATGTGATTTGTACAGAACATCTTCACTTCTGATCGAATGATGGAGGGAAAGACGTTGATGAAGCAGCTGAAGGTGTTTGCGTCGAAGAAGCTACCCGAAGGATCGCCAACAGAGATATCCAGGGACTAAGAGGATTGCTGTCCACCAACCACATTGTGTTCTGAATGATCCAGTGGGGAGTTTAAACCTTATCCCATTCAGTTCAACCTTATTCAGACTCCTTGACACCTTGTTCCATCAAACCCTGTCAGGGCCAGCGACTTTGACGCTGAGTTCGTATCTTTTGTTCATATCACCAAACCAAAGTATATGTGTGGGGAGTGTTTCCTTCTCACAGAGGATAGAGCCTGTTGGGGACTCTCTGTCCCAGACAGCTGCATTACAAAAATGACTGGGAGGAGGTGGGAGGTGGGTTTCTAAATTCTTGGAAGAGCAGAGTCTGATTAGAACAAGTCAACATGGATTTAGTAAGGGGAGGTCGTGTCTGACAAATCTGTTGGAATTCTTTGAAGAGGTGACAAGTAGGTTAGACCAGGGAAACCCAGTGGATGTGGTCTATCTAAACTTCCAAAAGGCCTTTGATAACTTGCCACACGGGAGGCTGCTGAGCAAGGTGAGGGCCCATGGTGTTCGAGGTGAGCTACTGGGATGGTTTGAGGATTGGATGTCTGACAGAAGGCAGAGAGTTGGGATAAAAGGTTCTTTTTCGTAATGGTAGCCGGTGAAAAGTGATGTCCCGCAGGGTTCAGTGTTGGGGCCGCAGCTGTTCACATTATATATCAATGATCTGGATGAAGGGACTGGGGGCATTCTAGCGAAGTTTGCCGATGATACGAAGTTAGTTGGACAGGCAGGTAGTACTGAAGAAGTGGGGAGACTGCAGAAGGATCTAGACAGTTTGGGAGAGTGGTCCAGGAAATGGCTGATGGAATTCAAATGCGAGGTCTTGCACTTTGGAAAAAAGAATAAAAGCATAGACCACTTTCTAAACAGTGAGAAAATTCGTAAAGCCAAAGTACAAAGGGATCTGGGAGTGCTAGTCGAGGATTATCTTAAGGTAAACACGCAGGTTGAGTCCGTGATAAAGAAAGCGAATGCAATGTTATCATTTATCTCAAGAGGGTTGGAATATAAAAGCACCGTTGTGCTACTGAGACTATATAAAGCTCTGGTTAGGCCTCATTTGGAGTACTGTGTCCAGTTTTGGTCCCCATACCTCAGGAAGGACATAGTGGGACTGGAGCGTATCCAGCAGAGATTCACAGGAATGATCCCTGGAATGGTAGGTCTAACATACGAGGAATAGCTGAGGATCGTGGGATTGTATTCATTGGAGTTTAGAAGACTAAGGGGATATCCAATAGAAATTTACAAGATAAAATATGGCTTGGAAGGGGTGGACGCTAGGAAATTGATTCCGTTAGGCAAGGAGACTAGGATCCGTGGAACACAGCCTTAGAATTAGAGGAGGTCAATTCAGAACAGAAATGCGGAGACATTTCTTCAGCCAGAGAGTGGTGGGCCTGTGGAATTCATTGCCACGGAGTGCAGTAGAAGTCGGGACGCTAAATGTCTTCAAGGCAGAGATTGATAAATTCTTAATGTCACAAGGAATTAAGGGCTACGGGGAGAATGCTGGTAAGTGGAGTTGAAATGCCCATCAGCCATGATTGAATGGCGGAGTGAACTCGATGGGCCGAATGGCCTTACTTCCACTCCTATGTCTTATGGTCTTATGGGAGTGGGTGTCAATGGATTTTGACACGTCAGAGATTCAAGGGCTACAAGGAATTGGGCATAAAACAGAAATTGCAGCCGAGACCAGATCAGCCCTGACGTTATTGAGTGGAAGGGCAGGCTTGAGGAGCGAAATGGCCTCGTGTTATTCCAGTATACTCCAGAGTCCAGTCAGATTATGGTCTCTTCGATTTCCTGTGTTACGGACTTCATGTAACTGAATAGACTGATCCTGTTGCTGTGCAACAGGATGCTGGTGCTGCGTGATCTACTCTGGGTACAGTTTTATTGGCTAGAGGGGTTCATTAGCTTCCTCCTGTAACCGTATATCAGTGTCCAGGGGCTGAAAACATTCATCCTGTTCTGTTGTAACTGAAATCCATACAGACTAACTCTACCATCCGAGGAGAAAGTGAGCACTGCAGATGCTGGAGATCAGAGCGAAAGAAGTGTGGCACTGGAAAAGGACAACAGGTCAGGCAGCATCCGAGGAGCAGGAGAATCGATGTTTGGACATTCCTGATGAAGGGCTTATTCCTGAAATATCGATTCTCCTGTCCCTTGAATGCTGCCTGGTCTGCTGTGCATTTCCAGCACCATACGTTTAGACGTCTAACACCTAGCCAAAGTCAACCTTCCTGGTCACATCATCAATTAACTTTAAAAGTTTTTTAGGCATAAACCTCCTTGCACAAAGCCATGCTTATTATTCCTAATCAGACGCTGCCTTTCCAAATGCATGTACATCTTATGCCATGGTATCTTCTCAAGTAATGTACCTAACAATGATGTTAAATGTACTGGTCTACAGTTCCCAGACATTTTTTTTTTACAGATCGTTTTGAATAAGGGCACAGCATTTGTTATCCTCCAGTCTTCAGGAATCTCAAATTTCGTTAATGGTGATAAAAAATTTTAAACAGGGTCCCCGCAAGTTCTTCTCTAGATCCTTGCAGTGTTCATGGATATACTTGTTAAGGACCGTGAGATTAATCCACCGTCAAACATCCTTGTGTGCCCAACACCTCCTCTACTGTAATATGGACTGCCCCTAAGATATCATTCCTAAGTATTTTTATCTTTCTCCACGGTAAATATAGAGAAGAAATATTTGTTGAGGACCCCGTCCATCTCTTATGGTTCCACACATATATGTACCCTTTTGTATTTTAGGGGTCCTATTCTCTCAGTAGTTATTGCTTTCATTTCATAATCTTAAAGTAACTCTTTGCATTCATCCTAATCTTCTCAGCCAAGGTTCTTTCATAGCACCTTTGTCGCCTTTTTGATTTCCATCACAGGTAAACCCCTTATATACTGCCAGGAATTCCCTTGATCCCGTTGCCTGTACCTGAGTCACACATTCCCCTTTTTTGAGTCAAAGCCTAAATATTTCTTATCATCCTGGTTTCCCCATTCCTACCAATCTTGCCCTTCACTGTCAGAGGAACATAAAAACCTTGACCTCTAGCTAACTCATGTTTAAAGGCCTCCCACTAGCCAACGGACCATTCACCTGCAAACAAACTACTCCATCGATCCCTGCAAGCTTCTGTCTAATCCCTTCAACATTCACCTTGTCCCAGTTTAGAACTTGAGCCTGTGGACCAGTTTTGTCCTCTCCATCGCTATTTGAAAATTAACAGAACGATGGTCACTGGTTCCAAGTGCCCACCGACTGTCACCTCAGTCACCTGTCCTGCTCTGTTTCTCAAGAGTCGTTCGAGTTTTGCCCCTTCTCAAGTAAGACCCTTTACATACTGCTTGAGGAAACTTTCCTGAACACACTTACCGGATTCCACTCCATCAAATTCCTTAACGCTCCGGCAGTCTCAGTCAGTTACAAAAATTAAAATCCACGATTATGACAAACACATTGCTCCTGCATGCCTCCCTTCTCCATTTATATTTGTTACTCTAGTTCACGTTGGCAATTTGGAGGCATATAAGCACAACCTCGGTGACATCATCACCCCATTCCTACTTCTTAGCTCCACCCACAAAGCCTCACTGGATGATTGGTCTGTTATTTTATCTCTGATTACTGCTGTGAAAATCTCCCTAATCAGAAATTCAACTCCTCCTCCCCTCCTTCTAGCATCCCTGTCCCGTCTAAAGCACCTGTACCCTGGTATGTTAAGCTGCCAGTCCTGACCCTCGTTTAGCTATGTTTCTATCAAGGCTGTATTATCCCAATCCCACGTTCCTATCCACGCCCTTAGTTTATTGGTCTGACCTGCCAGCCCTCTTGCATCGAAAAAAGAATGCAGTTTAATCCAACAGGAATTCCTTGCTCCCTGTCGTGTTCCAGCCTAACCTGTCTCTTCACTTTACTGTTTCTGATTATGTCCTTCCAGCCTCGCACTTGACTCCCTGATCATGAGGATACGCCTCCTCGCCAATATAGTTTACACACTCTCTGTAGCACTAGCAAAATTCGCCAACAGGTTATTGGTCTCCACCCCATTGCATGTGCCACCTATCTCTCCTGATCAGGTCAACCCTGTCACAGAAATGACCCCAATGATCTAAAACTATTGAATCTCTGTGCCCCCTACCCCTGCACCAATTCTTTAGTTAATTATTTATCTGCAATATCCTCCTGTTCTTACCTTCATTAGCTTATCACACTGGAGTAATGAGGAGATTACCACCATTAAGGTCCTAGTTTTTAACTTTTCTCCTAGCTCTCAGTAATCACTCTGTAGGACCTCATTCCTATATTTACCTGTGTCATTTATACCAACGTGCACAATCACGTCTGGCTGCTCCGCCTCCCCCTTGAGAATGTTCTGCAGCCACTCGGTGACATCCTGGCGCCTGGGAGGTAACACACCATCCTGGATTCCCGTTTGACGCTTCAGAATCTCCGATTTGTCTCTCTAACAATCGATTCTCCTATCTCTAAGGTCCCGATTACCGTTACCTTTTCCTACTGTGCCGCAGAGTCAATGGTAATTCCACCAACCTGGCTACTGCTGCTTTCCCCTGAACCGTCATTCCCCTGAACAGTATTGACGGGAATGGCCACAGGGGATTCCTGCACTCTCTGCATACTCTGTTCCCCATTCCAGGACGTCGCCCATCTCCTCTCTGTCTTGAACACAACTGGAAGCAAGGACTGCCTGTTGGATTAAATTGCCTTTATTTAAATGCAACAGAACTGACTCGGATGGATCTTAACGTGGGACTGGAATATTATAGTCATTACAGAAACATGATTGGTGCGGGTCTTGGGTATGACCACAACAAGAAAGCTCTTGTCTATGAAGTTCTCAGTATCTCGGATGATCCTGAATGCATTCAGCTCCAGCTCCCGAGCACAGTCTCCTCGGAGTTGCAGTTGGGTTCACTTTCCACTCATGTCGTATTCAGAGACGATGGAAATTTACCTGAGATCCCCTTCCATTACAGAAAGGTGCAATTTTCCGAAGTGCTATGCCCGCTGCTGCAACACTAAAGTTGAAAGGACTGCATTTGAGCTTGCCTGTAGTTTTTGCTGAGCTGTGGCTTTCCAAATCCTCTTGAGCCAACCATTACTACTTACTCTGCTACCAACTGCATGTTTCTCTATCGCTTCACATTTACTTTTGTTTAGGGAAGGAGAGAGACACTGCAGTGATGTAGTACTTAGGCATTAGACACTCCTTGACACCTGACCACTGACTACCTGCTCTCCAGACAAGATCATTGTTTGGCCTTGGAGGGTGTCTTACTGAGGTCTGCGTTTTGGTGGTGCTGCCTGCACTGATGCTAATCTTCATGCCGATAGCCAATCCGTGTTCTCTCAGTCTTTTGGTCCTTTCTGTCTAATAGTACTGCATTTATGAATTCCCTGAATCTGTCGACTGCATTCCAAACTGCGTCTCACTCCATAGCGGGAGAGGATGATGTTCCAGTGAATCCAGTAAAAATGATACAATTCGACATAGGAACAACAGTATGTCTATCCGCTCACTGAGTCTGTTTTTCCACTCAATTAACTGAGATCTATTTTGATAATCCCCATTCCACTTGTCTGCATTTTCCCCATAAACCTTGTATAAACATCAGTATGCCTCATCCCTGAATATATTTAATGAGCCAGCCTCAACAGCCCACAGAATTTTCTACAATTTTTCCCTCTCACTGATGTGACATTTAGTGGTCTTTAATCCCATGCAGTATTTCTAGCACTCTGAAATTCGTACCAATATTAGGTATTATCCTGTTCTATCACACCTTCTTTGTGGCCAGAGGCAAAACAAAACTGAAAGGATAAGAGACTGTAATCTCCTCACTCATCTTCCACGTCAGCCTAAGATACAGCTCATCATGATCTGTGGATTTGCACACTCTCTAACCCGCTTAAACTTCCAATTCTTCGTCAGCTTCTGTATCAATTCATTCAAGGATCACACGGTCTCTCTCCCTGAATCCAGGAACTCCTTCTTCAATCTAAAGACCGAAAGAAAGTCCGTGTTTAACATATTCTCTGGCTCCGTGCATTAGGGTCCCTTGGTCCCTAATACTCCCCATTCTATCCCGCGGTATCCTCTTCCCCTTAATAAACCAGAATGTCTTTGAATTCTTGCTAATCTCTACCCTCTAATGTTTTAACTCCCCGCCTCCACTTCTGCTCTCCTACTGACATTTTAAGTTTAGCCCTACACTTCCTATATTCTTTTCGGACCTCCATTGACCTGCTCACTTTGCAATTGCTTTAGGCTTTTCTATCCTTTTTAATTCTGTTCGAAATTTGTGTCGGCATCTGAGGTTCTCTTGGTTTGTTTTCCAAAATTTTATCTGCGGTGTAACATGCTGGGCCGACACTGTCATCAATTCTATTTTGATCAAGTGATACCCCAACCCCCCGCCCCACGCAGTTCTGCTACAGTTTCACCCAGAAGCAACTGCACTTGGGCCAGATCCTGTCATATTTTTTCATAATATCGGCAAATCCAAAAAGCTTTTATTTTTCAAACATTTTTGGGTCTTTTCCTTAGCAAACTCAAAACATATGAGTCACGGCTACTGGTCCTTTCATGCGTTCCCAATCCTGCCTGCAACATCTGACTGGCTTCGTTCCCCATGGCGAGGCCCAGCACAACCCCGCCCATTGTTGTATCTATGTTGTATCATAAATGGTTATGCCGCAGCAAAATAATCAGATATTTGGCAACATTTCCAACTGGAAATAATCTGATTCTGGCTTTGACTTGCGGCTGTACATGATAGAATACAGAACTTTAATGTACACAAGGAGGCTATTTGGTCACTGATTATGCATCAGCTTGTGAAATGTCTCCCAAAACCTCCCATTTGCCACCTCTATCACTGTTGCCCTTTAATTTCGGAACGTTCAAATATATATCCAGTTCCCTCTTGAATCTTCATTCACAAATCTCCCAGGCAGGGCATTCCAAATCCTAACAACTCTCTCAATGAAGAACTTTTGCCTTATCTCATTCCGAGATCTTCTGCCGACGATCTTGAAACTGGGATCCTGTAATGCCAGCTAAGAGAAACGGAGTATACTTATTTTACCCTTTTTTTCATAATTTTGATCACTGCAATAAGTTCACATCTTTGTCTGTTCTGATCAATAAGGAGTAATTTCATTAGTCGAATTTCGCGCACCCTACCTTTAACTAATTTCTTCATTTCACTTATCATTCTGATTATTTAAAAGGTTACAGGCATTATTCTTCAAAGTAATGAAGGGTGTGTGTGTGTGTGTGTGTGTGTGTGTGTGTGTGTGTGTGTGTGTGTGTGTGTGTGTGTGTGTGTGTGTGTGTGTGTGTAAAAAACAATTCTCTGTAATATTTGAATTACACCCTGTGCCTCGTGTAAAAGGATAGGGATTAGGTAACAATTAACATTTGGGAAAAGAGCTAGTTCAGGGGCGACGGTTTCAGATTTCTGCATCATTGGGCGCTCTTCCAGGACAGTTGGGGGCTTTAAGAAATTGAGAGTTTGCATCTTAACTGGACAAGCACCAACATCCTAGTGGGGAGGTTTTCTCGTGCAAATTGGCTTGATTTAAACTAATAAACCAGGAGGTTGGGAAACAAATCAGCAGGTCAAGAACTGAGCAGAAGGTAGAGGTGAGTAGGACATCAGGCACGGCCAGACTCATGACCATGCTGCGAGAAGGAATCAAATCAGTCCAAAATGTGAATTGGAGGTTGGAATAAATGATAGAGATGTTTATCAGAGATGAGCAAATGAAGATGGAATGTATGGGGTTCGTGAAGGAGTGAGGTGTGTGAGATCAGTAAGTTCGTACTCAAGAAAATATCAAAGGGGAAAAACAATTTTTTTTAAAAAATGTAGTTAAAAACCTTAGGCCTAAAAGCACGCAATGTTTGGAATAAAAGTAATCAACTGGCAGTAGATACAGAGATAGATGGATATGACCTTATAAGGATGATTGAAACATGGTTACAGGAAGATCAGGACTGGACAGTGAATTGTCCATGGGTACTCGGTATTCCGAAAGGATAGACATGAAGATAAAGTAGAGGGAATTGGTGTATTTGTTAAGGATGATACCAAGGCTATATTAAGAAATTATTTTGGTACGAGGGAACAAAATGAAAACCAGTCCAGGTGCAAATAAAAAGCAACGGAAGAAACCTCTTTGGTAGAGTAATTTTCAGCCACTGTCTCCCCAAGTTACTTCTGAGGTCGGAAATAAGAGGGTTCGTGACAAGTTAACAATGGTGGAATAAATGTGCATATTGAATCAATTAATTTGGGCGGCACGGTGGCACAGTGGTTAGCACTGCTGCCTCACAGCGCCTGAGACCTGGGTTCAATTTCCGACTCAGGCGACTGACTGTGTGGAGTTTGCACGTTCTCCCGTGTCTGCGTGGGTTTCATCCGGGTGCTCCAGTTTCCTCCCACAGTCCAAAGGTGTGCAATTCAGGTGAATTGGCCATGCTAAATTGCCCGTAGTGTTAGGTAAGGGGTAAATGGTGGGTTGCGCTTCAGCGTGTCGGTGTGGACTTGTTGGGCCGAAGGGCCTGTTTCCAACTGTAAGTAATCTAATCTAATCTAATCTAATCAACTTGGCAAAGGGTAGGCTCCAAGTACAAATCGTAGAGTATATGAAGGATTGTTTCTGAGAACACATGTCATGGAGCCACCCAGAGAGCAGGGATTTGATATAAGGAAGGAATGAAAAACCATCTTGCAGGAAAGGATCCTCTTGGAAAGAATGACCACAACATACTGCAGTTTCAAATTTCGATTGAAAGAGTGAAAACAGAGTCACATGTGAGAGCCTTAGTGTTGGGTAATAATACTTACAGTGGCCTAAGGAAGATGTTGGTGGGGAGTGGGGGAACAGTCAAAGGCAGGACAGATGAACAAATTTGGCAAATACTTAAGAAGATACTAAATACCTCTCAATTAAAGTATATTTGTGAGAGAAGAGGAATTGCATGACAGAGAAAAAATATCCATGTCAAGATAAGGAATTCAATGACAGCATGGGAAAAAAACTAGGGCAAGTCATATTGTACAGGTTAGTCACACTCCACGAGATAGGGGAAGGCAGTGGCCTAGTACATTATAGCTGAACTGTTCATCGAGACACCCAGATAATGTTCTGGGGAGCTGGATTCGAATCCTGCCATGGCAGTTGGTGGAATTTGAATTCAAATTTGATATTAACAAACTGATGGTAAACATGAATAGATTGTCAGGAGAAGCTCACCTGTTTCACTGTGAAAAAAATATTGGGGTATCACAAAAAATCTCCATGCTCTGCCTAAAAAGCTCTATCCATCAATAAAGTTGCACAACACGCTGAGCAAATATTCTTGCAACCAGAAAACAACTGAGAAGGCATGTCAGACAGAGAAAGTCGAGGGAATAAGATACAGAAATTTAAAGAGAGTCATTCTGGATGATCTTTGACAAACTAAGTTTAATTTTATTTTTATTAATAATGGATTTATGAGTGGAATCCGCATTAGTGAAACCGCATATCAGGAAAATCTTGCTTTATTCCAGAATAAGTAATTAGTTACAGAGAGATTGTTCAGTTTGTTAGTGATTTGTTCACTGTTAAAGTTAGAATCATAGAATACCTAGAGTAGGGAAACAGGACTTTCAGACGAACAAGGACCACACTGACCCTCCAAAGAATAAACCACTCAGATGCATTCTCTACCCTATTAACTATATGTACCCTTGACAAATACACCTAACTTACACATCCACGAACACTATGGGCAATTTAGCATGCCCAATTCAAGTGGCCTGCACATCTTTGGATTGTGAGAGGAAACAGGAACACGTGTTTGAAGCCCACGCAGACATGAGTAGAATATGATAACTCCACAGAGAGGCTGGAATCGAACCTGGGTCTTTAGCGTTGTGAGGCAGCAGTTGCTAGCCCCTGAGCCACGGTGTCACCCCTAGACAGGCAAATAGTAAGTGTTAATTACAGAATGTGTGAAAGGATTTCATTTCGTTGAACCACTCCTTTTTAACAAACTGGGTGTCAAAAAGGAGGTGGGTTACATCATTGTCACATTCGTTTTACCATATTATAAGGCGAGGAGACCTTCGCTGGGTGCATTGCTTTTAACTATCAGATGCATGTTGACCTCCACTTCATAATATTATAGAGAGTTCGAAGTGGGTCAAGTGAATGATATATTGGTATATGGGGAATAGCAGGAAAAATGTGTCTGTGTTTGAATAGATTGGTAATTTGATTGGAAAAATAAAGCATTAATCCAATGGAGAGATTCGCAAATCTGAGGCAAAGAGGAATCAGACACCTGGATCGCAAAAAAAAATATGTTGCGTGCACATCATAGGGAGACAATATAAATTTTTAAACCTTTTGAAAGAGAATACATTCAGGAGTAGGGAAGATTTTCTACAGTTTTGCAGGGTACGGTGAGACTACTTCAGGAGAGCTGACTGCCATATTCTCCACCTTATTGTCTATTTTAAATTATCCTCTGTAGGTATAGAAAAGCTTCCCAATCTTACAGAGTCTGAGGGAGAGTATTCCAGGGAATTGACTGCAGAAGGAAACATGTAAGTACACTAATCATTGTGACACATCTCTGCTGCCTCACAGTGTCAGGGACTCGGGTTCCATTCCAATCTTTGGAGCCTATCTGTGTGGCGTTTGTACAATCTCCACATGTTTGCATTAGGGGCATTAACTCCTTTCGTCTCTCCACTGTCTATCTCCGTGTTTATGCCATCGGCAGGAATTCTCCTTCAGGTCGATGAAGAAATATGGCAAATGCAACCGGTTTTCGTAAAAGCGACCCTGGTGTTCAGGATGCCCTGGGTAACAGGAGACTTGCCTGGCTACTCGTGTGAGTACAGTTTCACTGGTTCCCAAGCTATCCTTCTCAGTCCCTCAGTCCATCCATTACTGCATGGAGCCTTTCCTCAAGCCACGCCGGAGACACCCCAGAACTCATCGCCTGGCACTGGTTGCTCTTTAAGCAGGGCTGTCTACACAAAGACACTGGGCACTTTCTGACCCACCAGGGATGCTGGGTAAAGACCCTGCCATTGAAAGGAACAGAATAACTAAAATCCAATTGAATAGCAAAGCAGAGTAAACAGGCTGAATGGCATCCAATGGCATGGTCTTCATCCAAACCATGTTTGGACCAGAGTACTAGGGGATTGCACATCCAGGGCTGTAGACAAGGCTTTAAACTAAATAGGGCAAGGGTGGGCAAGGTCTGATATTGGCGGAATTAGAAAACCTGAGTTAAAGGAGGAGGTAAGAGTGCAGAACTCAGGAGAAGTTATTAAAATTTCCAACACAGACATAAATATGACAGAGCGTATGGAGACTGTTAGCAATCAAACTTCAAGCACACTGAACAAACGAATGACAATGTGAAGAGGAACGGTTAACTCAGGACTTAAGGCGTTATATCTGAATGTATACAGTGTAAGGAATAGAGTAAATGAGCTTGTGGCGCAGATCGTAATTGGCAGGTATGACGTGGCGGACATCACGGAGACATGGCTGCAAGGGTATCAGGATTGGGAGCTGAATATTCTAGGATATACATCTTATTGAAAATATAGGCAGGTGGGCGGAAGAGGTAGGGTTGCCTTATTGGTAAGAAATAAAACTAAATCAATAGTAAAAAATTAAGTAGGGCCAGTTGATGGGGAATCTGTGTGGTAGAATTGAGGTATCGAAAAGGTGAAAAAAATCATAATTGGAGTCTTGTACAGGCCTCCAAACAGTAGTCAGGAGCTGGGGCACAAGACACACCAGAAGAGAGAAAAGATGTTTAGGAAAGTCAAAGTTAGAGTGATCAAGGGGATGTTAAAAAGAAAGGTTGTTGAGAGTAAGGACAGGCCCAGCCAGTTGGAAGATGGTGGTGGTGTTTGGGTGCAGTTCAGGAAGAAGCGGAGAGACTGAGATCATCCTAGTGGAGGTGTGGAGGGGTGTTGTTGGATGTGTAATGGGATGGTACGTCCATGGGAAAGAGGAGGTGGATGGAACCTGCAAAATGGAAATTCTGAAATTGGTGTAAAGTGTCAGATGAATCAGGGATGTGTGTGTGCAGGGACTGGACCAGGACGGATTACTGAGTCAAAGTAGGAAGAGATGAGTTGTTTGTAGCAGGTGCAGACTGAAGCAATGTGTCTGCCTGGGCCACCCTGTTTGTGGATGTCGGGAGGAGATGGACTTGACCTGTACTACCAGAGGGCCATCAGCTTGGGTCCATTGACTGATGTTTGGGAGGGCAGTGTGTGGGGAGGGGATCACCAGGAGAAATTAGATCAGTTATCGCAGTTGATACAGTGGCCTGATGTGCCATGGTTGGGGTCATGGTCTAAGAAAAGACTTGTTCTATGTTTTTTTCTATCACTTTATTCTTGTTCAGATTGTGCAGTTATTCTGAATTTCTGTATCTCCATCAAATGCAGATGACATGTATTTTCTCGCCTAGTGTGGCGCCTCAACACTTCTTAAACATTTTTTATTACAGTGTGTGCAACAATGGGCGATTGCTCTAATAATTTGTTTCCAATTAAAGGAAAACGTGAGAATATGATTTGAATTCCGGCAGTGTGTCCATTACGTGCAATTTAAGTGAATCTTTATCCTCATCACACTCACTCTTTCAAAGAAACAATGAATGAATCCATATATTCTGCAGAACGTTTTTCAGTTCTGATGATTGCTGGGAATGTTACAAAAGACATACTTCAGTGTCACGGAAAATACGTATGTTCCAGTGTAAGGTGCCATATCCTGGTCCGTCATAAATTATAAATAAAATATGCAGAGGTGGCAGAGCACATGTAAAAGGAGAGTTCAGCTCTATGTACAAAATTCTATTTCTGGCTCCCGCATAAAAGACCTAAACTACATCACTCTGTAAATTCCACAAAATAAGAACAACAAGAGACTGTCCTACTATTTCCATCGCTGTGAGCATCATGTGGTCAGGAATACAATCCCCAAGGTTACACAGCATCCTGGATTGAATCAATAACATTGTCCCTTCACTGTCGGTTGTTCAGAGTCCTGTGGCTCTCTTTGAAACATACCAGTTAGTGTCTCTGCACCACGAGGATCACTGAGATTCACCACCACATTCTGAATGGAAATTAGACATAGGCAATAAATGCTGGTCTTGCTAACGGAATTCACCTCACAAGAACAACTGACAGGAATCTGCTCTACTAAAGGCATCCATTCTAACCGATCTGATTTCTAATGCAGTTTTAATGAGGCTTTTACTTTGCCATAAGCATCTGATCTTTCTGTAACTCCATGAAATTTCCACGAGTGCTTTCGCAGTGCTGATTAAAAATGACATTTGCAAGTTGTGCTCATCATTCTGAAAGGGAGAGCCTTTGTGCAGTTGAGAATGCTTTCATTACTGGTCAGCATCTATAGCAACGTAGAAACTAAGATCAGGAGTAAGTGATTGGACAACATGAACCAGATCTGCCATGTGATAAGATCATGGATGATCTGATTGTGGCCAGAAACACACATTCCTGCTATGCCCTATAACTTTAATTCATAATTCATAGCCGATAACCTGTCTGCCTGTGGCTTAAGGATATTCAATGTCTCACCTTCCATCACTCTCTGGGAGGGAAGTTCCCACAGACGCAGAACCCTTTGATATGGTTAAAACAATCACCAACTCCTTCACTGGGATATTCTCCGTTTTCCAGGAGTCCATCCATTTCTGGAAATCTCACGCACAAATTCTCACGATGGCGGTCAGTGACAATCATTGTTTCACAAGACTCAGTGTTGTGAGCAACAAATTTCACATTATACAGTTAACGATCTAGATGAAGGAACTGACGGCACATTGGCTAATTTTTAGTATTAGAATCACTGGAGTGTGAAAACAGGCCTTTTGGCAAAATAAGTCCACACCAACCCATCAAAGAGTAACTCAACCAGACCCATTCTCCACTGACTAATTTCTTAGTGTATGGGCAATTTAGCATGCCAATCTCATGTAATCTGCACATGCTTGGACTACAGGAGGAAACCAGAGCACCAGCAGGGAACCCATGCAGGCATGGGGAGAATGTGCAAACCCCAAACTGGCGGCCACCCGAGATGGGGACTGGACCTGCGTCCCTGACACTGTGAAGCCGCCGTACTAAGCGACTGTGCCATCCACAACCTGATATTCAGCAGTACAAAGATATGAAGAGGATGGGATAGCATTGAAGAGGTGGAGAGCTTGCAGAATTGTGCTCCAACAAATCTCCTCAACTTCCCACACATCTGTACTTGAACTCCACCCTTCCTACAACAAGAATAGTCCCCATGGTCCTCAACTTCCAGCCCACCAACCTCCAGATACAATTCATCATTGTCCACCATTCCTGCCACCTATAGTCAGGCCCCACAACCAGAGAAATATTTCCCTCCCCACTCCTATCAGCATTTTTGACAATAGACAATAGGTGCATGAGCAGGCCATTCTGCCCTTCGAGCCGGCACCACCATTCAATATGATCATGGCTGATCATCCTTAATCAGTATCCTGGTCCTGCCTTATCTCCATAACCCTTGATTCCATTATCCTTGCGAACTGGATTCAACACTTTCTTAAACGAATCCAGAAACTGGGCCTCCACTGCCTTCAGGGGCAGAGCATTCCACACACCCACCACTCTCTGGGTGAAGAAGTTTCTCCTTATCTCTGTCGTAAATGGCCTGCCCCTTATTTTTAAGCTGTATCCTCTGGTTCGGGACTCACCCATTAGCGGAAACATGTTTCCTGTCTCCAGAGTGTCCAGTCCTTTACATCTCAGTCAGATCCCCCTCAGTCTTCTAAACTCAAGTTTATACAAGCGCAGTCGCTCCAATCTTTCAACATAAGATAGCCCCGTCATTCCAAGAATTGACCTCGTGAACCTACGCTGCACTCCCTCAATAGCCAGCATGTCTTTCCTCTAATTTGGAGATGAGAACTGCGCACAATAGTCCAGATGTGGTCTCACCAGGGCATTGACCAGCTGCAGAAGAACCCCTTTGATTCTCTACTCAATCCCTCTTGTTATGAAAGCCTGCATGCTATTAGCTTTCCTGACTACCTGCTGTACCTGCATGCTTGCCTTCATTGACTGGTGTACAAGAACACCCAGATCTCTTTGTACTGCCCCTTTATCCAACTCAATTTAGGTAGTAATATGCCTTCCTCTTCTTGCCACTAAAGTGGATAACAACACATTTATCCACATTAAACTGCATCTGCCATGTATCTGTCCACTCACCTAACCTGTCTGCGGAGACCATTCCCTCCATGACTCCCACATTAGGTGCACGCCCCCACTCCCCACCAAGCCATCATCCACTCCTGGCACCTTCCCTTGCCATTCCAAGTTGTGTAAAATGTGCGCCTATACCTCCCCCTTCACCTCCTTCCAAGACCCCAAAGGATCATTCCACACCCCATAAACATTGGACTGTGTCCATTGTTCCCAGTCTCCTGTACATTGAGGAGACAGGATGACAACTTTTGGAAAGTTGCAGCGAACATCCCTGACACACACACACACACACACACACACACACACACACACACACACACACAATGATCCCACCACCTTATGGCCGAACATTTCAACTCTCCCTCCCAATCCGCTAGCGGCATGCTAGACCTGGGGCTGCTCCACTGCCAAACTCAAGTCATCCGACACATGGAGGAACTTCACATTGGGACCATACAACCACACGATATCAATGTCAATTTCAACAGTTTCCTCAACTCACCTTCTCCCACCTTATCTCGGATCTAACACTCCAACTTCGCACTGCCCCTTTGAACTGAGCAATCTGTCCATCTTCCCTGACCTTCACGATCACAACCCATCTTCGTCTCACTATCACCTTCCACGCTTCCAGCCTCCGAGCCTCACCCTCTCCTATTTATCTTTCAGCCCCCTTACGCCCACCCTCCACAATCTTGACAATGAGCATATGCCTGAAATGTCGCACCTCCTGCTCCTCGGATGTTGCCAGACCAGCTGTGCTTTTCTAGCAGCACACTTTTGGACTGTGATCTCTAGCATCTGCAGTCCCCACCTTCGCCTGTAGAAGGATGAGGGAAGTTTGGGAGATTGGGTAAAGAACTGATCAATAGAGTACAGTGTGCAAATGTGTGTGGTCGTAATCTTTACCTGAAAGACAAGAGGCATGGACTATTTTCAATACTAGTAGTAAAATCAGAAGTCTGAAGTGCAAAGAGACTGGAAAGTTCTAGACCACGATTCTCTCAAGGTAGACTTGCAGGTTGTCAGTAGTTAAGAAGGCAAAAACAATGATGTTATTCATTTCAAATGGGTTTGAATATAAAAGCAGGGATATACTTCCGAGTCTGTACAAGGCTCTGGCCAGACTACATTTGGAGTATTCTGCGCAGTTTTGGGCCCTGTATCTCAGAAAGGATGCACTGGCACGGGCGGATGTTCAGAGAAGATTCATTGGAATGGTTCCAGGGATGAAAAGCTTAACATATGTGGAACATTTGAGTACGATGGGTCAATATTTGATGGAGTTTAGAATGATCTGGGGGATCTAATTGAATCTTACAAAATACTGAATGACGTGGACAGAGAGGATTTGGAAAGATGTTTCTATTGATAGCAGAGACTAAGACTCGAGGGCCCAACATAAAGGGAACACCTTGTAGAACAGAGATAAGGAGAAACTTCTTTAGCCAGAGAGTCGGTGATCTATGGAATTCACGCCCACAGAAGCTGTAGAGACCAGGGCATTAAGTATATTTAAGACTGAGATTAATAGATTCTTGATTGTTAAGGGGATCAAGGATTATGGGGAGAAAGTGGGAGAGTGATGTTGAGAAGCATAACAGCCATGATCAAATGGCGGAGCAGACTCAATGGGCTGAAAGGCCAAATTTCTGCTCCTATGTTTTCTGGTCTTGTTAATGTAGGCTGTCCTGATCCCTCACTAGAGATGTGTCCTGAATCGACCTTATGCTTTATAAAGAGGCACATTCCAATACTGATAACTGGCAATACCATTTTCTCTCCCTCCAGTCTCAGCAACCATTTCCTCCAATTCTCTCTGATTTCTGTCTCTTCCCCAATGTCACAATCACACAGTAATTGAAGTCCAATAAATGATACTTCATCATAGTTCGTTGACATCAATAACATAACAGCATGACCCTCACTTGCCTCTTCTGATCCTCGAATAACAATCCGAATTGTATTTGTCACGTACAATTCTCTGTTAACATATCCATGCAGTTTGCCTGTTATCATCCACGTTGTCTTAAGTACATTTTCCCATCAGATTGTGAACTATAAAAGATCACTCATCAATATAATCACTGATCAATAATTTTAGGCTGTAAGTTTCCATTTATAAATGGAGAAACTGGTTTATGTTCCAACAATCCTCTGTCATTATTTCCATACCCAAGGCAGATTGAATTATTACACACAAACAATTTGCCAAGTCCAACATCCCTTCCCTCAGTCACTCCCACATATCCCATGCTGAATGTGTAAATTCAAAACGTTATTTTGAATTTTAATAAAGTTAATATTGAATTGAAAGGGGTTAACTGGAGATATTTATTCCCTGACTGATTATTGTCAATCTCTGTGGATTCTAATTATCCCAGTGGAGGGTTTCCATCGTAAATGATAAATGGGGTCTCTCAAAGTATTATCCCATGGTGTGAGAGGGAACATCACCAACAGCACTAACAGGGATCAGCAGCTCCAGAGGGAAGAGGAGGAGAGATCAGAATCTGAGAACATTAGACTCGACCATTCCAACAATGGATCAGAATCTGAGAACTTGAATGTTCCAACAACGGACAGGAGTTTATCCTTGGGTCTTTATCTTCTTTTTCAGCCTTGAATATCATAAGTATGGCGTATCCAGAGTATCCTTTGTATTATTCAGAGTGGTTACTATCCCATTCTCACGATGGATGGTGTTCCTAGTAAGTCATTCTCTTTGACTGTTAAACTGGGTTGAACTGAATTTTTGCTCGTGATATGTAAATTTTTCAAAATGGAAATCAATGTCTTCGGTTCCAATAAAAACTTACTTCCCTTATAAAATATATAAAGCCAATTACTATTTACAAATTACTCACTGATATGCGAGAAGGAACCAGACTGTTCTCAAACTCCATAATCCTTTAAGTCCTGCACAGATGTACATTTCCATATTCACCTCACCTACCAATCCCTTTCAAAACCACTATTATGATATCCCAGCCTCCTCCTCAACCTCAGTGCAATTCCTGAATGAGCCATTATTTGTGCTTTTGTAAAATCCGATGCAGCTGTTTCTTCAAGTCTCCTCATACCACGTGTCCATCACAAAATAATTGCACTTGAGATGTTTAACTTGGTCTCTGCATAGAATCTGTCAGATGTAAGGCAGTGTATAGTGCTCAATCATTCACTCTTAAACTATTGCCCTCGAATAATAATCCATTGATATCTCATGAAGGAAATTGATATAATTAAAATGAAACTATTATCATTTGTGAGAAAAAAGCCCATCTGCTTGCCTCATGTCCTTTTGAGATGGCAATGGGTCATCCTTGCCTGGTCAGGTCTCTGTGTGACTGCAAACCCACAGCAATGTAGTTTACTCTTGACTGTCCTGTGGAACAGCTGAACCAGCCAGTCAGGTTCAGATCAGTATAACATTCTGGCCTGACCAGGGCTGCACACATCCCGTGAGAGAAGAACAAAGGAAAGGTAACTGCTTTCTCTGCCTGTTTACCATATTCCGACAGCTCATTTCCATTCAGGTAGGTGACCATTCCTCGCTTTAGGTGTATTCTATCTCTTTGAAATTCTTCGCAAGAGTGATGTTCATCTCCATGTTTGGTATTATCAGAATATCAGATAGCAAAACACCACACGACCATAAAAAAAACAGAATTCGACAATTCGGCCCATCGAATCTGAATGCCATTTAATAATCGCTTAGAGTTTTCACAACATCATTCTATTGACTTCTCTCTGTAACCCTTGGTACCCTTATTCATCAAAAACCTATCTATCTCTGGCTTATAGACACAAGTGCCTGCATTTCTGTGTATCTGCATGCGTGCGTGTGTGTTTGTTCCTGTGTTTGTGTGTCTGTGTATTTGTGTGTATGCATTTGTTCTTCCGTGTATTAGCATCTGTGTTTTACCTGTTTAAGTCTGTGTGCGACTGTGTATGTTTCTGTATGTCTCTACATGTGTGCGGCCACATCTCAGTGCTGTGCTGTGAGGTTTAGTATATTGGGGTGTCGTCTCTAAGTATTTCTGTGTCTGCGTCTTTCTGCAATGATATATTTGTTGTTTTGGAAGGAACGAAGTAGCAGAAGAGACAGAGCGGTTAGAGTGAGCATTGCCCTCCACAAAACATTATTTCTTACTCAGTTGGTAGGACGTGGATATTACAGAATCTCCTTATGATTCACTCGGTCATCTCGGGCTCGTGCCAGGGTCATCCTGACATGGCGGGGAGGGGGGGGGAAGGGAATGGATATCGCACACTCCACCACCCGGTTTGGCCCTTTCTGTCTTGTTCCAGGCTGGTTTTCCTGGAATGGGAGAAATGGAAGCGGGGAATGAGCTGTTCCTACTGTTGTAGGTGGTGGTTGGGGGAGGGTTGTTGAATGGTGAGGTGTCTGGAGGGAGTCAGTCCACAATGCAGAATCCATAAGGTGTTATTGGTGTGGGGGTATTGCATAAGCGAAAGACAAAATTATGGAAGGACGGTGCTGAATTCAACAGTGAGAGTGTTAGTACATGAACTTTATTTGGAGATAGAGCGAAAGCCTTGTTCGGGGGTAGGTACTATAACAGATATACACTGAGTGTGAGGGAGCAGAGAGAATACAGTGAAACTTATCCTGATAAAACGAGGATACAGAATGTCCTGGACATTTCTTCAGATCACCTTAGCGTCGAGGTGAGTCTCAAAGAACGTCTTCTCTAAGTCTGTCACTAATAATGCCACCGACCCTGTCCCTCACATCCCACAGAATCAGTTTGGGAGGATCTTAGCAATGAGAAACAAGCATTGGTGTGTTCTGACTTGCAAAACTGTAATGCAAATTTTGTATATCTTATGCTGTGGGAAATTGGTGTTGTTGGTGCTGCAGTAATACTGAATTATCTCAAGCTACCTCTAAACTGCGTAAACTAAGTGACTGCTAATGCTGTGAAAAATAGATTCCAGAGATGTGTATCAGATTGCTTGAAGAGTATGTTGTGATACACACTAGAGACAAGGTTTGGTGATATGTGCTCAGAAGGATTAATTAATAACCTTGTTCTGAGGAAAAGTGACATTAATATGTTGCATTTTACACGGCATCTGCATATAATATCGAATGTTGAACATGATGGTCAGACATATTGGAAGCCTGGAGGCTGGAGGGTCAAGTTCGCTCCAGTGAATTGGGAAAGAACAATATGACATTCAATGGGAGACAAGCAATGGTTGTCAGAGTCATAGAGTCCTCAAGAACAGAGGCAAACTGGTCCATTCCGACCAAAATGTGCTTTCACACTAACCCCGTCTCCCTGCCATTGCCCCGTATCCTTCTAATCCTTTCTTATCCATGTATTTGTCCAAATTACTTTTAAATGTTGATAATGTACCCGCCTCAAACACTGGCTGCCCATTCCATATGTGTACCGGCCGCTGAGTAAGAACTGTTACCCCTCAGGTTCCCTTTAATTCTTTCCCCTCTGACCTTAAACTGATTCCCTTTCATCCATGATTCACAACACTGGGAAAATGATTGAGTGGATTCTCCCTATCCATGTCTCACATGATCTTATATATTTCTGTAAGATATCATCTCAGTCTTGTACACTCTAAAGAAAAATGATTTAGCTTGTCCAACCTCTCCCTATAAATCAACTATTGAGCAATGGCGACATCCTTGTGATTTTTTTCTGCACTCTTTCCAATTTAATCACATCCTTCCTGGAGCAAATTGAACAAAATCGAAGACTTTACTCCAAGCACAGCCTCACCAACATCCTGTATAAATGCAACGTAACTCCCCAACTTTGATGTTCAATTCCCTGACTAATGAAGGCCAGTGTGCCAAAAACCTTCTTCACTGTCGTCTACCGGTGACTCTACTTTGAGAGAAGCGTGCACCTGAATTCCAAGGATCCTCGGTTGCACTGCACTCCTTAAGGTTCAAGCATTCACCATGAAACTCCTACCTTGATTTAATTTTCTAAAATGCAAGACCTCATATTCATCTATATTAAACTCCATTTGCTGTTTCTCGACCTACCCCAGCTGATCATGGTGCTGCTGCAATTTCTGATAACCTTCCTCACTGTCCACGATACTGGCCTATTTTAGTGTCATCAGAAAAATTACTAATCCTGCCTTGTACATTCTCAACAAAATAATTGATACAGATAACAGCAATCGTCCCAGCACCGACCCCTGAAGCACTCCACTTGTCACAGGCCTCCAATCCGACAAGCAATCCTTCCACTATTATCCTCTGCTTCCTACCATCAAGCCAATTGTGTGTTCAGTTTTCCAGCTCCCTCTGGATTCCATGTGATCGAACATTTCAGATCAGCCTATCATGTAGCATCTTGGGGTGGCACGGTGGCTGAGTGGTTAGCACTGTTACCTCAGAGCGCCAGGGACCTGGATTCAATTCCCGCCTCAGGCAACTGGCTGTTTGGAGTTTGCACATTCTCCCGTGTCTGCGTGGGTCCCCTCTGGGTGTGCAAGTTTACTCCCACAGTCCAAAGAGGTGCAGGTTAGGTGAATTGGTTATGCTAAATATCCCGTAGTGTTAGGTGCATTTATCAGGGTGGGTTGCTCTTCAGAGGGGTGGTGTGGACTTGTTCCGGAGGGCCTGTTCCCACACTGTAGGGAATCTAGTCGAATCTAAAGGCCTTGCTCAAATCTGTGTAGACTACTTTTGTCACCCTGCCCTCATCAACATTCCTGGTCAGTTCATCAAAAAAAACTAACAGTTTTCAAGTTGTGATCTCCCATGCACAAAGCCGTGCTGACTGCTCCGTGTCTTTCCAAATACATGTATATCTTATTTCAGAGTCTTCTCTCGTACGATATCTATCCCAGTTGTGAAGCTAACTGGTTTATAGTTCCCATGTTCTTCGTTGCAATTCTTCTTGAATAAGGGCACAACATTTGTGGGCGGCACGGTGGCACAGTGGTTAGCCCTCATCAACATTCTTGGTCAGTTCATCAAAAAAAACTAACAGTTTTCAAGTTGTGATCTCCCATGCACTGCTGCCTCACAGCGCCTGAGACCCAGGTTCAACTCCCGACTCAGGCGACTGACTGTGTGGAGTTTGCACATTCTCCCCGTGTCTGCGTGGGTTTCCTCCGGGTGCTCCGGTTTCCTCCCACAGTCCAAAGATGTGCGGGTCAGGTCAATTGGCCATGCTAAATTGCCCGTAGTGTTAGGTAGGGGGTAAATGTAAGGGTATGGGTGGGTTGTGCTTCGGCGGGTCGGTGTGGACTTGTTGGGCCGAAGGGCCTGTAAGTAATCTAATTTGCTCCGCACCAGTCTTTGGTGACTTCACCCGTGGCTAACGATGATGCAAAATTTTCAGCCAGGGCTCCCGCAACTTCTTTTCTCCTGATTGTGTGTTCTTGGATATATCTGGTCAGGACCAGGACATCTATAGAAATATTGCACAGTCTGAAAAACGCACCTTTTTTAAAAGGCACAATTACCAAAGAAAGAGGAAGTGACTTAATGATGGTTAACATGACAAATTTCAAAATATATTAAACATATGAATTGACTTCAGAAGAACTTCAGGCATAGTGAAAACGTGAGAATACTCAGAAATTTGTCTGTGTGGAGTTACCATATGCTCCCCCTGTCTACCCCTGCTGGTTAGGTGAATTGGCCATGCTAAATTGCCCCATAGTGTTCAGTGATGGTAACATGAGGTGAATTAGTCTGGCGTAAATGTAGAATTCCAAAGAAAACAAAATGAAGCAAGGTCAAATATGAAATTGTGTAATCGGGAGAGGAGTATTTATTGTTGGGAACAGGGAAATGGCCGAGATATCAACCAGTTACTTTGCATCTGTCTTCATGGAGGACGAGCCAGAAAATCAACCAGAAATACCAAGTGATCATATGGAACTTGTGACACTAAAGACATAAAGTCAATTTATGTCAGTAACAAGGTAGTACGTGAACATTAGCTGCATTGCACGCTTCTATGTCTGACAAACCAAGTGTACTTCACATCAAAATATGAACAATAAATCAGCAAGGGAAGTATTAACTGTGCTGTCTATGATTGTGTTTTATTTTCCTGCACTTTGTGCAGAGGCCGGAAATCATTGTAGATAAATGGAAGGAAGTAAACGTATTCCAAGAATGGTAGGTAAATGGAATGGATCCGAGCATCTGCAACGGAGGAAGAGACAGTGTGGAGAACTGCAGACCAATAAACTTGACATCTGTAGGAAAACTATTGGAATGTACAACATACCACGTGATGTTCGATATTTAGATATTAACAGCAGCATTGGAGAGAATCAGCATGTGTTTCTGACAGACAAATCATTCTTGACAAACTTCGGAATTGTTTGAAATTGTTTCTTACAGCATAGATAATGGGGAACCGGTAGAATTGGCATATTTGAATTTTGAGAAGGCTTTCTGTAAGAACTCACACAGTGAGTACATTAATGTGAAAGGCATTTGGAGGAATATATATATAAGTGGAACGTTAAAGTTATGTTCGCCTTCATTTAAGGGGATCAGAATATAAATGGAAGGACATGTTGAAGCAGTTTCACAGCGTGTTGGTGAGACTGTATTTGGAGTATTGTGTACAGTGTGGGTGACTCACTCTGAGAAAGAATATAATGACCGCAGAGGAAGTGCAATGGACATTCTCCAGATCAATCCTTTAGATGGCGAGATTGAGAGGTGACCACAGTGAAATTTAGAAAATTCACTGAACGTATGGCAAGTTGAAAATAAACAGAATGTTTCTCTGGCTGTCTAATCTACGTTTAAGGCAAATGATGGCAGGATAAGGGACAGGCCACTTAAAATAGAAAGAAGAAGCAAATCCATCGCTTGAAGAGGACTGACTAACACAGGGGCATGAAAACTTGCTGGCAGGGTAAGATTATGGGGAATCCCCAGGTATTCTGCAGGTGCATCAAGCGGCACAGTGGCTCACTGGTTAGCACTGCTGTCTCACAGCACCACAGTCCCAGGTTCAATTCCTACCTTGGACGACTGTCTGTGTGGAGTTTGTCAAATCACCCTGCGTCTGCGTGGCTTTCCTTCGGGTGCTCTGGCTTCCTTCCACAGTCCAAATATGTGCAGGTCAGGTGAATTGGCCAGGCTAATTGTCCATAGTGTTAGGTGCTCCTCCCAGAGGGAAATGGATCTGCATGGGCTACTCTTTGTGGAGTGGTTGGGCCGAAGATCCTGTTTCCACACTGTAGGGAATCTAATCTAAAAAAAAGGGAGCAGTTCAGACTCATCATCGACTTGCCAAATTGCATCCAAATGAAGTTTGTGTGAACATACAGAGCATGGTCTGAGAAGGCTGTTTGTGTGACAGGAGATTGGTGTCCAAAGGTGCACCACAGGGATCAGTGCCCTTGTTACTTGTAATTCGGAGGTGTTAATGTTGGACTGAGGTGGACAATGTTAAATGTCAGATAACACTAGATTATAGTCTAACAGTTTTATTTGGAGGCAGCAGCTTTCGAAGCGCATCATCACCTGATGAACAAGCAGCGCATCGGAAGCCAGTGCCTCTGAATAAAACTGTTTGACTATAGCCTGTTGTGATTTTGTAAGCTTATAAACGGTTCGCCAGGTGGTTGAAAATGAGGAGGAAGGTCTTAATTTACAGGAAGTTGTAAATGGAAAGATCAGTTGGGCAGATCAATGGCAGATGGATCGTAACCCTGATAAAGGCGATGATTAAGGGTAGTACTAAATGAGTGGCAGCACACTAGGAAGCTCAGCGGGTGCTCCTCCACACATCCTTGAATGGGTATGGACAGGATAACACAGAAGTTGATAAAGCATAGCGACTGTAAACATGGCCTTTTTTTAATCGAGGCTTAGATTATAAGAGCTATGTGGAACTTTAGTTAATCCAAGATGGAATAATTTGTGTAGTTCTGGGATCCACAATTCAGGAAGATTGTGATTGGACTGACAGAGGAGATTCGCCAGGCTGTTCCCTGGGATGGAGCATATCAGCTATGAAGAGAGGCTGGATAAGCTCGGGTTTCTTACTTTGGAGCAGAGAAGGCTGAGGGGGGTGTGATTCAGAAGGTTAAGAATACAAGGGGCATGGAGAGCGTGGATAGTCATCAGCTGTTCCTTTTAGTCAAAGGGTCAAGAACAGGAGAGCGCAATTTTAAAGTGGAGGGTTTGAGGTTTGGTAAGAATTTGAGGATATTTTTTAACCCAGCTGGTGTTGGGGTATGGGATGCACTTCCTAAGATGGGAGTTGTCACGGGTAACCGCACAACCGTTAAAAAATGTTACAAAGTTGCGCACTTGAAATGCCATAACATTCCCGGTTACGGGTCTTGTGTCAGAAAGTGGGACTAATGTCGACTGTGCTGCATTTGTGACGGTACAGAGTCTATGCACCCGTGATTGTATGGCTGTGGAATGTCAGTCATTCAATAGCTTAAGACAGGAATTGATGAGTTTCTGAAGAATATATTAGTAAGGGTTATAAAAATGAACTTTTAATGGTTCTAAAACCATGTCCGTGGCAAAATTAAGGGAAAAACGGTGCAGTTTCCTGACAGTCTGAAACCAGAGAATTGAGGAAAGGGCAATGGCAGAACTATGGAGCAAATGTTTCAGTTGTGTCTTCAAAAAAAAAATCAAATCAAAAAAGTGATCTACCCAGCAATACTAGAATACATTAATTTGGTCAGAAAGAAAGGAAATAGAATGGAATTGGCAACTAAATAGTTTTAGAGGAAGTATTGGAACCGAAAGTTATGGGCATAGACAAAGTCAACAAAGATTTTTGAAAGAAGAATCATATTTGAGAAACTGACTGAGCAACATTATGGGGAAGTAATCAATACAATATGACTGTATTTTTAGGAAGATAGGTGATAAAACTCCAAGCCTACCATACAAATTCAAATTTTATGGGACTGGGGTTAATATGTGAACATAATTTAGAATGAGAGAGCTGCCGTGACACAGCGAATAGGAATAAAACAATGTGTTTTCGAATGGAAAGCTTGGGCGTATAGCAGGAATCGGGACTTGGGTGCCAGCTATTACCAACAAACACCAATATTTTGGTTGTTGGAATCAAATGCAATATTCCCAATTCTGCTGATGGTGCTAAATGTCGATGTCGGATTGTGAGTCGTTGAGCAGGATGTAAAAAAGCTCCAAGGTGATTGAGACAAGTGGAGTGAATAGGCAAATACGTGGCAAATGGAGAGCAATGGGGGTAGATGTGACGTCGTGCCTTTTGGTGGGAAAACAGGACGGCAAGCTACAATTTGAAAAGGGATTGGTTGAATAAATATTGATTTATAAATGAACTTATGCAGCATTTTTTCTTTCGTTCTGCGCAGCCCTCCGAGGTCTATGCAAGACAGTGCGTTCTCAAGCAAGCAGTCAATGCTGGGATTGGCTTTGCCACGCTGACCAGTGTGCATAGAACTACCAAGTGGGGAGCTGTAACATTGAAAAGGGTTTGGATCCCCCTCTACACCATTCACTGAAAGCACTATTGCAGAACAGGAAGCAGTTAGGAAGATAAATGGTGAGTTGACTTTTAATCCAAAGGAATTTGAGTCCAGGAGTAAGGGTGCCTTACTGCAGCTGTACAGGGCCTTGGTAAGACCCCATCTTGAACATTGTGGAGTATTGTGTGCAGCTTTGGTCTCCTTACTTAATAAAGGACAAACCTGACATTGAGGAAGAGCAGTGCAGGATGACCTGATTCATCTCTGCGATGACAGGCTTGTTGTGCAATCAGAGTTTGGGGCGACTGGGCCTGTATTCCATGTGCGTTAGGAAAATGAGTGGAAGTCTCAGAGAAACTTATAAAATTCTGACAGGGCGAGACAGATTGGAAGCAGAGGTAGTAATTCCCCTGACTGGGATGCCTAAAACAAGGGACCACAGTATTATATACAGTCAGGTGACTCTGCATTAAGATGAGAATAAATGTCTGTACTCAGAGACTGGCGAACCTGGGGAGTTCTCTCCAACATAAGGCTGTGGAATCCAGGACATTAAATATAATTAAGGATTTCTGGACACTAAAGGTATCAGCAGACAGCTGGAGTACAGCTGTCACAGGCTCTCAGATGTTTAGAAGGAGATCTCTGCAGTGTCAACAGGATTGTGTGTCCCGTTCCCTTATCCAGCAACGAATTTTCTGTCGGTTTTATCGTTCCAAAACTTGGACCAGTTTGATAATGGTGCAATATAAATAACGGGGGCTATGGGAAAGAAGAGGTTTAGGGCAGACCCTGAAATATCAGTAAAATCCAGAAATGAAAGCTGATCTAACACACACACTAGCACAGCCTAAGTTAATCTTTAAAACATATATTGCAATGAAATAGTGCTTTACATGTAACACCTCAACAAGACGGACACTGACTACAGCGCTGTACCTTTGACGATGCTCTTGACTAGATGTTTTCGGGGCTGACTGACCACGTGATGTTGCTGTGGAATTCGAATTCTCCCCAAAATTCTCACCCAGTTTGAAATGATGTTTCTTCGAAATATAGCCTACAATTCCCAATGTGAGGCTCAGTTTCAAGGCTTGCAGATCGGATTGCATCCCTGTTTTAGCTGAACACACTGAGTGTACATTTTGCAGGTAGAGGATCATGAGCTTGGGTTTTGCTGTTCAGCCAATGTTGGAGATGGAACAGTGACCAGGAACTTGCTTTATTTAATTAAGAAAAGCATACAATTCATGAAGGCATGGCAGCCAAATGATAATTAATAGGCATGTGTCATCACATAACGGCCTGTATATAGATTGAAGGAGCAAAATTAATGGACATCAGTGACGACAGCAATTCTTATTACATGTTTGATCAGATTTAAACATAATAAGGGAAATGAACACTGTGTGAGCAAAACTGCACGGAGGAAATTTTCTCCATTGCCCAGAATGGGGAAGGCCCATTCCCTACTCCTTTCCTGATGTTTCTGTGCTGTCTGTGGGAAAGCTCTGCAAAAGTTGACAATAGCTCTTACATGTTCATAAGGAAATCTCTTCAGGGTCGACTGTACGGTGTCTCCCATTCCCTTTTCCAATACCAAGTCTAGTGCTGGGTATTGGGTCCGGTTTAAAACTTGAAGTATTCGAAGCAGTTTGATACAATTGAGTGTCTTGCTTGGCCGTTTCCGAGACCATTGAAGAGTTTATCACATGTCTGTGTATCTGCAGTCATTTTTAGTCCAGACCAGGAAAGCACGGGAGATTCGCTTCCTGAAAGTACATTGGGGAAGGAAATAGATGTTTACAATCGACAATGGCTTTCGGGTCACTATTACAGATACCAGATTTTAGATATTTATATGTTTTTAATTGTTTTTAACTTCCACCAGCTGCCAGAGCATTAGTCTGGTCTGGATTAGTATCTCCATATGGGGACCTATCAGAAACCATACTGAGCAGGTTATTTCTGTGCTGCTTGACAAAACTGTCAAAAAGAACTCCCACAAATTTGAGTATCCAGATGGGACTGAGGGCGTGGTAAGTTGTCATATTGTAATTATTCTCCTCTTAGAAGACTGGATATACTTGAGTAATTTTCCACATTGCAAGGGCGATATCAGAGTTGGAGCTGGTATGAAGCAGCTTCCCCAGGGACACGGCTTGTTGTGCAGCACAAGTCTTCAGTCCTATTACAAGAATGGTGTCAGGGCTCATTGCCTTTGTCGTATCTACATCTGTTTCTTCATCTCACGTGCAGCAAATCGAATTGATTGAAGACTAGCATCTGTGATTCCATGTACATCATGGTGAGGGTGATCTGCATCACCCAAGCAACACTTCTGGCTGAGGATGGTACATACATTGTATTGTTGTTTTTTACATTGATGTGCAGGGTTGTTCCATTATTTAGGATGGTGATATATCTGGAGTCCTCTCCTCCAATAAGTTTTTTAATGGTCCGTTTACATTTAGGACTGGATGTGGCAGGACTGCAAATCTTAGATCTGATCTGTTAGTCTTGGACTAACATCTCCCTCACTCCCAGATGTTAGCCCTGATGTCTGGAATCCAACCAGTCAATTGCGGTAGCTTTATTGGGTTAGCATTACGTTTAGATACACATGATTCTGACTCTAGCACGTTCACCCACATTCGTCACTGAACAATCGATTAGCTTGATGCTCATGGTAGACTGGTGGATTATCCTGGGTAAACAGTTACAGATTGTGATTAATTACAATGCTGCTTCTGCTGTTGCTGCTGTCCGCAGCATCACATGATAGGACCAGTTCACTGCAATATCTGTGATTCCATTCCCCTGACCGTCCCGCAGTTCACATCGAGACCCATTCACCCATCAGCCCTGTACACAGTGTCCTATGTTTCTGATGTGGTAACACTTCCATTTTCATATACTCATTCTGCTGAGGGTTTCTCCCGGGTGTCACGCCTCCAATTTGTTACATTACTCAAACACTTTAACATATTCATCTGATTTTTTCCTTTCCTATAATGCCATCTTCTGTATTTGAAGTGAATGTGTTTCCCTCTGTTTTTCGCCCTGACCATGATTAAGAGCTCTATAGTATCAGTGATGCCAAACTTATGGAACCAAGGACTTTGTGCACGTTGTGTTATCGTTCACTTCCTGGTGTATGGAAGTCCATGCTGAACAGGGCGTATGAGCAGCTTTGACACACAATTTTGGAACTTTTTCAAAAACAAATTGCTGAACAAACTATGCAGGTCTGGCAGCATATTCAGGAGTGAATGCAGAGTTAATCTTTCGTTTAAGTATCCCTTCTACTAAGTTCCCAGATCCTACAGCGTTTTTTGTCTTTTTATTTCCAGTATCCATAGTTGTTTGTTTAATTGAAAATTTGTGCTGTGCCTATTCTGGAGAAACTCAGCAGGTCTGGCAGCATTGCAGAGACATAGAAAGAGAATTAGCGTTTCAAGTCCAGTCTGACACTTGTTCAGAATTGCAAATGATTGGAAAATGGGCTTTTTATTCCTTTGTCAGAGGTGGGGGATGGATGACAGTGTAAAGAGGGTGTGGCAAAAGATAAATCGGGCTTTTATCAGTGGTGAACGAGAAGATGATGTTAAATGGGTTTAAATTAAGATGTGAGTTGGGGAAAAGGGTTCTCTATACTGAGTGCAAGCTACAGAAGGCACAACCAAATAGGGAAACCAAGAGGAAGAATGTTGACTATGTGGCATTACATAGATTTGGGCAGAGATACGTTTTCACTGTAGAGACCTTCGCCCCCTTCAGACAAAAAAAAATCAGGTGTTTGACTTCTTATTGGCACTAGTAAGAGTTTCATGCTGCCTTAGTAATGTCATATGGAGAAAAATAAATCACAGTATGATGTTTGGGGCTGTGTGCTGTTTACCATTCGCTTTTAATATTGTTTCAAATTTCTAGTGATTATTTTTAAATGATTGGTCTTGAAGTTAATATCAGATTGCGTCTAGGAGGTTGAGGGGTGAAATGAATAAAAAAAGTGTATAAAATCATGAGAGACATGGATAGGTTGCATAGTCAACGTCTTTTTGACAAAATAGTGAATTTCAAACATGGAGGACATAGATTTAAGATGAAAGGGGAAGATTTAAAAGGGACGAAGAAGCAACCATTTCATGCAGAGGGTGACGTTTGCATGGAATGAGCTGTCAGAGGAAAAGTGGTAGTTACAGCTACAATATTGAAAAGACAGTTGGACAAACATATTAATGGGAAATGTACAGAGGCATTTGGGCCAAGTGCAAGCAGGTGGAATTAGTTTAGTTAGGAAAACCTGGTCAGGATGGACAAGTTGAATCAAAGGGTCTGTTTGTGGGCGATTATGGCTGTATGAATCTAGAAAGTGAGGAAAAAGAAATAAAAGATATGATGCAAGTAAATTGGCAAGATATATAAAACCAAGCAGCATGAGATTTTCTGTGTTTATAACAAAATAAATCAGGATGAGTGCGTGACTTTTTGTGGAAATGAAGTCAGGAAAGTATATTGAGGATATCTGAAGGGTGTGACGGGGGAATTGCCCAGAGGAAATTTGCAGATAATTTACACCAATATTTTACATTAGTCCTCACAAGGTGAGGCGCTGTAAATATTTCAATACTAAAAACAAAATGGTATTAGTAGGGACGTTCGAACAAAAGGGACAAAGTTTTTTTAAAACAAATAGAGAAGTGTAAGCGGGGACAGGTCTGCAGAAATTCATAGCTGGTTTTAAAGGAAGTAGTTACAGAGTGACTGGTGGCACTGTGTAAAATATTCTCTAATTCTTTGGATTACAGGAGTGTTACAGCGAAACTGGAGTACGTCCAATGTGGCGACTGTCTTTAAGAAAGGAGGAGACTGAACCATTATTGCTGGGAACCATTTAGCTTCACCATTATTGTTGGGAATCTGCGAGAGTTTGTTATTAAGAAGGGAATTTCAGGGCATTTAGAAATGCTTCAAGCAGAATCGTTAGGGTTTTATGAAAGGGGATATGTAAAAAATCATACAAAGTTTATCTGGATACCCCTGACAATGTAACAAGCGGACTTGATGAAAGGGAACTGGTAGACATGAGGCTTGCCAAAGATTTTCCTTAAGGTATCATAAAATAAAGGTTTTTACACAATACAGGAGCTCATAATATGACGGATAATATATTTGATGGAATGACGATTGGTTAACACATAGAAATTGGAGAGTAACGATTAATAGATCTTTATGATGAAATGTATCAAGTGGAGTACCACAAATATCAATCCGATGGCATGAGTTATTGACCATCTATACTGACAGCCTGACGGTGCAAGCTGAGTGCAGTATACATCCGAGTTTGTGGATGACACTGAGAACCAAAAGTAAGGCTGTTACTTAATGAAAATGACTCCCAAAAAAGGAGCAGTTCAAAGAGATTAGAGTGTTTCTGTGTATGTAACATAAAGTCAGCATGCTGATGAAGCAAGTAACTAGGTTGGTTCATTAGGCGGGTTCCTGGATTGCAAAAGTTGAATTATTGTGTACATCTAAATTGGTGAGGCGATTATTCATTATGGTTGAAATGAATGTGGGTGATGTGACTGAAACGTGCAAAATACAGAGAGGGCTGAAGGTAAATGTAGAGAATATGGGTCTTCTCTTCGCCAGAGTGTTGAATTTGGGGATTATAGGTAAAGAATAAAGGATACTAAATTCAAACTGAGATGCAAAAAATGTCTTCTTTCTGAAGGTAGTGAATATCTGGAATACCCTAACACAGAGACTTGGGTGCGGGGGGAGCTGGGACACTGAATGTATATGCAGATGGAGTGGAATGGTTTTTGACATATCAGCGAGTTGAAGGATACAAGCCGTTAGCAGGAAGGTGGAGTTGAGCCCTAGAGTAGACAAGCCATAATTGAATGACAGTGCAGGATTGAGGGGCCGAATAGACCCGCTGTTCCTATTTCTTTCATTCCTATGTTATGCTTTTGGAAAGTAACTGGTTATTTTCCTGGAAGTCGTTTTGTACAACATTGCATTCAGGGAGAGTCGAGAATTTGTTTGAGTTTACACTGGGTGGGGTATGGGGACTGTATCCACAACGAATCTGGGTTTGTAACATAACCCAAGTGGGGAACAGAAGTTACAAAGTGGGGAGGCCTGGAAAGAGGGATTGGGGGTGTGGGGGTGTGATAGGGTCACTTCTTGACTCAGCCTGATTTTTCCAAGTCCATTTCTGAAACTACACCGAACCGTTGGAACGGCCACGATCTGGCCCATTATAGCAGGTCCCAAGGGCTGAAAGGAACATCAGAGCATAGGGCTGACAGACACGATTGGGCCTTTTGGCTCTTTGACACTACTCTACCAGTAATTAAGGACGTGGCTCATCTCAGTGTGTTCCCAGCTGCTGTATTTTCTCCATGCACCATTATCCCTGACTCACTTGTCTATGGAAAAGCAGACAAATCCAGCATCGATATAAAATAAAGATTCAGCTATCAAACTTCTGGGAAAGAGAATTCACACTTGAATGAAATCCCACTTTGTGAATTTCTCCTCACTCTGGTTCTGACTGAGATTGGAGGGTGTCAACAGTTTGCCTTTCTAGTGTCACTCCTACATTGCTCGCAACAAACTTTAAATGTAACCAGGTTGGTGATATGGCCGATGATAAAGTCTCAGACTGGGTCAGCTTCAGTAACGGGAACAAGTCACACAGTTATTTTTCTTAAGCCACAGAGGATCATGGTGGATCTGTGTTCAACACTGATGCTTCACATCACCAAGCAGCTGACCTTAATTCCAACCTTGGGCGACCTTCTATGTGGAGTTTAAACATTCACCCAGTGTCTGTGTGGGTTTCTTCCCAGTGCTACAGTTTCTCCCCACAATCTAAAGATTTGCAACTTAGAGTGGATCGGCCATGACAGTTTTCCCATTGTGCCCAGGGATGTGTAGGTTAGGTGGGTTAGTCATGGGAAAAGTTGGGTTACGTGGATGGGGCAGGGCTGTCTGGGATGCTTTTCGTTGGGTCAGTGTGCACTCGATGGGCAGAAGGTTGTGCTTCAATATTGTCGAATTTCTATGAAAATGACACAAGTTTGGACTATACAAACTCACAGTGTGTATTTACCTGATCCACTCTCCTCTAGGTTTTGTGTGTTTAAACCAAATCATGTCTCATTCCAAGAGCAACCTGTTCAAGCCTCCATAATATAAGCTCTTCATCGCAGTGAAGTGAAACATCTCTGAAGTGCTTCCAATGTAATTATATCCTTTCTAAGGTAAGGACACAAAAAAATTCTGACACACAGATATGACGTTAATTTTGTTTTTGATAAATTTTTTTTTGCAGGTAATTGGAGGCAGAGATATTGAATTTTTTGTGACACAGACCACATAAATACCGACGGACTCATGGATTTTTGGGGAATGGGCAGGAATGTACAGTGTGGGGGTAATGCTGACAGTGGTCCAAAATAACACTGCTCCACAACATCCAGGACTATAAGGCAAAACGAAATGATGACATGGATAACATTTTAAAATGTTAACAGTGATACAATACAGTTCCAAAGGACCATGGGGCTGCTCTGTCAATAGAGAGAGAGAGAGAGACCAGTCGTGGTGGTTTACGCTGAGGGTTACCACACCTCGGGTGATGGGGTAAGGTTGAGAGACCGTCCCCTTCATGGTAAACTCTGTCAGTGTGGAGAATTGAACCTGGGCTGTTGGTTTCCCGATGCATCGCTAACCAGCCGTCCAGCCAACTGCGTGGGAGACTGTGTAACTGCTACGTACAGAAAAAAGGCACAGACAAAGGGCAATAGAAATTTTCATAACAAGGAAAACGGTACAATTCAGAGAACGATCAAGATAATGGCTGAGGATAAAAATGTTCTTTGCTATGATTTGTATGTTATAATGAGAAAAGTGTTTAGAAGCTGTCTTCAGCTGAATACAATAAAGTGAGACAAGTGAAATAACCAGAATTATTAATTGTAATTCGATATTGATAACCATAAAAATAAGAGTATGTCTGTGTAAAATGTGTTTACCATTATATAGACGTATAAAGCTGGTGGAATATATTGTTAGGAGAGTCCGTCCTCCATGGGAAATGGCCTTGAACAGGTGCTTGAAGAAAACCGGGGTAAAAGTTCTGGAGTGTCGTCTGGTCAGTGACATAAACCCAAGGGGGTTGAGTGTCTGAAGCTCCTCTAAGATGGAGCTCAGAGCACAATCAGATCACCCCCGAGCTTATTAATACTAGCGCACGTTTAAATGGTTGAACGGTCTCATGATGGATTTAAATAGTATGTGATTTTAAAAACACACATCTCTACTCCTTCCCGTTACGTATTACATATTGGGGCACTGACATTTTTCTGCCCATTGGAACAACGTGGAACGTTGTCTGGAACATTCCATAATTGGAATTCTACAGAACATTCTATCGCCGTGTGGGAGTATTGCAAAGGTGAGGGGGAAGCAGAGAGAGAGAGAGAGAGAGCGAGAGAGAGTGCTGCATGCAGTAGAGGGAGCACCATTGAAAGAGAGGGACACCATGGGGTGGGGCGGTAGTTAATGAGGTGAGTTCCATAAGATAGCACCAGGAAACTAACTCAGCCTCGTACAGACAATCCCTCTGTCAAACTCAATGAAAATGGCATCGAGACAAACTATTGTTCGATTCAGCCCAATGAGTCATAACCTCTGCTGACATCACTCCCAGTTACAAAGCAGCAGAACAAATGCTTATCCAAACTTCTGCATCATCTGAACTGACACTAATGTCTCATTCACCCATCATTCCTGCAATTACTGGCTCATGTTGTAGGATGATCTCGAAATACCTTCATTTCAGCATTCTGAAACCTGTGATCTTCCATGAAGTCGTCTCTCAATCTCTCCATCTCTTTTTCACAAGATGCTTTCGATTGTAGGTATTTTAACTGATTCCTCTATCATCACTCTCTGCCAGTGATTTACACACCCACAACACCCCTTGTCATTGCACAGCGGAGGTATGGAACTGTAAATGGACGGGAGCTGCATATGCTGTCACTTCCAGCATGGGTTGCTAGTTTCTTCACACTGCGCAGGGATCTAACACAGTGTTACTGAACAATGCAATGGGGTGATGTACACAGCTCTGCATGGTGGGAGGGTAACAGATGCATTCACTGTTATTCACAATACAGATCCCCACACTGAACATGATACCTTGTCCACGTTTATAGAAGAAGAGACCGGTGTGGGCTACATATCACCCATGCTAGACAGACCGTTTTGTCCAGGCTTCTTAATCAATGCACCAGTGTGGTCTGTACTGCTCCCCATGTTAGACAGATAGCTAGTGGATTACTGAGAGCTGCACAGTATTCCATCCTGGACAGATTGTTAAGTTGTACTGAGCCTGGTCTGCACAGTACTCCGTGCTGAGAAGATATCTTATCTGGTCTTATATCTGGGCTGGAACTGTGATATGGATTGTGTATCTGATATAATTCCTGACAGAGTTATCACTCATCCAACTCGGTGCATTCCGCTGTCAAACCCCGTGTTGCTGAAACTATTGTCCATTAAATAATTATCTAATTAAAACATGAATATCTATCCATTTTATTATGGACCCGAAAAGACCCCTCTCATAATATATGAAGAAGGTCGTCTCGACCCGAACGTTTTCTTATTTTAAAAGTAATTGTGAGGTGCTGTGTTTCAGGTGCAATTCGTTTGGTCAAAATGTTTGACATTAAGCAAAACGCAATTTATTCAAACGCTGTAGGCAAAAAAACAACAACAAAAGTAACTTGAAATAATGTAATTTATTGGAAAACTTAATAGATTAATAAGTTATTTAATTACTAAACAGTAACTGCTCTAAAATGGTAACATCCTAGAACTGCAAACTTGTCCAAAAACCAATTGAGGAAGCACATTGTCTGACCTGCAGTTCTCCAATCCAGGAGGAATGAACATCAAAAGACACTTCTGAGAGACATCACAGAGTGTGCAGCAGCCGGGAGAGATTTTCTGCCTTACTCCCCTACTGAGACCCCAGCAATAATTGGTGAAAGGTAAAACTAAGAATCCTTGTTCAGTGAGAGTTTGACCATCACTCTACAGGACCAGGCCTCGGCTGCAAAGACGACAAGGAATAGACTGTATCTACACCGTCTATACAGCTGTAGTAGGTCTCAAAAATGCCTAACTCCACCTAAGCAATGGAATGTCGATAAGATAAATGTCAAAGTTAAATGGAAATAAATAAAGCCAAAAGATGCAGCAGGCCTGGTAATCAGACACAGCCTCAGGAGCCTAGCAATTCCGACCCTGCCAAAAGAGAGGACAATCACTGAGCTAGTGAAGACAAAGCATTATCTCTCTGCCTCACCTCTAACTTTACAATTCGTGACGTGCCATTAGACCGACAGTGATATCAACATCTCAGGAAGACCAAGTATTATTGCCATTTGTCATGGTTGTTGTGAAAGGGGTTAAATTGAGCTGTTTGTTCGGTGACTGTGATTGATGTCAGCCTTCATGGATCCTAACTGTGTCCCTGGAGGCTTTCCTCTTCTATTAATAAGGGGCTTTCTTCAACCTGTTACCACAGAGTATCAGCGGCAGTGCCATCCTTAAGGTGATTGGAATCAGCAGCTACAGAAAAAGGTAGAGGAAGACAATTTTAGAACAGTAGATTGGAATGTTCCAACAATGGATCAGAATCTGAGAACATTACACTGGGATGTTACAACAATGGTTCAGAATCTGACAGTATTCAACTGGAATGTTCCAACAATGGATCAGAATCTGAATGTTTTAGACTAGAATGTTCCAACAATGGACATGAGTTTATCTGCGATTCTTTACTTGCTTTCTCAGGATTGGGCATGGATAGAGTTGCGGATAGAAGCCGTACTGAGAATTATTCAAGCTGGGTATTATCCCATCCTTGCTATTATTGGTGTTCCTGGTAAGCAAATTTCTGTCCATTCTATAAACGATGGTGAAGGTTATTGCTATTTCGATTATTCATATATTAAAAATGCATAAACTGTTATCTTCAGTTTCAGTCACAAACTCCACTTCGTGAAAATCAATATCAGACTCTTCACTCATAAACATCTAAGAAGGAACAAGACTGTTCAGACCGTTGAGTCTACCCTTTTCTCTGAACTGTTTTATAACACTATATTCTCTCTGTCATCAAACCTGCCTACCCTTATCTTTATAATATCCCCAGTCTCCAACTCTACCTCAGTGCTGTTGCTGAATTAGCCACCATCTGCCTCCTTCATAACCTCATATTCTGTGGCTCCAATCCTTTTCTGACCACTCTTCCAGTTACAAGTATTTTGACCACAAACCTTTTCTTGTCTCTCCAGTTATTTCATAATAGGGACCTCATATCAGAGTAATAATGTCCCTGGCCGTGTAATTCAGATGGAATTCACAGGCACAAGTTATGACTTTAAATGCATTGTTTCAAATCCTACCACAGCCGATGTTAGATCTTAAATTTGAATGGCAACCACTGGATGAAACCTCATTTTACAAACGGCAACCATAAACAATCAGGATTTCTTTTATTATTTCACTGATAGCCTTTGGTAAAGAAACTGCGTGTGACAAAAAAAAGATCAGCTCCATATGGACTTAACAAATGGTCTCGCAGTCAACGGCAATTAGTGATGGATGACAAATGCTGCCCTTGCCAGTGATGCAGACATTCTGTGAAACAACAGCATTAAAGGTGAAATAAACCAAGGAACTGTAAATGATGCAGATCTGAAATAAAATTCTCCAGTGTCTGAAAACGTTGGAGAATCTCAGCAAGTATGACAGCGTCTATCAGGAGAGAAAAAAACATATAAAGAGTGAAAGAGAAATGCAAAGCGAACAAAGGGACTGCTGATGATGAACCAGAAGGAAAATAAAATGGGAGTTTATTCTCAGATTTCCCCTTGTCACATCTTCCTGAATATCATGTTAATTTTGGTGTGTCCCTGTTTAAACTGAATTATATTCCCTCTGCCCTTCTTTTCGAAGTGTGGTGATCTACTCCATCTGCAATGCAAGTGCTGCCATTGTAGTTGCTGAGATACAGAGAAAGGTAATGTTACATTGTCGTCTGCTTCTTTGGAGAGAGGAACTGTGAGTGTGGGACTGTGGAGAGATGTAACGTTTTTTTCCGCTAAGAAGAGAAACACTTTCAGCACTAAATGGGTGCACCGTGTGTGTGAGGATTTGACTTGCTCGTGTCATTACAGAGTAAAGAGAGGTTCTATGGACACTTTTTCCGGGTTTGTGTTATCAGCTGCTGCGTCCATTCAGAGAGACCCAAACATATGGTTACCGTCTAAGCGTCACGACATAGAGAGAGAACACAGGGGGCCAACACCGTCGACATATTGTCTAGCTTTCACCATAGTGAACAGCTAATCAGACAATGAAACTTTTTAAAAAATGTTTTGAGATTTATGCATGAAAGAACTGAAACTATCACGGTATTCTAACAGATGAAAGGCTAAACAGACAGTCAATGTTTCGAAGTATCATTTCAGTTGCATCATACTGTACATTTTTGCTAAAAATCCTGCGTGTTAGGATTGAGCCCTCCACTACCACCTGATGAAGGAGCGACGCTCTGAGAGCAAGTGTGCTTCCAATTCAACCTGTTGGACTATAATCTGGTGTTGTGTGATTTTCAACTAAATATTTATAACAGGATGGAGAAGACAACCAGGAAAATAAATAGCTTTACATCAGCTGTGAGCAACACATTGTAACACTTTATAAGGAACGTGACAACTGACGCTTTGAGAATAATGATATGATATGGTAGAGTCAGCCTCGATTCAGGAAAGGGAAATTATCTTTGACAAACCTGCTGGAGGTGGTGGAGATTGTCCGTTGTGATATCGACAACTGAGAATCAATGGGAGTAGAGCATTTGAATTTTCACAAAAAGTTTGGCATGGTTGAATGCTGGTGATTGGGGAATGTTAGAGTCCATGGGTAGGTCGGGGTGGAATACACCAAATGGATCAAAATTGGATAATTGGCAAAAATGAAGAGAGTAGTGTTTTTTCTGTGGGTAGAAGTCTTGTGTTGTATCAGAAGGATCAGTGCTTGGGAAATAACTGTTCGCTTCGTATAAAATGATTCAGATGGGTACAACAAATATTATGATTCTCATTTATATTTATTAAATGGTGAGAGGTTGGGAAGTTCTGTTGTTGAAAAGGACCTAAATGCCCTTGGTTATAAATCAGTAACATAATGCATATGGGACAGGAAGTAAATGATATATGGCTTTTCGTACAAAATGATTGAAGTACCAGAGTTAGTATATCTTTCCTAATGGTGTATTTTGTTGAGAGAGTATTTTATTTCATTGTGTACACATTTGGTCAGCTTTATCAATAATGATCTCTTTGTCACCAAGGCAATGCAAAGGAGTTTCTACGGACTAAACCCTGGTACGATGGCACCATGTGGAGAGAGGGCATAACTCCGTGTTTAATCTGTAGCCTTGTGACAGAATAAGAAGCTGAACCTTGATGGCTATGGACGAATACTCATTACATCCCAAACAGCTGAATAAGGTGAAAATTCCGTATTTTTAACTGGATGATTGACTCCCGATAGTTTACATGCCTGTGCAGAACCCTCATGTCTATTGACAGAGAGGTACATGCTCTGAATGAACCCTGACATTTTAATACACAGTTACTGTGTTGCACTGAATTGAATGTCACTTTGGACACAATCCTGTCAGCAGTCACAATACCATCAATATGAAAGAGTTAACAATTCTGCAACACCTTCTGACCCCTTGGAGATGCAAGACACCTTGGTGAATGAGTATAAAAAGTTGGCTTCATTACTGCTGCCAGAAAACCATGTTAAAGTTACACATATGTATTAGAGTAATTAAGGGACGAGGAACAAGGTGGTGCAGTCTATCTGTTTAGTCCATGCTCCATTTGTTTGTGAAGTTGGAGCATTTCTGACACCTTCCTGTTCCTGGGTTGGTGACTTGAGAAGGTGAATTATCGCTTTCTGCCCCTCAGTAAGTAACTCCAGTTGCAACACACTCTCTTTCTGATCCCATGTAAGTGAGGGAGTGAGCAGATTCCTTCTCTTACTGTGTATTTGGCAGAAGGGACTGAATGAGCTATCACACAACTTGTCCAATAGTTTGATTGGTTGAATGACTTCTACATGTTCTTGTGAACCCAGATTGAGGAGTCGAATGAGCTGCACCTTTTACTGTGGAAATGTACAGTGTCTAGCAGTGCTGTTACATGAATGCTATCCAGACTTTAACAGCACAATCTTGAATGATGTCCAGGTCTTGTTGCACATAGACACAGCTTCAATAGCTGAGCAGGGTCACCTTGTTCTGAAAACTATGTAAACGTCAGTGAATATCCCCAATTCTGCTCAGCTTGGACTCAATGGGCTGAATGGCCTCCTTCCATGCTCTAAGGATTCTATGATGACAAATTGGGGATGCCTGGGCTGAGGGAGCTACCCTGAGAATCTCTTGCAGTGATGCCCCACGGCTGCGATAATTGATGTAAACTGATGATAAATATCTTCCCTTGTAATGTGAATGATTCCAAACAGTGTAGAGACCGTAATCAATTCTTATTAAGTGCGATTTTCCTCAGACTCCTTGATGTCAACCACAGTCTAATACTGCCTTGAGTTCAGGGCCAGTCGCTCTGTCTAATCCCTCGTGTTTCCTCTTTTGTTCATATTAACACGTCATGGTGTAGAAGCACAGAATGCTTCCTTCATACATAGGATAGTGAATGTCAGGAATTCTCTTGCACAGAGAGTTAGGGGAGTTAGATCTCTGAAAGCGACAAGTGGTGTTCCGCATGGATCAGTTCTGGGACCTCTTCTCTTTGTGATTTTTATAACTGACTTGGATGAGGAAATGGGATGGTGGGTTAGTAAGTTTTCCGATGACACAAAGGTTTGTAAAGTGTTACAAGGGTGTTTGCGGGTCTTTTGTAGGTTGCAACAGGACATTAAGATAATGCAGAGTTGGGCTAAGAAGTGGCCAATGGAATTCAAGCTGGAAAAGCGTGAAGTAATTCCCTTTGAAAGTTCAAATTTGCAGAATATAGGGTTATAGGCAGGGTTCCTGGCAGTGTGGAAGGACAGAGGGATTTTGGCGTCCATGTCCATAGATACCTCAAAGTTGCTACCTAAATTGATAGGGTTGTTAAGGAGGCGAATGGTGTGTTAGCTTTCATTAGAAGGGAGATTGACTTTAAGAGCAGTGTGGTTATGCTGCAGCTCTGTAGAGACCTGGTTAGACCGCGCCTGGTATATTTTGTTCACTTCTGATCATCCCATTATTGGAAGGATGAGGAAGCTTTAGAAAGAGTGCAGAGTAAATTTACCAGAATGCTGGCTGGACTGGAGGGCAGGTCTTATGAAGAAAGGTTGAAGGAGCTAGGGCTTTTCTCATTTACATTAAGAAAAATGAGAGGGGACTTGATAGAGGTGTAAAAGGTGATGAGAGGCAAAGAGAGAGTGAATAGCCAGAGACTTTTCACCAGGGCAGAAATGTCTATCACCATCGGCCATAATTTTAAGGTAATTAAAGGAAGGTTTAGGGGAGATGTCAGTGATAAGTTTTTTTCCACACAGAGACTGGTGGGTGTAGAGTCAATTACGTGAGGAAAACGTGGGAGATTCTTGGATAGGCACATGGAAGAAAGTGCACGGAAGAATGTAGGCAATTCTGATCTTAGAGTAGGATAACCGGGTGGTACAACATCAAGGGTCGAGGGCCTTTACTGTGCTGTACTGTTCAATGTTCTGTGTTCGATGGATGTGTTTGGAGAGGTTGGAGATGGATTTTGACCTGTCAGAGAGTTGAGAGTTATGAAGATTTGGACTTTAAAGAGGATTTGAGACTAGGAACACATCAGTCACGATCTTAGTGAAGGGCAAGGCAGGCTTGTTTGGGGGGGGGGGGTGGTGGTGAACAACATACTCTTGTTTCTGATGTTCTCACATTCTGTTATTGGAAGGTTAGCGGTGTTATTTTCCTGGAAGGTCTATTTGAATGCTGTGGCCTGGGAGACTAGAGAATCTTGTGAGCCATCTCTTGGTGTGGTATGGGGGCTGTATTCACAATGAATCTGGGTCGGCAACATGACCACTAAATGACACACAAGTTGCAGAGAGGGGCAGCTCTGTAACGAGAGATGAGCGTTTTCTTCCATAATCATTCTGAGATTTCCAATTACATTTTCCAAATCTCCCCAAATTGTATGTGACAGCATTAAGGGACTGAATGGCAGCCTCTATTTCTGGCACCAGTTTACAGCAGCAAGTGGTCTCCAACTGCTCCTGTCTAGCAGGTTTTAGGGGCTCAATGGATTACAGAAACATGAGACTGAGGAGCTGGAGGGGGTCATGTGATACTTCGAGCTTTTTCCACCAGGCACTAAGATTGTGGCTGATCAGGTTGTGTTGACAACCCCACTTTAATGTCTGTATTCCAATATCCGTGATTCACTTCTCTGTCAAATATTCAACTAACTCAGCTTTGAATTCTTGTAATCAGAGAGGCTCCTCAAACTTCTGGGGAAATGAATTTTCACTTGAAAGACCCTTTTCAGAATGTTTCCTCGTCCTTCTTATTCAATTCGAGAGTCATACAGCGTGGGAACAGATCCTTTATTCCAGCTCGTCCGTGCTGACCAGATATCATAATCTGACCTAGTCCCACTTACCAGCATTTAGCTCATATCATTCTGAACCATTCCTATTCATGTTCCTGTACAGATATATTTAAACATATAATTGTACCCGCTTCCATCACTTTCTCTGACAGCACTTTCTGTACATGTACTACGCTCTGCATGAAAAAACTTACCCCTAAGGTCCCTTTTAAATCTTTAACAGTCACCTTCAACTTATGACTCTACTTGTGGACTCCCCGACCCTGGGAAAAAGACCTTGGCCATTCAGGCTACCAAACCCCTTATGATTTTATAAACCACTTTCATGTCACCCCTCAGCATCCGACAGTCCAGGGGAAAAAAAACTTTAACCTGTTCATCCTCTCCCTGTAGATGAATCCTTCAGGTTCCAGAAAGCCATTATAAATGTTTTCTGCACCCTTTCCAGCTTAACAACATCAATCCTTTAGCAGAACCAACCAAATTGTACGCAGGATTATTAATGTGGCCTCACAAGCGTCCCTGTGCAAGCGCAACATGCTACCCCAACATCTATACTCTATGTTCTGACCGATTCAGGCAAGAATTCCAACTGCATTTTTCACCACTCTGTTTACCTGCAACTACACTTTCAATGAACTATGAACCGGCATCAGGAGATCACTTTGTTCAGCAACATTCCCCAGGGCACGACCCTGCTTTAACTTACCGAAATGCAAAACCTCATAAATATCTAAATTAAACTTTCTCTCCCCGTCCTTGGCTCTTTGATGGTCAACGGTGCCGTTGTACTCTGAGATAATCTACTTCACTGAATCTTCTACTGCACCATGATTTTGATGTTATCTGCAAACTTAATAACCATGCCTCCGATATTCCCATCCAAGTTATTTATATCCATGATGAAAAGCGATGTTTTCAGTACTGATTTTTTCAGCATACCGCTGGCGACAGGCCTCCAGTCTGGAAAACAATCCGTTGCCTTCAGGACAATTTTGTCTCCAACTGGTTAGCTTTCCCTGGATTCCTTGTGATCTAACCTTAGTAACCTATCTCCGATGGGGAACCTTATTAAACACCTTGCTGAAGTCTGTGTAAACAATATATACAACAGTGTCTTCTTCACTCTTCTTCGTCACATCTTCAAAATACTCAAACAAATCAATGAGACATGATTTTCATCACACAAAGCCATGTTGACTATCCCTAATCAGTCCTTGTCTATCTAAATGAATGGAAATCCTATTCCTCAGAATCCCCTCCACCAAACTCCTCTACACTGACGTTAGGCTCACTGATTCTATAATTTGTTATGCTTTTGGAACGCGGTTCCCTTTTCTCGCGTCACTCCTCCACAAAAAAATATAACTAGTATGGTGATGTGGCCAAGGATATAGTTCTGAGTGTGTGTCAGAGTCAGTGTTAGGAACACGTCAGATGGATTTCTTAAATCTGCTAAAACAACACCTTTATGACAAAAGCAAAATTCCTCAAACTGTGATGGAAACAAGAATGACGAGAGGATTTGCAAATATGTACATTGAAATTTCCCTCTAAAAACTACTGTGGAACACACACACACACACACACACACACACACACACACACACACACACACACACACACACACACACACACACACACACACACACACACACACACACACACACACACACACACTAACAAACCGAAAAGCAAAATATCTGCAAAGTTAACTTGAAAGAACCTTTACCAAATATTATTCGAACTCATGATCAAAGGTAAAAGGAGAGTTTGATACAAATGCTGTTCTATTGATACAGTAATCAAGTCCTACAGCATGGACAGAGGCTCTTTGACCCAAACGGGTCCATGCTGATCCAAATGTCCATCCACACTAACCCCATTCCCCAGCACTTGGCCCATAGACTTCTCTTCCTTTCCTGCCCATGTACTTGTCCAAATGACGTTTAAATATTGTTATTATGAATGCTTCAACCACTTCCACTGGCAGCGCATTCCCTCTGTGTACTACTCATTGTGTAAAACAGTTTCCAACAGTTTCCCTTTACTCTTTCCCCTCTCACCTTAAAGTGATGTCCTCTCGTCCTCAATTCCACAACTCTGGTAAAATAGGCTGAGTCCATTCACCCTATCCATGCCTGTCATAATCTTGTGCACTTCTATTGGATCCCTCTCTGTCTCCTACACTCAAAAGAAGAACGTTCTCCCTTGTCCTACCTCTCCCTATAAGTCACAATGTTGAGCCCTGGCAACATATTTGTAAATTCCATCTGCACGCTTTCCAACTTAAAAATATCCTTCTTATTGCAAAGTGGCCAAAACTGAACACAACACTACAACTGCAGCCGCACCAACATCCTGTATAACTGCAACATTTAATCCCAATTTTCTCCTCCATGTCCTGACCGATGAATGCCAGTGTGCCAAAAGCCTTCTTCACTGCCACGTCCACCTGTGACTCCAATTTCAGAGAACGGTGCACCTGAACTTCATGGTCCCTCTGCTCAGCTGAACTCCTTAAGCCCTACCATTTATCATGAAACTCCTGCCTTGATCTAACTTTGCAAAAATATTCCCCGACCCACTTCTCCAGTTGACTAAGGTCGTGCTGCAATTTCTGATATACTTCCTCACTGTTCACGATACCACCTATTTTAGTGTCATCCTCAAATTTACTAATCATGCCTTGTACATTCTCAAGAATATCATTGACATAGATAATAAACAGAAATGCACCCAGCACTGACCCCAGAGCAACGTCTTGTGTCTCAGGAAGTCCTATTCCTCAGAAGTCCCTCCAACAAACTCCTCTACACTGACGTTAGGCTCACTGAGTCCAAGAGCATCTTTCCACTATTACGCTCTGCTTACTACCATCAAGCCAATTGTGTATCCAATTTTCCAGCTCCCGCTGTATTCTTTGCGATTGTAACCTTCCAGAACAGCCTGTCAAAGCCTTACTTAAAACGATGCAGACTATGTCTACCGCCCTGCCCACATCAACGTTACTGGTCACTTCATCAATGAACTCAAACAAATTTGTGAGGCGTGATCTCCCACTCACCAAGCCATGCAATCTGTTCAGTCTAAAAACAACAATTAATAATAATTATTAAAATGAATAATAACAATCAATATGAAATAATAATAATATGACATTTTCAGTGGAGAATAAACTATCCATGGTATGTTTTATTGGATCTTGCATCATGGGTGAAGGGCAGATTAGATTTTGTACCTGTGTCTTTGAACTGTGTTGACAACAAGCAAGTGTGGCATGGTGGCTCACTGCTGCCTCGTTGTCCCATGGATCTGGGCTTGATTCCAGATTCTGGTGACTCTCTGTGTGGAGGTTGCACATTCTCCCTGTGTTTGTGTAGATTTACTCCGCGTGCTCCATTTTCCGCCCACAATCCAATGATGTACAGGTTACGTGAATTGGCCATGCTAAGTTACCCATTGTGTTATGTGCGTTCGTCAGGGGTAAATATAGGGTAGGGGAATGGGACTGGGTGAGTTACTGTTTGGAGGGTCTGTGTGGCCCTGTTTCCATACTGTAGAGAATCTGATAAAAGCAATTTCTAATCAAACGCTGTCTTTCCAAATCTATGTGTATTTTAGCCCTCAGACTCTTCTTAAGTAACCTACGTACCACAGATGTTAGAGTTCCTGGCCTATAGTTTGCAGATTTTTCTTTCCTTCCCATCCTGAATTATGGCACAACATTTGCTACCCTCCAATATTCTGGACCCTAACCTGTAGCTAATGATGATGCAAAAATATCAACAGGTTCCTGCAATTTCTTCTGTAGACTATTGCAGTGCTCTTGGATACATCTGCTTAAGATCAGGAGATTTATTCATCTTCATACATTCTAATACATCCAACACGTTCTCTCCTGTGATATTGACTCACCCCCAAGATAATATCACGACCTTTGTTAAGCTCTCAAGTCTTCATGTATTTCTCCACGGTAACGACAGATGAGAAATATTCGTTGAGAATCCCGCAAATCTCCTATGGTTCCAGACATGCATGTCCACATTGGAACTTGAGGGGTCATATTCTCATTTAGTTATTCCTTTTACTTTAATATACTTAAATAACGTCTTTGGATCCACCCTAATCTTCTCAGGCAAGGCTATCTTGTGCCCCCTTTTCGATCTTCTGATTTCCATCTTCAGTAAACTCCTGTATCCCCTGCACACCTCCACGGATTCCCTTGATTCCAGCTGCATGGATCTGAGCCACGCCTCATATTTGCTGGTCAAAGCCTCAATATATCCTGAAATCCAGGGTTCCCTATTCCTTCCAACCTTGTCTTTTACCCTCACAGGAACACATAGACCTTGAGCTGTAGACATTTCACTTCTAAAGTCCTCCTACTTGCCAGAAGTCCTTCCGCCTGCAAACAAACTCCGCCAACCAACCTCTAGAATGTCCTGTCTAATTCCATCAAATTTTGCCTTGCCCCAATTTAGAACTTGAACATATGGACCAGTTTTGTCCTTCTCCATAACTATTTAAAAATGAATACAACAATGGTCACTGGTCCCAGAGTGCTCCCCCACTGTCACCTGTCCTGCCTTAGTTCTGAGAGTATGTTAAGTATCGTCCCTTCCCGAGTGGCACCCTATACATACTGCTTGAGGAAACTTTTCTGAGCACACTTAATAGATACAACCCATCTATTCCTTAATTCTAGGTCATTCCCAGTCTATGATAGGAAAATTAAAATCTCCTACTATGGCAATACTATTGACCCTGCAAGGCTCCCCAATCTCTTTACATATTTTTATTCCTCAAACTCCCCGTTTACTATTTGGGAGCCTCTAGAACAACCCAAATACTGTCACCATTCCCTTCTTATTTCTTAGCTGTACCCACAAATCCTCACAGGATGATCCATCAACTATTTTATCTCTGATTACTGCTGTGATACTCGCCTTTATCAAAGATAAAACTCCCCGTCCCCTCCTTCCACCGTCTCTGTCCCGCATAAAGCACCTGTATCCTGGTACATTAAGCTGCCAGTCCTGTCCGTCCCTTAGCCATGTTTCTGTAATGGCTATAATATCCAAGTCCCACATACCTATTTACATCCTGAGTTCATCAGCCTTACCTGTTAGCCATCGTGCATTGAAAAGTTTTCAATTTAATTCAACAGACATTCCTTGCTCCCTGTCGTGTTCAGCCTAACCTGTCTCTTCAATTTTCTGTTTCTGATTACTGTATCTCTTTCCAGCCTCACAGCTCCTACCTGCTGTTGAGGATCCCACCCCTCCCCAACCCCAGCCAAACTCGTTAAAACCCTCCTTGCAGCACTAGCAAACCTGCCTGCTAGGATATTGGTCCCCTTTCAGTTCAGGTACAATCCATCCTTCCCGAACAGATCACCTCGGCCCCACAAAAGATTCTAGTGATACAAAAATCTAAATCTCCCCCCCCCCGCTCCAATTCTTTAACCACCCATCCATCTGCCTTATCCTCCCGTTCTTACCCTCACTCGCACGGAGCACTGGAAGTAAACCGGATATTACCACTGTCGTGGTCCTGTCTTTTACACTTTTTCTTAGCTCTCTATAATCACTCTGGACCTCATCACTATTTCTACCTTTGTCATTTGTACTAATGTGCACAATGACTTCTGGCTGCTCCCCCACCCTGGTGAGAACGTTTTACAGCCGCTCTGCGACATCCTGGACACTGGCACGTGGGAGGCTAAACATCATCCCGGATTCCAATTTGCAGCCACAGCATCTATTTTCTGTCACCCTCACTATCAAGTCTGAATAATTACTTCTGAAGTTATTCTGCTTGCACAACCTTCTGACAATGGGATTTTGTAATGAAACAGATCGATTTGGCTGAATTGTTTTGCTTCAGGTAGTTGGGAGATTCCAATGAATCATCATCAGGAATTCCTCATGAGTTGGAAAGGCGACTTTTTTTTCACTCCCAAACGTTGCTGTGATGAGCGACAGGGAAACAGAAAGGGAGCAATAGACTGTTCCTTCACAGATAGGCTACATTTCTTCCACCTCGAAGTTCAAGCAATAACGTAATCAGACCCCAAACTGTACCATGTGAGCTCTCCTTGAACATTGTCCGAACTATAAGTCACCATCTCATTCTCGACTCCAGGTCAGTGCATTATTGCTGTTATCGTACACAGAATGAATTCATTAACAATCAATGGCCCTGCTTGTTTTGAATATCTGTTAATATGTGCCCGCATAATGTAAAAATAAGCGTTTCATGTCTTCACAATATCTGTGATAAGATGAATACGTTTTATTCTTAAACAAATACAGAAAATACTGGAAAAGCTCAGCCTGTCTTGCAGCATGTATGAAGAGAAATCAGAGTTCAATTTTTCAGTCCAATGACCTTTCCTTTCAAACTGACTTATTCCGAAATTATTTCCCCAGTTTTATTCTCCCACACATCTGCTATTCTCCCACATTCTCCCACATCCATCTGCTATTCACCAACTATACTCTTCTCAAGATCTTATATGGTCAATACAACAACCCTCATTCTCAGGCTGAACTGTTAATTCTTCATAAGGTAATGCCTTCATCCCAAGATTGAGTAAAGAGAAAAAAAATACTTGGAAACGTTTCGAAAGCAATTTTGTTCTTTTTTTTCAGATTAGGCAATTATAACTAGACATAATACTTCAGATGTGATCTCAGCAGTGCCCTGTACTGATGCAGAAAAACATCGCTAAGATCATACCCAACAGCCATGACACGAAACAGAATCATTCCATTTACCTACCAAATCATTTGCTGCATCTTCAGAGTAATTTGATGTGAGTCATGTGCCAGAACACAAAAATCCCTCTGTACCACTGAGTTCTACATTCTCCTTGCATTTACATCTTTTTCTGCTGTTTGTCTTTTCCTCAAAACAGAAAATTCCCAAGCTCACAACTGTCCTCTGTTGGTATGCCATTGCGGAATGCCCTGACCTCCGCCAGTCTGTGTCCAATTGCAGACGTTCTGCACTCACTCTGTCTGTATCCCATTGCAGCTGCCCTACGCTCCCCCTGTCTGCATCCCATTGCAGACGCTATGACCTCGCCCTGTCTGTATTCCACTTCAGACGCCCTACCCTCCCCTGTCTGTACCCCATTGTAGATGCTCTGCATTCCCCCCGTCTGTATCCCATTGCAGATGTGCTGCACTCCCTTGTCTGTATCCTACTGCAGATGCGCTGCATTCCCCTGTCTGTATCCCATTGCAGATATACTGTATTCCCCTCTCTGTATCCCATTGCAGATGTGCTGCACTCCCTTGTCTGTATCCCACTGCAGATATGCTGCATTCCCCTCTCTGTATCCCATTGCAGATGTGCTGCATTCCCCTGTCTGTATCCCATTGCAGATGTGCTAGATTCCCCTGTCTCTACACCATTGTAGATGTTCTGCCCCTCCCCGTCTGTATCCCATTGCAGATGTGCTGCATTCCCCTGTCTGTATCCAATTGCAGATGTGCTGCATTCCTCTGTCTCTACACCATTGTAGATGCTCTGCCCTTCCCCTGTCCGTATCCCACTGCAGACGTGCTGCACTCCCCTGTCTGTATCCCATTGCAGATGCTCTGCACTCCCCTGTCTGTATCCCATTGCAGATGCTCTGCACTCCCCTGTCTCTACCCATTGGAGATTATCTACCCTCCCCCTGTCTATATGCCATTTGACGTCTTATTGAATGACTATCCTGCTGCATGTACACACTGAGCTCCATCCCTTTCATCCGGTTCATTAGAATAGATTGTAATTTGTTGATGACATCACACAGATCCCTGAAGAATTCCACTGGTTACAGCTTTCCAAACACAAAATGAGTGCATTTCTCTACTCTGTATTTTCAGACAGTACCTCTGGTGCCCGTTGACCACTCACCCATTCCATGCCCTTCATCATTTATAAACTTCTCGAAAGTGCAAATGTGTCTCCAATAAACACGAATGGCTGTGCTTTCAGTCATCCTGCACCACACTATCTCTGCGGAGCAGGTAACGGCTGTTTGGTGGAGTTTTTTAAGTTGCGGTATAGTCCAGATATTGTTTTTTTTAACGGCTAAAATTTAAATAATTTTTTTAAGCGCCTAGCGGAACCGGAAGCTGGTGTCGGGCTAGCTTACCTGGGAAGGTTTTTTTCTAATAAAAGCACGCAGCTCAAAGCCTTCGGCCTCACTCTCTCGGCGGAGCAGCGGACCCGGAAGCTGGTGTCGGGCTAGCTTACCTGGAAAGGCTTTTTTCTTATAAAAGCGCGCAGCTCCAAGCCTTCGGCCTCACTCTCTCGGAGGAGCAGCGGACCCGGAAGCTGGTGTCGCGCTAGCTTACCTGGGAAGGTTTTGTTTCTTATAAAAGCGCACAGGCGAGGAACCCCAGGCACTACAGGGGCAGAGCCTCCCACCGCCCTCCTCCTCTAACCTAATAATAAGACCCGTTGTGGTAAGCAGTTAAGTGCTGCCTTTTGATTGTTTGTTTCTTTAAATCGAGTTTTAAATTTTACCTTTTAGAGGGATGGCAGCGAAGGCAGTGTAATGTTCCTCTTGCAACTTGTATGAGGTGAGGGAAGCCATAAGCGTCCCTGCTGATTACACTTGCAAGAAGTGCACCATTCTCCAGCTCCTCCAAGACTGTGTTAGGGAACTGAAGCTTGAGTTGGATGAACTCCGGATCATTCTGGAGGCAGAGTTGGTCATAGATCAGAGCTTTAGGGAAGCAGTTACTCCGAAAGTTATAGAGGGATGGGTGACAGTGAGGGGGAGTGGGAGGGAGCAGACAGTGCAGGGACCCCCTGCGGCCGTTCCCCTCAAGAACAAGTATACCGTTTTGGATACTTGTGGGGGGGATGACTTACCGGGGTAAGCAAAGAGGTTCAGGCCTCTGGCACGGAGCCTGTCCCCGTTGCTCAGAAGGGAAGTGTGGAGAAAGGTAGAGCGATAGTTATTGGGGACTCAATAGTGAGGGGCACAGATAGGCGGTTTTGCGGTGGTGTCAGAGACTCACGATTGGTATGTTGCCTCCCAGGTGCAAGGGTACGTGATGTCTCTGATCGTGTTTTCCGGGTCCTTTAGGGGGAGGGGGAGCAGCCTCAGATCGTGGTCCACGTTGGCACCAACGTCATTTGTAGGAAAAGGGGTGAGGATGTTAGGCAGGCTTTCAGGTAGCTAGGTTGGAAGCTCAGAGCTAGAACAAACAGAGTTGTTGTCTCTGGTTTGTTACCCGTGCCACGTGATAGAGAGTCGAAGAATCGGGAGAGAGAACAGTTAAATGCGTGGCTACAGGGATGGTGCAGGAAGGAGGGATTCAGGGTTCCATACAACTGGGGTTCTTTCTGGGGAAGGTGGGACCTCTATAAACAGGATGGTCTACACCTGAACCTGAGGGGCACCAGTATCCTTGGGGGGAGGTTTGCTAGTGCTCTTTGGGAGGGTTTAAACTAACTCTGCAGGGGCATGGGAACCTGGACTGTAGCTTTAGGGTACAGGACCTTGAGTGTAGGGAGGTTAGGAACATGGCATCGATCTCGAAGGAGGGTGTCTGTAAACAGGAAGGTGGCTTGAAGTGTGTATACTTCAATGCCAGAAGTATAAGAAATAAGGTAGGTGAACTTGCAGCGTGGGTTGGTACCTGGGACTTCGATGTTGTGGCCATTACAGAGATGTGGGTTGAATAGGGACAGGAATGGCTGTTGCAGGTTCCAGGGTTTAAATGTTTTAGTAGGGTCAGAGATGGGGGTAAAAGGGGGGAGGTGTGGCATTGCTTGTCAAGGATAGTATTACAGCGGTGGAAAGGACGATGGAGGAAGAATTGCCATCTGAGGTATTTTGGGCTGAGGTTAGAAATAGGAAAAGTGAGATCACCCTGTTAGGATTTTTCAACAGGCCTCCTAATAGTGCGAGAAAAGTAGAGGAAAGTATTGCGAGGATGATTCAGGAGAAGAGTGAAAGTAGCAGGGTGGTTGTTATGGGGAATTGATATTGACTGGGAAAGCTATAGCTCGAGTTCGTTAGATGGGTCGGTGTTTGTACAATGTGTGCAGGAGGGTTTCCTGACACCATATGTAGACAGGCCAACAAGAGGTGAGGCTATACTGGATTTGGTTCTAGGTAATGAACCAGGCCAGGTGTTAGACTTGGAGGTAGGTGAGCACTTTGGGGACAGTGACCACAACTCGGTGACTTTTACTCTAGTGGTGGAGAGGGATAATTGTGCACTGTAGGGCAAGAGTTATAGCTGGGGGCAGGGAAATTATGATGCGGTAGGCATGACTTAGGATGCGTGGATTGGAAAAATATGCTTCAAGGGAAGAACACAAGTGATATGTGGAGATTGTTCAAGGAACAGGAAATGGGTGTCCTTGATAAGTATGTACCAGTCAGGCAGGGAGTAAAGGGTCTTGTGAGGGAGCCGTGGTTTAATAAGGAATGGGAATCCCTTGTGAAAGGGAAGAGGGCGGCCTATGTAAAGATGAGGCGTGAAGGTTCAGTTGGGGCGATTGAGAGTTATAAGGTAGCCAGGAAGGATCTGAAGAGAGCTAAGAGCAGCGAGAAGGGGACATGAAAAGTCCTTAGTTGGTAGGATTAGGGAAAACCCAAAGGCTTTCTATAGGTATGTCAGGAATAAAAGGATGACTAGGGTAGGTATCGGTCCAGTCAAGGATAGTAGTGGGAAGTTGTGCGTGGAGGAGGAGGAGATTGGAGAGACACTAAATCAATACTTTTCGTCAGTATTCAGTCAGGAACAGGACACTGTTGCTGATATGAATATTGAGTCACAAGTGATTAGAATGGATGGCCTTGAGGTATGTAGGGAAGAGGTCTGGGGAAAACTGGAAAGGATGAAAATAGATAAGTCCCCTGGGCTGATGGCATTTATCCTGGGATCCTCTGGGAAGCTAGGGAGGAGATAGCGGAGCCATTGGCCTTGATTTTTATGTCGTCGTTTTCTACGGGAATAGTGCCAGAAGACTGGAGGACAGCGAATGTGGTCGCCTTGTTCAAGAAGGGGAGTAGGGATAGCCCTAGTAACTATAGGCCAGTGAGTCTCACTTCTGTGGTGGGCAAAGTCTTAGAGAGAATTATAAGGGATAGGATTTATGAACATCTGGACAGGAATAATGTGATCAAGGATAGTCAGCATGGTTTTGTGAAGGGCAGGTCATGCCTCACAAACATTATTGAGTTCTTTGAGAAGGTGACCGATGAAGTGGACGAGGGTAAAGCAGTAGATGTGGTGTATATGGATTTTAGCAAGGCGTTCGATAAGGTACCCCATGGCAGGCTAATGCAAAAACAACGGAGGTATGGCATTGAGGGTGCATTAGAGGTTTGGATTAGGAATTGTCCGGCTGGAAGGAGACAGAGGGTAGTAGTTGATGATATAGGTTCATCTTGGAGTGCAGTTACTAGCGGTGTTCCACAAGGATCTGTTTTGGGACCATTGCTGTTTGTCATTTTTATAAATGACCTAGAGGAGGGGCTTGAAGGCTGGGTGAGCAAGTTTGCGGATGACACGAAAGTCGGTGGAGTTGTTGACAGCGAAGAATGATGTGGCAGGTTACAGCGGGATATAGATAAGTTGCAGAGCTGGGCAGAAAGGTGGCAAATGGAGTTCAATGTCGTTAAGTGTGAAGTCATTCACTTTGGTAGGAGTAACAAGAAGATGGATTGCTGGGCTAATGGTAGGCTACTTGGTAGTGTGGATGAGCAGAGGGATATTGGTGTCCATGTACACAGATCTCTGAAAGTTGCCACCCAGGTAAATAGTGCTGTTAAGAAGGCATATGGCGTACTGGGCTTTATTGGTAGAGGAATTGAGTTCCGGAATCCTGAGGTCATGTTGCAGTTGTATAAGACTCTGGTGCGGCCTCATCTGGAGTATTGTGTGCAGTTTTGGTCGCCATACTACAGGAAGGATGTGGAGGCATTGGAACGAGTGCAGAGGAGGTTTACCAGGATGTTGCCTACATGGTAGGAAGATCGTATGAGGAAAGGCTGAGGCACTTGGGGCAGTTCTCATTGGAGAAAAGAAGGTTTAGGGGAGATTTGATAGAGGTGTACAAGATGATTAGGGGTTTAGATAGGGTTGACAGTGAGAACCTTTTTCCGCTAATCGAGTCAGCTGTTACTCGGGGACACAACTTTAAATTAAGGGGTGGTAGGTATAGGACAGATGTTAGGGGTAGATTCTTTACTCAGCGGGTTGTGAGTTCATGGAATGCCCGCCAGTAGCAGTGGTGGACTCTCCCTCTTTATAGTCATTTAAGCGGGCATTGGTTAAGCGTATGGAGGTTATTGGGCTGGTGTAGGTTAGATAGGCTTCGGTCGGCGCAACATCGAGGGCCGAAGGGCCTGTACTGCGCTGTATATTTCTATGTTCTATGTTCAATTCTCAAATTCAGTAGTCGCACCTCGTCCTTCTTCATCAAGGCACGATTCCAAAAAGAGTTTGATCATCCTGTTCAGACATATTAGAAAAACAGGGCTGTGCGCTTTGAAACCGGAATTTTAGGCCTAGTGTTTGTAAACAACCATCATTCAGAATTAGTCGCTGAAGCTGCAACATGATGCTCCTATGTGTTTGTTCGTCAGCCTGTTTTAATATGCTGTGACACTACTCCACAGGATACGAATATGTACCACCATCTCCAGAGATAGGGGTACTACCATGCAGTCATTGACTGGAATCGAATCCAGACTTCCGGCTCAGATACGTGGGCACCATCCATTCAACAAGGCCTAAACCATGCTCAGATTTTGGGTCATGTTTTAAGTGTATGGATGTATTAAATTCTGGTTAACATTACTAAATTATACAGGGGACATTTCTCATTGAAAAAAGTACAAGTTATTCGCCTTAACTTTAGGAAGTTGAGTACATTTGCTGTGCCATTGAGATACACTATGAAGATCTTTAATTGTTTGGCGATCATTTCTGGTTGAAATGGCTATTATCAGTAGTCTGCTTTTTTTTGTGGAAGAAATCCTGCAAACGCACGCTGCACTATGAAGGATCTCAAGTAGATATCAATACTGAACACCAGAGATAAGGAAGGAGCACAATTCTGCTCCCAAAACACCGGTCACTATTTAAAATCTCGAACATGTGGCTTCCCTCTTCCGAAAATCATTCATTGATACAAGGCAGCTGTTTCCTTTCCAGATTTTGCTTACTGACTCCTTCCTCTGCCTGCGCAAGGCAAACCAAGCTCTGGGTCTTTGGGAAACTTAAAGCTTGTGTCTTTCGGCCTCCTGGAGAGGGTATTGCCATTTTAATCCGAAGGAGAAGTATAACTGGGAAGTAATATCATTCACTGGGCTGAGGTGTGGCAGACGGGGTTTAACATGGATACATGTGAGGTACTGCATTTCGATAAAACAAACAAGGGGAGGGCTTACTCAATTAATGCTGGGCTTTGGTAGTTATGTAGAAAAGAGGGACCCACGGGCGCAGGCATAATTCATTAAGTTTGTGGTGCAGGGTGTTTAAGGTTATTTCATTGCTCAGACCTTTGAGGTTAGAAGTTGGGAACTCATGCTGAGATTGTGCAGGCCATTGATAAAGGCTCTTCTGAAGTATTGTGTGCAGTTCTGCTCTTGGAAGGAGATTATTAAGCTGCAGAGGGTTCAAAACGGATTTAACAAGTTGTTACCAGTAACACCTCATCTCCTAACGCGGATGCCAACACACACACGGCAAGAACATTTACGAATTTCCACTGGCCAACCCAGATCCCAGATCCAAACCCCGGACTCATATCTGCCCTCTTGAGGAGGCCTAATATCCATCTTCCTTCCCACCATCTGCTCCCCACTCCCCACCGAACTATCACTATCACCTGCTACCTTAGCTCACCTATCACTTATCTTTTCCCCAGCCTCACCCCATCACCCAGTTTCACTAAACCCTTCTCCATCCCTAGTCCTGAAAAAAGGTCCTGCCTGAAACGTCGACTCTCTTGCTCCTCGGATGGTGCCTGGCTTACTGTGCCTTTTCCACCGCCATGCTTTATCTGCACTGTATTATCCAATATCTGCAGTCCCCCATTAAAGCTTAGGTACAATTCCCTGTTAACATAACCATGTCGTTGTCTGTTATAACTGCACGTAGTCTTAGGGATAGTTTCTTCTCAGATCATGAACGATAAAAGTTCTCTCAATGTCTTCCTGATATTGCAGTGCCTGATCAGTGGATAGAGAATGTATGTTTCAATTTATAGACGGAGAAGCATGTTTATATTCTGATAAACCTCTGGCATTGCTCCCATATCCAAGGCAGATTGAATGTTTACACGTGATTGTTCTACCAGCCCCAACATTTGTTCCCTCAGTCACCCTCACATATCCCATCCAGAATGTGTAAATTTTAATCATAATTTTGAATTTTAATAAAAAGAATTGAATTGAAATGGGTTAACGGGAGTAATTGGTTCAGCGACTCGGATTGATGTCATTCTCTATGCATACTAAAAGTGTCACTGGAGGGCTTTCCTCTTCTAATAATTAGGGACTCGGTTCAATGTGTTATTCCATAGTATCAGCGGGAGCATCAGCGACAGAACTAACAGGCATCAGCAGAAGCAGAGAGAGGTGGAGGAGAGATCAGAATCTGAGAACATTAAACTTGAATGTTCTCACAATGAATCAGAATCTGAGAACATTAGGCTGGAATATTCCAACAATGGATCAGAATCTGCGAACATTAGACTGGAATGCTCCAACAATGGACAGGAGTTTATCCGAGGATCTTTACTGGCTTGGTCAACCTTGGATCTCATTAGCATTTCGGCTCTACAATGTATTGATGGTTATTCAAGCTGGTTACTATCCCATCCTTGCTATAATTGGTGTTCCTGCTAAGTCATTCTATCTGGTCATTAAGGCGGGTTGGACTGAACTGCTGCTCATATTATTTATAATTTAGAAACCAACATTTTCAATTCCAATGAAATATTCAATTACTCACTAATTATATCGAGCAAATTATCCACGACAAATTACTCACCAATATGTGAGGAAAACCAGACTGTTCTCAAACTCCAAAATCCTTCTAGACCTGCACAGATTTACATTTCTATATCCTCTCCACTCACGAATCTTGTCCAATCCCACCATCATGATATCCCCGTCTCCTCCTCAACCTTAGTGCATCTTCTGAATAAACTATCAACTGTGACTTTGTTAAATCTGGATACAATTTATCAAGCCCCTTCTAAACACAAGTCAATTACAGAATAATTGCTGTTGAGTATGTTGAATTTGTTCACTGTCAGGCGGGCAGACACTGCGTGCTGCTTAAGTCATTGACACATAATCTAGAGGCACAGAATAATAATCTGTTGATATCTCATGAACGAAATAGATGTAATTGAACTGAAGGTTTCATCATTTGTGAGAAAAGGCCCATCTGCTTGATTCATGTCCTTCAGAGAGTTCAATGGGTTATCCTTCCCCAGTCAGGTCTGGGCAAACCCACAGCAATGTGTTTTACTCTTGATTGTCCTGTGGAACAGCTGAACCAGCCACTCAGTTCAAGATCAGCATAACATGCTGGCCTGACCATGGCTGCACACATTCCGTGAGAGAAGAACAAAAGTAAAGTTAGCTCCCTTACTCTGCCTGTTTTCCTTATTCCTACACTTCATTTCCATTCAGATAGGTGACCATTCCCTATTTCAACTGCAGTGTTTCTGACTCAATCTCTCCCCAAGAGTGATGTTCATCTCCACGGGCACCACGGGTGCTGGCTTTACTGATGCAGCCATGCAGATGTAAGGAACTTTTAAATTCCACAACAGTGGCAGTGCATAGAGAATGAATGGGCGTTTATGTCATAATAAAGATACGGAGAACAATAAGAGAGGGAAAGGAACTATTGTGATCATCACTGAGAGTGTGGCTGAGGCAGTATTTGGGGTATTATGGGCAGATTTGTTTTCAACTTTAAAAGGAATTATCTCATTGCAATACAGGCTGTGTAAAGGAATTTCACGAGACTAACCCTGGGCTGATGGTAAAAGAGGGGTGAGTGAAGGTTAAACTGTAGCACTGTCAGAGAATCAGAGGTCACTGCATTAAAACTTGATGATGATGGACAATCACTCGTTATGTTCTACACAGACACTAAGAAGGTGATAAATTCCAAGGCTTGTATTTTTATTTTTACTCGAGATGCATGATTCTGGATATTTAAGTGCCTCTCAGGATAAAATCTTCTGTCAAATCCTGTCTTGACATCAGGGTCAATCCCGCTTACCTGAGCAGGTCAATTAAACACTTTTGTTAATGTTAATACGTGGTGGTGTCTGTGTGGGGAGTGTTTTCTTCTCATAGAGGGTAGTGAATGTCAGGAAATCTCAGGTCAAGAAAGTTAGGGGAGCGAGATCACTCCAAGTATTTAAAGAGGATGTAGATGGATTTTTGACCTGCAGAGAGCCGAGGGGCGTGAAGAACTGTGCATTAAAGAATAGTTAATGCCAACACTTGATCAGCCATGATAGCATACAATAGCGTAAGCATCCAAATTACTTATTCCTATTTCTTATGTTCTCATATTCTGTCTTTGGAAAGTGAATGGTTGGAATTTTCCTTGAAGTGTTGTTATTGAATGTTGAGGACAGTGAGAGAAAAGTTAATTGTGAGCCATCTCTGGGTGAGATATGAGCCCGATAATCACAGTGCATCTGGGTCTACAACATGACCAAGAAATGAAACACCACTTGCAGCGAGGAGACACTCTTTTAAGAGGTGGGAGACTACCTTCATATCCAGCTTGGATTTCCCACTGGTTCCATCAGGTTTCAAGTGTAACCTGGGTCATTTTCCCGAAAAATGGGAGACACAGAGTCACACATGTACAGACGCACACACAAATGCACATGTCTTATGATGAAAAGGAATGAGGAAAGGTTTCCAGAGTTGCATAGCTGTTGAACTCGTATCAAATAGAAAAGTGATAATATGTCCCAACTGCAATTCTGTCTGTGGTATTACTCTATTCAAACAAACTGCAGGTATAAGACTTCTTCCTGGAACAGTTGGATTTGGCAGAATTTCCTTTCCTTCAAGCAGTTGAGCGATTCCCATGAATCCTCGACAGGAATCCTCCATGTTTGGTAAAGATAACTCAGGGATTTTTTACTCTCGCACTTTGCTGTCAGGAGGGTCAAAGTGATAAAGAGGAAGCAATCGACTGCGGCTTATGACCATAAGATCTTCGGACATAGGAACATAAATTAGGCCATTCAGCCCATCGGGTCTGATCCATCATTCAATTCTGGCTGACAAGTTTCTCAACCACATTCTCCTGCTTTCTCCCTGTAACCCTTGATCCCTCTGATACTGAACAACCTATCTATATCTGACTTAAATATACTCAATAACCTAACCTCCACTGCCTTCTGCGAAAATGAATTCCATTGATTCTCCACTCTCTGGCTGAAGACGTTTCTCCTTATCTCCATTCTAAAAGTTTTTTTTCCCTTTACTGTAAGGCTGTGTCCTTGGGTCTTACAGTCTCCTACCAATGGAAGTATTCTCAACATCCACACTGTCCAGGCCATTCAGCATCCTGTATGTTTCAATTATATCCCCCCACATCCCTCTGAACTGCGTCAAGAACAGACCCAGAGTCCTCAAACGTTCTCATAAGTTAAGCTTTTCATTCCTGGGACTATTCTCATGAAAGTCCTCTGAACCCATTCCAAGGCCAGCACATCCTTCCAGAGATATGGGGCTCAAAACAGCGCACAATATTCCAAGTATGGTCTGACAAGAGCTTATAGAGCCTCAGAAGTACGCCACTGCTGAAACATTCAAATCCTTTCAAAATAAATGCCAACATTGCATTTGCCTTCCTAACTACTGAGTCAACCTGCAAGTTTACGTTGAGAGAATCTTGGAGTAGAACTCCCAAGTCCCTTTGCACTCCAGACATCTGAATTTTCTCCCCATTTAGAAAGTAGTCCATGTTTGTATTCTTCCAACCAAAGTACATGTACCCACAATTTCCTACTTTGTATTGCATTTACCACTTCTTTGCCCATTATTCTAACCTGTCCATATCCTTCTTGAGCCGACCTGTCCCTACACCTATCATTGTATCATCTTCAAATGTAGCCAGAATGTCTTCAGTTCGTTCATCTGGATTGTTAATGTATAAAGTGAAAACTTGTGGTTCCAACACTGAGCCTTATGGAACACTACTTGTCACCGACTGTCAACCTGAGAACGACACTTTTATCGAACTCTTTGCTTCCTGCCAGACAGCCAAACGTCTATCCGTACTAGCACCTTGCCTCTAAAACAATGGGCCATTGCCTTACCCAGTAGCCTCCTGTCAGCACATTGGCAAAGACCTTCTGGAAGTCCAGGTGGATGACATCCATTGGCTCTCCTTGTTCTAAGCTGCTCATTACGTCCTCAATGTTTTCTCGCAGATTTTCCAGGCCTGACCTCCCCTTGATGAAACCATGCTAACTTTGTCCTACTTTACCATCCACCTCCAAGTATTAAGAAATCTCATCCTTCGCAGTGGATTCCAGGATCTTACACACAGTCAAGTTTAGATTAGTCAGTCTGTAAGTTTCCACATTTTGCTTTACTCCCTTTTTAAACAGGGGTATCACGTTAGCGATTTTCCAGTCCTCTGGGAATCTCCCTGATTCGTGCGAGTCCTGAAAGATCACTACCAATGCCTTCACTGTGTCATCAGCTATCTGACTCAGAACTCTGGATTGGAGTCCATCTGGTCCAGGTGATTTACTTACTGTCAGGCCATTCAGTATTTCCCATCACTTTCTCCTTGGTGATGGCCACCATTCCTAGCTCTGACCATTCATTCTTTTCAATTTTTGGGATATTGCTCGTGTCTTCCACCGTGAAGACTTACACGAAGTAATTATTCAGCTCCTCAGCCATTTCCTTGTTCCACACTACTATCCCTCTCGTGTCAATTTCTAGCGATCAAATACACATTTTTGCCTCTCGTTTGCCTGCTATGCATTGAAACAAGCTCTTACAAACTTTCTGTACATGATTGGCTTACTTACTCTCATATTTAATTTTCTAACTCCTTATTTATTTTTCGTTGCTCTGTGTTGGTCTTTGCGAGTGTTACAATATGGCGGTGAACCCCTCTGTTAAAAAAAAGTGAACACCCAGGAAAGCTCACCTCACCTCGTAGTCTATTAGAATATGAGTGACAGAAAACTCCCACATTTCACTATTTAAATAAAATGAAGTCAATTTATTTTTTAACTCTAAAAGTGAACTCTACACAACAACTATTCACAAATCTAATCCCCCCAAAATTGCTTATTATCTGACTCCAACTCAATAAGATTATGCTGTTTCAATAACAATGATGAAGATTACATCAACTTAATTTCAAAACCCCACAGCCATAGCTATCCTCTGTGACGTCACTCTTCCGGCTGTTGAATTCTCTGGATCGTCAAATTTCTGTTTGCTGTGAATAAGATTTAAATGAACAAATATCTTTGATAGAGAATATTTCCTAATGTCTTCCAGAGTAAGATGATTGATCCACAGACTTCTTCCGTCTCGATGGCATTTTCTCTCTCTTCAATTTTCAAAATGTCCGCATTTTTAAATCGTCGTACTGGTTCGATGTTGGTAAAACGATAAATTCAAACTCAATTTGCATTCAGTGACAGAGAGAGTGAAGGAGAGTGTTGCATACAATAGTGAGAGTGCTGGAGCAAGAGACTTGCTCTGGTGTAGGTGCTACAACAGATCTGGCAAAAGTGAGGACTGTCGATGCTGGAAACAAGATTTACATCAGAGTGGTGCTGGAAAAGCACAGCAGCTCAGGCAGCATCCGAGAAGCAGGAAAATCGACGTTTTAGACAAAAGCCCTTCATCAGGAATATAGCAGATATACAGTGAGTGTGATAGAGTAGACAGAATACATATACACTTGCCCTGGCAGAGCGGGGAAGCTTATTGATTTTTGTCCTGAATTGATGGGCATTTCTTCGGATCATCTCAGCATAGAGGTTAGCCTCCCCAATGTCTTGTCCCTGTCTGTCACTAATAACACCACAGACCACATCCCACAACATCTTCAGAATCAGTTTGAGACGATCTTGTAAACAACAAGGAGGAACACACATTGGTGCCTTACATATCTAAACTAAAACTGTTGTGCAAATTTTGAGCATCCTAGGCTCTGGGAATTAGATACGCAAATATTGTCAGTGTTGCAGAATACTGGATGATCTAAACTTGCATCAAAACTGCGTTAACTAAATGATTGCTAATGCTGTGAAAAATAAATTTCATAAGTGTATATGAGGTAGGTTGAAGAATGTTGTGAATCAAACTAGAAAGCAGGTATTTCCGGCGTTGTGTAGTCACAAGGGCAAATTATTAATCTTGCTCTTAAGCAGATTTTGAGGAATTGTGACATTTATATGTTGCATTTTCCACGGCGTCTGCATGCAATATACAACTTTTGAATATTATATTCAAATATCATGGAACCACGGAAACGAGAGGGTCAAGTGAATTGGAAAAATACAATATTATATTTAGTGTGAGCCAAATAATGTTTGTTATTAATAGAAATACTGCAACGTCTGAAAAATACGTACATATCACTAAGTTACAAACACCAAACAAAGGGAAGATGACTCAATGATGGTTAATGTAAGAAATTAAAGATTGTGTTAAATCAAAGGAAGTAGGTTCAGGAGAATTCCAGATATTGTGGAAACCTCAACATTCGGAGAGATTTACTTTTCTAAAAATAAGGAAGGAGAAAGTGTCAAAGAAATCAAAAAGAACATGAATACAAACAAACAGGAAACACACAGACTGTTTATATCTACGATCCACATACTAAAGAAAACAAAAGCAAGGACCAGTGTGGAAATTTGTCAGGTATAGGGGAATTTATTGTGGGGAAAAAAGGAAAACGGCAGACAAGCTCCCCAGTTACTTCACATCTGTCTTCAAGGAGAAAGCTCCAGCAAATCTCTGAGGTATAGCGGGTGGTCAATTGGGACTTGTGGAACTAAAGACGTAAAGTCAATGCGTATCAGCAACAAGGTAGTAGTTGAAAGTGAAGCTAGATTGATTATTGCTAAGTCTGATGGGCCAGATGTACTTCATCTCAAAATATCAGAAATAAAACAGCATATTAATTGAACTCTCGGTGACTGTATATACTGCAAAGGCTATAAGTAGATAACTGGACTTTGGTAAACATGATCCAACTATAGACGCAGTCAAGAAGAGATAATACAGAGGACTGCAAACCAATTATTTTGACAGCTACATGGAAACAGTTGGAATCTACTATATAAGATGATATTTGGCATTCAGAAATGAACAGCAACATTGCAGAGAATCACTGTTTATTTCTGACAGAGAAATCATACCTGACAAACTTCGGAATTGTTTGAAGTTGTTTCTGGCAGGATAGGCAATGGACAACCAGTGGAAGTAGAGCATTTGGATTTTCAGAAGTATTTCTGTAAGAATTCACACAGTGAGTTCGTAAATACAATTAACTTAAATAGTATCTGGAGGAATACCTGTAATTGGAAAGTTAAAGTTAGGTTGGCCTTCGTTTAAAGGAATCTGAATATAGCTGTACAGACATCATTAAGCAGTTTGCATAGAGTGTTATTGAGAGTATACTTTGAGAATTGTATACAGTGTTGGTGACACAATATAAAAAGAGAATAAGACAGAGGACGTGCAATGGTCATTCTCCGCATTAATCCCTCAGATGACAGGATTGTCTGATGGGGGACTTGTCTTGTAAACTCCCCAGTTTCAAAGAACAAGAGGTGATCACAATGAAATTTGGAATATATACGAAACATGTGACAAGGTGGAAATAAACAGAATGTTTCTCTGGCTGTCTATTCTACATTTAAGGAAAATAATGGCAGGTTAATGGACAGGGCATTTAAAAGCGCAATAAGGATGAAATTCTTCACTCAGAGGGGACTGACGCGTGCAGGGCCATGGAAACCTGCTGGCAGAGCAAGATTGGTGCGACTCCCCAGATATTCTACAGGTATGTCATCTGGAACAGAATAACCAGGGAACAAGTAGGACCTATTAGTGACTTGCCACGTTGCATCCAAATGCAATTTCGTGTTAGAAGGCTGTTTGTGTGTCTGGTGTACCGCAGATATCAGTGCTGTGTCCCTTATTATTCGTGGTAACCAAAAATCATGTGAATGTGACGTGGGTAGGGGGAGTGTGATTAACAAGTTTGTGTTGGAAACAAAGATTGACCAGATGGTTGGGAGTGAGGAGGACGGCCTTATGTTACAGGAAGATACTGGTGGATTGGTCAGATGATAACGATCAGTGGCAGATGGAATGTAACCCTGATAAATATGAGGTAATGCAAGTTGGAAGAACCGTGGAGAATTCAATGGATGGCTGCACACCAGGAATCTCAGTGGGTGCTTCTCCACAAATCTTTGAACATGACTGGATATGATCGTTGATGAGTTAAGCAGGACAGCAGCCTTTGATCGTTCACCCAAAGACTACCAGAGTTATATAACACATTAGTAAGGCCAAATTAAATACTGTGTGCAGTTCTGGGAGCACATTACAGGAATGATGTGATTGTATTGGATAAGGTGCAGAGGAAATTAACTGAAATGTTCCCTGGGATGGAACATATGAGCTGTGGAGAGGGGCTGGATAAACTCGGGTTTAAAGTCTGGTTGAAGATTTGTAGCTCGGGTGTCCGTTGTTGTGGTTCTGTTCGCCGAGCTGGAAGTTTTTGCTGCAAACGTTTCGTTCCCTGGCTAGGGAACATCATCAGTGCTATTGGAGCCTCCTGTGAAGCGCTGCTTTGATGTTTCTTCCGGTATTTATAGTGGTTTGTTCTTGCCGCTTCCGGGTGTCAGTTTCAGCTGTAGTAGTTTGGATGTGGGGTCCAGGTCGATGTGTCTGTTGATGGATGTTCTTGCCGCTTCCGGGTGTCAGTTTCAGCTGTAGTGGTTTGTATATGGGTTCCAGGTCTATGTGTCTGTTAATGGAGTTTGTGGATGAATGCCATGCCCCTAAGAATTCCCTGGCTGTTCTCTGTCTGGCTTGTCCTATGATGGTAGTGTTTTCCCAGTCAAATTCATGTTGCTGGTTGTCTGAGTGTATGGCTACTAGGGATAGCTGGTCGTGTCGTTTTGTGGCTAGCTGATGTTCATGGATGCGGATTGTTAGCTGTCTTCCTGTTTGTCCTATATAGTGTTTTGTGCAGTCCTTGCATGGTATTTTGTAGACTACGTTAGTTTGGCTCGTGCTGGATATTGGTAATCATCAAAAACACAGAAATAGAAAAAACACGCCGAATCATCAACGCCACACTCACAGGAATACGATTCACGAGAGAAGAGGAAAAGGATAGCCAACTCCCATTCCTAGACGTGTTAGTAGAGAGAACACCCAACGGAGAATTCACCACAAGGGTACACAGGAAACCAACACACACAGACCAAGTCCTAAACTATTAAAGTAACCACCCCAACACACACAAACGAAGCTGCATCAGGACACTATTCAAAAGAGCCACAACACACTGCAGTACACCAGAACTGCGAAAAGAGGAAGAGGAACACCTATACAAGGTATTCGCCAAAAACGGATACCCACGCAACTTTATCACCAGATGCCTAAGAGATAGACCACGGAACGAGGACATGCCACAACCAAAAGGACTAGCCACACTACCATACGTCAGGAGCGTCTCAGAACTGACAGCCAGACTACTGCGACCCTTAGGACTCATAACAGCACACAAGCCAACTTCCACACTCAGACAACAACTCACTAGAACAAAGGACCCAATAGCCAGCACGAGCCAAACTAACGTAGTCTACAAAATACCATGCAAGGACTGCACAAAACACTATATAGGACAAACAGGAAGACAGCTAACAATCCGCATCCATGAACATCAGCTAGCCACAAAACGACACGACCAGCTATCCCTAGTAGCCATACACTCAGACAACCAGCAACATGAATTTGACTGGGAAAACACTACCATCATAGGATAAGCCAGACAGAGAACAGCCAGGGAATTCTTAGAGGCACGGCATTCATCCACAAACTCCATTAACAGACACATAGTCCTGGACCCCATATACAAACCACTACAGCTGAAACTGACACCCGGAAGCGGCAAGAACATCCATCAACAGACACATCGACCTGGACCCCACATACAAACTACTGCAGCTGAAACTGACACCCGGAAGCGGCAAGAACAAACCACTATAAATACCGGAAGAAACATCAAAGCAGCGCTTCACAGGAGGTTCCAATAGCACTGATGATGTTCCCTAGCCAGGGAACGAAACGTTTGCAGCAAAAACTTCCAGCTCGGCGAACAGAACCACAACAAACTCGGGTTTTTTCCATTGGAGCAGAGAAATTTGAGTGAGTAATTCATTCAAGTTTAAGATTACAAGGAGCATGGACAGGGTGAACAGACAACAGCTGTTCTTTTTAGTCAAAGTGTCAGCTACCTTACAGTCAGAAAGCATGGAATGGAGAATGGAGAACAGAGAAACATGACACAACTACTTCACTTCTGTCTTCACAGAAAAAGGCATAAACAAAGCCTTCCCAGCAATAGGAGAAAACCTGAGACTGAGGAGTAAATGATATGGTATTAAATTAGTAAACAAACTAATTTGGGGAATTCATTGGAACTGAAAATAATGGGCATAGGAAATAAGCACACATTAGTGAAATGGAAAACATATTTGAGAAACTGTTAGATTATTTACAGAAAAGCAATAGAGGAACAGAAGTTGGATTTTCAGCAAGATTTTTAATAGAGTCTGTTTTGGCTAAGATCAAGGGTCTGTTCATATCAGGACGGATGTCGAGTTGCGAATCATCACAGCTCGTCGAGATCATCGCTGGATCATGATTGGACATTGAAGGATCGTTTGGTTGTGCTGCCCTGCTCTTTGTGGATTTCCATGCTGGCTTTGGTCTAACCCCAATTCAGGGACCAACCAAGCGAGGAGCTATGGCCTTAGCAGCCGCCCGCAGCCCAGGCCAGGGCATTCGCAACGCAATCAGGGTGACTGTGAAGAAGATGGAGGATCGTACACCTGTCGATCAGATGGTGTTCATGAAGATGATTTTGTTCTAGGGCAGCGGGTTTGGAGCAGCTGACGTGTGCTGCGTGCAGGTACCATGAGTGAATGCATGCGGAAAGGCATCATCACCCTCATCTACAAGAGGAAGGGGGAGAGGGAGGAACAGATTGAACGGTTACACTCAATTGATCTACAAGCCTCAAGATTTGTTCCACCAGTCACCCACACAAATCCCATCCAAAATGCGAAAGTTTGATCATTTCTTTGAATTGTAATGAATCAATATTGAATTGAAAGGCGTTAGCTGGAGCTATTTTTTCCATGACTGTCATTGATGTCAGTCTCCGTGGATCGTACATGTGTCACTGGAGTGTTTGCCTCTTCTAATAATTAAGGACTCAGTTCAATGTGTTATCCCTGTATGGGCGGGAGCATCATCGACTGGACTAACAGGGATCAGCAGCTCGAGAGACGGGGGAGGAGATATCAGAATCTGAGAACATTAGACTGGAATATTACAATAACAGGCAGGAGTTTATCCTGGGAGGAGTGGTGCCAGGGGCGTGGGTGCGTAGACGTTGACGAAGGAGCTGAAGATGTTTATGCTGAGGAAGTTAACCTGAGGATCACCTGAACAGATGTCCTGGGACTGAGAGGATTGTCAGCCACCGCCCACATACATCTTCCTTTGTGCTCTGAAAGACCCCAACCAGTCGGGAGGGAACACCTGATTCCCTTTAATCTCAAATAAGTATTTGGTCGCGATGAAACCCTCCGTCAAATACTGTCTTGGTAATCAAGGCCATTCACTCTGTCCTGAGCCCCTGTGTTCACCTCTTGTGCATTTCAATAGGTGCCGGTGTCTGTGTGGGGAGTCTTTTCCTCTCACAGAGGGAAATCAATGCCTGAAATTATCTGGGCTGGAGAGTTAAGGGAGCTTAATCACTGAAAGTATTTAAAGAGGAAGTAGATGTATTTTTGACCTGTCACAGAGCTCGCAAGTGTGATGGATTGGGTACTAAAGAGGAGTTAATGCTAACAGGAGATCATCCATGATCGTATACAATGGCTTGACCGTCCGAATTACTGATCCTGTTCCTTACGTTCATATTTTCTGTAATTATAAAGTTAATGGTTGTAATGTTCCTCGACGTTCTATTACTGAACGTTGCAATCAGAGAGGGCAAAGCACTTTTGAATCATCTCTGGGTGAGGTATGGGGCTTTATTCATAATAATCGTGGTCTAGATCATTACCAACAAATGAAGCACAAGTTGCAGAGAGGAGGCACTTTGTGAAGAGATCAGAGGCGTCGTTTGAAGCCAGACTGGATTTCCAAATAACATGTTCCAAGCCACACCAAACCGTGTATGACAGTCTGGAGGGATTGAATGAGATCCTGTGTTACTGTTGACCTGGTATTTTGAAGAATTGGCCTCAATCTGCTCCAGTGTCAGGAGCTGTGAGGGGCTGAATGCAACATAGTAACATGGGACTGTGGAGCAAGAGTGGGTCATCAGACACTGTGTCACTGCTCCACCACGCACTATGATCTGATTATGGTCGCAGCGGCAGATTTCTGTCTGTGTACCATTTTACTACTCTCACTTGCCTGTCAGATGTTTAACATGCACAATTTTGAATAAATGGAAATATCCAGTCATCACAAACTTTAACAGCCAGTTGAGAATCTCTTGACCATGTACTGACCAATGTTCGAGGTCTACTGATGCATTTTCTCACTCCTCTACCGGTGAAAGTAAATGCAACCAGTTGAGTGCTGTGGACAATGAAATAGATATCAGACTGGGTAATTTTCTAGAAAAATGTGGGAAACAGGAAGTTGAACTCTGAACGACTGGTAAGTTGGTCGAGTGTCCCAACTATTTTTCTCCTTTGACGTTATTCTGCTCACACACATTTCTGGGAATGTGGAATTCTTCCCGGAACAGTTGGATTTGGCTGAACTCCCTTTGCCTCGGGTGTGGAGAGATTCCTATGATACCTCATCAGGGCTCCTACACGAGTCGTAAAGATGACTCAGGGATGTTCTGCTTTTACGCCTTGTTTTCAGGCAGAACAAAGTAAGAGATGAAGAGACCAATTGGCTGGTGCTGCTGAGGCTAGTAATATTTTTCTCCCTCTCTGTTTGAAAAAATGCAATAATGTCAACTGAACACTAAACTGGGCCATGTGTACTCTCCATGACGATTCTCTGGAATGGATGTTAATAGGCTGTATGCTGTATGCAGGCGCATCATTATTATTGTTGTGCACAGTGTCTTTCATTAGCAAAGAAAAGCCTGCTTTATAATTTGATGACATGCTTATATGTGCCTGCGTAATTTTTATAATTGGGTTGATAACTTTATAATATTTTTGTTCATATCAATACATCTCATTCATAAAAATATTCTCTAACTCGTCTCCTTAACAAGAGAAAACAGGTATCCAGCTGAAACACTTTTTATTGAAAATCGTAGTTCAATAAGATTTCTCATCTAAGACCTAAATAGATAATCCTCGATAACAAAAGGCCCTCTTTTCCCGAACGAGTAAAGGGAAGCATCTTTGAAAATCTTTTAAAGGAATTACATCCTTTTTTTTAAGTTTAGAGGATCAACGCTGCGTACCTGATGTGGTTTCAGCAAAGCCCTGTACAGATGCGGTGAAACTTTCCTGATTAAACCCAATACCCGCGCAATGTATCAACGAGCTGAATTACTTTATTCTATATTCCTGTGCAACTCCTTCGAGAGGCAGATGGTCTCCTTCCATCTCATTGTAACGATCCTATGTGGCTGAATGGGGTGGTCCCCTATGCCATAACAGACTCGAGGGATGGATTGAGGGAACAACACTTCGGGTAAGGGCAACAGTATATCTCTGTAACAGCATAGAGGGCTGGATTGAAGGAATAACACATTGGATAGGGGTGGCAGTTGACCATTCGGCTGCACCATTCAGAATGCTCATAGCTGATCCGATTTGTCTGACCATCCGGCTCCTGTCCGTTCCCAATAAACATAAACTGGCCTGTCCAGCAAAGATCAGTTGAGCTCAGCCTTGAATATCTTCAATAGCCAAGTATTCACTGCTCCCTGAGGATACCACAGGTAGCACAACACTAAAGGGAAAGGGACATCCTTATTTCATTGTGGGACCCATTACTTTAGAAATATGTTAACCTCACATCAAATCACTGCCCCTTTTCGGGTATAAGGATCCAATAACTAGAAATAGGCATAAATCATTCCGCTATCCAACTCTGTCCCACATTGCCACTGACTCTTTACAATCAAATATGTAACAAACTGAGCCTCTGCTGCTGCCTCAGGAAAAGAATACCGATAGCATTACACCATACAAGCATTAAATAAAGGAACAGAACTAGGTCGTTCGGCCCATCAAGTCTGACGTGCCGTTCTATCATTTCTTATATGTTCCACAACATCATTCTCCTACCTTCACCCTAGAATCCTTGATCTAATTATAAATCAAAAACATATTTATTTGTGTCTTAATGACACTAGTGTCTGTGTCTTTGTGTGTGTGTATGTATGTGTGTCCATGTGCTTGTTATCTGTGTATTTTTGTGACTATGTCTGTCTGTGTATCAGCCTGTGTCATTCTATCTGTGTTTCTGTCTATTTGTGTGTGACTGTATATGTCTCTGTGTGCTTCTGTGTTGTGTATGCCTATCTCCTTGTATACGTTGTACATGTTAGTATATTGTGGTGTTTAGCAATACTTCTGTGTATTTCACTGCCTGCATCTCTGTGCAATTAGTATCATATATTTTGGGAGTGAGAGAGATGAGGTAGGAACTGACAATGAGTTTACATTGAGAATTGCTCTTTACTGAATATTACTCCTTACTCGTTTAATGGGACGTGGATGTGTCAGAATCTCCACACAAGGCTCCCTGGTCCTCTCAGGTTCTTTCCAGGATTTTCTCCACATGTCGGGGTAGTAGGCTGAGGGATCGGATATCTGGAACTCCACCACCCGGCTTGGCACTAGCTGTCCAATTCTAGGCTCTTTCTCCTGGAATGGAAGAAGGGAGGGAAGGAAGGAGTATGGGAGTGGGTGACCCTGCTCTTAGTGCTGAAGGGGCGAAGTGTGAGGTGTCCGGAGGGAGTCTGAGCACAGTGTCTTATCTATGCCGTGTTATTAGTGTGCGGGGCCATTGCATCAGTGCCAGAGAAAGTGAGGGAGGAAAGGTGCTGAATTCAATAGAGACAGTGGTCGTGCTTGAGCCTTATTTGGAGATAGAGTGTGAGCCTTGTTCGGGGGTAGGTGCTGCAACAGATTTGCAGTGAGTGTGAGGGAGCAGAGGGAGTACGATGACTCTTACCCTGACAGAGCGGGGAGGATATTGATGCTTCTCCTGTATTGCTGACCAATTCTGTAGATCATCCCATCGTCGAGCCTCCCTGTACATCTTGTCCAAGTCTATCACTAGTAATGCCAGAGTTCCTGTCCCCACAGAATCAGTTTGGGTGGATCTTACAAATAGCAAGGAGAAGCAAACATTTGTGTGTTATATATCGAGACCAAAACTGGCTGGCAAATATTTTGCGTCATATGGTCTGGAAATTGGATATGCAAGAATATGCAAGGGGAAGCAATAACATAGTGATATTATCACTGAAATCTTAACCCAGAAACGCAGGTAATGTGGGGACACGGGTCCGAATTCGGCCATCTCAGGTGGTGGAATTTGAATTCAATAAGTATCTTGGATCAAGGGTTTATGATGACCAAGAATCCATTGTCAATTGTTGAAAAAAACTCATCTGGTTCACTGATGTCCTTTAGGAAAGGAAACTGCTGTCCTTCCCTGCTCTGGCCTGCATGTGACTCCAGACCTACGGCAATGCTGTTGACTCTTAACTGCCCTCTGCCATGGGCAATAAATGCGGATATAAATGCGACGCCCTCATCCTGTAAATGAGTCACAAATTATCATAGGTGCTGCAGTAATACTGGATGGTGTCAAGTTGCATCGAAACTGTCTTACTAAGTGACTGTTCATGTTGTGAAAAATAAATTGCATAAGTGTATATCAGGTAGGTTGGAGAGTATGTTGTGAACCAAACTAAAGAGCAGGGTATTTCGGATTTGGTGTATTGGGGTCAGGAGGACTAATTACTAACCTTGCTCTGAAGCAGCTTTGAGAAATTGTGCCACTAATTTGTTGCATTTCACATAACGTCTGCATGATATATAGAAATTTTGAACATTATAGTCAAACATCGTGGAAGCCTGGAGACTAGAGGGTCAAGTTAGTTCCAGTGAATTGGAAAAGTACAATATAACATTCAGTGAGAGACAAGCAATGGTTGTTCGAGTCAAAGAGTCCGACAGCACAGAGATAATTCCTTTGGCCCAAAGTGGTCCATTCCGAACAAAATGTCCTTTCACACTAATCCCATTTCCCTGCTATTGCCCGGTATCCTTCTAATCCTTTCCTATCCAAGTATTTTTCCAAATATCTGTTAAATAATGTTAATGTACCCACCTCAACCACTTCCACTAGCAACTCATTCCATATTCGTTCCACCCTATGTGTACAACAAATTGCTCCTCAGGTTCCCTTTTATTCTTTCTCTCCTGACCTTGAACTGATGCCCTATAGTCCGGGATTGCCCAATCCTGGAGAAAAAAGACTGAGTGCATTCACTCTATCCATGCCTCCCATGTTCGTATACACTTCCGTCAGATCCACCTCAGTCTCATGCACTCTAAAGTAAAACGCCCTAACTTGGCCAACCACTCCTTAAAATCCAGATCATAGAGTCCTTCCAACATCCTTGTAAACTTATTGTGCACTCTTTCCAGTTTAATAACATCCTTCCTAGAGCAGAGTGAACAAAACTGAACATAACACTACACATATGGCCTCACCAATATCCTGTATAACTGCAACATAACTTCCCAACTTCGATATTCAATGTCCTGACTGATGAAGGTCTGTGTGTCAAAAGCCTTCTTCACTGCCCTGTTTCTCTCTGAATCAACGTTTAGAGAATCGTGCACCTGAATTCCAGGGTATGTCTGTTCCACTACACTCCTTAAGACCCAACGATTCACCATGAAACTCCGACTTTGAATTTGACTTTGCAAAATGTAAGAACTCACATTTGTCTACATGCAACTCCGTTTGCCATTTCTTGGTCCACGTCCCCAACTGATCAAGGTCCTTCTGCAATGTCTGATAACCTTCCTTACTGTCCACAAGACCACATCATTTAGTGTCATCTTCAATCTTACTAATCATGCCTTGTACATTCTAAACTAAATCATTATAATAAAACAAACAGTCATGCCCCAGCACCGAACGCTGAGGCCCTTCATTAGCGACAGGCCTCCAGTTCGACAAGCATCCTTCCACTATTACTCTCTGCTTCCTACCATCAAGACAATTTTATATCTAATTTGCCATGTTCCCACTCCATTCCGTGCAACCTAACCTCCCAGGGCAGCGTACCATGTGAACCCTTATTGAAGGCTTACTAAAATCAATTGGACTACGGATACCACCCTGCTCTCGTCAATGCTGCTGGTCATTTAATCAAAGAACTCTAAAATATTTGTGAGCCATGCTTTCCCATACACAAAGCCGTGCTGACTGTTCCTAATCACACACTGCCTTTCCAAACGTATGTATATTTTACCTCTCAGAATCCAGTCAGGTACCTTACATACTTCAGATGTCCGGTTTACTGGTCTATAGTTCCCAAATCTTTCTTTGTAGCCCTTCTTGAATAAGGGCACAGCATTCCCTGTCCTCCAGTCATCCAGGATATCACCCGTGGCCAGCGATGATGCAAAAATATCAGTCAGCCCCCCGCAATCTCTTCTCTGTCTTCTTGCAATGTTCTTCGTTATATCTGTTTATGGAAATACTGCATAGTTTGAAACATAAGTCTATTTCTTTAAGGTAAAAAGAGTGATAAAGTGACTGAATGATGGTTAACATAACAAATTGAAGATTATTTTAATTATAAGAAGTGACTTCAGAAAAATTCCAGAAATTTACAACACAGAAAAGGAAGGCGATGAAAATGATAAGGAAATCAAAAAGCGAACATACACGCTCACACAGAAGAAGACGAGGACTGCACAAATCTACAATCTGTACTTCAAAGGAAACAAAACAAAAGTAAGGTCAAATGTGGAAATTTGCAATCGGGAGAGGAGAGCTTATTGTGGAGAAACATTATTCTGCATCTGTCATCATGGAAAAAGACCCAGAAAATCACCCAGTAATACCAAGTGATAGTATAGGGCTTGTGGAACTAAAGCCACAAAGTCAATTCATATCAGTAACAAGGTAGTAGGTGAATATGTAGCTGCATTAAGCATTGCATGTCTAACGAAACAAATGTAATTCATTTCAAAATGCCAGAAATAATTTAGCAATAAAAGTATTAATTGCACTGCCAATGGCTGTATATTTTCCACAGAGGCTGGAAAGCCATTGTAGATAAATGGAAGGTAATAAACGTGATCCAAGCATGATAGGTAGATGAATGGAATGGATTCAAGCATCCAGAAAGGGAAAAAGTGATAGCGTGATGAAATGTAGACCAATTTACTTGACAGCTGTAGGGAAACATTTGGAATCTACGCGATATTGGTCATGTAGAAATTAACAGCAACATTGGACAGAATCAGTATACATTTTTGAAAGATAAATAAAACTTGATAACTTCGGAATTTTTTGAACGGTATTGGGATGAATGTATGTAAGTGGCAAGTTAAAGTTGGGTTCACCTTCAATTAAAGGAGTCAGAATATCGGTGCAACGAAATGTTGAAGTAGTTTCACAGCGTGTTGGTGAGACTGCATCTGGAGTATTGTGTACAGTTTTGGTGACCTAATCTGAGAAAGAATACACTGACCACAGAGGAAGTTCAATCGACATTCTCCAGATTATTCCCACAGATGGCGAGATTGCCTGATGAGGAAACTTGGCCTATGATCTCTGGAGATTCAAAGAATGAGAGGTGATCACAGTGAAATTTACAAAATTCACAAAACATATGACAAGGTGGAAATATTCAGAATGCTTCTCTGGCTGTCAACTCTACATTTAAGACAAACAATGGCAATATAAGGGACAGACCATTGCAGCCCGCAATAAGGAGGAAAGTTTTCAGTCGGAGAGGACTGACTAACACAGGGGCATTGAAATCTGCTGGCAGGGCAAGATTAGGGCGAGTCCCCAGATAATCTACGGTGTGTCAATCAGAAAAGAATAACCAGGGAATAGGTAGGACCCATTAATGACTTGCCAAGTTGCATCTAAATCAACTTTAGTGGTAGGAGACAGAGGGTGGTGGTAGAAGGCTGTTTGTGTGACTAGAGGCTGGCGTCCAATGGTGTAACACGGGATTCAGTGTTGTGTCCCTCATTATTTGTGTTTCGGAGGTCCCAGTGTTGGACTGCGGTGGACAAAGTTAAAAACCACATAACACCAGGTTATAGACAAACAGGTTTATTTGCAGGCACGAGCTTTCAAAGTGCATAACCACCTGATGAAGATACAACACTTCAAAAGCTAGTGTCTGCGAATGAACATGTTGGAGTATAACCTGATGTTGTGTGATCTTTAACCTTATTTGTGGTATTCATAAATGGTGTTTCTGTGAATATGGACGGGAGTGGGGAGAGTGAGATGAGCAAGTTTGTGTTGAACACAAAGATTTGCCGGGTGGTTGACTGAGGAGGTAGGTCTTATGTTACAGGAAGATAGAGATGGAATATTCAAATGTGTAGATCAACGGCAGATGGAATGCAATGCTGATAAATATGAGGGGATGCACTTTGGAAGAAGGAACCAGACAGGGGAGAACTCAATGAATGGCAACGCACTAGGAAGTTCAGAGGGTGCTTCTCCACACATCCCTGAATGTGACAGGACTGGGTAATATACAAGTTGAGAAAGCAGAGCGGCCCGCAAACATAGTTTTCATTCATCGAGGCATAGATTATAAGAGCTTTTTAAATGGAAGGCTGCCGTTCTCTTTTCCCCATCAAAGGGCACAAAGTCACATTGGCCCGTCTTTGCACAGACACTCCAGTTGCCTCAGTCACATTGGACCTTTTTTTTATCTTCCTCAACCACTCACAGTGCGACATTGAATAGTGACCAAAGCAGGCTTGGAAATATTGCATTTGATTCCCTCTAACAAAAGTTTGGCTTGTATTTGAAGTAGATAGGGCTCAAACATTAAATCCTGCTATACCCCCGAATCCTCCACTCTAAGAAAACATTGTTTTGTTTTCTCCCTACTCACTGTTTCCTGTTAGTTTTCGCATTCTAAAACCATGACCTGCTATTAGTCCCAATCAAATTTGCATAGTAGGCTTGGGGCTTCAGCAATAAGTTTTCTGAAAATCCAATTGTTTTGCATTGATTGCTTTTCCATAATTTTGCTAAAAGTCAGTTTCTCACATGTGATTCCCATTTGATAAATCACTTTGCCTCAGCCTATTACTTTCAGTTAAATTACATTCTCCACAACGTTTATTTGCTAATTTCATTCTATTCCCCTTCTTCCCACCAGATTAAACTTTCTTAGTTTTGCTGGGAAGATTGCTTTTCGTTTTGTTTTCTTCTGTGAAGACATAACTGAAATATTTGCTGCATAGTTCTGCCATTTCCCTGTTCTCCATTCTTCATTTTGTGGTTTCAGACTGTAACGAAGCTGCACGTTCTTTCCCCTTAAATTTGCCATTGACATATTTTCTAAAGCGGTTAATTTCCCCTTTATAACCCTTGTGCATATAGAATGTTCTGAAATGCATCAATTCCTGCCATACGCTTCTCAATGATTGACCTTGCACAACCATGCACTCATAGAAGCATAGATTCTGCACCATCAGAAGTACAGCACGGTCTACATTAGTCCCACCTTTCTACACGAGCCCCATAGCTGGGAATGTTATGGCACTTCAAGAGGACGTCCAAGTACTTTGAAACAGCTGTGAGGTTACCCGTGACAGCTCCTTCTCCGATAGTATATTCCAGAGCCCAAAACCCTCTGCCTGCACAACGATCCTCAAATCCCCTCTAAATCTCAAACCTTTCACTTTAAGAATGTGCTCCCCCTTTTTCTTCTCCCTCTGACTAAAAGGAACAGCTGCTGTCTATCTACACTGTCCATGCCCCTCGTAATCATATCCTTCTGAATCATGTCCCCTCAGCCTTCTCTGCTCCAACGTCAACAATCTGAGCTTATCCAGCTTCTCTCCATCGCTGATATGCTGAATCCCAGGGAACATCTTGGTGAATCCCCTCTGCCCTCCCTCCAGTACAATCACATCCTTCCTGTAATGTGGCTCTCAGAACTACACACAGTATTCCATCTTTGTATAACATATCTATGCCTCGATGAATGAAGGCTATGTTTACAGGCCCCTATGCTCTCTCAACTTGTGTATTACCCTGTCCAGTCACATTCAGGGAAGTGTGCAGAATCACTCTCTGAGCTTCCTAGTGTGCTGCTATTCATTGAGTACTCCGCTGTCGGTTCCTTCTTCCAAAGTGCATTTGAAAAGCTTGAAAAATGTTACTCTAGAAAGTGACTTCTGCTTCTTTTTGTTTCATTCATCATCGAACTCCGCCGTGCATACAGGGAAGTGAGTTCTGAAGCCAGGAGTCAATACTGGGAATGGCACTGGGACACATACCAGTGTACATAGACCCACCGGTGGGGTAGCTGTAACATTGAAACGTATCTGGATCTCCCTTTACAACAATCACTGAAAACAATACTACAGGATCAGAAAGCAGTTTGGAAGATGAATGGGGTGTTGAAATTCATTAAGGGGGGATTTGAGTCCAGGTGTCAGGGTGTTTTACTGCCGCTGTACAGGGCCTTGGTGAGACCCCATCTCGAACATTGTGCTGTATTGTGTGCAGTTTTTGTCTCCGTACCTAATAAAGGACAAACCTGACATTGAGGGAGAGCAGTGAAGAATGACCAAACTGATCTCTGAGATGACAGGGCATGTTGCAGTAACAGAGTTTAGGGCGATTGAGCCTGTATTCCACATGTTTTCGCAAAATGAATGGAGACCTCAGTGATATAAATAAAAGTCTGACAGGGCGAGACAGATTAGAAGCAGGGATGATAATTTTGTAGCCATTTCAGAAACCATTGAAGAATTTATCACATGTCTGTGCGTCTAGAGTCAATTTTAGGCCAGACCAGGAAAGCACGCGAGATTCGCTTTGACGTTGGCTTCAGGGTAACCATTACTGACACTAGATTTTAGTTCTAGATAATTTATTATTTGTTTATAACTTTCACCTGCTGTCAGAGCATTATCATGATCTGGATTTGTGATCCAGCGACATTTCCACAACAGCACCATCTCCACATGGGTACCTATCAGGAACAGCATTGAGCGGGTTATTTCTGTGGTGCTTGACAGCACTGTCAAAAAGAACTCCCACCAATTTGACTGTCGTGATGGGACTGAGGGAGTGGTAATTTTTCAAATTGTAAGTATTCCCCTTTTAGGGAACTGGACATATCTGAGTAATTTTCCACATTGCCAGAAAGATGTCAGAGTGGGAGCTGGAATGAAACTGTTTCTCCAGGGACACAGAGTGCTGTGCAGCACAAGTCTTCAGTTCTATTGCAGGAATGGTGTCAGTGTAAAAGACAAGGATGTGGTATCTGCACCATCCTCAGCCAGAAACGTTGAGCCAATAAGCAATGAGGACATGCCACAACCCAAAAGACAAGCCACGTTACCATACATCAAGAACATTTTGAACTGACAGCCGGACTATTACGATTATTAGGACTCATAACAGCACACAAACCAACAGCCGCTCTCAGACAACAACTCACTAGGACAAAGGACCCGACACCCAGCATAAGTAAAACCAACGTAGTGTACAAAATCCCATGCAAGGACTGCACAAAACACTACATAGGACAAACAGGAAGACAGCTAACGATCCGCATCCATGAACACCAACTAGCCACGAAACGACACGACCAGCTATCCTTAGTAGCCATCCACGCAGATGACAAGCAACATGAGTCCGACTGGGACAACACTACTATTATAGGACAAGGCAAACATCCAGAGAACATCCACGGAAATCATGAGAGGCATGGCACTCATTCACAGATTCTATAAACAAACACATCGACCTGGACCCAATATACCAGCCACGGCAGCGGACAGCTGGAACTGACAACTGGAAGCGGCAGAGACAAACCACTATAAATGCAGGAGGAAACAACACGGAAGAGCTTCACAAGAGGCTCCCGAGGCCTGAGAATGTCACGTAGACATGGGATGAAACATTTGCAATACAAATTTCCAGCTCGGCGTACAGAACCACAACACCGAGCCCCCAAACTACACACCTTCTCACAAAATATGACTGTATGAATCTAGAAAGCGACGGAAAAGGAAGAAAAGGCATGATGAAAGCAAATTGGCAAGAAATATAAAACAAGCATCACGAGCTTTTCCATGCATATTAAAAGAAAGTTCAAAATGAGTGTGTGATCTTAGACAAAAATGAAGTCAGGAAAGCATATTGAGGACACTTGGAGGGCGATTGCAGAATTGGCCGGAGGGAACAGGCAGATATTTTATCCCAGTATTTGACAGAGTTCCTCACAGGGAATGTACTGTAAGCATTTCAATGACAAAATCAAAATGGTGCTTGGAGGTACTTTTATGAACAATCTCTATCAAAAGAAACAAGACTTTTAACAAACGAATAAGACTAAGAGCAGACTGGCCAGTAGTGATTCATGGTTTTAAAAGATATGTTTACAGAGAGACTAGCGACACTGTGTGAAATATTCCATAACTCTCTGGATTACAGGAGTGTTCCAGCGGAACTGGAGACACTCCAATGTGGCGAATGTCTTCAAGAAAGGAGCGAGACTGAAAGCAGGAACCATTTAGCCTAACAATTATTGCTGGGTATCTGCTAGACTCTGTTATTAAGGAAGGAATTGTAGGGCATTGAGTAAAACTTCACACTAGGGGATCTATGTTTTGCCTGTAAAATCATGGAACGTTTTTCTGGCGATCCCTGAGAATGTAATGGGCGGATTGATAAAGGGAGACTGGCAAACACGAGGCTTTCCAGATATTTTCCACAAGGTATCACAATAAAAAAGTTCTGACACAAGACAGATGACATTTTTATGGAATGGCGATTGGTTAACACATAGAAATCGGAGAATCAGGATTCATCGACCTTTATGATAAAGACTCGAGTGCAAATATCAGTCTGACGGCTTCAGTTATTTATAATCTATACTGATAGCCTGACAGCGGGAACTGAGTGCAATATACATCTGAATTTGTGGTTGACACTGAGAACGAAAACGCAGGTTTTTCCTTAATGAAGAGGACTGCCGAACTAAAGAGCAGTAACAAGTGAATGGCGAGTTTCTGTGAATGAAACATAACGTCAGCATGCTGATGCAGCAAGTAACTAGGTTGGTACATTAGACTGGTTCTTGGGATAAAAGGGCTGAATGGAGAACTCACACGCCGGTGGTAAGTTTTTAAAGGCTCACATCAGTTACTCACCGCTCCCGGCCAGTCCCTGCTGCAAGCTCCCACCCTCGATTTGCCGCTGCCTCTGAAAAACAGAAATATCAGAAGCAAAACCTATCTGAACTGCTTCCAATGTCATTATACCGTTACTCAGATAAGAAGACAGAAAATAATCTCAGACGATTTTTATGTTTGTTTTCTCAGAGTAGTGAGGCTTTGCAAATCTCTTCCCTGCAGAGTATCGGAGGCAGAGATATTGAAGAGACGGAGGTTCATAAATAACAACGAGGGAAGGATTATTCGGCAGGAATGTGCAGTGTGGGGGAAATGCTGACAGGGTACCAAATGACACAGATTCAAAACATCCAGAAATATAATGCAAAACAAAATGATAACATAGATAAAAATATAAAATGCAACAGTGACAGAATACAATTCGACCGGGCTGCTCTGTCATTAGAGAGAGACCACTCGTGGTGGTTTATCCTGAGGGTCACCACATCTCGCGTGATGGGGTGAGGTTGCGAGAGTGTTCCCATCACGGTAACCTCTGTCAGTGTGGGGGAATTGGCTGTTGGCCTCCCTCTGCATCACAAACCAGCCGTCCAACCAACAGAGTGGGAGATAGTATAACTGCTACTGATAGATACAATCACTTGCAAAGGGCGAGAGAAACTTTCATAACAAGGAAAAAGATACAATCCAGATAACTGTCAGGGTAACAGTTGAGGATAAAAACGTTCTCTGCCAGAAATTGAGTTCTATACCGAGACAATTGTTAATTGGCTGTCTTTGGCTGAATACAATAAAATGAGACAAGTGAGTTAGCCAGGGTTATTAATTGTATTTTGGTATCGTTAAACATAAATAAGTGTGTATTTCAGATTGGTCTATGGAAAATGTGCTTATCATTATATAGAAGCATTAAGCGGATGAAATATATTGTTTGGAGAGTGCTTTCCCATTGGAAATGCCCTTGAACAGGTGCTTGAAGATAACTGGGGTAAAAGTGCCTGAGTGCTTTCTGCTTAGTGACAGGAACCCAGAGAGTTGAATGACTGAAAATTCCTCTAAAATGGAGATGAGAAAACCATCAAATCAGCTGCGATATTATAGAATGCTAGAACATATTTTTAAGAGCTGAATGGCCTCATGATGGATTTGAAATGTATGTGATTGAAAGAACGTACATCTCTACTCCTTCCCCTTTTGCGTTACATATTGGGCCAATTACATTTTCTTGGAAAATGTAATTATTTGGAACATTATCCCGAACATTCCATAATCAGCATTCTCCAGAATATTCTATCGCCATGAGGTTTTTTTTTAAAGGCGAGAGCGCGAGGGAAAGGGAGAGAGGGAAGCTGCTGCATGTGATAGTAAGAGTTTTGGAGCATGAGCCTTGTTTGGCAGTAGATGCTATAACAGATATACAGTGAATGCGTGAGAGCAGAGAGAATACGATGACTTATCCTGACAGAGCAGGGAAGGTTATTGCTACTTGCCCAGTATTGCTGGACATTTCTTCAGACCCCCGATACTGGACTGAGCTGGGTGGTGAGTTCAGACCATGCTCGGTGGGTCTGGTTTTGTGGCCCACTCTGGGGAGAGAAAATCCTCTTCGTTACTACCTCATCCACCTGCCCCTGTCGACAAACCGTGGTGTAATTGCCCCTTATCTGGCATACTCGGGGTAAACTGTGAAGGGCAGCTCCAAACAGAGAAAGCTCAACCGTGTGCCCATTGGCCTTTTAAAGATGACACCAGTGCCAGTGTTTCCGGAATATCCAGGGGCGTTTGGGTGAAGTTGAGTACCTCCAACCATGATGGGTCGGAGAATGGGACTGTCATTGAATGAGAAGGACACCATAGGGTTGGGTGGGTAGTTAATGAGTTAAGTTCGATAAGATAGAACCAGGAAACTAGTTCGGCTTCGTGCAGATAATTCCTCCGTCACACTCAGTGAAAAAGGCACTGAGACAAATTATTGTTGGATTCAGCCCAATTACTCGAAGACTGTGCTGAGCCCACTCCCAGTTGAAAAACTGCAGAACAAATGCTCATCCAAAACTCCATCATCTGAATTCGCAATGATATCCCGTTCATCCATTATTACTGGGAATACTGGCTAACGTTGCAAGATGCTGTTGAAATATCTTCACTTCAACATTCTGAAACCTGTGGCCATCCATGATTTTGCCTCTTAATCTCCCTCTCTCGTTTTCCCAAAGTCCTTTTATTTTGGTTTCTGAATTGATTTCCCGACCATCTCTCTCTGGCAGGGATTTTTCTCACCCAGATCACCAGACCAGATCATTGTCTTGGTACAATGGAGATATGGAGCTGTAAATGGATGGGAGCTGCACATCCTGTCACTTCCAGTACGAGCTGCAAGTTTCCCCACACTGGGCAGGGATCTAATACAGTATCACTGAATAATGTACTGAGGTGATGTACACAGGTCTCCATGCTGGGAAGGTAACTGCTCCTGGTGTATGGATCAATTCGCTGCGATTCACTGTACAATTCCGCATACCGAACAGATAATTTATCCATGTTTATAGAACAAGACCACTTGTTTATGCTGCATATTACCCTATGCTGTACTAAACGTTTTGTCCAGATTTCTGAATCAATGCGCTGGTGTGGTCTGTATTGCTCCCCATGTTGGACCAATAGCTAATGGATTAGTCAGAGCTGCACAGTATTCCATCCTGGGCAGATTGCTGGGTTGATAATGTGTTGCTGGAAAAGCGCAGCAGGTCAGGCAGCATCCAAGGAGCAGGAGAATCCTGCCGGGTTGTACTGAGACTGGTCTGCACAGTGCTACGTGCTGAGTAGATATCTCATCTGGTCTTATAGAGTCTGCGCTGGATCTGTGAGGTAGATTGTGTATCTGTTATAATTACTGATAGAACTGTCAGTCGTCCAGCTCGAAGAATTCCGCTGCCAAACCCCGTGTTTCTGCAACTTATTGACAATCGGTAATTATCCAATTAAAGCATGAAGATATGTCTTTTTTGTCATGGCCCCAACAGATGCTTCTCACAATATGTGAAGAAGGTAGACAACCCAAACATTTTCTTATTTGTGTGGTGCTGTGTTTCAGATGCAATTCGCTTGGTCAAAATATTCAACATTAAGCAAAACACAATTTATTCAAACACTGTCGCCAAAGAATACAACAAAAACAAGAGAAACTTGGAAAAACCTAATTTATTGGAAAACTGATTAATGAGTTATTTAATTACTAAACAGTAACTGCTACAATATTGTAACATCCTGGAAACACACACTTGCCAAAAAAAACAAATTCAGGAACATTTTGTCTCACATGCAGTTCTCCAATCCAGGAGGAACAAACATCAAGAGACAATTCTGAGAGAAGTCTGAGGGAGAGAGCATAGTAGCCGGGAGAGATTTACTGCCTTCCAATCCTGCTGAGACCCCAGCAATAAATGACAAAATGTAAAACTAAGAATCCTCTTCTGCGAGAGCTTGACCAACACTCCACAGGACCAGGCCGTGGCTGCAAGGACCAAAACGAATGGACTGTATCTACACCCTCTATAGCACGGTAGTAGCGTCTCAAACATGCCTAACCCCACCTTATCCCAACAATGTTGGTAAGATATATTGTCACAGTTACATATTAATAATTAAAGCCAAAGGATGTAGCAGGCCTGGTGATCAGACACAGATAGCCTCGGGAGCCAAACAATTTCTACCCTGCCAAAACACAGTATAAACATCGAGCTTGTGAAGAGAAAGCATCATCTCTCTCCTTCACATCTAACTTTACAAATGGAGATGTGCAATTCACCCAATAGTCAGCGATGTCAACATCCCACCGACACCAAGTTATGTCGGGGTTGTAGTGAAAGGTGTTAACTGAAGCTGTTTGTTCGGTGACTGTAATTGATGTCAGTCTCCATGGATCCTAACTGTGGCACTGGAGATTTTCCTTCTCTCTTAACAAGGGGCTTCCTTCAATCTGTTATCTCATAGTATCAGCGGCAGTGTCATCCTCAAGATGATTGGGATCAACAGGTACAGAGAAAGGGAGAGGAAGACAATCTTAGAACAATAGACGGGAATGTTCCAACAACGAATCATAATTTGAGAACGTTAGACAGGAATGTTCCAAAGATGGATCATATTCTGAATGCATAAGACTGGAATATTCCAACAATGGATCAGAATCTGAAAGTTTTAGACTGGACTGTTCCAACAATGGACAGGAGTTTATCCTGGGGTCTTTACTTGCTTTCTCGGGATTGGGCATGGTTAGAGTTGCGGATAGAAGCCGTCCTGATGATTATTCAAGCTGGGTACTATCCCATCCTCGCTATTATTGGTGTTCCTGGTAAGCCTATCTCTGTCAATTCTATAAACGATGGTGAAGGTCATTGCTATTTCAGTTATTTATATTGAGCATATGTATAAATTGTTATCTTTAATTTCAGTCACATACTGCACTTCATTTCCATCAATTTCAGACACCTCACTCATAAATATCTACGAAGGAAGAAAGTTGTTCATATCCTTGAGTGTTCCTTTTAACTTGAACTGATACTCTATATTTCATTTGCCATCAACCCTGCCCACATCGACCTCTACAATATCCCCAGTCACCAGCTCTGCCTCAGTGCTGTTGTTGAATTAGCTGTCATATGCCCCATTGTTAACTTCAGCTTTTACAGTTCCAGTTCTCTTCTGACCTCTCCTCCAATTGCAAATATTTTGAACACATACTTGTTCTTGCCTTCCCAGCTGTTTCATAATAGGGACTCCATATTAAAGCAATAATCACAGTGGCCGGGTCATTGAGAGGCACAGGTTATAACCTTAAAGGCATTGTTTCAAATCCAATCACGGCTAATGACAGAACTTAAATTTGAATGACAAAAAATTGGAATGAAATTTCACTTTACAAACGGAACCTTAAACCATCAGGATTTCTTTCATTATTTCACCTATGGCTTTTAGAAAAAAAAACTAAGTGTGATTTCAGCCCCACGACCACATGGTTGGCTCCATATTGTCTTGACAAATGACCTTACGGTCAAAGGCAGCTAGTGTTGGACAACAAGTGCTGCCCTTGCCGGTGATGCTGTCAACCTGGAAAACAGCAAAGTTAAAGGTGAAATAAACCTATGAACTGTGGATGCTCGAGATTTGAAATAAAAGTCTCCAGCGTCTGAAGATGGTGGAGAATCTCAGCAAGTATGACAGCCTCTGTCACGAGAAGAACAGATAAAATTTCAAGGCTAGTGACCCTACAGCAACACTGAAAACAATCGAGAAATAATATTATTTATATCAGGTTAGATGAGTGAGGGGGAGATTAGTTGAATGGATGGAGAAATGTACAGCAAGAGAGAGAGAGAGAAATGAAAAGCAAACGAAGGGACTGCTGACAATGAAGTTCAAGGAAAGTAAAAAGGGAATTTCTTCTAAAATAATTCCTTTCCCAATATTCCTGAATATTACGTTACTGTAGACATGCCCCTGTTTAAAGTGAGTTATATTCCCTCTAACGCTATTCTAGAAATGTGGTGGTCAACTACATCGGTAATGCTGATGCTGCCGTTATAGTTGCTGAGATACAGAGAAACGTAATGTTACATTGTCAACTGCTTCTTTGGAGAACGGAAATTTTACTGTGTGTCTGCCAGAGATGTAACGGCTTTCTCAGCCAGGAAGATAAACATTTTCAACATGGAATGGATGCACTCTGTGTGAGGATTTGATTTGCACCTGCCATTAGACAGTAAAGGCAAGTTCAGTGGATGCTTTTCTCGGGTGTGTATAATCAGCTGCAGCATATATTCAGGTGAGACCTGAGGGTCTGGTGACCCCACTCTGGAAACTGCATTTATAGAGTGTTTGGGTCCACGGGAAACAAATGGAGCTGCGACTACACAGAAAGAAATCTCTGTACATGGCGAGGGGCTTGGCATTGTATAATCCTTACTGGGCTTTCCAGGAATATATTTCTAAGCTGAACCAATTCCAAATGTGTACCTTTCAAAATGAAGTGATCACTGAGCTGTGCCCCCTCCATCAGTATAACTTCTGCCTCATACCACGGACAGAACTGTGCTGAAACTCACCATGAACTGAACTGGATTAATTCTGGAACTTTGCAGGCAGGAGTTGTTAACATATTCATCATCTCCAAAGTGCAGTCCTCCGAAATATTCACTGGCTGTCAGAAGCCATCTGCCAGCTGAGAGGAGTACATTGAGTCTATGTCCCTGAGTAACGTACAGAAGAAAACTCCCAAATATACTAGGGAACAGCGGGACTGGCGAAAATGAGGAACTGCACGAAACTAGAATTAATGAAGTGTATGTTTTTTGGTAATCTAATTTAATTGAAGGTTGGTAAGGCGCTGCTTCTGCTGAGCTACATCCCAGAATATCGAGGAGGTGGCAATAGATGTAGCGAAAGAATTACTTATTATTCTTCCAAACTGGTTAAATAGGAGAAAGGATCCTGCCGACTAGAAAACAGCTATTGTAAAACTAAACGGTTAAAACAGCTCGGAGAGGGCAAAAAGAAAACTAAATAGCTTGACGCCAGCTGTGACAAAAACATTGGGACCTTTTATAAAAAATGTGGTAACTGGAAAATTGGAAAATAATGATATGATTTGATAGATATGGCCTAGATTCGGGAAAGGTAAATGATCTTTGCTAAACTTGCTGGAGTTTGTGGACTCTGTTAGTTACGTCTTTGACAACTGAGAACCGGGCAAAGTGTAGTAATTGAATTTTCAGACGAAGTTTGACATTGTTGCGTGCAGGTTGGTGGAGAATGTTAGAGCCCATGGGTATGTAAGGGTGGAATGTACACAATATGTATTAAAAATTGGATAATGGACAAAATGAACAGAATCGTATACTGAGAAATCCTTCACTGAGAGAAAAGGTTCTCATGGTCAACCCTCTCTAAACCCCTAATCATCTTGTACACCTCTATCAAATCACCCCTAAACGTTCTATTCTCCAATGAAAACAGCCCCAAGTCCCTCAACCTTTCCTCATATGATCTTCCTACCATACCAGGCAACATCCTGGTAAACCTCTTCTGCTCCCGTTCCAGTGCCTCCACATCCTTCCTATAGTATGGAGACCAAAACTGCACACAATGCTCCAGATGCGGCCGCACCAGAGTCTTATACAACTGCAACATGACCTCAAGACACCGGAACCCAATTCCTCTACCAATAAAAGCCAGTACACCATATGCCTTCTTCACAGCACTATTTACCTGGGTGGCAACTTTCAGAGATCTGTGTACATGGACACCAAGACCCCTCCGCTCATCCACATTACCAAGGATCCAACCATTAGCCCAGTATTCTTCTTCTTGTTACTCTTACCAAAGTGAATCACTTCACAATTACCTCCATTTACCGCCATTTGCCACCTTTCTGCCCAGCTCTGCAGCTTATCTATATCGCGCTGTAACCTGCCACATCCTTCCTCACTATCAACAACTCCACCGACTTTCGTATCATCCGCAAACTTGCTCACTCAACCTTCTCGCCCCTCCTCTAGGTCATTTATAAAAATGACAAACAGCAATGGTCCCAAAACAGATCCTTGCGGAACACCAATGGTAACTGCACTCCAAGATGAACCTTTACCATCAACTATTACCCTCTGTCTTCTTCCAGCCAGCCAATTCCTAACCCAAACCTCCAACTCCCCATCAATGCCATACCTCCGTATTTTTTGCAGTAGCCTACCATGGGGAACCTTATCAAACGCCTTACTAAAATCCATATACACCACATCAACCACTTTACCCTCGCCCACCTCCTTAGTCACCTTCTCAAAGAATGCAATAAAGTTTGTGAGGCACGACCTGCCCTTCACAAAACCATGCTGACTATCATTGATCACATTATTCCTATCCAGATGTTCATAAATCCTATCCCTTACAATTCTCTCTAAAACGTTGCCCACATCAGAGGTAAGACTCGCCGGCCTACAGTTACTAGGATTATCCCTACTCCCCTTCTTGAACAAGGAAACCACATTTGCTATCCTCCAGTCTTCTTGCACTATTCCTGTAGACAACGAGGAATAAAAATCAAGGCCAATGGCTCTGCAATCTCCGCCCTTGCTTCTCAAAGAATCCTAGGATAAATGCCATCAGGCCCAGGGGACTTATCTACATTCATCCTTTCCAGAATTTCCAACATCTCTTCCCTACATATCTCAAAGCCATCCATGCTAATTAATTGTGACTCAATATTCACATCGGCAACAATGTCCTGTTCCTGAGTGAATACTGATGAAATGTATTCATTCAGTGTCTCCCCAATTTCTTCAGCCTCCACACGCAACTTCTCACTACTATCCTTGACGGGACCTATTCCTACCCTAGTCATCCTTTTATTCCTGACATACCTATAGAAAGCCTTTGGGTTTTCCCTAATTGTATCAACCAAGGACTTTTCATGTCCCCTCCTTGCTGCTCTTAGCTCTCTCTTTAGATCCTTCCTGGCCACCTTATAACTCTCAATCACCCCAATTGAACGTTCACGCCTCATCTTTACATAGGCCGCCCTCTTCCCTTTAACAAGGGATTCCAATTCCTTATTAAACCACGGCTCCCTCACACGACTCTTCCATCCCTGCCTGACAGGTACATACTTATCAAGGACACTCTGTAGTTGTTCCTTGAACAAGCTCCACATATCGATTGCACCTTTCCCTTGAAGCCTACTTTTCCAAGCCACTCATCCTAAGTCATGCCTCACCGCATCATAATTTCCCTGCCCCCAGCTATAACTCTTGCCCTGTAGTGCACACTTATCCCTCTCCATCACTAGAGTAAAAGTCACTGAATTGTGGTCACTGTCCCCAAAGTGCTCACCTACCTCCAATTCTAACACCTGGCCTGGTTCGTTACCCAGAACCAAATCCAGTATGGCCTCACCTCTTGTTGGCCTGTTTACATATGGTGTCAGGAAACCCTCCTGCACACATTGGACAAACACCGACCCATCTAACGTACTCGAGCTATAGCTTTCCCAGTCAATATCTGGAAAGTTAAAGTCCCCCATAACAACCACCTTATTATTTTCACTCTTCTCCTGAATCATCCTCACAATCCTTTCTTCTACGTCTCTAGGACTATTAGGAGGCCTGTAGAAAATTCCTAACAGGGTGACCTCAACTTTCCTATTTCTAAGCTCAGCCCAAACTACCTCAGATGGCGAGTCTTCATTCATCGTCCTTTCCACTGCTGTAATACTAAATTGACAAGCAATGCCACACCTCCCCCTCTTTTACCCCCACCTCTGACCCGACTAAAACATTTAAACCCTGGAACCTGCAACAACCAATCGTGTCCCTGTTCTACCCATGTCTCCGTAATAGCCACAACATCGAACTCCCAAGTACCAACCCACGCTGCAAGTTCACTTACCTTATTTTGTATACTTCTTGCATTGAAGTATACACACTTTAAGACACCTTACTGTTTACAGGCACCCTCCTTCGAGATTGATGCCTGGTTCCTAACCTCCCTACACTCCAGGTCTTGCACCCTAAAACTACAATCTAGGTTTCCATGCCCCTGCAGAGTTAGTTTAAACCCACCGAAAGAGCACAAGCAAACCTCCCCCCAAGGATATTGGTGCCCCTCAGGTTCAGGTGTAGACCATCCTGTTTATAGAGGTCCCACCTTTCCCAGAAAGGACCCTAACTATCCAGAAACTGGAATCCCTTCCTCCTGCACCATCCCTGTAGCCACGCATTTAACTGCTCTCTCTCCCTATTCCTCGACTCTCTATCACGTGGCACGGGTAACAAACCAGAGACAACAACTCTGTTTGTTCTAACTCTGAGCTTCCAACCTAGTTCCCTGAAAGCTTGCCTAACATCCTCATCCCTCTTCCTACCTATGTCGTTGGTGCCAATGTGGACCACGGTCTGGGGCTGCTCGCCCTCCCCCTTACGGACCCGGAAAACGAGATCAGAGACATCACGTACCCTTGCACCTGGGAGGCAACGTACCAAATGTGAGTCTCTCTCGCCCACACAAAACCGCCTATCTGTGCCCCGAACTATCGAGTCTCCAATAACTATTGCTCGGTTCTTCTCCTCCCCTCCCTTCTGAGCAACGGGGATAGGCTCTGTGCCAGAGGCCTGAACCCCATTGCTTACCTCTGGTAAGTCGTCCCCCCCCCACACACACACAAGTATCCAAAACGGTATACTTGTTCTTGAGGGGAAACGGCCGCAGGGGGTCTCTGCACTGGCTGCTTCCTCCCAGTCCCCCTCACTGTCACCCACCTGTCTACAATCTTTGGAGTTACTACTTCCCTAAAGCTCCGATCTATGATTCCCTCTGCCTCCTGAATGATCCTACGTTAATCCAACTCCAGCTCCAGTTCCCTAACACGGTCTTGGAGCAGCTGGAGATGGGTGCACTTCCTGCGAGTGTAATCAGCAGGGACGACCATGGCATCACTCTCCTCATACATGTTGAGAAAGGAACATTGCACTGCCTTCACTGCCATCCCTCTAAAAGTAACCCTTAAAAAAAAACTAGGTCTAAACACGTGAATAAGCAAAATGCAGCACTTACATTCTTACCACAACGGGTCTTATTAATAGGTGAGAGGAGGAGTTCGGGTGGGTGGCTCTACTCCTGTAGTGTCTCGGGTTCCTCTCCTGCGCGCCTTTTTAGGAAAACAACTTACCCAGGTAAGCTAGTGCTACACCAGCTTCCGGGTCCGCTCCGTGCCTTTTTTTAAAAAAAAATTTAAACCGTTAAACAAACGTCACCGAGCCTTCAAACAGCCACTGCCAAACAGCCCTTACCTGCTCTGCTGAGAGAGTGAGGCCGAGGCCTTGAAGCTATACGCCTTTATATGTGGTCCGTCATGTAAAATTATTAAAGTAACTGAATAAATGCATCTTAATCTTTGGTAGTGTTTTGCTGAGCCAGTATTTGGGCTAATGTGCACAGACTGAGTCTGCTTTATAAATAATAATTTACATGCCACCGAGACAGTGAAAAGGAGTTTCACCAGACTGAACCCTGCCATGGTGTTACCATAAGGAGAGAATCAAGTAACTATGTGTTTAATCTGCAGCTCTGTGAGAGACTAACAAAATTAAACCTGACAATTATGGACGGATGCTCATTATGTCTCAAGCAGCCATTGATAAGAAAAGAAATTCCATGCTTTCTATAGGGTGGTCGATTACTGATAGCTGATGTGCCTTTGAAAAGACCTCATCTCGATTGACAGTGAGGTACAGGCTCTGAATGAACTCTGAGCACTTTCATGCACAGTTACTGTGTGAACCTGCACTCAATGTTACGTTGTACACAGTCCTGTCAGAAGCCATAATACCTTCAATGTGCAACAGTCAGCCATTCCCCATCAGCTTCTGACTTCGAGAGAGAACATGGGTCTGCTCTCTCAGCGATAGAAGATGACTTTGAAACTGGTTAAAAAATTGTCTTCATTCCTACTCCCAGGAAACCATGTCAAAGTAACACATATGTACAATAAGTAATGATGCCACGAGGAACAAAGTGGAGCTGGCTATCTGTTCAGTCCCTCTTCCATTTTTTTTATGATCTTGGACCATCTCTAAATCCTTCCTGTTCCTGGGTTAGTGACTTGTGAAGCTGAATGACATCTTCCTGTTCCTTTGTAAATGACTCCAAGTGTGAAATTGTCTCTTCCTGATCCTGTAAAAGTGACGTGCAATGTTGGACAGAGAGCTTGTCTTACTGTGTAACAGGCAGGAGGGACGGAATGCGCTGTCTCTCTTTTTGCATAATAGTTTTGATGGGCTGAATGACATTCCAATATTCTTATCAAGCTAAATTGAGGTGTAGGATGAACTCCTTCGTTTACTATCGAAATGTGCAGTGTCTGGCAGCACTGTTACATAAATGTTAACGGCAGTTAAACACCACAGGCTTGAATGCTGTCCAGGTCTTATTGCGCACGGACACAGACTGAGTTCGGACCTGAGGGATGGCGAAGTGTTCTGAACGTTGTGCAACCTACAGTGAATATCCCCACTAATGATCAGTGTGAACTCAATGGGCTGAATGGCCTGCTTCCACACTGTAGGGAAACTGGAGAGGCCTGGGCTGAGGGAGCTACACTGAGGATCTCCTGCAGTAATGTCCCACAGTTGAGATGATTGATGCTCAATGTTGATAAACATCTTCCCTTGTGCTGTGAATGATTCCAAACAGCGGAGAGTTTGCAACGGATTCTGATGAAGTGCGATTTTGCTCAGGCTCCTTGATGCTATCACCAACCTATATACATTAACATTTGCAGTGAGCAGCAGAAGCATGGGGCGAGGAAAGAAAATAATGTCCTGAACTGTTGACCAAAGAGCATGTCGTCATTGGTGGCCATGTTGTTGGAGAGCATTGAGAGGCGTAGGATTTACATGTATTTGCAAAAGTCACAACTGATGATGGATAGTCAACATGGCTTTATGTATGGGAAATCATTTCTAACAAAGTTCATTTCGTTTTGTGAAGAGATGACAAAGATGATTGGTGATGGTACTTTCCATACACACTTCAGCAAGGCATTCGACAGGATTCTCCATAGCAGACAAGTTAGTAAGGTTAGATCATAAATAGATCCAAGTTAAGCTAGTCAAATGACGACAAAATTAGAGTGAAGATAGGAGACTGAGGGTGGTAGAGGACTACGTTTCAGACTGGAGACCTATGACCAGTGTTGCGCCAAAAGGAATAGTGCTGAATCCACTGCTTTTCGTTAGTTATATCAATGATTTGAATGTGAATATTTGCCTGTTTATTGTGTTTACAGATGTCATTAAAATTGGAGATGCAAGGTTTACCTCAGAGTACAATGGGACGTCGATCAGAACGGCCAATGGGCCAAGGAGTGACAGTTGGAGTTAAATTTAGAGAAATGTGAAGTGTTGCATTTTGGTAAGGTAAAATAAGGTAGAACATACACAACTAATGGTAGGACCCTGTGGAGTACTGATGAACAAGACTGTGCAGGCTCAAAAATCCTTAAAAGTGGAGTCGCAGGTAGACGGCTGGTGAAGAAGGGGTTTGGTATGCTTGCCTTCATTGGTCAGAGCATTGAGTATGCGAGTTGGAACACGTCAGGCAGGATTCTTTAATCTGTTAAAATTAGCAAGTTTATGGCCCAGAAAAAATTGCTCAAACTACGATGGACAGATAAATGACAGCATAAATGACAGACAGTTTTGATATTGCAAATCTGTACGCCAATGTTTTCCTTTCAAAAAATACTGACACATGCACACATATGATGACAAACTGAAAAATAAAATCTCTGCAGAGTGTTAACTTTAAAAAACGTTGCCCAAATATTAATTGAACTCGTGACAAAAGCAAACACGAGTGATTGTCCCAAACATCATTCAGCTTTTGGAGCTATTCTGCTCTTACATGCGGCTGGTAATGGGATTACTTCCTGGAAAAGGTTGGTTTGGTTGAATTCCCTTTACTTCAGACAGTGGAGCGATTCCAGTGAATCCTCGATAGGCAACTGGTAAAAACGACTGAGGAGTTCTCAGCTCACACACATTGCTGGGAGGAGGAAAGAGAGGGAGCAACAGGCTGTTCCTTCTCAGGAAGATCACAATTTCGCCAGCTCTCAGTTGAATCACGCAAGAACATTTTCCAGACCCAAACTGGACCACTCTTTGAACAGTGTCTGAACTGTTCGACTCCATCACATTCCTTGCTCCATGTAGATGCATCATTGCTGCTGTTGGACACTCAGCCATTTCTTTCAGAACAAATAGGGCCACTAGATTTGAAGATGTGTATATATGTTCCCGTAAACTTTTAAAATACAACTTGCAATATCTTAACAATATCTGCCTTTCACTGAATGCATCTTATTCTTAAATTAACTCCCCAGTCTTATTCTCCCAGAGAAGATAAAATATTCATCAGGTATTCACTAGCTAAAACTCTTATGTGATCAAGTAAAACATTTCTCATTCTCAGGCCTAAACTGCTAATAGTTCATAACATAATGCCTTCATCGCAGGAGCAAGTAAAGAGAAGCATTTTTGAAAACTTTCAAAAGCAATTTGTTTTTTTCACTTCAGTGAAATTACAACCTTGCATAGTACATCAGATGTGGGCTGAGTAACGACTGTACAGATGCAGTAAAACAATCTTAAGATCAGACCCAATACTCTTCGCAAGAAAAAGAATCATTTCATTTAATTTTCAAACCACGTGCTGCATTTACAGTCTAACTTCATGTGATTTATGTACCAGGACACACGAATCCCTTTGCACCACGGAGTTCTGCAAGCTGCCTCCAGTTATAAAATTTACGGTAGTTTTATTCATATTCTAAAACACAGACTTGCCATCACCCAGACTATAGTTTATTTTTGACGAAGCTTTACTCACTGCCCTGTCCTGTTTGTATCCAATTACAGACGCTCTGCCCTCCCCCGCATGTATCCCATTGCAGACGCTCTGCATCCACTTGAAACCTTATTGAATGACTATCCTGGTGTATAAGCAAACTGAGCTCCAATCCATTCAGCCCCTTCTTCCAAATCATTAATCTGGATTCTAAGCTGTTGATGACCTCACACTGATTCCTGAGGAATTCCACTCGTGACAGCTTTCCAACCTGAAAATAAGTAATTAGCTCGACTTTGCATTTCTTGTAGCGGACCAGGACTCTCCTCTTCCCGTTTAACAGCCTAGAAAGGTTGCATGGCCTCCTGCTGTACTGTGTAGCTGATTGTCGATTTTTTTCTGAACTCAGCGACACTCCATTCGGGCCATTTGTTGTCAGATGTTCAGGTGGAGTTCGTACTATCAATGATCCAGATCACTGAGAGTTTAAAAGATGATCACAGAATATAGACTAGCATTTGGGGTGATGGCTATCTGATCAAAAATACTGTCTTTCTATTGCAACGATAGAACCATCGGCAGGGTCAGTAATTTTTGACGTTCAGACCGTGAGGAGGGGGGAGATTTCCTATTAGCCCGATGAACATGTGACCTTTTAACAACACAACTAATAATCTTCATCATTAATTTCATTTTTGACTGTTCTGTTGAAAAATTGCAGCAGTCACTACACAATAAAATAAGCGATTGTCTTTGAGAGATGACCTTATAGGGGTTTATAAAATCATAAGGGGCATGGATAGGGTAAATAGGCAAGGTATTTTCCCTGGGTTAAGGGAGTCCAGAACTAGAGGGCATAGGTTTAGGGTGAGTGGAGAAAGATACAAAATTGACCTAACAGGCAACATTTTCATGCAGAGGGTGGTACGTGTATGGAATGAGCTGCCAGAGGAAGTGGTGGAGGATGGTACAATTTCAACGTTTGAAACGCTTCTGCATGTGTATATGAATAGGAGAGGGTTTAGAGGGATATGGGAGGTGGGATTAGATTGGGTTGAGATATGCGGTCAGCATGGGTGAGTTCGACCGAAATGTCTGTTTCCGTGCTGTACATCTCTAGGACTCTATGAGTCTATGGCCCAGTCTTCACTATTCCCTGGGGATGAGAATACCACAGACAGCACAACCCTAAGAAGATAGGAACATCGTTATCTCAATCATAAATGGGGAAACCTCTAAATTTGAAAGTGTATGTACCTTACAACAAGTCAGCTTCCCATTTTAAAAATGAGGGCACAACCAATAGGAACGACATAGACCATTCAGAGTTGAAAATGTGTTGCTGGTTAAAGCACAGCAGGTCAGGCAGCATCCAAGGAATAGGAAATTCGACGTTTCGGGCATAAGCCCTTCCTTCAGACCCTCAAATCTGTCCCACATTCTCATTCACCCTGTTCCGTAAAGTATTTATCAAATTCAGCCTCCACTGTTCTCTTGGTTAGACATTTCCGGTAGCGTAGCCATAGAGTGTATGAAATTGGTGCAGAACTAGACTGTTTGGTCCATCAAATCTGATCTGCTGTTCAATCATGGCAGACATTTTTCTCAACAAATTTCTCCTGCCTTCTCACTGTACCCTTAATCCCGTTATCAATCAAAATGTATCAATCGCCGTCTTAAAGACAGACTGTGTTGTGTCTCTATATCTGTATGCGTATGTATGTTTCAGCTTATTGGCAGGAGGCAGAGGGTGGTGGAGGAAGGTTGTCTTTTGGACTGGAGGCCTGTGACCAGTGGCGTTCCACAGGAATTGGTGCTGGATACACGTTTGGGTGTCACTTATATCAATGACTTAGATGAGAATTATGCAATGTATGGTGAGCAAGTTTACAGATGACACCAAGTTTAGTTATATAGTGGGAGGTGAAGAAGGTTGCGTAAGATTACAAAGAGATCATTTTTAATTGGATCAATGAATTATAGAAATGTACAGCACAGAAACGGACGCTTTGGTCAAACTCATTCTTGCCAACCAGATGTCATATATTAACTTAGTTCCATTTTCCAGCATTTGTACCATATCCCTCTAAATCATTCCAATTCATGTCCCCATCCATATGAGTGTTAAATGTTGTAATTTGTACCATCCTTCACCACTTCGTCTGGCAGCTCATTGCATACACCTCTGTGTGAAAATGGTCCCCTTCAGTCCTCTTTATATCATGCCCATCTCACTGTAATTCTACGTCCACATGTTTTGGGCTTCCTATCCTGGGGTAAAGACCCTGATTAACCACCCTACCCATGGTCTTCATCATTTTATGAACCTTTAGAAGGTGCAAATGTGACTCTAATCAACACGAGTGGCTGTGTTTTCAGTAAACCTGGGCCTCAATTCTGAAATGCGATACTGACTCCTCTTCCTTCTCCATCAAGTCACAATTCTAAAACCATTTTAACAGCTTGTTTAGCCACATTATGAAACACCCTGTGGGATTTTTATGTAGACTTTTGAGCTCAATGTAGGGACACAACCACCACTTGCCAATAATCCCAAAAGTTGCAACATCATTCTCCTGTATGTTTGTTCATCAGCCTGTTTTGGAATACTGTGACAGGCAGGACTTGCATCCAGACCTTCTGCTCCAGAGTGACAGACGCTACCACGCAAGTTCAGGTATTGGAATGTAACCCAGAGTTATGCCTCAGAGTCATAGGCGTTACCACTACACAAAACAAACCATGCCCAGATTTTCGGACACATTTTAAATCACAGCTTTCAGCTCTGTGTGGATTCATTAAAATGTGGTTAACTTTACTGAATTACAGAGTTGAAAGAATCACATTGTTAAACAGATGAAAGGTACTCAACTCAACTGTAGGACGTTCAGTTTATGTGTTTTGCCTTCGAGATAAACTATGAAGACCTTTAATTGTTTGGCTATGGTTTCCATCTTAAGTGACTATTATCTGACATCTGCAATATGAGGTAAAGACATCCTGTAGACACACTCTGCGCTATAAAGGATCTGGAATAGGTACCTATCACTGAACACCAGAGATGTAGAAAGAGCATAAATTCTGGATCAAAAACACCAATTACTCTTTCCCACCTGTAACATGTGTCGGCCCTCTTCTTAAAACCTCGAAATGATCCAAGGCAGCGAACTACTTGCCAGCCTTTCTACCCTGGTATTATCACTCACTGGACTGATGAGTGGCAGATGGAGTTTAGTTTACATAAATGCAAGGTATCAGAATTTGGTAAAACAAACAACGAGTGGACATCTACAATTCAATGTCAGGCCATTGGTAGTGTTGTAGAACAGAGAGATCTCGGGGTTCTGGTATATTTCTTTGAAGTTTGCATCATGTGTAGGCAGGGTGGGTATGAAGGCTTTGACTTGCTGGCCTTCATTGCTCAGATCTTTGAGTACAGGAGGTGGAAAATTATCTTCATCTTGTGCTGGACATTCGTGAGGTCTCTCCTGAAGTTCTGTGTGCAGTTCTGGTCACCCAGTCACATTGAGGATATTATTAAACTTAAGACGGTTCAGAAAAGACTTCCCAGGATATTGCTGGGAATGGAGTGTTTAAGTTATGAGGACAGCCTCGATAGACTGTGACATTTTCCAATGCAGCATAGAAGGTTGAGACTTTATCAACCTTATAGAGGTTGATAAAGCAATGAGGGGTATATATAGCGTTGAATGGCAGGTGTCCTTTCCTTTGGGTGGTGGATTTCAAGACTGGGGGTAATTTTAAAATGACAGGTGAAAGTTTTACAGAAGACATAGTGTCACAGAGCTGTCTAGCATGGAAACAGACCTTTCTATCCAACTCGTCCCTACTGACCAGATGCCCTTAATTAATGCTGTTCCATTTGCTAGCATTTGGCCCATATCCCCTAAACGCTTCCTTTCCATGTGCCCATGCAGATGCCTTTTAAATGTTGTAATTGTACCTGCCTCCACAACGTCCTCTGGCTGGTCGTTACATACACAGAACCCTCTAATTGAGACCGTTGCTCCTCAGATACGGTTTTAGTTTTTCCCCTTTCACCTACAACGTATGCCCTCGAGCTTTGGAACGTGCTATCGTGGGGAAAATACCTTGGTATTCTCGCTATCCATTCGACATATGACTTTGAAATCACTAATATCACCTCTCAATTGCTGGTGTTCCAGGAAAAATAACCTCGGCCTACTCAGTCTCTCCATAAATGGGCGGCACGGTGGCACAGTGGTTAGCACTGCTGCCTCACAGCGCCAGAGACCCGGGTTCAATTCCCGCCTCAGGCGACTGACTGTGTGGAGTTTGCACCCCCGTGTCTGCGTGGGTTTCCTCCGGGTGCTCCGGTTTCCTCCCACAGTCCAAAGATCAGGTGAATTGGCCATGCTAAATTGCCCGTAGTGTTAGGTAAGGGGCAAATGCATGGGTGGGTTTCGCTTCGGCGGGTCGGTGTGGACTTGTTGGGCCGAAGGGCCTGTTTCCACACTGTAAGTAATCTAATCAAAAACATCTCAGAACCCGCAACCCTGGCAGTATCTTTGTAAATCTTTTCTGAATCATTTCAGGTTTCACTCATCCTTTCTCTACGATCACAACCACAATTGCACGAAGTATTCAAAAGTGGCTTAACTAATGTTCTGTATTGCCGCAAAAGGACCTCACAACTCTTATATTCAATGCACTGATCAACAACGGCAAGCATATCAAACATCTTCTTCACTATCCTATTTACCTGCAATTCCACTTTCCGAGTACTATGAACCTGCACCCCAAGATTTCTTTGTTGAGCAACACTCCGCAGGAACTTAAATTTAAATGTATAAGCCAAGCCTTGTTTTTCCATTCAAAAATGCAATATTTCACATTTATTTAAATTAAACTCCATCTGCCACTCCTCAGCCCATTGGTTCATCTGATTAAGATCCCGTTATACTCGAAGATAACTTTTTTTTTCTGTCCACTACATCTCCAACTCTGGTGTCATCTATAACCGGAGTAACCATGCCTCCTATGTTCATATCCAAATCATTTATATGAATGACAAATAACAGTGGACCCAGCAACGAACTTTGTGGCACTGCAATGGTCACAGGCCTCCAGTATGTAAAACAACCCACACCACCAACCTCTGCTTTATGCCTTTATACAAATGGCTAGTTATCCCTCTATTCCATGAGCTCTAACCTTGCTAACCAGTCTACCATGAGAAACTTTGTTGAACGCCTTGCTGAAGTCCATTTAGATCACGTACACTGCTCTGCCTTCATCAATCCTTTTCATTACATCTTCAAGCAAAAATAATCATGTTTGTGAGACATGATTTCCCATGCACTAAGCCATGTTGACTATCCCTAATCGGTCCTTGCCTTTCCAAATACATGTACTTCCTGTCCCTCAGGATTCTCTCCAATAACTTGCCCACCACCAATGTCAGGAGCATTGGTCTATAGTTCTCTGGCTTTTCCTTCCTAGAATGTTTAATGATGGCACCACGTTAATCAGCCTCATGACTTCCAGGAGCTCACCTTTGGCTACTGATGATAAGAACATGCCATTAAGATTCCCAGCACTCATTTCCCGAGCTTCCCACAGAGTCTCTTATGTACACCTGATCAGGACCCATGAAGTGCATTTTGATTACACACCATTTGGTTCGTGTATGGAATGAACTCCGGAGAAGTGATGGATGTGGGTAACGTTACAACATTTAAAAAACATTTGATTAAGTACAAGTATAAGAGAAAGTTCGGGAAAATATGGTCCAAGTGCATGCACGTGGGACTAGTTTAGTTTAGCTTATCATCAGCATGGACTGTATGAGTCAATAAGTCTGTTTCCCAGCACCCAGGATAACTCTGTGACTCCATGTGTGTTTGTATGTCCAAGCATGTATCTGCATATTTCTTTCCGCGCTTGTCTATTTTTGTGTATCTATATGTGTCTCTGTGTGCCCCCTGAGTGTATCTATCTCTCTGTGCGTGTTATGTGTCTGTGTGTGTGTCTGTCTGTCTGTCTGTCTGTGTGTGTGATGATGGTGCTGTGAGCTGCTGCCTTCCCTTGCTCCCTCCCAAACTGAATCACTGATGATTTTAACTCTCCACTCCCACCTGCACAGTGGTGTGGAGAGGGAAGCAGAGACTGACAGCAACAGAAAACTCAGCAGGTCGGACAGCATCTGTGTACAGAAATTAAACCTAAAGTTTCAGGTAGAGTGACCCTTTCTCAGAACTCGTGTCGGGGGATATTACATCACTTTAAGCACCACAGAGGCTGCCACACTCGCCCAACACTGATACACACAGATACACACAACATTAAAACAGAGACATAGAGACACTCACTAATACACGGAAACTAATACATGCATGGAGTGTCAGTAATTCTATTGCTCCATGTTTTTCTTGTCAATATTTCACTTACTCTATCTGGTGTGTGTCAATATTTAATTCTGTCCACAGGGAGTTTTTAGTATTGCATTTGATCGCAATTGTGAGTGAGTCAGCATGTCTGTGTGGCATGTGACTCTAGGACAATGTCAATGTTTGCAGATACCATTGCAATTATAAAGTTTGTGATGGACAGTGTGGAAATCCAACAGAACAGTGACACGCTGGTGTAGTTTTCCATTTTATGGCAGATGAGGAGCCATGCAGGCCATTGTGAGGTGATGCATTTCAATAGGAAGAACATTGAAATACAATGTAAAACAGGCTGTACTGTTATAAAAGTACAGAACAGAAGGTCCTGGGTGTAAATGAGCAAAGATTATTGAAGATGTCAGGACAAGTGGGGAGAGCAGGAACTATCACAGATAAGTTTCTGTACCTGAGCTGTTGACAGGAGGATGTGAAGGAGGGAGCCTCCGTGCTCCCTTCCTGGGAGGTGGGGGTGATGATGTGTTGTGAGCCCACCCTCTCGCCCACCGAGACCGTGGGGATTCCATTTGTACCAGCTCAACACAAAAGGGAGATGGCATCAGGGCCACAGCTTCTAAGTTGTGCCCTTTCTGGCCAATTCAGTCTGCTTCTCCTACATCGGGAGGAAGGGAGGGAGCGAGCGAGTGTGGGAGTGGGTTGCCTTGCGGTTAGTGCTGGTTCAGGTGTGGAGGGTGGACATGGTGATGGGTCGCGAGGGTTTCAGTCCACAATGATGTGCCTATGCAATGTTGTTAGTGTAAGGTGTGTAGTGGAGGGAGGGAGAGAGAGGAGGGGAACAGGGAAAGCGATGCAGCGAGACTGGTGAAGCATGAGCCTTTGTTCGGGACTTGGGGATTTCACAGATATACAGTGAGTGTGAGGGAACAGACAGAATGCGTAACCCTTATTCTGACAGAGCGTGGAAAGTTATTGATGCTTGTACTGTATTGCTGGACAGTTCCTCAGACTGCAGATACTGCACTGAGCTGGGTGGTGAGCTCAGACCATGTTCAGTGGGTCTGGTGGTGTGGCCCCCTCTGGGAAGAGAATTGTCCCCCTCTGTACAGTCCATCCATCAGGGCCTCTTTGCCCTTGTCAACAAACTGTCGTATATTTGCCCCTCATCTGCCATGGTCGGGGTAAACTGAGCGGGACAGCTCTAAACTGAGAAAGGTGAACTGAATGCCCATTGACCTTTTTGAAGATGGCACCAGTGCCAGCGATTACGTATTATCCAGGGATATCCAGACGATGGTGAGTTCCTTCAGCCGTAATGTGTGGGAGAAACAGGCTGGCATTGAATGAGAGGGACACAATGGGGTGGGGTGGGGAGTTAATAAGTTGAGTTCAATAAGATAGCACCAGGAAACTAACACGACCTCGCGCAGACAACCCCTGTGTCACAATCAATAAAAATCTCACTGAGACAAGTTATTGTTAGATTCAGCCCAATGAATCGAAGTCTGTGTTGACCCTTCTCCAAGTTACAAAGCTGCAGAACAAATGCTCATCCAAAACTCTCCATCATCTCATCTCACATCAATATCCCGTTCACACATCATTCCTGGAAACACTGGCTTATTTTGCAGGATACTGTTGAAAAGTTTACAATTCAACATTCTGGAACCTGGAAACACATCCATTCATGGTACTGTCTCTCAATTTCGCCCTCTCTGTCTATACTACAAAAGCCTCCTATTTATTGTTATTTAAACTGATTACCAGGCGATCGCTCTCTGGCAGTCATGTTCACACTCACAGGGCGCCTTAACATGGCACAGTGCAGATATGGATCTGTAAATGGATGGGAGCTGCACATTCTGTCACTTCCAGCATGGACTGCAACTTTCCCCACGCTGGCCAGTGATCTCAACCAGTGTTACTGAGCAACGTATTGGGGCGGTGGACACAGTTTCACACTCTGGTCACATATCATATTGGGTTTTATAGATCAAAGCACTGCTGTGGTCTGCATAGCTTTCCACTCTGGGTGGATTGCGGCTCTTATTGTGCAGTGCACCAGCCCGGTGCGCACAGTGCTCCATGTTGAAAACATTTCTGATCTGAGTTTATAGACCAATGCACTGCTATGGTCTGCCCAGTGTTCCACGCTGGAACGATTGCAGCAGAACACGAGCGTGGTCTGCACAGTGCTTCACGCTGAACAGATATCTCCTCCAGATTTATGGTGTCAGGGCTGCTTCTTTGAGGTGGATTGAGAATGTGATATAACTAATCATTTCAGTAGATATGGAAATGCACTTATTTTAGTTCTCATTTTTGTCATTGGATCCTCCAAATTCTGAATCCTCCAGCTAAACCCATTCTTCAACCTACTTGCATATTTTGGCAACTTGTCCAATGAGTAATTGTCCTGTTACAATGTGAATAACTGTCCCATCTATCTCCCTGGTCTTTCCCTGGAGTATCAGGATTCAACGCTATAAATCTCAGTAAGGTCACTTTTCGACTCAACGCTCTAGGGAATATAACCCCAACCTATTCATACTCTCCATGCAAATCAACATCACCCGCTCCCCCAACATCAACAACATACTTATAAGTCTTTACTGCACTCTTTCAAGTTTAATAAGGTATTTTCTATAGCATGGAAAACAGAATTCAAGGCAGCATTACAGAAGTGGCTGAACCTCGTGTGTAGGCGAAAGTGAGTACTGCAGAAGCTTGAGATTAGAGTCGAGAGTGTGGTCTGGAAAAGCACAGCATGTCAGGCAGCAGTAAAGTCAATGTTTCGGGCAAAAGTCCGATTCCTGTTGAAGGGATTTTACTCAAAACATCGATTTTCCTGCTCCTCTGATTCTGTCTGATCTGGCCTGCTCTTGCCTAACCACACTCCGAACCCAGTGTATATCTCAGATGGCCTCCTTCTTCAAATCCCCAATTTTCACTCCCACATGGTCGATGATGCCCTGCAGCGCATCTTATCCAATTCTCACACCTCTGCCTTCGAATCCCACCCCTCCAAATGCAACAGGAAAATAATATCCCTGTTCCACACCTTTCACCTCACAAAACCTCCAGATACAATGTATTTTCCTCCCCTATTTGCGCCACCTATAAACAGACCCCATCACCAGATATATATTTCCCTCCCCACCCCTGTCTGCATTCAAGAAAGATCATTCCCTCCGTGACTACCTCATCAGGTCAACACCCCCCACCAAAATACTTACCCATTGCAACTCCTTCCCCTGCCACCGCAGGAATTGCAAAATATGCGTCTTCACCTACCCCCTCACCTCCGTCCAAAGCCCCAAATGGTCCTTACACATCCATCGAAGGTTTACCTGCACTTCCAGCACACCACCTACTGTATCCGTGGCTCCCTGTGTTGTCTCCTCCACACTGGGGAGACAGGACGTTAACTTGCGGCACACTTCAGAGAACATCTCCAAGACACCCGCATCAACCAACCCCACTGCCCCATGGACGAACATTGCAGCACACCCTCCCACTCCGTCAAGGTCCTGGGCCTTCTCCACCACCACCCCCTAACCTCCTGATGCCTGGAGGAAGAAAGGCTCATCTTCCACCTTGGGGCCTTGCAACAACACGGGATCAACGTGCATTTCACTAGTTTCTTCATTTTCCTTTCCCACACAGTAACTTTCCAACTCAGCATAGCCTCCATGACCTGTCCTATCTGCCCATCTTCCTTCCCATCTTCCTTCCCATCTATCTGCTCCACGGTCCTCTCCAACATATCACCTCCACACTCAACTTCATCTACCTATCACATTCTCAGCTACTTTCCCGCATTTCCATGCCATTCCTATTTATCTTCAGCACCTTTGGGCCACAAGCCTCATTCCTGATAAGGGCTGACATATGAAATGAGGATTCTTCTGTTCTTCGAATGCTGCCTGAAGAGCTATGTTTTTCCAGCACTACATTCTCAACTTTTACCAGCACCACATTCTCAACTCTGACCTCCAGCATCTGCAATGCGCACTTTCTCCCTCGAGTCAGTGTATCCAGAAATTTCACCAGCAGACACTTTATGCAGCTGGTCTGTTATTTTATTTCTGTCTCCTTTTATAAACAGAGTGAGACTAATTAAGCCTTGCACAGGTCTGGAAATTCTCCCTGATACAAGGAAATGGTAAGAAGGAAGATTTATTGTTGGTCCGGCAGTAACCCTCATCCATTCCATCCAGACTGAGTAAATATTCCCTTTTATTATGATATGAAATGTGATGAAAGGAAGGGTTAACTGAACATGTCCGTTCAGTGACTGTGGTTAATGTCAGTATCCATGCATTGTAATTTTTCCAGTGGAGTGTTTCCATCTTTTACTGATAAATGGGCTCCGTCAATATGCTATTCCACAGTATGAACGGGAGCATCACAGACAGCACTAACAGGGATCAGTGGCTCCAGAGAGAGGGGCAAGAGAGATCAGGATCTGAGAACGTTAAACTGGAATTTTCCAACAGAGGATCTGAATCTGAGAACATTAGACTGCAATGTTCCAACAATGGACAGGGGTTTATCCAATTCTGTTTGGTATCTTTCTACATATTATGATCGGTTGTCGTTATCATGGCGGATCTATTATGCTCTTCGCATTATTCCATATATTTATTATCCTCTTCTGTCTATCGCTGGTGTCCCTGGTAAGTCCACTGTCCAGATATTTTTTCTATAAACCAGTTATGACTGCATTTCTGTTCTTTCATACAGTCTACACTTCTTGCCACCAATAGTGTTCCTGTTGATACTTTGAATCCAGTTCAATTCCTGTCTCACTCCTTGCTTCTGACAGTGTTACTCATGAGTCTCTACATTGACCTATTCAGTTGCAGATGTGAATCATTGTCTCTCTGCCCTTGTTACTTAAATATTCTGGGCGTGGACGTCATTGTCATCTATTTACAAACTCCATTTCCTTCCTGGCATTCCATTCCATCGCTGATCAATATTTTTTTTTCATTCATTTGTAGGACTTGGGTGTTGCTGGCTGGCCAGCATTGATAGCCCATCTCTATTTGACCTTGAGAAGGTGAGGGTGAGATGCCTTCTTTAATAATGCAGTCCACTTGCTGTTGGTTGACTCACAATGCCAGGAGAGAGGGAATTCCAGGATTTTGAACCAACGATTGTGAAGGAACAGCAGTATATTGCCAAATCAGGGTGGTGAGTGACTTGGTTGGGGGAGGAGTGTGTGCAGTGGGAGGTGAAACATGCAGGTGTTGTTTGAAACAGACGACTCACAACTTTGATGATCCCTTTGCCCTGACCATTATTAAATTTAACGATTCACTGCTCCAGAATATACTTCACTGTCTTAACCCATCTGCTGTTTGAACCTTGAGCTGTGAAATACAGACATAATGATGACAACAATCTGCTGCTGACACTCTCAGGTTGAAACCTGCAGAGAAAAATCTGATTCGAACTCACACCAAACTCCCATTCATATGGCATTCCTATCCACGCTGATATATATCGCTATTGTGTCCAGTAATGCCTGTGTTATAATATTCTTAAGCACTTTAACACATCTGTCTATGAAACTTCCCTCAGTCTCTCTGTGTCGATTATCCAAATCCCGGCCAGTTGTTCATATGTGACCTGTTTTCCTTCAAGTGCATTTTTTCTCAAGCAATGATTTTCACATTCAATCACCCCAAATGCACGCCACCCCACCCAACACACACACACACACACACACACACACACACACACACACACACACACACACACACACACACACACACACACACACACACACACACACACACACACACAATACTGGTCCAATGGAGATAGAAACCTTCCCCTGCTGTGTGTATTTGATACATGTATCGTTCCTATATGATAGCAAAGGTTAGCAATACAACTCATGCTGGGTAGATAATCCAATTTGATGAGCAATGCACTCGCATGGCCGGCACAGGTCTCCATGTTGGTCTGACGCAGCTTATGCTGCTTGAAGTGTTCTGTGAAGCAGATACAGAATTTGACGAAACGAACTGTTTCAGCTGATCTGAAAATAATTGATTTAATGTTTTCATTCTTGTAATTTTACTCTGTAAGCATTCAATCCTACCGTTAATCCCACTACCCAGTCTTTTTCTATATATTTACACAACTGTCTGTTTCTGTCTTTATGTGAATCTCTCTGCCCCTCTGTATCTTTCCCTGGCCTTGGTGTTTGGGTCACGAATGTATCAAGTGCTGGCATTGTGAAGCTCAGAGACAATGAAATGGTATGTATCAGGCTGCTGTCCACTTCTCAGTGTGCCCAATGTGGTGCTCCGTGGCCGGGGGAGTGTGGCATGTGTCGGGCTGTTGCTCACTTCCTGGCGGGGGGGGGAGGCATTTGGTGTTCCCTGTGCAGGGGAGTGTGTGTCGGGCTGTTGTTCACTTCCCGGAGTGATCTATGTGGTGTTCCATGTAGGATAGGGAGATGTGTGTCGAGCTGTTGTTCACTTCCCGATGTGTATCATTTGCTGATCCAGGTTTCAGCAGCTTTGACTCACATCTTTTAAACTTGATCTGTGCCTGTCTACTGAACGTCTGACTTCTGTGTTTGTCCCTTTGAGATGATTGTGTGGTCAGTAACACGAGAAGCCCCTTGAGTATTATTGTAAAGGACCAGGTACCTAACATCTCTGACAATGCTGTCATTTTTAAAAAAGGTGATTTGTTTCTTTTCTTTAAAGAGAGATCTTAAAGGCCAAACATGCCTACTGCAAACGGCTGAAGTAAATAACTTAGGAGGTTTTTAGGGTTTTTATTATAATGATAACAATGGTCAGCACGCACATACCAGACTTTCCAGTTTTTCTGAGCTGTTACATCAACCGATACTTAGGGTGGGAGAAGGGTTGGGTGCTTCAGTAAATGATCCCGAACTGCTATTCTCTCTGAAATTTGTCTTGATGCTTTTTCCTCCTGGATTGGAGAACTGCATGCGTGACTGACTGGCCTTGGGTGTGTCTTTTTGCCAAGGGATGTGATTATGTGATGCTCGTACGTTGGAACAGTTCATTAGTAGAAGGTACTATGTCTATTATTCTGTTTAGATTTCCAGTAGTTATGTTAGTCTACATTCCTCTTCTATTAGCATGTATTTTTATTAGAGTGTTTAAATAAATTGTGTTTTACTTTAAGTTGAGTGGTTTGAACGACAGCATCACATCTGGGACACTCATTTCACATCTACCTTTACTATAACACAAAGTTGGCGTCCAGGATGCCATCTTAAAACATTTTATGTCAGTCCTGTCTGGTCCATAGCAAAGTGGGGACTCTTGTCCGTTTCAAAATAGAAAATTCCAAATTGGGTTCAGGTTCAGAATCCTTATAGTGTGGAAACAGGCCATTTGTCCCAACAAGTCCACACCAATCCACCGAAGAGTAACCCAAAAAAGACCCATCCTGCTGTCCTAATATTCCATTTTTATCCCTGACTATTGCACCTAACCTGCACATCCCTGAACAGTATGGGCAAATTAACATGGCCAATTGACCTAAAATGCACATCTTTGGGCTGTGGGAGGAAAACTGAGCACCCAGAGGAAACCCACGTGGGGAGGTGGAGAATGTGCACAGGGAGATTTTTGGGCACAAAGGCGGCGTTTGGTTGTTTTTAGTGTATTTGTTCTGCGTGTTGAATTCGGTTGGTTTGAACAGTGCTTTGTGTAGCAATGGTTCTTTCTGTCTCTACCAGTTCTTTGGGTGTGGAAGAAGTGTAGTTAGAGATTTTACAAAAGGTGAGCAAGGCAAAGTTTTTAGAACTGGCAGACAAGCTGGAGTTGGGTTTGTGTTTGCCTGTGAGAAAAGGAGTGATAATTACAGCTATAGCTTGGCATTTATATTTTGGTAGAAATATCATCATAATCTTTGGAAATGGCTGAAATTCAATTGCAGAAGAGGCAGATTGAACACAAAAAGAAATTGAAACAGTTTGAAATACTATTAAAAGTAGAATTAAAAGAAAAGGTGAGAAAGAAGAAAGATAGGAAAAGAAAGAAGAATAGCAGAAAGAGAGAGAGTTTCAACTTCAAAAGTCAACAATTAGAGAGGAAAGTAAACTTAGCAGGGTGGAGATGAAGGCAGACAGTAGGCTAGATGAGGCGGAGAGTGAAGATGAGCAACTGTATAGTCGTCAAAGGTCTGATGGGGATCTATTTAAATATATCGAGGCATTGTCTAAATTTGATGAGAAGGATGCAGTAGCTTTAATTTTGTTTGGGAAAGTGGCTAAACGGATGCAGTGACCACTGACCAAGTGGACTTAGTTGAGCCAAACAAAGCTGGTAGGTATAAGGAGTGAGATATTTGCCTCCCTCTCGGAAGGGATATCTAGCCAGAATGAGGGGGTGAAGAAAGCCATCTGAAGTGTATATGAGCTTGTGCCAGAATTCTACAGACAATGTTTTAGGAATCCACAAAAGCGTGCCCGGTTAAATGCACATTGAGTTTGAAAGAATCAAACAAAGTAATTTTGAAAGTTGGATAAGGGCATTAGAAACAGAGCAACCTATGACACTATGAAAGAGATTCCTACTTTGGAGAAATTCAAACATTCACTTCCTGAATTCGTGTGGAAGTGCAGAGAGTTGAAATGACATGTTTCGAAACTGAAATGGCTAATGATTAGCAGTTGGTCCATAAATCAATATTTGGCTTCTGTGAGTCATGGAGAAGAATGTACGAGATCTTAAAATATATACTTGTTAGAGTAAGATTTACTGGCCTAGGCCAGCGGTAGCAGGTAAAGAGGTTCTAGCATTGAGAAGTACAGAAGCATGTAAATCTTGTAAGCTGAGACATGAGGAGACATGTCATTGAGACGGACTAATGGAGAGATGAGATTTGGTCCATTATGTAATGTGTGGTTGGAGTGTCCGGTGAAATCATCAACAGAAATATTTCACAATTGGGCCTTTAGCTTGATGTTGGCGTTACAACATTTTAGCACTTAACTTGTAAATAACGTGCCTGAGACAAATCTACTTACGATCATAACTCCTAAACGCTTTTGGAGAAATGTAGGGAGAAACCTTCCGGGCTATACAGATAGAAGTTGTTATTGTTGCCATTCAATTTGAAGTTATACAGGTGACAGGACGAGAAACCTTACTTGCTGCCAAGACTTGAATGAAGAAAGACAGAAGAGTTCTGAGACCGGAGTAAACTGACTTAAATAGAATGAAGTTGTGAATGTTTGCATGCTTAGTGTCAATATAATATATGTGTATTGTAGTCTACTGACACAGTAAGAATAAGGAGTTTAAAATGAAGTCACCTTTCCATATTGATTGTTCTTTAGTTTTCAAAGGGGGAGCTGTGACGATACTATCACTTTAAAAATGTTATTTTCTCCTGGGTTTTTTTTGAAGAGCGGTCTTAAAGGCAGAGGTGCCGAACTGCCCACTGATAAATGGCTGAAGTAAATAACGGAGGAGGCCTTTAGGTTTTATTAAAACGGTGGGAACAATAGAAGGGCAGTGACAGCTCTCACAGACCAGGGTTTACTCGTTTTGTTTTGAGCTGCAGCATTGAAAAGCTGTTCGGGGTCCCAGAAGGGTTGGAAGCTTCAATACATGATCCCTGGCTCCTAATATCTCTGAGATCTCTTTCAATATTGTGTCTTTCTGGATTGGAAAACTGCATGTAAGAATCTGTGTTTGAGTTTATCTTTGTGCCCAGCCGTGTGTACCAGGAAGGTACGGCATGTATTGTTTGTATAAGTATTCCATCACATAAACTATCCCAAATTATTCTTTCCTTTGATTGTATTTTAACTAAAGCTTTTGAATGGATTATATTTTGCTTTGCACTTCATATCTCCGGTTAAAATAAGGAAAAGTTTGGGTAACCCGATTAAAATACTTTACGGGGATCTTCTTCTGATGCATAACTCTCGCAGCTCAGGTGCTTCTGAATGACTCCTGTTATTGAAAAGTGAGTGGAGTGGCTGAAGATGGTTTGCTGGAGGTTGTGATGTGAGCTGCCTCAGACATTTAGGGAGACCTGAGGATTTGGCGACCCAACTCAGTGTGGAGCCTGGGGACTGTATTTACAGCATCTGGGTGTACAACATGAGCACGAAATGGAACACAGGCTGCAGAGAGGGGAAGTTCTGAAACCATGGAGTGAGTGTGTGGGGAAAGGGATCTGCTCTATCACCCGGGATTTGCAAGACCAGTTTCCCAAGCTACAATTAACCCAATAGCAAAGTGTGATGGGATCCTGATTGAAAAAGGATCTGGTCACACAGCAGTGTTATCTCCTAAAACATGACCTGCAGCTTCACACCAGGTGGAGGACGGTGCTGCTAGTGGCTGTTAGGGTATTTGTTTCAGTCATCTTCTATGATCTGGAACTTTCCAGGCAGGACTGTGTGACATATCCATCATCTCCCAGTATGTCGACATGAATGTCACAATTCAGAGATGGAGGATATATATGGTAGATGAGCTGAATACAATGTTTTCTCCCTCAGCAGGGAAGTGCCGGGTATATCCTTGTTTTCCCAGTAAAGCGGGATTCCCAATGACGTACATGGCTCTGCGGGTCCCCATGTCATTGAGGAGATGGAAGGGTATTGAAGGACATTTCACACCATTAATGTTACTGTGCATCCACGCACAGCACACAATGTTGGTGAATACCAACTGTCCTCCAGCAGCCACACCCTCTTCATTTAGAAGCAGTCAGACCATCCCTTCATCACCGTACTCCATGTAGAAAGAAATGAATGTATCTTAAAGGCCGTCCCCTTGCTACACGTTTCAAAACACTGTCTCCACTGCCAACCAACAACCCCAAAATATCCGGTATGTACTGAGAGCAACTGAGTCCCTGGGAATGTCATGGAGCAGACCATCAGAGAGCTGGAGCAAAACCTCCTATGTCTGAACGGGTCTGAGTGAACTCCCCAGTACACAGTATTACTCAGCCCGGTAATCTCTCTATATTTCAGTAACATACTCCCTTCCATTCTTCCTGTTAATGTAATGACAGGTTATATCATGTTATATTCCACCTGCCTCTCTTGATAATTTAACATCTTGCTTATCACAGAGTCATCACCAAATGTAGTTACAGTACATCTGTTTCATACTCCTGATCATTGAGAAAGATTGCAAATAGTTGAGGACCAAGCATTGGTAATTGTGTGACTCCACTGGTGACGTTTTGTCAAACTGATATATCCAGAGTGCCTGCTTCCTGTTTGATAACCAGTCCTTCCCCATTCCTGTGAAATACATTCAAGGGGCTAAATAAGAACAAGGAACATCAGTCAGTAATTCAGCCGCTCCAGCCTGCTCCACCACTGAATATAATCACAGCTGATGTCATCGCGACCTCTGTTCCACATTCCTGCCGATCTCCATCCTGAAACCCTGGACTTTTGTTGTAGATGTCTGCACATGAAATAATATCCACTCCACATCTACACTGTCAATTATTTTTGGGATTTTACAGGCCTCAACGAGGTCTCCTTTCATTATTATAAACATGAGACTAAAGACCTGAACTGCTCAATCTCTCTTCATAAGATAAACCCCTCATCTCTGGAATCAATCTGATGAACCTCTTTTGAATTACCTCCAATGCAAATGCTTCCTTCCGCAACACTCACTATCTTTCTACTCCATCCTTTTACAAATATAAACTGAATCTACGCTTGCCTTTCCCATTACTTGCTCTAACTGCATGCAGGTTTTCTGTGAAATGCACGTGAACACATAGACCCCTCTGCACCTGAACACTTTGAAGTTTCTCTATATTTAGATAATAATTTGCCTTTCTATTTCGCTGGCCAAATTGAATAATCTTATAGTTTTCCACTTTAATTTTTATTGCCAAATGTTAGCCCATTCACCCAAACTATTCATTTTCATTTTTAAAATTCTGACATCTCCATTCCGAAGTAATTTCCCACCGATGTTAGTGTCGTCTGAAAAATTGATTATAGCATTTTCTATCCTGTCAACCGAGTAATATTGATGAAAAATAGATAATGCATGAATACTGAAATCTGTGGCACCCCAGGAGAAAATGACACATTTATTCCATCTGACTACATTTAGTTGGTTCACCAATCCTCCATCCAAGCTAAAAAATTGCTCCTTAACCCAAGTTGTCTGATTTTAACACTTACTCTTTGGAGAAGCAACATATCCATTCCCTTCTGGAAGAGCAGGTATATTCCATCTCCAGGATTCCCATGAACCACCTTGTTTTTGACATCTTTAAATAACTCAAGCAAACAATGCATACACGATTTAGCCTTCGTAAAACCAGGTTGACTCTGACGAATTGTGGTTTAACTTTGCAAATGTCCTGAATATTTGACTCTAACAATTTGCCTTAAATTACAACAGTTTAGTGTTACACTTTAATCCCTAATGTATACCATCATTACAAGAACTTCCCTTTCGAAAATCTTTATGTTTTCTTTGAATTCCTGTTTATCCGGCACACGTTTTTTAAGAGATCTGCTCCAATTGCTGTGTAAGAGTCATGTGTGGCTGAATGGACTCATCATCCTGCTGGTGTACAAACTCGATGGGCTGAAGTTTTTCTGGTGTTCCCATGTTGTCGTCTCCAAGACCAGAATGACATTCTCAAGTTGATGTGTGAGAGGGATGGGCGATTATGAAATTGATTATGAATGGCTTTTGCCCGAAACGTCGACATTAGCAATCAGGAACCAATGGATAACGTATAGTTGGATATTCAGGAGCAATTTTTTAAACAACTCACACACTAATATCAAAAGAAAAGTTAAAGCAAAAGTATTGTGCAGATTGGAAAGTAAAAATTAGGTTTACATTCATGTGAATTTAATTGGAATATAAAAGATGTTGTGCACCCGTTGCATAGCGTGTTGCTGACAAAACTGAGAGTACTGTGAACTGTAGTGCAGTCTCCATCTAAAAGAATATACTGAGTACAGAGGAACTGCAAAAGGCATTCTCCAGATTAATACCTAAAATGGCAAGATTGTCTGATTGGGAAACTCAGCCCATGGTCTCGAATGTCAAATAATGAGATGTGATCGTAGTCAATTTTAGATACTTAGAGACATAGAGGGGACTGAATAAGTCAGGGGCATGGAGAATCCCATGATATTCTACACGGACAACGAGTAGCACAGAATAATCTGTGAACAGTTTGTGTCCATTAGAAACCTAGAGGGCAATCTGTGTGTGAAGCTGGAGAACATTGAGAGATTGTGACATGAGAGCTTCACGTTTGTTTTACTTGGGAGAAGGAGGAGGCAGGTACAAAATTCGAGAAGGTGGATGGGGATGGTCTTGAACAGATTGATGTAAAATGCGAGCAGGAATTTGTAGAAAATTGGACTGATTGCCAGGTCTGAATGAATTGTATCACAGGCTGTTGTGGGAGACAAAGGAGGAAAGACCCTGACTGAAAAAGTTAATTAGAATCTGACCATAGGGGTGGTAGCAGAGGACTGGAGAACAGCTAATGTGATTCCACTTTACAGTAAGGATGGAAGAGATAGACCGGGAAGTATAGACAAGCAAGTATTAGATCACTGTTCGGGATAATACTGCAGGAAATAGGGAATGAGAAAATTGAACCCCAATCAGAATGGCAAGGCTTGATCAGGGATAATAACCATAACTTTATCAGAGGGATGTCACACCTACCGAATGTGAATTAGTTTGAGGAGGTCACTTAATTAGTTTTGCAGCAACGCCTTTGACAAAGCTCCACATGAGAGACTGAACAATAAAGTAAAATCCCATGGAATCAAGGATAACTTGACAAATTACAATGAAACTTGTCTCAGTGGCAGGGGTCAGAGTGTGGTGGGAGAAGGCTCTTTGTGTGAATGGAGACCAGTGTCCCCTGGTATACCACAGGGATCAGTGCTGTGTCCCTTGTTGTTTGTGGTATTCATAAATGGTGCAGATGTGAATGGAGGGGAGTGGGTGAAGGGGGTGGCGGTTTGATAAGTAAGTTTGTGTTTGCCTTGTTGGTTGGTCGTGAGGAGGAAGGTCTTACGTTACAGAGAGATACACATAGATTGGTCAGATGGGCAGATCAATGGCAGATAGAACGTAAACCTAATAAATATGATGTGATACACTTTGGAAGAAGGAAACAGATAGGGGAGTACTCAGTGAATGGCAGCACACTAGGAAGCTCAGTGGGTGATTCTCCATGCATCCCTGAATGTAACTGGATAGGGTAGTAGTTTAGTTAAGAAGTGGATCTTGGGTGCAGCAATTATTAATCGTGGTGTAGATTATAAGAGTTGTACATGGCTTTGGTGAGGCCAATACGGAGTACTGTGTGTAATTCTGGGAGCCACGTTACAGTAAGGACGTGATGGTACAGGAGGGTGTGCTGAGGAGATTCACCAGGATGTTCCCTGGGATGGAGCATAGCAGCTATGGAGAGAGGCTGGGTAAGCTTGGGTTGTTTAGATTGGGGCAGAGAAGGCTGAGGGGGATGTGATACAGAAGGACAGGATGATGAGGGGCATGGAGAGGGTGGATAGACAGCAGCTGCTCCTTTAGTCAGAGGGCCATGAACAAGGGATCCCACTTTAAAAGTGAAGGTTTTGAGGTTTAGTGAGGAATAAAAGATAGTTTTCTTTCACCCAGAGGGAGTTGGGGGTCAGAGAGGAGAGTTATCACAGGTATCCTCTCAGCCATTAAATAGTACTTGGACGAGCAATTGGAAGTGTCATAATATTCCAGACTATGGGGCTTGTGTAGGAAAGTGGGACTACTGTAGATCATGCTGTATTTCTGACAGTACAGTTTATTTACTCCTGTGAGTGTATGGCTGTGCAAAGTCAGTCATTGAACAGCCTAAGGCAGGAATTGGTGGATTTCTGAAGAGTATATTCGCAAGAGTTTAGATTAGATTACTTACAGTGTGGAAACAGGCCTTCGGCCCAACAAGTCCACACCGACCCGCCGAAGCGCAACCCACCCCTACCCCTACATTTACCCCTTACCTAACACTATGGGCAATTTAGCATGGCCAATTCACCTGACCCACACATCTTTGGACTGTGGGAGGAAACCAGAGCACCCGGAGGAAACCTACGCAGACACGGGGAGGATGTGCAAACTCCACGCAGTCAGTTGCCTTAGTCGGGAATTGAACCCAGGTCTCTAGCACTGTGAGGCAGCAGTGCTAACCACTGTGCCACCGTGCCGCCAACTTATAAGAGTGAACTGGAATAGTTTGTCAAATAATGCCAAACCGAGAAGTATGAGAAAACAATTGCAGCTTCCTTACAACCTGAATCCAGAGAATAGAGAATAGGGAACAGGGAACTGACAGAACTATGAAGCCACTACCTCACTTCTGTCTTCACAGAACTTTCTATCAATACCAGGAAAATGAAGTCTGGTGTGGAAGATCATATAGTACATGGAACATAGAACATAGTAAGTACAGGGTTTTGAAGAAAATATTGGGTGTGAAAGAAATTGTCATAGACAACACTAATAAAAATTTATGATATGGAAATTATGTTTGAGAAGCAGACTGGGAGACAAATGAAAGAGAAGCAATGGATGTAAAACATTTGCATTTTTATAAAAAATATTTGTAAAGCTCCAAACCCAGTTTACAGAAAATACATCTTAGTGAATTGGGATGAAAATATGGCCATGTTTCTAGAATTGGACAGCTGGCAGGAAACAGTGAACATAAATAAATGGACTCGTCAAGCAACAGTCTGACATTGTATGAAATGTACGATTCTGTGAGTATGACCATGTTCCAGACACCACATCAACTTCCCTAGATATCTCCTGTCTCACCAGCAGGACAGACACAGCAGAAGTGGCGGCACAGTGGGATACAGTTGGAAGGGAATTGCTCTGGGAGTCCTCAACAGTGACTCTGTATCCCATGAAGTCTCATGGCGTTAGTTTACACATGGGAAATGAAAACTCCTGCTGATTACCATGCACCAGCCTCTCTTGACTGATGAATCAGTACTCCTCCATGCTGACCAACACTTGCAGGAAGCACTGAGGTGCAAAATGTTCTCTGTGTGGGGGATTTTAATGTCCACCACCAAGGGTAGCTCAGCTGCAGCATTACTGATTGAGTTGGTCGGGTCCTAAAGGACATAACTGCTCAACTGGGTCTATGGCAGGTGGTGAAGGAACCAACATGAGGAAAATACATACGTGACCACATCCTTACTCATCTGCTAGTTGCAGAAGTATTTGTCCATGACAGTGTTGGTAAGAGTGACCACCGCATAGTCATTGTGTAAACAAATTCCCACCTTCTCATTGAGAATAACCTCCATCATTTTGAGTGGAACTAACACGGTGCTAAATGGGACAGAATTCAAGCAGAGCTAGTAGCTCAAGTCTGGATTTCCATAAGGTGCTGTGGGTCAGCAATAGCAGCAGAATTGTACTCCCGCACACGCTCTGGCCTGGCATATCCCCCTCACAACAATTACCATCAATCCAGAGGGTCAAGCCTGGAACAATGGAGTGTGCAGGAGTGCAGGAGCAGCACCAGACAGACCTGAAAATGAGGTGTCCGTCTGGTGAAGTCACTAACCAGGATAACGTGTGCGCCAAACAGCATAAGCAATAAGTGACAGACAGAGCTAAGTGATTCCCAAAAGCAACGGTTCAGATCTCTGCAGTTCTTCCACTTCGAGTTGATAATAGTTAAAGACAATTCAACAAGTCATTGGAGGAGGAGATTCCACAAATAACCCCATCCTTAATGATGGAAGAGCCCAGCACTTGAGTGTATAAGATAAGGCTAATGCATTCGAAACAATCTTCAGTCAGAAGTGCTGAATGGCTGATCCATCTCGGCCTCCTCCAGTGGTCCTCAGCAATTCAGTTACCAGTCATCAGCCAATTTGCTTCAGTCCATGCGATATCCAGAAACAGTTGGAGACACTGAATACCCCAGACGGTGCATACCCTGACAACAGTCTGGCTATAGTACTGAAAACTTGTGCTGCAGAAATTTTCACTGCCCTAAATATCGTTATAACAACGACATTTACCCGATTATGTGGAAAATTACCCAAGTATCTTCTAGACAGAAAAAGCAGAACAAATCCAATCCGGTCAATTACCAACCCATCAGTGTACTTTCGATCAGCAGTAAAGTGATGGAAGGTGTCAGTGCTTTCAAGCAGCACCTGCTCAGCAATAACCTGGTCAATAACGCTCAGTTTGGGCTCCCCCAGGGTCACTCAGCTCCTGAACTGAGTTTGAACTTACCTTGGTTCAAACATGGACAAAAGAGCTGAATTCCAGAGGTAGGGTGAGAGTGACAGCCCTTTAAAACAAGCCTGCCTTCGACCAAGTGTGGTATCAAGGGGCTTTAGCAACGCTGGAATCAATGGGTATCATTGGCAAACTCCCCGCTGGTTAGAATCATACCTGACACTTAGGAGGATGGTCATGGTTGATAAAGTTCAGTCACCTCAGCTCCAGGACAAGTCTGCAGGAGTTTCTCGGGCAGTGGCCTCGGCCCAAGCATCTTCAGGGCTGCTTCATCAACGACCTTACCTCCAATTTAAGGTCAGAAGTGGGGATTGTCGCCAATGATTGCACAATATTCAGCAACATTTGCGGGTCCTCAGATACTGAAACAGTCCATGTCCAAATGCGACAAGATCTAGACAGTATCCAGGCTGACAAGTGGCAAGTAATATTCAGGCCTCACAAATGCCAGGCCCTGACCATCACGACTAAAATTACAATCTAACCTGCCCCTTGGCATTCAGTGGTGTCACCATCACTGAATCCACGCTGGACTGCAACGGTTCAACAAGGCAGCTCACCACCACGCTCTCAAGGGCAGGCAATAAATGCTGGCCCAGCGCGTCACATCCAGATTCAGGATTTTTTTAAAACTTAACATTGGAAGGTTGCTTAGCTATCATAGGGATCGTTGCTCGGGCCCCAGCTATTCACAATACCCATTAAACATTTGGTTGTGGGAATCAAATACAATATATCCCAACCTGCTAACAGAAGTAAAGGATGTTGGATTGTGAGTGGGTGAGGAGGTTGTAAAAAAGTTTCAAGGTGACTAAGACAAGTGGAGGGAATGGTCAAATACGTGGCAGATGGAGAGCAATGTGGGTAGAGGTGACGGTGTGACCTTTGTTGGGAACAGTAGATTAGAAGTCTATCGTTTGAAAAGGGATTGTTTGAAACATGCTGATCTACAAAGGGACGTATGCTTCTTTTTGTTGTTACTGTCTGCCCAGCCCTCCGAGGTCCCTGCAGCTCAGTGAGTTCTAAACCCAGAAGTCAATACTGAGAACAGCATTGGCACGTTTCCCAGTGCACATAGACCCACCCAGTGGGGAGCTGTAACATTGCAAAGGATTTGGTTCTCCCTGTAGACCAGTCACTGAAAACAATATTGCAGGAACAGAAAGCAGTTAGGAAGGTAAATGGGGTGTTGACCTTCATTTCATGGGGATTTGAATCCAGGAGTAAGGGTGTCTTAGTGCAGCTGTACAGGACCTTAGTGAGACCTCATCTCGAACATTGTGCAGTATTGTGTGCAGTTTTGGTCTCCGTACCTGACAAAGGACAAACCTGACATTGAGGGAGAGCAGTGAAGGATGACCAGACCGATCACTGGGATGAGAGGTTTGTTGTGGGAACAGAGTTTGGGGCGACTGGGCCTGTATTCCTTGGGTTTAGGAAAATGGGTGGAGATCTCAGTGAGATGTATAAAACTCTGACAGGGTGAGACAGATCGGAAGTAGGGATGATAATTCCCCTGGCTGTAGTGGCTAAAACAAGGGGCTACAGTATTAGATACAGACAGGCCATTCTGCATTGAGATGCCAATAAATGTCTGCCCTCAGAGACTGGTGAACCTGGGGAATACACTCGAACCTGGAAGCCAAGACACTGAATATAAATACCGATTTAGAGACAGTAAATGAATGATGGGAGAGCAGGAGTACGATGTGGAAATAAAGGGCAAGCTATCATTATATTGAATTGGATAGCAAACTCGATGGACCAAAGGGACTACTGCACTTGCTAATTTATAGCTTCCCAAGGTTACGTACATTAACGGATACCGTGGGAAAGCTCTGTAAATGCTGTCACAAGCTCTCAGATGTTAGGAAGGAGGTCTCTGCATGGTCAACAAGACTGTGTTTCCCGTTCCCTTTTTCCGATACTGAGGCTGGGGCCGGGTGTTCTGTCTGGGTTTATCCTTTAAGATATCGGAGCAGTTTGATCCTATAGAATGTCTTGCTTGGTCGATTCAGAGATCATAGAAAAGTTTTATCTCATGTATATGTGTCTGCAGTCATAGATAATCATAGATAACAAATAGCAATGGGCCCAGCCTCCAGTCTGACAAGCATCCTTCCACTAAACCCTCTGCTTCCTACCGTCAAGCCAACTGTGTATCCAATTGGCCTGTTCCCCCAGCATTCCCCGTGATGTAACCTTCCAGAGCAGCCTGCCACGTGGAAATTTATCAAATGCCTTACAAAAATCCATGGAGACTATGTCTACCGCTCTGTCCTCGTCAAACTTTCTGGTCACTTCATCAAATACCTCTTTTGGGAATCATGATCGCCCACTCGCAAGTTTATGTTGACTGCTCCGAATCAAACCTGTTGTAAGTCATGGGTGCAGACAATGGTGTGCTGCCCTTCCTTGTAAGATGATTTGAGTACATAAGTAAAGCCATCTTCCTGCTGTTGTAGAGCCTTGCTGAGAGAGTATTTAGGGCACTCTCTACAGAATTGATCTCCTTTGTAAGGAATGATCTCCTTATCTCCTTACCACAGACACGGGTGATGGTAACATGAGGATAGAATGAAGAAGCTGAATGTTTAATCTATAGAGCTGTGAGAGACGAGTAAATGGTGATGCTGAAACACGGGGAGTGGCAGCGATCACTAATTTCCAAGAGGGACAATGATAGGGAAAGAAATTCCATTCTTTACCCAGGATTGATTGGTTTGATTTATTGCCACGTGTACCTCAGTACAGGAATAAACTTTATTTATGAGCAGTGAAGGAAGATCATAGTAAACATGGCCAGACAGATCATAGGGTGGAAATAGACTTGGACAGAGTAAAGCATACAGGTTATACTGAACAGTACGTGCACGAGACAAGATCAACATGAACAAGATCAGCATTATTTGAACTTAGAGAGTCCATCCCATCAGTCTAACGTGACTATCCTAATAGTTTATATGCCTAAATTAACTCTCCCCACGTTATTGTGCAGTCGGCGTGTGAACCTGTACTGAACGTCATGTTACTCACAATCCCCAACAGCAGCCACAATACCTTCCATTTGAAACAGGTAGCCATTCCCATCAGCATCCACCCTACACAGAAAACACCCGGCTGGCTTCTCGGAGATGAAAGGTGCCTTCTTGAGACTTCACACAAGACATATGGCTTCCCTCCTCACCGCGAGAAAACCACGTTAAAGTCCCACATGCATATCATAAGCAAAGGAGCCACCTGGAAAAACGTGCAGCAGACTGTCCGTGCAGCCTCTGCTCCATTTGTTCATCATGTTACAGCATCAATCTGGAGACATTTAAGACTGCTGATGCTGGCGATCAGAGTAGAGCGTCGATTGCTGGAAAAGCACAGCAGGTCAGGCAGCATCCGAGAAGCAGGAGAATTGATGTTTTGGGCATAGGACATTCATCAGGAATCATCATAAATTACCTCAGTCTCTTCCCGTGTAAGTGCATTGAGGTAGGAATGGCCTCCTACTATCCTTTATAAGTGACTCAAGGGACTTATTGACTTCTTCCTCGTCCGATTGGACAGGGCCAAGGGCCTGACTGGCTACCCTTGGTTCCTGTTTGACAGCTTGATGTGCTGACAAATGTGATGATGCTGCAGATTTATGAGGTTATTTTAGTCCTGGTTTCTTTTAAGAAAGAGATTGAATGATCGTTACCAAGCTTGCTAGTTCAGACTACATGAGTAAACAGCTATCGAGGCCTTAGGTTTATTTTAATGCAACATGAATGGGTGTGGCCAGCTCTCACAAATTAGGATCACTGAGTTGTGGTTTCTCAGTAACATCAATAACTATAGAGGTCTCAACAGAGTTGGAAGTTACAGGGAATGTCTCCTGGCTTCTACTCTCTCTGAATTTTCTCTTGATGCTACTTTCAATTCCTGGTGTTTCCTTTTTGCCAAGGGCTGTGTTTATGGGAATTTCCTATATTGGACTAGTTCATTAGTAATAGCTCCTAGATCTATTATTTTGTTAAGTTGCCCAATACAATTACGTTATTCTAAATTCCTCTTTCTTTGGTTTTATTTCATCTTTCGTGTTTAAATAGATGGTGTTTTGCTTCACACCGAGTAGTTTGACCAGTCACATTGCATCTGGAACAGACACTTTACATTTCGTTTAAAATAAGAATAAAAATAGGTCTAGGGTCAGGATTTCTCTTCTCAAGAGTGTTGGCAGGCTAGATGACGGAGAGTATTTGAAGAGGAGGTAGATGGAAATTGACCTGTCAGAGAGGTGAGGGCTATGTGGATTTGGGCATAAAAGAGGATTTAACATCGAGAACAGATCAGCCACGATCTTAGTGAAGGGCAAGGCAGGCTTGGGGAGTGAACGACCTGCCCCTGTTTCTGATGTTCTCACATTCTGTTATTGCAAAGTTAGTGGGTGTTATTTTCATGGATGTTCTGTTACTGAATGTTGAAATCAGGGAGACCAGAGGATTTTGTGAGCCATCCCTGGGTGAGGTTTGGGAGCTGTATTCTCAGTGAATTTGGGTCTACACCAGGACCAACAAATGGAGCACAAGTTGCATAGAGGCGAAGCTCTGTAAAGAGAGATGAGGGGCCTGTTTCATACCAGTACCTGGATTTTAAAATTACATTTCCCAAATCACTTCAAAGCGTGTGGGACAGTCTTGAAGGGCCGAATGTCTCCTCTGTTTCTGTGCAACTTGTTATAGGAGTAAGTAGCCTCCAACTGCTCCTGTCTCGTAGGTTTGAGGGGCTGGATGGAACACAGGAACATGAGACTGAGGAACAGGAGTGAGTCATTAGACACTTTGAGCCTTCTCCACCAGGCACTAAGATTGTGGCTGATGAGGTTGGGGTCTGAGCCTTACTTTCCTGTATTCACCCCATTATGTATGACTCACTTCTCTGTCAAATATTTACCTAACGCAGCTTTCACTCGATATGAACATAGAGGCACGATAAACTTCCAGCGAAGAGAATTCTGACTTGAAAGGTCCTTTCAGAATGTTTTATCTTGCCTCTTATAGAATTAGAATCATACAGAACAGAAACAGACCCGTTAGTCCAATCTGTTCACTCCGATCAGATATTTAATCTGATCCAGTCCCATTTGCCAGCATTTGACCAATATCCCTTCTCTTTCAGATACTTTTTAAATGTGCCTTCACCACGTCCACTGAAAGCACTTTTGGTACACACACCACTCTCTGTGTGAAGAATTTATCTTCAGGTCCCTTCTAAATCATTCGCCCTCTCCCCTTCAACCTATGCCCTCTTGTTCTGGACTCCCCTATCCTGGGGAGCAGAGAGTGGCTGTTCAGAATATCCATGCCCCTGATGGTTTCATAAACCTCTATAAAGTCAATCCTCAACCTCTGACACTCCAGGAGAAAGCACCTCAAACTAATAATACTCTCCCTATAGCTCCAACCTCCAGACCTGGAACATCTGTGTATGTCATTTCTGAAGAAAATCGAGTTGTACGCAGAATTCTGAAAGTGGCCTCACCAACATCCTATACAGATGCAACATGCCACCACAACTCCAATACTCAATGCTCTGTCTGATTAAGGCAATTGTTCCAAATGTGTTCTGCACCACTCTGTCGACCTGCGACTCCACTTTCAAGGAACAATGTACCTGCAGTCCTTGGTCCCTTTGTTCCACAACACTCCCCAGGACCTGACCATTAAGCATATAACATCTGCCCTGGTTTGCCTTCCAAAACTGCAAAACCTCGTATTTATCGAAATTAAACTTCATCTGTCACTCCTTGCCCCTTTATCCCATCTATTTGTGGTCTCGTTGTATTCTGAGATAATCTACTACACCACCTTTCTGATATAATCTGTAAACCTACTAACTATGGCCCCAATATTCACATCTAAATCCTTTACATAAATGATGAAATGCAGTGGACTCAGTACTGATCCTTACAGCACACTGCTGCTCACAAGCCTCCAGTCTGAAAAATATTCCTCTTACTTCACGCCAATTGTGACTAGCTTCTTCTGTATCCCATGTGACCGAAATTTACTAATCTGTCTACCAATCGGAATGAAATACTAGCTATGAAGAGAGGCTGAGTAGGTTAGGTTTATTTTCACTAGAAAAAAGGAGGTTTAGGTTTGAAAAATCATGAAGGGTATAGACAGGGTGGACAGAGAGAAGCTTTTTCCCATGGTGAAGGATTCAATAACGAGAGATTGTGCTTTCAAAGTGAGAGGTGGAAAGTTTAAGTGTGATACACGCGGTAAGTACTTCACATAGAGGGTGGTGGGCGTTTGGAACGCGTTGCTAGCAGAGGTGGTAGTGGCAGGTACGACAGATTCATTTAAGGTGTGTCTGGACAGATGCATGAGTAGGTGGGGAGCAGAGGGATACAGATGCTTAGGAATTGACCGACAGACTTAGGACATTTGGATCGGCTCAGGCTTGGAGGGCGAAGGGCCTGTTCCTGGGCTGGAAAGTTTCTTTGTTCTTTGCTCTTTAAATGAACAGTTTGCTGAAGTCCACATAGACAATTCAACCAAACTGCCTTCATCAATCTTCTTTGTCACCTCTTCAAAAAACTCAGACAAATTAATGAGACATGATTTCCCATGCAGAAAGCCACGTTGTCTACCCCAATCAGCCCTTACCTTCCCAAATGTATGTAAATGCTCTCCCCCAGAATCCACTCTAACAACATTCCCACCACTGACATCAGGCTCACCCGTTTATAGTTCCCCAGCTTTTGGGGTCACTATTTCCTTTTCTAGTCCCACTCCTCCACTGCTCACAACAAATGCTAACTGTAACCAGGTCGGTGATATGGCCGATGATATCGGTCTGAGACTGGGTCAGGGTCAGTTTTAGAAACAAGTCAGGCTGGTTTCTTTAATCTGCTAAAACAACACGTTTATGATCCAGAGCAATGTTACTCAAACTATGGTGGAAAGATGAATGGCAATCTGCTTGGGTATTGCAAATATATAATCAATATTTCCCCTTCTAAACACACACACACACACACACACACACACACACACACACACACACACACACACACACACACACACACACACACACACACACAAAATCTCTGCAATTTTAACTTGAAAGAACTTTTTCCAGATATTATTGGAACTCATGACAAACGGAAAAATTACGAGATTGTCCAAAACGTTATTGTGCTTCTGAAGATATTATACTCACACATCTGCTAGCAATAGGACCTTATCCTGGGAGAGTCGGATTTGGCTGAATTCCCTTTGCTTTAGGCAGTGTGGAGATTCCAGTAAATTCTGGTCAGGGATCACCCAAATGGTAGCACGGTGGTTAGCATTGTGCCTCACAGCACCAGTAACTTGGGGTCGATTCCAGCCTTGGGTGACTGTCTGTGTGGTGTTTGCACATTCTACATCTTTCTGTGTGAGCTTCTAAATCGGTGATCGAGTTTCCTACCACAGCTCAAACTGTGTAGGTTAGGTGGAGTCGTCATGCTAAATTGTCCTTCGTATTCAGGGATTTCTAGGTTAGGTGCATTAGTCGGGGTAAATGTATGGGAATGGGTTGGGAAGGTTGGTGTGGACTTGTTGGGCCAGAGGGTCTGTTTCAAACTGCAGGGATTTCATAAAAATAAGAATGGCAATGATTTTTTTTTAGTGCGCACACATTGGTGTGATGAGGAACAATGAAGGAGAGAGAGTGCAATAAGCCATTCCTGCTAGGGCAGACTATATTTCCTCACTTTCTGAGCTGAATCACACATTAAGTCATCCTCTCCCAAAGTGGACCATGTGAGGTCTCCTTGTACATTGTCCAAACTATATCTCCATCGCATTCCATGTCCCAGGTAGGTGCATCATTGCTGCTGTCATACACAGAGCCATACCCTCAACAGAAAATGGTCTCGGTCGATTTGAAATATGTTTACATGGCCCCGTTTAAAAATAAAATGCTTAATTTATTCAGAATACCTGTGTTAAAATGAATGCATTTTTTAAAGAAAGACAGAAATTGCTGGAAAAGCTCGGCAGGTCTGTCAGCATCCAGATGCCTTTTACATGTTGTAGTTGTACCAGCCTCCACCACTTCCTCTGGCAGCTCATTCCATACGCACACCACCCTCTGTGTGAAAAGGTGCCCCTTAGGCCTCATCAAAATCTTTCCCCTATCACTTTCAAACAATGCCCTCTAGTTTTGGACGCCCCTAACCTAGGGAAAAACCCTGACCTACTCACCCTATCCATGAGCATTCTGATTTTATAAATCTTTACTGCAGCGAAATGTGACTCCAATAAACACGAATAGCTGTACTTTCACTCATCCTGGGCCTAAATTCTGAAATGCCATACTGACACCTCTTCCTTCTCCATCACGTCAAAATTCTGAATCCATTTTAATCAGTTTGTTCAGATGTATCATAAGACACTTGTGTGGGCTTTACACCTAGACGTTTGTGCCCGGAGGTGGGAAACTAGCATCACTCAGCAATACCCATAAAGCTGTAACATTATTCTCCTGTGTTTCTGTCCTATTCCAGGTTGTTTCTCCTGGAAAGGGAGAAAGGGAAGGAGGGAGTGATAGTGGGAGCTGCTGCTAGTGCTGGTGTAGGTGGGGGACGGGTTCATGGTGAGGTGTCCGGAGGGAGTCAGTCCACAGTGTTCTATCCATGCAGTTTAATTAGTGAGGGGGCGGGGTAAAGTGGAGGGAGCGAGAGAGAGAGAGAGAGAGAGAAGAGGGAAGGTGCTGCATGCAGCAACGAGAGTAGTGTAGCCTAAGCCTTGTTCGGGGGTATGTGCGAGAATAGATATACAGTGAGTGTGAGGGAGCTTAGAGAATACAGTGACCCTTATCCTGACAGAGCGGGGAAGGTTATTGATGCTCGTCCTGTATTGCTGGACATTTCTTCAGACCGCAGATACTGCACTGAGCTGGGTGGAGAGCTCAGACCATTCTCGGTGGGTCTGGTGGTGTGGCTCCCTCTAGGAAGAGAATGGTCACCCTCTGTACTAGCCCATCCACCAGGACCTCCGTGCCCCTGTCGACAAACAGTGGTGTAATTGCCCCTTATCTGCCATGCTCATGGTAAACTGTGCAGGGCAGCTCCAAACTGAGAAAGCTCAACCGTGTGCCCATTGGCCTTTCAAAGATTGCACCCGTGCCAGGGATCATGGAATATCCAGGGGTACCTGGGCGATGGTGAGTACCTCCAGCCATGATAGGTGGGAGAATCGGGCTGGTATTGAATGAGAGGGACACCATGGAGTGGGGTGGGTAGTTAATGAGGTGAGTCTGATAAGATAACACCAGGAAACTAGGTCAGCCTCGTGCGGATGATCCCTCTGTCACACTCAATAAAAATGGCACTGAGAGGAGTCATTGTCAGAATCTGCCCAATGAGTCATAGATTCTGTTACTTCCAGTTACAAAGCTGCAGAACAAATGCTCACCTGACTTCACACTATTATCCCTTTTCCCCATCTTTCCTGGAAAGACTGGCTCATGTTACAGGATGCGATCGAAGTGTCTACATTTCAGCATTCTGTAACCTGGGAACACATCCTACCATGACACTATCTCTCAGAATCCCCCTCTCTGTCGATACCCCAAACCCCTCCCATGTGATGATATTTAAACTGATTCCCCCTCCATCTCTGTCTCTCTCTGGCAGCGATGTTCACACCCACAGCAGCCACTTGTCATAGCACAATGGAGAGATGGAGCTGTAAATGGGTGGGAGATGCACATCCTGTCACTTCCAGCATGGGCTGCAAGGTTCCTTAAGCTGGGCGGGGATCTAAAACAGTGTAACT